>NC_142869.1:175115000-175740000 GCF_051225735.1 Oryctolagus cuniculus | reverse complement strand
CTCAAAATATGTTTAATGAATATGGTTGGTTTTCCTTTCTAACATCTTCACCCTCTTTTATCCCTATGCCTGAAATTAGCGTCAGAACAGATGGCTGTTAGGAACTTGCTTTAAGTATGCTAAAAAGTAGGTTTAATTGTGGTCATGGACATGCTTCTTTCTCAGGGGGTTCATTTCTGAA
Source organism: Oryctolagus cuniculus (assembly GCF_051225735.1). Taxonomy (NCBI): domain Eukaryota; kingdom Metazoa; phylum Chordata; class Mammalia; order Lagomorpha; family Leporidae; genus Oryctolagus; species Oryctolagus cuniculus. Next base: position 175,739,819 of record NC_142869.1, on the reverse strand, counting down.
ATGGAAATTAATTTGATGCTCCTCTAGAGTGATGTTCAGATTAATGTTTTGCCATTTGTAAAGGCCTCTAGGACTCTCAGATGAAGGGCATTTGGCATTAGCCTCATTGTAACTTGAAGCTGTTATAGGGTTCATCTATTTGCTACTCAGCAAGACATTTGACATTCTCTTAATACAGTGCATCCCAAGATTAATTAAAAAACTTTTGGAAGGCTCGGGGCCACACCTACTCTAACACCAATGTGCTGGGAATGTTGATTTTGACATCTTTATTTTGAATAGTTATGAGATATTTAATTGATAACCTAACATACAATTAAGACTCGTTAGTCCCTATAAGGATTCCGAATAGAATTTTTTTATGGCAGTGGATAATGAATATGTTCTTCAGGGACTTAGACTGAATTTGACAAAAAACCCAAGTTTTTTACCTTTAGTCATTTAACTTGTGTTTTTCAAAATCAAGACTATTAGCTAAAACTGTAAAAGTAAGAACTTAGGCATTCACGAAGACAAATAGCTACCAAAGGATCTCAAATCACATTTTCCTCTTCTCACCTTGAAGCACACAAGGTAGGCATGTCTATCCTTTCTCTGGTGACTTTATGTAGGAGTTGAAAGATATCTGGGGGCCGGTGCTGTGGCATAGTGCATAACACTGCTGCCCGCAGTGCCCACATCAAGCACCGGTTCAAGTCCTGGCTGCTGCACTTCCGATCTAGCTCTCTGCTATGGCCATGGAAGGCAGTGGAAGATGGCCCAAGTTCTTGGGCCACTGTACCCACATGGGAGACCTGGAAGAAGCTCCTGGCTCTTGGCTTCCCATCAACTCAGATCCGGCCCTTTTGGCTATTTTGGGGAGTGAACCAGCGGATGGAAGACCTCTCTCCCTCTCTGCCTCTGCCTCTCTGTAACTCTGCCTTTCAAATAAATAAATAAATCTTTTAAAAAGAAGATATTTGAAATCTGGCATAGGGAAGTACTGTTCTGTAGGATTCCTAAGTGTGCATTATTTATGAGGCCAGGAATGACTTCAGCATGTGGTAGTCCGGACAGCTGCAGTCTCCACAGGCCTAAAAGAAAACTCCCCGAGAGAAGTCATTTCTATATGTGATGTCTCATGTCCAGAAGCTATAGACATAAACTGCTAGAGGCAGCTGTGCTTTGCTTTCTATAAGCATTCAAAGATTCCATTTTTAACCCAGGATATTTGTTATTAAGACAATCAGCTAAGATTTCAATTCATCAGCTACAAGAGATCTAGTTCTCCAACAACATACTGACTTCCCTTCCCTGTTCTGTCAGATCATCACTTCTTTCCTTTTGTACAGGGCACACTACTTCCAGCATAATCATCTGAAAATATGCTCTTTATCATAACTTCCCATTCAAGAATTTAGTGATAACTGTGTTATTAAAAAGACTTTAATCATATCACAGACCACGTTTGAGATATGGCACCTATGAGACCTGCTGCATCCTCTTTATCAAGTCAGTTTCTTATTACTCTTAACACCAGCGCCACTTCTTGGGGGTAAATTTTTGCTCGACATTTTCTACTTACATTCCTCCACAAGAAAATACCCTCTCAGGTTTCTCTGCCCGGCGTGATCCTCCCATCCTCTTGATAGTTGCCAGGAAAACCCAATCTTTCTTCTTTCCACATTAGTCAGTGATTTCTTCAAATTTGGTTTATGCCTATCCTTAAATCTCCTAAATTAGAAACAAATTATTTACTAGTACCCGTGCTTCTCTTTTTCAATGTGTGTTAGTCCCATCTATATCTGCTATATCTGAAGGTGCAGTGACAAAATCTGTGTCATTTTCCCTCAGGCTGCCTCTATTTTGTGATTTGAAAAAATTGAAGGAAAATTTGAATAATCTTTTTAGTGTACATTGATAAGAGTTTTAAGAATTGCATAGACAAGGAAAATCAAGTTATAGAAAAGTTCCATCTTTTCAAACATTTCTCTTGCGATCTTTTGTGGTCAACCCCCTCACACCTGTAGCTAATGAAGATTATTATTGATTTACCTTCTGTCCCTGTAGTTTTGCCTCTGTACACACACACAGCATGCTGGATTTTGTGTCTAGATTCTCTTATTTAGCTTAAGGCGTTTGGGATCAGTCATGGTGTGTGTCAGTATTATATTCCTTCTGAATCAGAGTGGTGACCTGTTGTGTGGACATACCTAGTTACGTGTCTACATTTACCAGTTGGAGAGCATTTGAGTAGTCTCCAAAATGGACAATAAAGCCACGATAAACATTCTTTTACATGTTTGTGTTTGCATGTTAAGTTTTCATTTCACTTGGACAAATGCCTAGGAGAGAGGTTGCTGGGTTGCATTGTAAGTTAATGTTTACCTTTATGAGAAACTGCCAACAGCTTCCTGTAATGGCTCTAGCTTTCCGTGTTTGTCCCAGGGATGAGAGATGAATGCGAGATGGTGTCGCTCTGCATCGTGGCCATTCCAATGGTTGTGCTGTGCTACCATGTCCCTAGTGACTAATGATGTCAGGCACCTTTTGTGTGCTCATTTATGCACTATCGTCACTCTCTTTCACAGTCCTAGTAAACTAAGAATTACTAGATGCTTAGGGAATATTTGCTTGTGGGTTTCTAAATTGCAAACCACCCTTCTTTTTTGTATGCCAAGTGTTTCCTATTACTATCTGCTACTGTTTATTGAGCAACCAATGTGTGCCAAGCACTGTATACCATGCTTTACATGTAACATCATATTTAATATTTCTAATAATCCCATGAGTATGTAGATATTATTAACCCTTTTGATAATGAAAAGAACAAATGATATTGATCTGTTAATATTCAAGTCCTTAGGACTTGTGTGTGCTTGTTCTGTTTCTGGAATATTGTTGTACTTCTTTTAGTGATAGGTGAGGAAACAAAATAATATACATAATAAAGAGATGATCCAACAATTAGAGAGGACATGAAGGAGAAAAGGAAAAGCAAGAAGTACAGTTGTGGAGATGAAGAATGGAGAAAGGGAGTGGATGCAAGGCCTTTTGTTTGTATATTTGTTTTGATTTTTCCAAATTTAGGTTGAGAAAAAAATAGAGTATGGAGTAAAAACTATGAAGCTGAGAGTTTGGGGGATGAAGACACTGTTTATTATGCTGGTTGTTTAATTATGAAACATAATTCTTTGGAGTCTTTTTGGGTTACTTAAGCAAAAACCAAGGTCCTGGGCAAGAAATTCTTTTTTTTTTTCTGTATTGGTATTAATTCAACCCATAGAACTGAAGATTTCAGAAGTTATATACATCCCTATCTGTTCATGTGTGCAGTGTACAACCATGAGTGCGTTTATGTATGTAAATTCTGTTGTACCAGTGGATGGCTTTGTGTAATTACCATCATATAGTAGTAAGCTGTATCTTCATCAGAAGTCTCCCTGGTGTGGGGCTGGCATTGTGGCACAGCAGTTTAAGCTGCCAGTTTCAGTGCTGCCATCCCATATCAGAGTACAAGTTGAAGTTACAGCTGCTCCACTTCCAATCCAGCTTCCTGCCAAAACATCTGGGAAGGCAGTGAAGGATGGAACAAGCACTTGAGTCCTTGCCACCCACGTGGGAGACCCAGATGGAGTTCTGGATTCCTGGATTGCTGCCATTTTGGTAGTAAACCAAGGAATGGAAGATATCTCCCTCTCTCTGTCCCTCCATCTCTGTGTTGCTTTTACTTTCAAATAAATAAATCTTTTAAAAATAAACCCTTGTGGCCAGCACCGCAACTCAATAGGCTAATCCTCCGCCTTGTGGTGCCGGCCCACCGGGTTCTAGTCCCAGTCAGGGCACCGGATTCTGTCCCGGTTGCCCCTCTTCCAGGCCAGCTCTCTGCTGTAGCCCAGGAGTGCAGTGGAGGATGGCTCAAGTCCTTGGGCCCTGCACCCACATGGGAGACCAGGAGGAAGCACCTGGCTCCTGGCTTCGGATCAGCGCGGTGCACCGGCTGCAGTGCGCCGGCCGTGGCGGCCATTGGAGGGTGAACCAACGGCAAAAGGAAGACCTTTCTCTCTGTCTCTCTCTCACTGTCCACTCTGCCTGTCAAAAATAAATAAAAATAAACCCCTTGTGATATTTGTTTATAGAGAAACTCATTTCTACCCCTCTCATCCTTAACTGTCGCCAGCCACCAAGTACTGTCCATCTCTTTACTCGTGCTATGCCACAATTGCCCTATCATGGAGTATTTTTTTCACTCCGTATAATTTCTTTGAGATTTCTGCAAGTGTTTGCATATCAGTAATTCTTCATTTTAAATTATCGATTGATATTCCATGATATGAATATACCATGGTTTACAAGTTTATGCATTGAAGGACATTTGGCTAGTTTACATTTTTGGTTATTCTGCATAAAACTATCATGGACATTCATTTAACAGTTTCTGCATGAAAATGGGTCTCTAGTATAAATTCCCAGGAGTATGATTCCTGGATCATATGGTAAGTCCATTTTTTGTTATTTTAATAGCCACTACCAAACTGTTTTCTGGTGATGGTACTAGTTTATATGTCCAACAGCAGTGTACGTGTGTTCCAACTTCTCTGTGTCCTCACTGATGTTTGGTGTTATCAGTCTTTATTTTGAGTTTAGTCATTCTGATACATATGTAGTAATTTGCAATTTGGTTTAAATTTGAATTTATGTAATGACCAATAATGGCAACATCTTGTCATGGGCTAATCTGCCATCTGCATGGCTTCTTTGTTCAGTGTCTCTTCATGTTTTTGGCTCATTTTTTAACTTTATTTTTGGTCCTTTAATCTTAAGATTTTAGAGTTATTTATATATTCTAGGTACCAGTCCTTCATCAGATATGATTTATGGATATTCCCAGGCTGCAGTGTATCTTTTCATGCACAACAGAATCTTTCAGAGTGTAAAAGTTTTTCATTTTAATGAGGTCCAATTTGTCAATTTTCATTTTTATTAACTGTGCCTTTTGGTGTGTAGTTTAAGCATGCTTTGCTTGACCTAGGCCCTGAAGATTTCCTCCTATATTTTTTCTAGAAATTTTATACTTTTATAAACTATGTATTTAAGTCTGTGGAGACTTTGAGTTGATTTTTATATAAGGTGTGTTGTTTAAGGTAAAGATTTATTTATTTATTTATTCATGCATGCCTACAAATTTCTTTAGCATCAGTTATTTTTTTAAAAGATTTATTTATTTGAAATCCAGCGTTACACAGAAGGAGAGGCAGAGAGAGAGGGAGAGAGAGAGAGTCAGTCTCCCATCCAATGGCTCACTCCTCAATTCCTCAACTGGCCGCAACGGCTGGAGCTTTGCCTATCCGGAGCCAGGAACTTCCTCTAGGCTCCCACGCAGGTGCAGGGGCCTAAGGACTTGGGCCATCTTCCACTGCTTTCCTAGGCCACAGCAGAGAGCTGGATCAGTCTTGATGTGAATGGAAGGGGAGAGGGAGTGGGAAAGGGGAGGGTTGTGGGTGGGAGGGACGGTATGGGGGGGAAGCCATTGTAACACATGAGTCGTACTTTGGAAATTTATATTCATTAAATAAAAGATTAAAAAAAAATAAAAAAAAAAGAAAAAAAAAGAAAAAAAAAAGATTTACATGAAAAAAAAATTTTTAAATTATTAATTTGTGTTGTAAATCATACCATGCAGCTTTTCCCCAGGAATTGATTTCATTTCAAAAAAAAAAAAAAAAAAAAAAGAAGTGAAGTAGCTGGGACTGGAACCTGCACGCATATGGGAATGCCAGCACTGCAGGGGGCGGCGTTACCTACTAAGCCACAGTGCTGGACCCTAGATCAGTTATTGAAAAGGCTTTCCTTTCTCCATTGAAGAGCTTTTGCTTATTTAAAATTTTAGTTGAATGTAATTCTTTTTTCTTTTAATTTCTGTGAGATGCAACTTGTGTAATTCTTTCTCCGGTTTCATAAAGACGCGTAAACTGAAACCAAAGCCTCTTAAGTAACATGATCTACCATACATCAACTTCCTACTCCTTAACTCTCCTTTCGTCAAAGTTTGTAAACGTCATCTTGCCAGGGTCAAGAGTTGGACAGTAGGTTCTACAGCTTCTTGGATGTCAAAGTAGTATTCACTTGTTTTGCTCTCATAAGAAGGCTGATCTGGTACTGAGCTTGAAGTGAACATTCAATTTCCACTTTCCCCTTCTCTAATAAAAAGAGAAGATTGAGAACTACAAGTTTGGCAAGTACCTAAAAATCCGCCTGTGTCTTTTCAAAATATTTTAACATCAGTATCAGCAAAAATTTTGGAGCTTATAGCCAAATCTAGGTCAAGTGAGCCTTTTGATTTCTAAGGAAACAGAACAAAGGAAAATCAATCACCTTTCATTTAACTGCTAACTACAACTTAAATGAAATGTCGTATTTTTAAAACGCAGGAAACCACAGTGACTATAGGCCTGGGAAAGTTACTACTGTTTGCAGTGGCTCAGATCTGCAGAGGGCACAGACTAATCCCAGAGGTGCTGCATCGCAAGACTCTGCATAGCCATCAGTAATAATTAGGGCTGGTACCGGAAGAGCAGAGGGTACATGACTCACTGGCAGCATCCTCGCCTGAAATCTCCTATGTTTTCCAGTTCAGCCTTGAGTTAGGCAGTACTCCATTTCCTTGATGGGCAAACCAAATTTAGAGATGGATAACAGCAGAGTGAAATTGCAGATCTGTGTCTGACTCCACGACTAATACTGCCCTTTGGGATTTTATTTCTTCCAATTTGGAATTTACAGTAAGTTACAAAACTTAAAGAGCAGTTTAAATTATCATCAGCTGACAGAGTGTTTATCCTGGAGGTAACTCCAGGGTCTCACTGGAGAGATTTAGTGTTACAATGCACTTTCATACTATAGCTAAAGATGTTTTTGTGGAATTTTAAGAAGCAACACAAAGGTAGCAAGTCTAGAGTAATTTCCATTTCTTTTTCTGAATTTCTACAACAATGCCAACTGTGCTTTTATTATACCTAATTTTACCCAAGTTTGCCTTGTAAGCTCCATGAAAGCAAAGATAAATTCATTGTCATCTTCATAACTGTGTTGCCTAATATACTCCTGGCTTATGAATGCTGGTGTCAGCACATTTAATTATAATGGGTTGTGCTTCACCAGATTAAATTACTTGTCATACTTTGTCCATAGATGGACAGCGGTACATGCCATGGAAGACTGTCTCATACTTTTTAAGTGTGGGTGGGGTATAAAACCACACAAGACATTAACAAACTCCAGCTTTCAGTCATCGGCCGGAATACAAACCACACAGGTGAAGACCATCTCTTTAGTTATTTTTACAATTGGAAATACCCTAATGGGAGATTACTAACTTCCTAATTAATTGGATATTCAGTTTATGAGAATGTTGGAAAATATGTATTCTGCCTCATGTTTACAGACTCTATGCCACAATTAGTATTTCCAATTTTCATATAAGGGTTACTGTTACTAAAAAATGGAATTTTATAAAACAGGATAGATTTAAGTTTTCAGAGAGTTAAAAAATTAGACATTGCAAGTTCAAAAACAAGAATTGACATAGTTTTTAGTGAGACCTATTTTTACTGACTTGTTCCCAAGTAGCCACTTTCCTTGTTTCCCTCCATGGGTACTACACAAGGTGATAGAGAATGATGTGGTTTGCACACTGGTGGCTCTCATGAAAGATAACGACTAAAACATTAGCACACAGCTATTTACAAATGCAAATGCTAAGTTTTTGTTGCAGAGTGCCACTTCTGGAACACAGTGTAATCATGTCATAATTAATTACACACATGTGTGTTTGCCCACACATGGAAGTTTCGAGTGTGCAATAGTAGTGCTGTGAATGAACTCAACAGTTTTGTATCATTTTTGTACTGTTAGCATTTTTAATAACACTCCTTTAAGGATTTCCAAAGGAAAAAGCAGTGAAAAACTCTACAACATGGAGCTTTACTTAGAAGGAAAATAAGGAGTGTTGATATTAAAAGATGTTAATATTTTGAGGTTATCTTACAGGAAATTTTTATTTTAAAGTACATGTAAGGAGATTTCTATTTCATCTTTGCAAATGAAAATGAGGGTCCCTGCTGCCTTCTATCTTCTGCTCTGCCCAAGAATTTCATCAAGCCAATTTGTTGCAGGGGTCTTAGTGCTTGGAGAACTCCAGATGCCCCACCCAAGAGTCTCGGCTGCTGCAACCACAAAGAAGCACAGGGCAGGATCTGTTTCACATCTCTCACATTTGCCACCACGGACAAACTTGCATCTTTCTGGTATGCATCACTCCAGAAGATGATGATCGCTTGAATAAATTAAAGGGAAATCCTCCCACTAGATTAATTAAAATAGTTCTGATCTGGCTGATATTTTTATGCATTATAATTTTACATCACAATGGGCAGTATTTGGTTGAATCTGCTTCAGTATAGTGTCTTCTTAATTTTTCTTGATTATTCACCTAAGTACCAGTGGTCATTTATAGAAACACAGCAACTACAAGGACTAAATATAAATGTTTTATAGTGGGTCATAGTTTAGTTTGGCTGAGATTGTCACTTGAAATCATAAATTATCTCAGTGGGAATATGAAAATTCAGATCATGATGGGAACTAAGCCTACGCTGTTTAATATTTGGCTGATATTAAAAACCAGAGTGAAATACTCCAGCATGCTTTAATTTCCCAGCATTCCTCTTGTAGCCACCCACATGATGGCTTGTACACATCTCAGTCTTTGCACTTCCATTGCCTACTCTGTAATTGAAACACCCACCTCTTTAGATTGCTTTACCAGGCAAGGTTTTATTTTCCATGTTCTTTACCACTAGTATAATTGAAAATTCCCTACTCTCTGTATTCCCATCATCCACATCAAAGTTAATATGTTGCCGCCTCCTAACACACCCACCTTGTGCATTTTAATTAAGACAGACACCCCTGTATTCTTCATAGTCATCATCCAAGCTTAACTCGCATTCTCTTTTACTTTCTCAGTTTTTTCATATACTCAGTATCATTATAACTCTTCCTTGAGATTCACATAGTTTATCAATTCTAATATTCCAAATGTGAATTGGCAATGTGTGTTCCTTCTGGTCTAACCTTTGTATGTTAACAATTCTTAATTTTATTCTAAGAAAAGAGACAGAGAATAAAAGATAAAGAATTTACAACGTACAAACTATATAAACATGTCTACTAGCCATAATAGTATTTTGTCTGTAGGAGGGAAGTAGTTCTAAAAATAATTTCTCAAAAGCAAACAGCAGACCCTGAGGAAGGTTAATGTAACATGCACGATATTTCAATTTTCTTCCTTCCTGTTGTGTTGAGGATCACCAAACAAGCTAATAGCCCTAAAGTGTGGGATCGTGTTTAACAAAAGGAGGACATTTTGATTCATGGGTGCACTGTGCTATGGAGCTCGTCGCTTCAGAAGTTTACCCCTGGGCCTCAGGGGCCCCGTGGTTGTGATCCTCTGAGCTTGCTGAGTCGTATTGCATATCCTGTGAGTTACCGAGTGGCTAGGTGGCTTCACTTTGATGACAAATCAGTCATTGCCTAATCTGCTGTATTTATTAATGAATATATCAATTCAGCACATACTCACTGAGTGCTTTTTTTGTGCTCAGCATTCTGTTATAAGTTCTTTAATAAGAAAAATAAATCTCTGGCATAGCTTCTGACCCTAAACAGAATCCTAAGGAGTGAGGTGGGTTGTCCTACCTAATGTGTAATTGAGTTGGGGCTAAAATCAAAGCTGCTTTTTCTGGTTTGGGTTTGTTTTGTGTATATATTGCCACCTGAGTAGAGATACTGTAGCATTTTTGTGAGTTTGGTTATTTATTCAAATTGTTTTGGTTTTGGACTCAGTGAACAAAAATTAAGAAATATATGTTTATGGCTTTGAATCACTTTTAACCCTGTTAACTTCATTCCCAAGTTTAAAAAAAGGACCACTAAGATTTCTGTTCTTCTGAGTAGAGTCAGCTTCAACAAAATCAGGAGGTCCGTGGTCTTTCCCTATTCATTTTTTCCTTTGCCCAGGTGAGTGAGTCCTCGCTGTGTCCTCCAGGCTGACAATGATCCCAGGGAAACCAGACATGTGGAGCTTTAGTCTCTTCTGTTTCATTGAAATGGAACTTACTTATGAGCCATTTCTGCTGGCAATTGCATCTATACACCGGTACTTCCATCCTCTTAAAATGTATCAGTCTTTCTTTAGTTTAAAGCAGCACCTCCTTGCTCCTTCGTCCCAGTAGATCCTGGAAGAAAGTATATGTAGAAAATCAAGCATGAAATTCAGACGTTAATTAAAATGAGGGTTCATCATGTCCTATTGAGGGACACAAGCTTAAGAATCATCTGACTCTAACTGCTGTGATGTGTCCATCATTTTCAAGGGAGGATCAAGTTGAAGAACTCCTGGCAATTGTCCACTAGTGCTTCAGTTTCTTGCTACACGCCAAAAATTGTTTCAGGCATCATAGTTGTAAATGGTGCATCCTTTCTGGTCTATTTAGTTACAATCCAAAAGGCCACACAGGAGGAGCATGAAAATGAAAGTAGTTAGGTGTTTCACAGTGTCTACCACGTCTGGTAATACATTGTGTTTCTCCTCTTAACTGTTTCTGAGGAGCTGGTGCCAGTCCTACCTGCTCCTCATGGGCAGTGCTTGAAGGATTCAAATCCCTTCCCTGAAGTGTGATTTCATGCAGACCACCACTCTTCTAAATTCGTTTGTCAGTTACGTGCTCCAGCTTCTGAGATAACAATTAATCTTGCATTAATTACATTTTACATTAACAGCAATATGCGTTCACAACACCACTTAAAATGTCATCGGGAAGAGATTGCATGAATCACTGGTGAGGCTGGCTTGCTTGGGAGATTTATGTAACTGATAACTCTTTGAAAGGCACATGGATTTTTAATAAACCTTTTTCTCAGGTTGGTGTTTCTAGAGCCTCATCACATTTGCAGAGTGTACTGTATTGGGCACCGTGCACACTCCTTCACCTGCTTCTGTCAACATGCATATTAGGGAGACATATTCACTTCTGTGGTTGTGCAGTTTGACTTTTGTTCATTTCTGTAAGCTGCCTTCCAGATTTATAACGTGCACTAGTTCTCCCCTTAGCAGCAGAGGGGAACCAGAGTCCTCAGTGGATGCCTGAGGCCACAGACAGTTTCTTAGCCTTATATGTTTCTTCCTGCATTGTGCTGCATGGTACAGGAGTTAATCTTCTCTCATGTTGTTTTGTCATAGTGCCTCCTTTGCACTACTCTTGCACTCTGGGACCATTACGAATAAAGGTTATCTAAACTTGAGTAATGCATGTCTTAGCTATGATAGTTGATCTGATAACCAGGACAGCTACTGAGTGACTAATAAGCAGGTGGCATATGTGAGAAGACTTCAGACATTTCATGGAAAATGGACCTTCAAAAGTAATTTGTATGGTGCTAAAATAATTTGAAATCCGCGCATAGTTTTTCCATGTTGTGCGTTTCCATGAACATATTGAAGATACCACGCACATGTGGGTTTCAAAATTACTTTCACTAGAAGAAACTTAGCTTTTAATTCCATTTCCATGGAAGTTCTGAAGTAGCCTCATCAAGTGTGGACTTGAGGTCAGTGGGGTGATCTCTATCCCAGCCTGAGCAGAATGGGACACAATTTCATCATAGTACTCAAAAAAAGTACAAGTTAAGCCTATTTCTGGAATTTTCCACTTAATATTTCTGGACTTTGTTTACAGATAACTGAAACCACGAAAACAAAACTGTGAATAAAAGAAAACTGTATGGCATAGTTATGAGAGACCTATCCTAACCTTAACCCCCTAATGACACAAGTATGCACTTTCTCAAGTAGCATTATTACAGAAAACTTTAAAATTTCCAGAAGCTTTTAGCACTATTTATGAATATGCAGTGAATTAAATTGCTGCATCTGCTGCTGTAGGGCTTCAGTGTCATAGGTTATTTCATCTTCTTGGGCATCAGTGTTTCCAAGTGCCAAAATAAAGGATAGCACAAATCACTGTAAGGTCTGTTATGACTCCAAAATTCTGGTGTTATCTGAATAATGCTATAGGTACTCTACTTTTTGCTTTCCTTGCAGCACACTGATTTATGTTGATTTTTATCTCAAAAAGAGATTGCTAGCTCTGGAGGGACCTTCAGGATTATCAGCCCCAGTACCTCCATCTCACCGATAAGGAACTTAGGGCTAGAGGGATGAAGTAGCATCTCAAACTTTCTGCAGTCAGGAAGTAGCTGGCGCTAGACGACGACTCTCCCGCTACTGGATTCCATCCCTCTTCCCTGGGCCATGAAAAATCCTTTCTTGTATTTTTATTTAAATCAAAGATATTTTAAAGTACATCTGATCCATGAGATTCAACTAGGCACTGATATTTCTGAATATTACAGTCAGAAAACAGGCAGAGGGAGATGAAAACCAGCATGTGCCCTAGCACCCAGACAGCCAAATTAGCATTGATTCACAGTGCTGACACGGAATGAGGACAAGCCTGAAGAAATTCAAAGGTTTGGGGCAAAGAAGAAATTTAATAAAAATGGAAATAAGACCCAGAGAGTACAGCTAAGCTTTTGTCATTGACATTCAGTACCAATAAGTTCATCTTTATTGGGACATTGGTAAAGAAGAGGGTGTGAGTTCTTTGTCTACTGATAGGGTTTTTTTTTTTTTTTTTTTTTTTTTTTTTTTTTTTGACAGGCAAAGTGGACAGTGAGAGAGAGAGACAGAGAGAAAGGTCTTCCTTTGCCGTTGGTTCACCCTCCAATGGCCGCCGCGGCCAGCGTGCTGCGGCCGGCGCACCGTGCTGATCCGATGGCAGGAGCCAGGTACTTATCCTGGTCTCCCATGGGGTGCAGGACCCAAGCACTTGGGCCATCATCCACTGCACTCCTGGGCCACAGCAGAGAGCTGGCCTGGAAGAGGGGCAACCAGGACAGAATCCGGCGCCCCGACCAGGACTAGAACCTGGTGTGCTGGCACCGCCAGGTGGAGGATTAGCCTAGTGAGCCGCGGCGCCGGCCTGATAGGTTTTTCACACTGGAATGATTGACTTTGGTTTTTCCTTTTGAACTATAGTTGCAGAACTCTACCCATACAAGAGCAAAGAACGACCTGCATCTGTCACTGCGGCTGATGGTAGCCATCTTTCATATACTGCTGGCCTTTCATATCACATAAGCATTTTGGTCCGTCTCACCCCGCCTTATTCAGTCTTCAGAACCCAGGGGCTCTCTTCATTCGTTTCCCGGGGTTGCTAAAACCTCCACAGAACACTTTGTGTGTTCTCTTTTGGTCTGTGCAGTGTATTTTCTCTCTTTTTTAGAAAGATTTATGTATTTATTTTAAGGTCAGAGTGACGGAGGGAAGGAGGCAGGCACACACAGACACACACACACAGAGGGAGAGAACGAGAGAGAGAGAGAGATCTATCATTTGCTGGTTTGATTCCCAAATGGATACAACAACCAGGGTGGATCCAGGCCAAAGCCAAGAGCTGAGAACTGACACATGGGTGGCAGGGCCCAGGTACTTGGGCCATCTTCCACAGCTTTCCCAGGCACATTAGCAGAGAGGTGGCTCAGAAGCAGGGACTCTAACTGGCCCTCCAAGGTAGGATACCATTGTCATAAGTGGTGGCCTAACCCACTGTGCCACAACACCAGCCCCCATTTTTTCTCATTTCATCTACTGTTTGTTCTAGACCTTCACTCCTCATAGAATTTTTGATGCATTTTGAGATCTTTAAAATCATAACTAGCAGAAAATCATGGAGCTGTTACACTTTCTGCATGTACTACCATCCTATAAGTCATGTAACTTATTGTGTACAGGAAATTCCTAAACAGAAGGCCCTACCAAAACTCAAATTGCAAATAAATTTTAATATATATATATATATATAATATGCTTTAGAATTGTCTCTAGACAATACTTACAGGCTGAACATACCAGTCGTGTTTATAAAGGCTTCCTTGTTATGTGTACAACACAGCATCTCTTCTCCAAGGTTCTCATAGACTCCTGAGCTTGAATCAGGTGGAGTGTCACACAGTGACCTGATGTGCTGGCGTAGGTGGTCCAACTGGTCATGAGATGATGTCCTCAGTCTTCACAATTGCAGAGTTTGGTTCTCCGTCCAGTATCCTGGTTCTGCTTTGGGTACAAACCAATTTATGCAGCCCCTGTAAGTGATAGCTGGACTCTGTCCCTGTCAAGGTGTTAATGTCAATTAAACTTACTCCAAACAACTTCAGTGGTGCTGAAACACAGCTGTTTCCTGGAAGTCATGACGGGGACTCTCTGCAGTTCACGGTAGAGATAGAGATAAACATAGAGGTAGATAGCGAGACAGGAAGAATTAGATCACAAGTATTTTTAAAAGAACATTAAATTTGTTCTTAACCCTTATGGATAAATGTGCTGAAGGTAATTTCTACTTCCCACATTGTATTTCAGCAGCCGGAGTCCTGAGTACATTTTGAGGATAATACAACTTTAAAACCATGTTGCAGGGAGAAAGGTAAACAGAAAACTGTCAGAGTAGATGCCACTATTGTGAAGTTGTTGAAAAGGTTAAATGTCAGAGCAAATGTAATTAGGAGCAGTGACCTGGTGCTTTTTCCAGTAACTGCTTTCTTCTTGCATCACAAACAAAAGCAACACATTTACTCAGGATTCCTAGGGAAAAGGCTAATTAAGTGAAAGATATTGCCACTCTATCTTATCTTCACTTTCAAATCAGCAGATAAGAAAAACAGTGTTTTGAGCAGTAATCCCTGCAGATTTGGGTCTAATACTCTCCCACTCCAGCAACAAAAGAGGAAACTCACACCTTTCGTTGTTTTCTTTTCTTTTCTTTTCTTTTTTTTCTTTGACAGGCAGAGTGGACAGTGAGAGAGAGAGACAGAGAGAAAGGTCTTCCTTTGCCGTTGGTTCACCCTCCAATGGCCGCCGCAGCCGGCGCGCTGCGGCCGGCGCACCACACCTATCTGAAGGCAGGAGCCAGGTGCTTCTCCTGGTCTCCCATGGGGTGCAGGGCCCAAGCACCTGGGCCATCCTCCACTGCACTCCCTGGCCACAGCAGAGAGCTGGCCTGGAAGAGGGGCAACTGGGACAGAATCCGGAGCCCCAACTAGGACTAGAACCCGGTGTGCCGGCACAGCAAGGCAGAGGATTAGCCTAATGAGACACGGTGCTGGCCTCATTGTTTTCTGATCCCTCATAGCAATCTATAGGTTAACCTCATGGAAGATATTCAGATTTTGAAGAATATCTGTATTTTGTGATTAAAAGTAACCATTTTGAACTTTAACCCATTGTTCAAGATGATTTTAAAATAAATTTTTATGCCAATTGCCCTGAAATCTAAACCAAAGAAAACATTAAGATCTAATCATTTATTTGAATGAGTTAATGCCATTTTCCTTTAAGGGATCAAAAGCAGAAAGCATAGATAATTTAAATGCAGTCTTCCAGTAATCCTATCTTGTAAATGCTTCAAAAGTTTTTTTTTTTTTTTTTTTTTTTTTGATTATCAAAATGGTTTCCTGCATTTTTATGTTAAAGTCTTACTCTAGGCAGGGAGCAAAGAGAAATACTTCACAGTTTGTGGGAAGCTCCAGGAAAGAAGGAGACCTTCCTCTTCCTCCTCCTCCTCCTCCCTGGAGCCTAACTGCAACTGTGACTGGAGGCTGAAAACGAAAGGAGAGAGAATGGTTCTGGTTCTGACGTAAAAGACAAACATGCTGTCAATTTGCCTCATGTCAACAGCAATCTCAATAGGGAATATACTTGGCATTGTTTTTCAGGGAACATTCATAGCTTGTCAAAAATCTAGTATCTTGGAGTTGTTGGTCCAACCAGGACTAGAGATGAGCATGTCTATATTCCTGCCCCATGTCTCCAAAACCAGTTTTATGAACGAGAAAATCACATCCCTGTTTAAGTCCACCTCTCTGTCAAATGAACTGGGAGAACGTGGTTTCGGACTTTTCCAGTTTGTGATTGTATGAAGAACTAAATTGTTGCTGATTGGTGCAAGCTCCATTCCTCACAGGGACATTTTCTTTTTAACAAGAGAACAGAGGATAGCTGATGTCAGTATATACCGCATGGTTTTTCTCATATGAGGCATCTCAAATACCCGGTGGTGTAGAAGCAGACAGTAGAACAATGATTTCCAGGGGACAGAGTTGCTCTTCAGGGGATATAAAGCTGTAGCCACTCAAGAGGAGCAAGTTCCAGGAATCTGCTGTGTAACAGAAAGACTACGGGTATCCATGTTCTTCTGTACTTAAAACCTTGTTGACAAGCTGGCGCTCATGCTAAGTTTTCTCATTACACATGCAAGTAAAACAGAAACAAAAGCACACCTTTGGAGATGTTTATTGCCTGTGTTGTGGGGCACACAGATTAAAAACACAGGGAGACTCTGAGATCAAATTAGGAGTCTTTATTAGCCAGCTGGCGACTGTCTTCTCACAGAGCAAGTCCAGGGAGGACAGCTCCAAGTTGCAGTGGGGTGGGGGTGGGGGTTTAAAGAGAAACCTCTTCTTCTTATCAGTCATTTAATCACGCGTGCATGCAGGCTCCTACAAGTAGAAAGAAGGCATACAGAAGCGAGAAGCAGTTAGCCAATCAGTTTTTTTTTTTTTTTAACTTTTTTTCCTTTGAAAAATGTAACAATTCATTTGTTCCTGGTCAGAGTCATGCATGGTGTCATTGACCTTGGCGCACCTGTGTTTATCCTGTGGCTGCAGCAGGGAAAAGGCAGGAGGAACCATAGTCTAGTGCCCTTGGCCGTTATCAAGCGAGCAGAGGTACAGAAGCCAGAAATCTGCCAGTTACAAACCAACATTTTTTTTTTGAAGATTTATTTTATTTATTTGAAAGACAGAGTTACAGAAAGAGGTAGAGATAGAGAGAGAGGTCTTCTATCTGCTGATTCACTCCCCAGATGGCAGCAATGGCTGGAGCTGCGCCAATCTGAAGCCAGGAGCCAAGAGCTTCTTCCGGGTCTCCCACATGGATGCAGGGGCCCAAGGACTTGGGCCATCTTTCCACTGCTTTCCCAGGCCATAGCAGAGAGCTGGATCAGAAGAGGAGCAGCCGGCACTAGAACCTGCGCCCATAAGGGATGCCGGCACTCAGGCCAGGGCTTTAACCCACTGTTCCACAGCGCCAGCCCCACCAACATTTATTTTTATGAAGAACAGGCCTTGCTTTTAAAACAACCCAGCAAAATAACCTGTAGTCTATAACCACCCAAGCATGCTACAACTTGTAGACAATTTAAACTTTTGAGTCATCTGTCATACCTGGATGGTGATGATAATATGAATATGTACATCCGTCCAAATTCACCAAATTATATGTTACTTAGCTGCAGGTTTCTGTGTGCCAATTATACAGCAATAGTGCTGGGAAAAGATAAAATAAGGCAGATAACACTGGGAGAGCCTTCCTACTCTACCTTGAGATGAGTCCAGGGACTGGGAAGCTTTTCCTAGATGTCTTAGCAATGTCTAATAGCCTGGACACCTGGTAGGCATTAGAAAAATGCCATTACTTGTCTTTATTTGAATCAAACCATTCAAACAAAGGCCTTTTTGAGAGTGGAATACGAGACCAATTTTAAGTTCCAGGGCAGAGAGACCCTATTGTGATTCCTGTACATGTAAGACTAACTTAACCTTGGCTGTGCTAATTGCTGCTATTTATCTTTTATTCTAATAAGTTACCCATCAGTTGTATGATTTTTATCTGATTATTCCAATTCATCACATTTAATTATGTTATTATTTCTGCCTTCCATTAGTGATGAGGAGAAAACATGTGCGGAGAATTTTATTAGGCAGTAGGGACTGTGCTAAGGACTTTGCATATTTAATTTTTTTAACCACATTCTTCAAAACTCCGAGACAGGAATCATGATACCTGTTTTACAGATAAGGAAGCACATCATTGAGTTTAGGTGACCGGCCTAGATTCTCATCACCAATCAGCTGCTTAGCTGGGACACGAAAGAAGTCTGTCTGCAAAGTCCAATTTGCTATACTGCACTGGCTTTTTCTTCCACTACAAAAAAAAAAAAAAAAAAAAAAAAAATGTGGATACTGGTTCTGAGATCATGTTACAGGATTATGGGGGACTTGAATGGGAAGCAGAGAAAAACTTTCTGCGATGACTTTTTTTTTCTAATAATGGTAATAGATGGCATTGATGCAGTGAGATGACTATTTCACAGTTACCCGTACTCATCCCCGTGCATGGTGTCAGGTGTTTGGCTGCAGTTACTGGTACAAATAGGACCACAGATGTTTCTCTCTGTGCAAAGCCACAGGTTGTTTCAGAATCACCATCCGTGACTTTTCCTTCACTAAAGTGATATTCTCCCCAATCCAAGAGGGAATTCCCATGGCTTTTCAGGTGGCAATGGTTAATGTTATTTTATATACATAGAGTCTTCAAAAAGTTCATGAAAGTGCATATTATGAAAAATTATGCATAGATTTCAAACTTTTAGACCAAAATAAGTTTATCTTCCTTTTTTGTAGAATTGCTTTATTTGAAAGAGTTACAGAGAGAGGTAGAGCCAGAGAGAGGTCTTCCATCCATTGGTTCACTCCCCAAATGACCACAACAGCCAGAGCTGAGCTGATCTGAAGCCAGGAACCAGGAGCTGCTTCTGGGTTTCCCATGTGAGTGCGGGTGCCCAAGGACTTGGGTCATCTTCCACTGCTTTTCCAGGCGATAGAAGAGAGCTAGAATGGAAGTGGAGCAGCTGGGACTTGAACCGGTGCCCTTATGGGATGCCGGCGCTGCAGGCTGGGGCTTTAACCCACTGTGCCACAGTGCCAGCCCCAATAAGTTTATCTTCTAACTTTTGATTATATTCCCATGAATTTTTGAACTACGTTTGTGTGTGTGTGTGTGTGTGAGAATGTATGCACGCATGTGTGTGTATACAACATGACTATCCCTTACCCAAAAGTGCACATTTTAGATTTCAGATTATTTTGGATTTTGGAATATTTATGTAAATTTTTAAAAAGAATAGTTCTTTTTTTAAGTGTATATAGTATATACACTTAAATTTTAAAAAGTTTTTATTTAAGTTATACAAGTTTCATGTATCACATCTATACAGATTTAGGAACATAATAATACTTCCCACCCTACCCTTCCTCCCACCTATGCTCCAACCCTTCTTTCTCCTCCCTCTCCTATTTCCACTCTTAATTTTTTCGAAGATCTATTTCCACTTTAATGATCATAAGTTTAACCCTACATGAAGAGTTCAGCAAATAGTATGAGTTCTTCTTTAAAAAAAAAAGTTTATTTTTTTAATTTGTTTGAAAGAGCAGGAAGAAGGTTGAGAGAGAGGAAGAGAGAGATCTTCCATCTGTTGGCTCATTCCCCAAATGCCCACAAAGGCAGGGCTGGACTGGGCTGAATCCTGGTGCATAGAATTCCATCTGGGTCTCCCAGTGGGTAGCAGATACCCAGTACTTGAGCCATCATCTGAGCCTACCAGAGAATGCATCAGTAGGAAGCTGGATCAAAAGTAGAGGCAGTACCAGACCCCAGACACTCTAATGTGGAAGGAACATCCCAAGTGCAGCAGCTTAACCCTTGTACATTCAACACTTGTCTCTACTTAGACTTGATGTGTCGGGTGAATATTCCTAATCTGAAGATATCAAATGGTCCAAGATCGCAAAAGTTGTTGAACAGCATGTGAGCATTCAGAAGGTTTCAGACTCAGAGCATTTTGTATTATAGAATATTTCAGTTTCTGGATATTGGTATTAGAGGTGCTCAAGCCATTTATATGCTCTTATGTGTCAGTTCATTTAGCTCTTTGCAAAAACAAAGTGTTATCTGAATATGTTTGAATTACTTTTTAGGTTTATGATTTTTGACAGTTAATAATGTAAATAAATACCCCTAATTCTGTTTTCCAGGTGAAACCAAATATAATATAGTCAAGCTACTGATCCCTCTGACTGAATTAGAAAGGAAATGTGTATTATATATCATCTTGGAGAAAGATCTTTTAACTTAATTTTTTAATTTGTGGAAAGAAGAATCTGAGATTTATTTATTTTTGTTACCACTTTACAAAGACATAAATTACTTAGAAATACAAGATGAGCATCAGAATGGTCCCAAACAACACATCTTTGGCCCCAGTAACACACCTTTGCAGGTTTTCCCACCATGAAATGAGTACAGCTAATGATAGTACTTGTTTTCACACCCACCGCTTTGTTGCGTGATTAATAAGGGCAAAGGGAGGAAGGATTAGGGAACCCAGGGAGCGATGCCTCTGCAGTACCTAATCAATTTCCTTCTGCAGGTTTTATTACATTGAGACTTCTCAAGAAGAAAATGCATTGGGCTTTTTCACCTGGGAATCTTTCAGGACCCAAGGTAGATCCTTTTAGTTTTCTATTGCAACCAATATTATGAGCCCACAGCAAAGAAAAGAAATGAATGATGCTGTTTTAATCAATTACTTTATTCTGGTTTTCATGCCAAGAGTTTATAAAACTGACAAAGAGCTAAATGAGGGACACAGGTCAAAAAGAAATATTAAAAAACAAGAACAAGTCATATGTATAAACAAAGATGAAAGGAAAACAAAAAATGTATATTACAGAAGATAATTTCATATCAACTTGGGTATTCAGACATTGATTCAGCACCCACTAGGTGTTTGACTTTTAGCCAAATGCTGGAAACCCAGGTGGGTAAATTATTATTATCTTTGATGTTAAGAGCCTCTCTCACTTTAGTGAGGAAGCACATGCACACACACACAGAAAGAGAGAGAGAGAGAGAGAGAGAGAGAGAGTGAGAGTGAGTGCAGGAGCTGTATGGTTCAATAATAGAGTTGTGGATTGGGAATGATGACAGCGTTAAGAAGAGTTTTCTAAATCTGCTAGCCAGAATAAGGCAGTCTTCCACAGGAAATACTGAGTGAGGTAAGCCTTACAGAGCTACAAGGAATTAGGCAAAAAGGTGTTTGCCTTGAGACAAAAATAGATAAAGCCAGAGCATTCAGAAAAGGAAATGATACAGAAAATAGAAGAACTGAGTGAATGAGAAGGATTTTTTGAATTGCTGGAGCATGCTGTATGAGACAAAGAAGCTCAGGTTGTAAGGCTGGGGAATACATCCTGCTGATTACAGAAAATCAGAACTGTGGCTCTTGGTGAAGTCAGTGGGACTTCAGGCAATGGAAAACAGTAGAAGCGGGCATTTGGTGCCGTGGTTTAGTTGCTGCTTGAGCCACCCATGTTCCATATTGGTGCTCCAGGGTTCAAGTCCTGTCTCTGCTTGTGATCCAGCTTCCTGCTAATGTGCACTTCAGGAGGCAGCAAGGGATGGCTCAGGTAACCAAATTCATCCCATCCACAGGGAAGATCCAGATTGGGCTCCCAGCTCCCAGTTTCTTGTTGAGGGCATTTTTGGAGTGAACTAGCAGATGGAATGGCTTTCTCTGTCTCCCTCTTTCCTCCCCCTTTCAAATAAATAAAATTAATTAACAGTAAAAAATGAAATCACAATTTTTAAAAAAAGATTTATTTATTTATTTGAAAGGCAGAGTTACAGAAAGGCAGAGGGAGAGAGAGAGAAAGAAGTCTTCCCCTAAATGGCTTGCAGTGGCCAGAGTTGGGCCAATCCAAGGTCAGGAGCCTGGAGATTCTTCTGGGTCTCCCATGCAGGTGCAGTGACCCAAGCACTTGGTCCATCCTCTACTGCTTTCCCAGGTCATAATGGAGAGCTGGATTGGAAGTGGGACAGCTGGGGACTTGAACTGGTGCCCATATGGGATACTGACACTGCAGACCGGGTCTTTAACCCACTGCGCCGCAGCACTGGCCCCCACTGAGTGTTTTTTAAGCAGAGGATGAGGTCAGATCTATGCATTGGATCAATGATGAAACCATTATGGAACCTGAATTTTAGTAGGAAAAGAAGAAAAGCAGAACAGTGAGAACATTTGTAATTTGCATATCACACTATTAATTGAATGTCTCTTCTAAATTCCTTGTGAAGTGATCTCCTTTGCTTTTAAATAGTCAATAAAATGAGAAACAAGTAAAGGAAGTGATAAAAATTATAGGGACAGTCAACCATTAATGTCCATTGTTATGAAGATGAGGTTTGACTTCATTTAGCACACAGAATATAATTTTAGTATTTTGGTTTTGAAAGGTGCTGTTTTAGCTCCTCTCATTGGAATGAAAACATTTACAAAGAAGCACACCCACTTCAAATATCCCAAGTTACTGCATAATATGGCAGCTCAAAAAGTTCAATAAAATCCCATTACCCAGCAAGGATCTGACTTTTATTCATATGCAGCTATTATTCTTTATGTACTTTACTTAATCCACCTCACCCACTCCCCACCTGGTCTCTCTGAATCTTTGTTTTTGTAAAATGAGAGGTTACTTCTTACCTGACTGATTTCATAGGGTTGTTGTGATGATAAAATAAAAAACTTTGAGAATTATGTACTTTACAAATCTAAATGTTTTTAATTACCATTACTGTGTGTATGTTTACTGTTAATCTCAATTCCTTATCTTTATCATTTTTCTCTGAGGCAATTCTACCCATTCTTGTCTCCTTTCTTTTTTTATTTTTTTATTTAAAAAATTTTTTTAAATTTATTTGACAGGTAGATTTATAGGCAGTGAGAGAGAGAAACAGAGGGAAAGGTCTTTCTTCTGTTGGTTCACTCCCCAAATGGCCGCCAAGGCCGGCACTGTGCCGATCCGAAGCCAGGAGCCAGGTGCCTCCTCCTGGTCTCCCATGCGGGTGCAGGGACCCAAGCACTTGGGCCATCCTCCACTGCCCTCCTGGGCCACAGCAGAGAGCTGGACTGGAAGAGGAGCAACTGGGACTAGAACCCGGTGCCCATATGGGATGCTGGAGCCGCAGGTGGAGGATTAACCAAGTGAGCCACAGCTCCGGCCCCTCTTGTCTCCTTTCAAATACAAAATTTTCCAGTAACACATCTTCATCATGCTCTAAGTATAAAAATGCTATTTAAAGGGCCAGCAATGTGGTACAACCGATTAAGCTGCTACCTGAAACTCTGGCATCCCATATCAGAGCATTATTTCAAATCCTGGCTACTCTGCTTCCAATCCAGCTCCCTGCTAACACACCTATGTAGGCAGTGGACGTGGGCCCCTACCATCCACGTGGGAGACTCTGATGGACTTTCAGGTTCCTGGCTTCATCCTAACTCAGCCCTGACCATTGTGGCCATTTGGGGAGTAACCAGTCAATGGAAGCTCCCTTTTTCTCTTTCAAATAACTGAAATAAATGTTTTTTTTAATAAAAAAAAAAACACAATATATGCTATGAATAAGTAGAATTAAAGCAGTTAATCTCTACTCACAGGAAGTGCATATCTTGACTTGGTCCCATCAGTCATGAAACTTAAATAGGAATTTCATTTCCTGAAAGAGAGATAGGTATAATGGGTTAAGGCAAGTTTTCATATATGTCTGTGAGATCTAGATTTTTTTTTTATTATGGTCTCTAATTTTCTTTATATTCTTACCTACTTTGTGTATGGAAATAAAATTTTAAAATTTTATTTATTTGAGAAGCAGAGACAGAAACAGATTGCTCTCATCATTTGAATCTCTCCTCAAATGCACATAAGGGAACCAGGCTGGTCCAGACCAGAGGCTGGAGCCAGGAGCCAGGAGCCAGGAGCCAGGAACTCTGTTCAGGTTTTCCAGGTGCGTGGCAAGAACCCAACTACTTGAGCCATTGCTGATTTCTCCCAGGATCTGCATTAGCAGGAAGATGGAGCCTGGTATTAAACCCAGGAGACTTGGAGAATGGGTGTTTTAACTGCAAGGTGAACAGCTACCCTGGGAATACTTTGCAGAATTTTATGCTTGGAATCCTGGCACCAGGCTGGCACTGTGATTTGCCTGTATACCCATTGTGGTCCAGGCTTACGGGCCTTAGCCTCTCATGGGGACCCCAGGCTTCCTTGAGTTTTCCTGGGCTAGCCTCTCTACCCACCCGCACTCCCTTCTAAGAAGGGACAGCTCTTTCACGCCCCAAGATTGGCAGCCTTCCCATTTCCTGTCTTCACTGGGCCACTCTCAGAGCCAATTGCCCCCAGTTACTATGGCCTCAGTTCTCTCTGTCCCTATTCAGTTTTTGGTCCACTCTTCACTTCTGGAATCTTTCAGGAACCTGGTCACTTCCCTTATCAGTACATATAAAAAGAAACACAGAAGTTTAGCATTTATATCAGCACTTTTAAGTTCTGAAACATACTGGGAAGACTACATTGGCTGTCTTTCCAGGCTGCCCAAGGCTGGCCATCCTTCACATATTCTTGTGGTTTTGCCCGTCGCATTACTCCAGATCCTGTGTAGCTATGCCTGGAGTCCGTGCAGAGCTGAGACGGGTGGTGGGAATGCCCTCATCCTCCAGACATCCACCCAGGGCTGGCTGTGGCTTTCTGTTAGTGCTGTGGGTCAGAGAAATACATTAATTAGGTTAGATGCTAGGTGAGCTGTTGTCTTGCAGGTCACAATGATTCTATTTTTGTAATGCAGAAGGATTTACAAAATTTTTATGAAGAATATTTGCTGAAAGCAAGATATTTTAGTCATATATTTTAAGTCATATTGAATGTCAAATTCAAAAATGATTCTTAATACTGTCATTTTGGAGCTGCACTAAAAATAGAAGAATAGACGTTTAGGTGGAAAAAAACTTCTGTGCAGCAATATCTCACCCCTGCCACAGCCCATTCCCAGTCCTTGCTTTCCAGACCCACCACGGTTCAGTGCCAGAAACGAGCTCATTTGCATGCTTGTAAGAGGCAATGCAGAGTGGGCTCTTTGAGCTTTTCTGTTTGAAGAATTCATTGCGAAGCTGATCAGGATAAGCTTGAGGCAGTCCAAAGTAGGTTTTATGAATAGGAAGAAACTTGTAGTTCACTGTATAGTTAGTTATCTAAGTGAAATGAATAAATTTTGTAGAAAATATCAAAAGTCATGCCCTCAAATTATTTTTGGAAGTAGCAGAATGTCAATCATATTATTAAATAATGAGACTATGTTGTCTTAAACAAGGTTCTCTGGAAATAGATCCAGAAATGAGGATTTGCATGCAAGGGATTTATGAAGGGGAATAGACTAATGAAATGGAGGAAGCAGGACAGAAAAAGGGATGGAAGTGACACAATAGGCAAAAATCCTTGATATCAGTGAGCAGAGAGCCAAGCCTGCAGGAAACCTCAGGAGTACAAGTTACAGTTGGCCCAACTGGCTAGAAGAGATGCAAAGGGGTATGGGTCATCCCAAATGGATCACGGAATTGCCATGTGCGTTCATGACATGATGGACCTTGAGCTGTTCCTCAAGTTCACGTAAGGAATCTATGTGTCATCTTGAACATGGGGCTCATCTGCTTGCCTGACCACGAAGGTCAATGCAGCAGCAAACGAAATTGGCTGTGCAGAGGATGACATGCTGCTATGTTACACTTTAGTCTATGACCTCTTTTAGTTAAAGGAGGTCTTGAAAGAGTGATAAATTTAGAGTCACATTCTTTGGTCACATAAAGAGCAAATACTCTTCCATGATATAGAAAAAGTGTTTGAAAGTTAAGTCTCTTGAAACAAGATTTTAACCAGCAGGTAATATATAGTCTTCTCTTCACCAAACTTTTAAGTCATGGCTTATACATTCTTTTGTAGTAAGTTTGATACCATGATAATAAAAATAAAACTATAGGCTGGCGCCGCGGCTCTGTAGGCTAATCCTCCACCTTGCAGCGCCAGCACACCAGGTCCTAGTCCCGGTCAGGGCACCGGATTCTGTCCCGGTTGCCCCTCTTCCAGGCCAGCTCTCTGCTGTGGCCAGGGAGTACAGTGGAGGATGGCCCAAGTACTTGGGCCCTGCACCCCATGGGAGACCAGGATAAATACCTGGCTCCTGCCATTGGATCAACGCTGTGCGCCGGCCACAGCGCGCCAGCCGTGGCGGCCATTGGAGAGTAAACCAACGGCAAAGGAAGAGCTTTCTCTCTGTCTCTCTCTGTCATGTCCACTCTGCCTGTCAAAAAAAAAAAAAAAAAAAAAAAAAAAAAAAAAACCACAACTATAGGCATAGCATAATCCTGAAGGAGTTTCAATCATGTTGTCCTGTTACCTGTTTTTTTCTAACAAGGCTATAGTAGCATAGAAAAGCTACTCACCCAAATATTATTAGAGTTCATGATATTAATCTAAATTAAGCTCTCTATCTTTTTGTGATCCTAATATCAAGTTGTGCTCCTAATATCAGTACTTATTCCACCCTATTTCATATTATTATTATTATCTTGATGGTAAAACAGTGTTAAGATTCATCTTTCAATCGCACCAGGAGCTTATTATCACTGTACCAGCTCAGAGTAGGTGAATGAGTGAATTGGCCTACAATTCTCCTTCTCTGAAACATCTTGTCATATAATTTAATAGCAAAGTACATTTGCTTTTTTCATAATGATTCACCATAGAGTCTCCTAGGTGCTTGTTAATTCTTGACTTTCTCTCCTTCGTTCATTTGGAATCTATCATTAGTATTTCAACAGGATGTAGCAAGCATCAGAGTATATGTTGTCGTCATAAGTACCAATGTAAACACATCTTTCTATCCTTTATTCTCCAATATCCTTTCCTTAAACATAACCATAAATTCCCAGAATATGCATCCTGCTTTGAAATAAGAATCAGACTTTGAATACAACTTTACTCAAGTAGAAGGGGATTCTAGGTGTTCAGCTTCAATCCAGGAGTTAAGAATTTCATGAAACTTTTCTCATCTCTCTAAAAATACATTTTAAACTATTCCTTGGCTATGAATTTGCTTTTTCTCAGAAATCATTGGAGTATATTTATATAAAACAATGCATAGCTTTTTCAAAGTTGGAGCAAGAGAAAGTGGAGAGCTCTTTAATAGGCTTTAATACACTGGTGAGATTCATGGATTTACTTCAGAGCAAATCATCCCAGATACAGTCCCAATATGGTCAGAAGCCTTGAGAAGCTGAAAATTGAGAGGGAAACTTGGACAGTGTATGTTCCTATGAGAATTCTAGTTTCACTGCACACTAGAACTGAATGCTAGTTGTCAGATGCTTTTATAATAAAATTTAGCATCAGAATATAGTAAAATTAAAATCTAATTTATAACCTTATATAGTTTTAAGCATACTGTAAGGTCAGAGGTATAGTACAGCCACCTGCTGTAATTAAAGAGTAAAACAAGATTTCTGTGACCTGGATGTGATGTTATCTCCACTATAACAATTCCTTTTCTGGAAAAAAAATCTGTCAGAAATATCTAAGAAAGTAAATGTCACCTGGTAAAGAGAAATTGTTGGGAACTTGTTCTTCATTAAACTATCATCAAGAAGAATAAATGCCTCTAAGCAAATGAGGTGCAGAAGAATTCAACTTAGGGTTGCAAAAAAAAACTCTGGTGCAAAAGGTCGGGGATTAGGTAAGCCTACCTAACTGATTTTCTAAAAGCCAATTTGTTTTTTTCTTCTTTTCTCCTCCCAGACTTATTCATTCTCTCCCCAGTTAATAGTATTACTATTCTTCCTCAGACACTGAAGCTAAAAATCTATAGGTTTGAATACACAATCTCTTACCCTACATACCCAAATGGTCAACAAACTCTAGTAATTAGTCTTCTGTTTTATTCCTTCTTCATTAATTTAGGCTTTCATTTTCTCCCATCTAGGACAGTGCTGTTTTCTTGTCTAATCTCTCATAGGCTGCAATAGCGTCTATGTAATCCAGTGACAGTCATCTCTTCAGTCCTAGGCTTATTCCATCCTTGCCTCCACCATCAGCACCATGGTATCTTCCCATTGTTTCCCCAATCTTTGCCATGGTGGTAGCTGCTATTGCTAATAAAATCAAAGTGTTGGGGCTGGCGCCGCGGCTCAGTAGGCTAATCCTCCGCCTTGCAGCGCCAGCACACCAGGTCCTAGTTCCAGTCGGGGCACTGGATTCTGTCCCGGTTGCCCCTCTTCCAGGCCAGCTCTCTGCTGTGGCCTGGGAGTGCAGTGGAGGATGGCCCAAGTGCTTGGGCCCTGCACCCCACGGGAGACCAGGAGAAGTACCTGGCTCCTGCCATCGGATCAGCGCGGTGCGCCGGCCACAGCGCGCCGGCTGTGGCAACCATTGGAGGGTGAACCAAGGGCAAAAAGGAAGACCTTTCTCTCTGTCTCTCTCTCTCACTATCCACTCTGCCTGTCAAAATAAAAAAAAAAAACAAAGTGTTGGTTAGAACTTCTATTCTGATTATGTGGCATCAAGGTTCAGCTTTGTCTTTTACAACCTGTTCCTTATTTATAAAAGGAAATAGAGGCCAATATTGTGGCACAGTGGGTTGTGCTACTGTCAGAGACACCAGTATTACATAAGAGTGAGAATTTGAGTCCTGGCTGCTTCTCTTCCAATATTGCTGCCCCAGCCATTGTGGTCACCTGGGGTGTGAACCACTGTATGGAAGCTTGTTCTCTCTCTACCTCCCCGCCTCCCCGCATATGTATAAAATGAAGAATATGTGTATATATACAATTCTGATTAATATATATAATTCTGCATTTCAAATAAATAAATAAATGTCATATATACATATATATTTAAATAGTGTTAGTGCCCTACTCAAGCTATTGTTGTGTATACTAAATGAGATAACTCTTCAGCACAAAGCTGAGTGTGAAGTATCTTTAATTATGTCTCAGCATGATTAATAATTAGTGTTTGATGTCATAGAAGCTAGAAGATGTGACAAAAACTTCAGCAAATTTGAGGAAATTCTAGGTCGATAAACTATATGAGCTAGAATAGAAGGGATTCTACTCATCTACCCATTTTACAAACTGAAGAAAATATTTAATATTATAAGCAGAATTCCTGATATGATTATTAAATATTGGCTTTTTGATAGACTTGTCCATAAGCCACCCATTGGTTAATGTAGGAATGCAACCTAAACTTCCAGAAATTCTACCACTCTTCTACCCTATATATCAGCAGTTCATTTGTTTAACAAACATGTGGTCTTCTTAATGCTATGCTTGATTAAAGTGAATATGAAGGATGTCAGAGGACAAGTCATGTTCTTCCTGCCCTGAGAGAACCTTCTCTCTGAACTAGTCTGCTAGGGCTCTGATGTCAAGATGCCAAATTGAGTGATGAGAGCAACAGACATTTACTTTTTCACAGTTGTTACAGAGAGAAGCTCAACATCATGATGCCCTCAGGTGTAGTTTTTGGTGAGGCTCAGCTTTCTGGTGTGTAGGCAGCTATCTTCTTGCCATATCCTCATATGGCTTTTCCTTTGAGAAGTCATAGAAGGAGCTTTCTGATGTCTCTCTCTTCCAATAAGGACTCTACTTCTGTTGGATCAGAGCTCCATAGTTATTACTTCATTTAATCTTAACTGTCTCCTTGTGGGATCATCTCCAAATACAGCCACTTTGGGGGCTGGGGCTTCATCATGTGATTTGGGTGTTGGAGGAGGGAGCAGGGGGTGGTAGACACATTTCTGTTCATAACACTATGTGACCAAAAATCAGAAAACAGAACATCAGTATAATTCATTTTTATTAGTGCACACCAAGTTCAAGTCTT
This sequence comes from Oryctolagus cuniculus, assembly GCF_051225735.1. NCBI lineage: Eukaryota > Metazoa > Chordata > Mammalia > Lagomorpha > Leporidae > Oryctolagus > Oryctolagus cuniculus. Next base: position 175,710,059 of record NC_142869.1, on the reverse strand, counting down.
TAGGTGTACAATGTCCTTTTAAAGTTAACAAAAAAATTCTGAAAGCAAAGGTAGAAAAAAAAAAAAGCATTATGTTGGTATCCATAAGAAGATCCTGGACTGAGAACCTGGGTATATGGATTCTAATCTTCCTTCTACAGTGAAATGGCAGTTTAGGGAAATCAATTTCTCAAGTCACTCTTGCCTCTCTGTGGCTGAATCAAATGAAATCTGATGATGCTTACAAAGTTTTTGAGAAACATGAAAGAGCTCTCCAAAGGTGAGCTGATATCATTTTCGTTATTGGCTTCTCCCCAAAAGCTGAATTTCATGTGTTTTTACCATTTCAGAAGCAGCAATCTTCATCTCCAATTCAATCATGTGCCATAATCTCAAAGAATTATTGTTAAAATGTAGACTTCATAATCAATGCATTGAATAGATATGATTTTATGTATACTGAAAGAGAAAATGTGTACCCACAAGCTACTCTCACCCATCAACACACACCCCAAAATCATCTTTAATAGGGGAGTGAATTCCCTTTCTGTTGGAATTCCATGGTGTGTGCTGCTTTATTCCAATTATAGGTTACCACAAAATAAAACTGTAAAGTGGTTTTCACTCCAGCCTTAATTTCAAACAGCCAGAGTATTGTTTCTTTATAATTAATGAAGAAGCTTGACTGCAATGAAGTCAGCACTTCTTGGTTAAAAAAGAGAAAAAAAAACCTTTCATTGACATCCAAATCTAGTCAAATTAATACACACACATCATTAGAGAATATTTTTAATGTAAAGGAGGTCAAGATTACACAGTGAATAAATTCAAGACCCTTCATTAGCACATTCTTTTTTACTGAACTTAAATTAAGAAAGTCCTTTCTATTTTGAATGTGTCTGTTTTATGGTTTCAAGTGCAAGAATCTTTAAAATCTGTAGCTGTAGACATATAGATAAGAATGATTTATTATTTAAAGCATTCCTTTTTCATGGTGCATAACCCATACAAACTGTTTTATACAAAGAAAACCATAATAAAAAAAGTCAGCCTATTCTCTGAGGATAGAGAGTAGAGGCACATAGGGTACAATGTGCAAGTTTATGTGTATAGATAATATTGATGGGGCACAAATCTCAGTTTTATGTATTCCTTTTGTCCATGAGAGAAAAGCAAACTCCCTACAAATCTCTAGTCAGGACAGTGACTTAAAACTTGGTCCTAAAGCAGAAGGACGTGTGAAATTGTTAGAAAAACTATCCGGTCCCCAATGTATTTGCTGTACTGCGTGAAATATACCAAATTACCAAATTGATGCTGGACTTGAACTCTGAGAATAATCAAGCAGCAGAACTCAACTCTACATCTGTGCCTTGTGTACTCAGTTAAACATCTTCTGACAGAATGAATGGATCATGCTGATGGAGCATGATTGGGCATGCTGATTTTTCATCTTCTGCTGGGATCAGGAGATGCCACCATTCCCTCTTCCATTCTGATCACACCACAAAAACCCAGCCAGAACTCCTCTGCTTTCTCCATATACAAGACACCCTAATAATTTTCTGCTACTCCACTGACAAAGGAAAGATACAGGTTTGTGTTCTCCACTGACACCAATGGGACCAGTTTCTCTTTACCACCTATATTGTGGCTGCCACCCCAACCCAAATTGCTACCTTAAATACACATTATAGAATGGGTTGGGAAACTTTAGATCCATTAATCTTATTTTTTAAAAGACTTACTTATTTATCTGAGAGAGAGAGAGTTACAGAGAGAGGGAGAGACAGAGAGAAAGGCCTTCCATCCTCTGGTTCACTTCCCAAATGGCCACAATCTCTAGAGCTGAGCTGATTGGAAGCCAGGAGTTTCTTCTAGGTCTCCACACAAGTGCAGGGGCCCAAGTGCTTTCGCAGGCCATAAGCAGAGAGCTGGATTGGAAGAGGAGCAGCCCATATGGGATGCCAGGGCCACAGACGGAGGCTGAGCCCACTACACCATAGCGCCACCCTTTCTTTTTTTTTTTAATCTATTTAGCCAATTCAACTTACTTTTTAAAAAATTTATTTTTTAAAAGATTTATTTATTTATTTGAAAGAATTACAGAGAGAAGAAGGAGAGACAGAGAAAGAGAGAGGTCTTCCATCCGCTGGTTCACTCCCCAGTTGGCCGCAATGGCTGGTGCTGTGCCAATCAGAACCAGGAGCTTCCTCCGGACCTCCCACGTGGGTGCTGTGGCCTAAGGACTTGGGCCATCTTCTTCTGCTTTCCCAGGCCATAGCAGGGAGCTGGATCAGAAGTGGAGCAGCCAGGATTTGAACCAGCACCCATATGGGATGCCTGCACTGTAAGCTCTGGTTTTACCCCCATACCACAATGTTGGCCCAAGATTGATTGATTTATTTGAAAGGCGAAGTTACAGAGAGGCAGAGGCATAGAGAGAGAGAGAGAGAGAGGTCTTCCATCCGCTGGCTCACTCCCCAAATGGCTTCAATGGCTGGATCTGAACTGATCCAAAGCCAGGAGCCAGGAGCTTCTTCTGGGTCTCCCACACAGATGCAGGGGCCCAAGGACTTGGATCATCATCTTCTGCTTTCCCAGGCCATAGCAGAGAGCTGCATCAGAAGTGGAGCAGCCGGGACTCGAACCAGATGGCAACAGTATGGGCTGCCGGCATTGCAGCAGGTGGCTTGACCTGCTAAGCCATAGTGCCAGCCCCTCAACTTACTTTTAACCCATATCCAGCTGATCAGATAAAATGATACAAGTATGGGTATGGAGAAATAGCTTTGTATATTCTACCTGAAAGGACATTTTGGCTTTCAGTTATAAGTGTCCTATTTACTCTCAGTTAAAACTGGGTAAGATAGCACCCTCTGGCTTCTGCCCACAATAATTCACATGCAAGCCTCTTGCTGTTCCAGAAAAATGTAATCCTCCTTGATTCCTCTGCAATGAATTTTTTGTCTTGATTCACACATCTAAGACCTCCCTTATTTCTTATCATGCCTTCCTTCTTTCTTATGTTTGGTCATCTTCCTAAAGACTTGATCAATCCTTTTTTTCTGTTCTCAACCACAGTAAGTTTCCAATCTTCTTACTCTTCTTTCCTTGCATCTTTCCATTGTTGAAACCACAAAACCTTTCAAGATTCTAGGTTGCATCAACTGCACTTCTTATATGGCCCAAAGACTTCTTGAAAAAATGTATTTTTGTGTACATTTTTCTTATATAATCTACAATTTAATTATGATGGTGTGTCATTTTTCTAATCGGTTGAGATTCAATTTAACATCTACATTGGGCTTCAGGAGATTTTCTTGAGAGCAAGTAATTGCAGTGTTGACCCTCACTGCTCCTTTGAGATAAAGCTTATCTTGCACTGTGTGGCCCTGGCTTACCATGCATTTACAGAATGGAAGGCCCCCAAAGGGAATGTAAGCAGATGCCAATCACTCACATAGCACACCCAGATACTAAACACTTTTCCTTTCAAGAGCAATCATCACTTCTAATGATTTCCATGATAGAAAAGAGCATTCTCATTACATTTGCAGATTGAATCAAAGTGTGTGGGAAGGATAGAGATGTTAATGTGTGTGCCCTTGAAAACAAGCTAAAGAAAAAGGAGTCAGTTTTAAACTCAATGGGGTTTAATAAAGATATGGGTTAAGTTTTTCACTTGAACATTTTCTTTTAAGTCAGGGTATACAAGATAGCACCAAAGCCACTGCAGGGTAAAGACCATGTGAGAAACTTACTGGACATGAGTTAGGATTATTCCTTTTCTGAACATGTACATTAAGATGACAGGAAAGAATGATGCGTCTGAGAGTTAAAAGGCAATTCTAATAAATCAACTTTTCTTTCTTAATACTCTCAGGATAAGTGACAAAATTATAGGCTAGGCTTGCGTAAAGAAAAAGGTAATTTTAGTGCCACATAATTCAGAAGTCTTAGGACTAGCACCAGCTTTAGGCATAGGTGCGTAGTCCCTAGGTGACTTTGTCTATCATCAGGAACATGTTTCTCTCCCTTCCTCTCTCAGTTGTAATGTCCTTCTTGACTTCAGGCTACATCCATGTGCAGTCTTGTTACCAGCACACACCCCTGATACATAGAGCTTATGAATCCAAACTTCTCCGTATCCAAGGGCTCTGATGGGCCCCCAGCTGGGATCTTAATAATCCAATGAGTATAGTCAGTAAAGTTTTGTGACATGATGCAAGTCATCTATGTAGTTCATAGGACTAGCAATGAGTGAGGATTAAGTGGTGGCTTTTTGGTTCTGATATGTATCAGTGATAATGACAAAGGCAAACTCAGAGGTGGGTTTTTTTTTTTGTTTATGCATTAACAAGTGGTAGAATATTCAGCACAGAAATAACCATAAAAGTCAAATAACTAATAACCACTATGAAAGTGCTAGGTAAATTTGCCTTGGGTTTTATGTAAATAGCATTTGGGTTTACCAATCAGAATTACTCAGCTATACTGATTTTGTTTAAAATATTGAGAGTATCTTGGCACGACTTAAGTGATCTACAAAGGTAACAAAGTTTTATGGCTAAATAATAGCTCATCTGATGAATACACCAGAGTTCTTATCCAATGTCTACTTTGCATACCAAGTTTCTATGTTCACTTTCATACATATGATCAATAAAACCAATAAATATTTTAAGATAGCATTTCTTATTTCCTATACTTGAAACCTTCTGGTGGGATTACTGAGTCACATAGTAAAATTCTTGGTGTGCGTTGTGAGATTTCTACCCAAAGATATTTTGATTTTACTCCTGTTGTATGAGATGACCCTAAGAGATGGTGATTTTTTAGATATAAAATGGTGAGATTTATGAAGCAAACATTCTTGTTTCCCACAGAGCCTACTCTTAAGTTCATTTAATAAGCAATTATTAAAATTTAAAGAATGAGGCTAAAATCCACAGCAAGTATACATATTTCATTCTGATTTCTAATGTCAATCAAGGGAGTTTATTTAATGAGGTAAATCTCTACTTATTTTAATATCAGCAATATTCATTAGGGAAATGAGTGTTCTTTAAAATCACAGTATTCTTGGGGGCCAGCACCATGTCTCACTTGGTTAATCCTCCGCCTGCAGCACCGGCATCCCATATAAAAACCGGGTTCTAGTCCGGGCTGCCCCTCTTCCAGTCCAGCTCTCTGCTGTGGACCAGGAGGGCAGTGGAGGATGGCCCAAGTGCTTGGGTCCCTGCACTCACATGGGAGACCAGGAAGAAGCACCTGGCTCCTGGCTTCATATTGGTGCAGTGCCAGACATTGCGCCATTTTGTGGGTGAACCAACGGAAGGAAGACCTTTCTCTCTGTCTCTCTCTCTCTCTCTCTCACTGTCTAACTCTGTCAAATAAATAATTAAAAAAACATAGTATTCTAATTGGATATTTAGAGCCAAATTAATCTCCAAATTCTATATTGAAATATATCCAAGGAGGTGTTTTTTTTGTTTGTTTGTTTTTGTTTTGTTTTGTTTCATTTTTTGTTTTTTGTTTTTTTGTTTTGTTTTGTTTTGTTTTGTTTTTTTGACAGGCAGAGTGGACAGTGAGAGAGAGAGACAGAGAGAAAGGTCTTCCTTTGCCGTTGGTTCACCCTCCAATGACTGCTGCGGCCGACGCGCTGCGGCCAGCACACCGCGCTGATCTGAAGGCAGGAGCCAGGTGCTTATCCTGGTCTCCCATGGGGTGCAGGGCCCAAGCACTTGGGCCATCCTCCACTGCACTCCCTGGCCACAGCAGAGAGATGGCCTGGAAGAGGGGCAACCGGGACAGAATCCGGCGCCCTGACCGGGACTAGAACCCGCTGTGCTGGCACCGCTAGGAGGAGGATTAGCCTGTTGAGCCATGGCGCCGGCCTATCCAAGGAGGTTTTTGACCGATTCACATTTTTTGATGTTTATCACTGAGGTGTTAGTAAATCAAAAATCTTGCAGTTATGTAGGTACCATCAATATTTAAAAGAAATTCTGGGTATTTTTTTTTTTTAAAGATTTACTTATTTGAAAGAGTTACAGAGAGAGGTAGAGACAGAGGGAGGGAGGTCTTCCATCTGCTGTTCACTCCTCAAATGACTGCAATGGCTGGAGCTGAACAGATCCAAAGCCAGGAGCCAGGAGCTTCTTCTGGGTCTTGCACAGGTGCAGGGCCAAGCACTTGGGCCATCTTCCACTGCTCTCCCAGGCCGCAGCACAGATCTGGATTGGAAGTGGAGCAGCCTAGGCTGGAACCAGTGCTCATATGGGATCCTGGTGCTGCAGGCCAGGGCTTTAACCTGCTACACCACAATGTCAGCCCTGGCATTGCCACAATAGATGTGATTCAGATATGGCAAAGGAATTTCTTGTGGAAAATACCTGCATTGAAATATTGTTCTACCCTAGTCCCTTGAACAAGTATGTTTTGTGTAACCCATATCTTAAAAATTTATTTGGAGTTATAAGGCAAATTGCACATAGAAAGAATATTTCAAATTCTAATTGCAATTTTTAAGTGAAAAAATTATTGCTACGAACAGGATATTAAGTAGTATGGATGAGAGTATTGCATTTGCACAAATCATATGTGTGTATCTGCTTAGAGATCCCAAATGGCATTAATCAAACTATGCATTGTGATTGCCTCTTAGTTGGGAAATATTGGATGATTTTTGCTTGATTCTTTGTACTTTTTTCAATTGCATGTATATTATTTATAACTAAAAATTTATTATCTTTTTTTTTTATTAGGCAGAGTTAGACAGTGAGAGAGAGAGACAGAGAGAAAGGTCTTCCTTCCTTTGGTTCGGCCCCCAAATGGCTGCTACAGCCGGTGTGCTGCACCAATCTGAAGCCAGGAGCCAGTTGCTTCCTCCTGGTCTCCCATGCAGGTGCAGGGCCCAAGCACTTGGGCCATCCTCCACTGCCTTCCCGGACCACAGCAGAGAGCTGGACTGGAAGAGAAGCAACCGGGACTAGAACCCGGTGCCCATATAGGATGCCAGTGCCACAGGTGGAGGATTAACCAAGTGAGCCACAGCACCAGCCCTAAAAATTTATGATCTATATGACCACAAAAAGATAGTGACTCAATTACAATTGTTTTTTTAAAAAGATTTATTTTATTTATTTGAAAGAGTTATAGAGAGAGGTAGAAACAGAGAGATTTCCATCTGCTGGTTCACTCCCCGAATGACCACATCAACCAGAGTTGAGCTGATCTGAAGCCAAGAGCCAGAAACTTCCTCTGGATCTCCCATGTGGATACAGGGGCCCAAGCACTTTGGACCATCTTCCACTATTTTCCTGGGCACATTACCAGGGAGCTGGATTGAAAGTGGAGCAGCTGGGACTTGAACGGGCACCCACATGAGATGCCAGTGCTGCAGATTGGGACTTTAACACGCTGTGCCACAGCATCAGCCCCCTACAGTGTTTTAAAAAACAGATTATGGAAAACTTTTTAAAAAATTATTTATTTATTTGAAAGTCAGAGTTACACAGAGAAAGGAGAGGCAGAGAGAGAGAGAGAGAGAGAGAGAGGTCTTCCATCCATTGGTTCACTCCCCATTTGGCCGGAATGGCCGGAGCTGCACTGATCCAAATCCAGAACCCAGGAGCTTCTTCTTTTGTCTCCCATGTGGGTACAGGGGCCCAAGGTCATGGGCCATCTTCTACTGCTCTTCCAGCCATAGGAGAGAGCTGGACAGGAAGTGGAGCAGCCGGGTCTCAACCCAGCACCCAAATGGGATGCCGGTGCTTCAGACCAGGGTGTTAACCCACTGCGCCACAGTGCTGACCCAGTGGTGTGGAAGTTCTGTGACTGCTGCACCAAATGCTCACCCACATACCCATAATTTCAAAAACATGACGGAATGAAATGAAAACTGATATACCAAATTTGTTCCATTAGCTGTTGCCAATGGATTTCAACTAATCTGAAAATACTACATTTTGATTAAATATTTATTCATGGTTGAAGTAGAGGAGTTAGGTGGTTGACTTTGCCATGTAAAATCTACAAGGACCAAATTTAGCAAAAGATAAAAAAGAAATTTTATTTAAAATCATAGCCGCCTATCCCCTTGAAAGTTTGTCTGTGTTCCAGTTGTAGATTTCATAAAGCTTTAGATAAAAATAGGATTAAATGCCAGCCACAGAAACCATAAATTAATGAGAATGTGTTGCCATAGCTCTTGAGTTTGGATCATGAGGGACAATTGTGATGAGCTAGAATAAAAATGGATTGAATATGTTTGATAATACCAGTGGAATGTAGACATCAAATATATATGTGGCCTAAGATAATCACTGGCCCAAACTCAGATATTTCTCTGATTCATTTTCCTTCCTTTATTTTACTACCAAAATACTAAGTATGTCCTGCTTTGTACTAGTCACTATGCTTGGGCATTACCTGTATTACCTCATTTAATCTTTACACTTGACTGCTTGGACGGTGTTATTCCATTTTACTTATGGAAGAACATTAAACTCAGATAAATGAAGTGCATGTACACGTCCATGGAGTTGGAAGCAGCAGATCTTGGATCTATGCGCAGGTTCTTGTGGGGAGCAGGTCCTGACACTGAGTTAGTGCTGCATAATGAAGGTTGTGGAGCTTACAGCATTACAGAGTTCCCCACATGGAGAAATAGGAAATATTCTAACATAATGGGTCTGATGAACACAAAAGATGTTCTTTACAATCATTTCTTTAACCCAGACATATAACTGATTTCCTTTTTAACTGAAGGGAGGAAACACATTATTGATTCACCCAGCCAGGGATATTTTAAGAATCTTTAGTAATTTGCTCTACACAAAGCAAACCTGTTTGGGGGTACATTTTTTATGATGGATAATCTTCAAGCTATTTTCTTTGTACCATTTTTTTTCTCTGCCGATTTTAGAGGATCTGAAAAGGCTTAGATAGATCATTCCTGCTAGAGGCTATGATGATAGATGATCAAGTTTAATTGCAACAGGCAGTATTTGGTCCCTTTCCTATTTCTTCCTTGAAAATGGAACCGTCATTCAATCAGCTGGGAGCCTGGTCAATAGGGTCAGCTCCTGTGTGTGATGTGAACAGGAAGGGGCCTTGGATAATTGCATGCGACAGACAATTCATCTGGAAGCTCTAGAAAATGAGAGGTGGGGGAATGAGCTCTAAATGTCCATCTGGGTTTTGAAAAGTAGGTATCTGAAGTTGTGGCAGGCTGCTTTATAATTATATTGGTCACCAAGGTCAGTTTTCATAGCAGTCCAATTCCAGATGTGATCATAGCATAATGAACCATGCCTTTATAAATGTTACATTCCCTGGGATCAAAATGTCTGCTAGAATTTTCCTTCTGGTTTAAAGAGTTTAAATACCACATTGTTTTGAATAGTATTTTGCTCCACTGGTGTTTTGGTGTCATGGAAAGCAGCTGGAGGGCATAGCATCGAATAACAGATAAAGGAAAACCTCCCTCCTGTTCTTATAAAAGCAGAGTTCACTGTACTCATGTCCTGCTGTCTGGCCTCGATTCACATGGACCAATTTCTCTTTCAGCTACCAAGATAAATGTAGTATTTACTGAATGAGGCGATCATATTTTCCACTATTATATGCCAGTCCTGCAGTATTGGAGCACTCTTGTTCTCTAGATAATCCATTGTATGTAGAGGTATCTTGGTCTTCCGTGATTTGAACCTAGTCTTTAATTGACTTCTGTTTTGAATGGAATTTAAAAGCTGATTACCCATCGTGGAAAGAGACTGGCATAATCAATTGAGTCAAGGGCAGCCTCCTTGGAGTCTGTCTTGAGTATTTTTTCTAATAGACTGACACTAATTCTGAGACTCTACCTGTCACTAGCTACAGTGTCTAATCCCCATTCAGCTGAATTAGTAGTGTGAAATATTTTCTCTCTGAGGTGCCAGACAGTTAGAATTTGTCTTGGTTCTGAAGCAGCAAGTGTTAATACCCTGAGTAATTGTGGAGACATTCTCCAGTACTAAAAGTTATATGCAGAATGAATCATAACAGTTCTTTTATGGTGGATGCAATTAAATAAATTATGCAAATGCACTATGAGAGTAATTAGAACCTGAAATGTTGATGAGCTAACCTCTATGTCTATGTGTTTATGACACTGAAATAGAAGAAATTTAGGAAAAACTTAGATCTTTTAAAGGGAAGATAAACCAAAAAGCATTAGCCATAAGTAGGTATTGTGATGAGGGTTAAGGAAGCTTCCCCTTGACATTTATTCAGGAATTTGCAAGGGAGATGAAGATCATGACATTCTCCGGGTAGAATCTGGGTACTTGACAACCTGGAGACTGAGGGACTAGGAGGTGCAAAAGTTTGGTCTTAACTAAGCGTTGCATTAGGAGTAAAAAGAGAAATAGCCTCACTGTGCAGTAAGTAGAACTTGAAAGGAAAGCTATAATTTAACAGTAATAAAATAGGTTAATAAGTATAAGAAGGAAAACCTTTTTTTTTTTTTTTCAATATTTTTCGAGAGGCACAGAGGACAAAGAAAATTACCATCTGTTGCTTCACTTCCCAAATGTCCACAGTGGCCTCAGATGGCCTGGACCTGAAGCAGGGATCTGGGAACTGAACTGAGGTCTCTCGAATGGGTGCGGGAACTTGTTCACCCGAGTGGTCACCACTGCCTCCCAGGGTTTCCATAAGCAGGAAGCTGGAGTGAGAAGCCAGAGCCACGACTCCAACCTAGGTCTGATCAAACTCAAACCTGGTGTGGGAAAGAACATTTTAACCAGAGCTAAATCACTGGGCCAAATTCCTGCCTCCACACAGTAAAACTTTTTTTAAAATTTATTTATTTGAAAGTCAGAGGTACACAGAGAGAGAAGGAGAGGCAGAGAGAGAGAGAGAGAGAGAGGTCTTCCATCTGCTAGTTCACTCCCCAATTGGCCACAATGGCCGGAACTGCGCTGATCGGAAGCCAGAAGCTTCTTCTTGGTCTCCCACGTGGGTGCAGGGGCCCAAGGACTTGGGCCATCTTCTACTGCTTTCCCAAGCCATAGCAGAGAGCTGGATCAGAAGTAGAGCAGCCAAGACTCGAACCAGCGTCCATATGGGAAACTGGCACTGCAGGCAGAGGCTTTACCCGCTATATCACAGCACCAGCCCCACAGTAAAACTTTTAAAAGGACAGGAAACATAATACTTGTGTCACTGTGAACTTATTTTTAAATACAAGTATTCCCATCTGTGTCCATTGCTTTGAAGCATTTGCAACCCAGGAGCAGTGAGTACCACTATGTCCAGTGTCTGAGCTCTCAGTGCAACACAAAGCAAACGATGTTACCTGGAGATTTAACACCCAGAAGTCAACTTAAAGTGGCTCCTGCAAACAAAGGATAAGACAAATCAAACATCAAAAATAATGATAGTTGCAGTGGATGAAGTGTGTGTGTGTATTCCATAATAATGTTCACAAAGAACAAAAAGAAAAAAACAATTAGAGAAACCAAACATATCAGACGCTGCTGGAAGTTGCAATGGCACAAATTTATCATCTTAAAATTGGTAGTTAAATGTAAGGACTCAGCATGTATTCTGACCTTCCTGTGGGAATTGTACTGCGACGAACCCAAAGACCTTTGGAGATGAGTGAGATTTTCTGAACAGGTACAGTGATAGAAATAGAAAAGCATCATTCTACAACCCCTAGTGAAATAATTTACTTAGGCCATCAAATGATAAAACATTGCTGAAAACAGAGAAGTGAAAATACAGGGATGGGATCAGGCTGAACCACTGAACCCACTGATATATCTGAGCATCATTGAAGTAAGTCACTCTGAATTCATGTTGCTTCTGGTATACATTGTGATGCGTAGAGTACAACTTGGGAAGTTTTCTTTGAGGAAAAAAAAAAATGTAACTATAATCAAAAGTCAAGGTCTAAAGTTCAGTTTACAGAAAATATGTGGCATAGAAGGCACAGCAAAGCCATGAACACAACCAATCCAGTGCAAAATTGAACTATCTTGCAGATTAATAATTTATGGTGTCTTCACAAGTCAATGGAACCTTAAAGAACAAATTACAAGGTAAAATTGGGGTATTGTTATTGCTTAGTAGAAACAACTGACATGAAAAAAACATGCAAAACACTCTTAGATCCTGATTAAAGTAAACTATGATAATCTATTTTTATACAAGGAAAATTTATGTGTTGATTAATTAACAGATGGTAAAAAAATTATGTTACTAATTTCAGTAAGAGCAATAATGCATTGTATTACCTAAGAAGAAAAAAATTTAAACATACACTGAAGTATTTATGAATAAATGACTTCATATTTGATGCTTCACTTAAAAGATTCTGCCAGAAAGGGGAAGAGAAAACAGATGGTAATAAATAAAACAAAAATGACAAAATAAGGACTGTTTAGATTTAGTAATGAATCCATGTGTTTATGTATCCTACTTTTTGTATGCTTAAAAATTTTTACCGATAAAAGCTAAAAATACAGTGAAATCACTATTTAGACATAATTTTCTTAATAAAAATTAAAAATAAAATCAAGGCACCCCACACAAAGACATTAGATATAGTAACCTTCAGTCACAATTATCCATTCTTTAATAAGAGTTCTCAAGAATTTTTATATAAAATGAAAAATTGTGAACTCTAAATAGATGCCAATACTTGTAGTAAATGGAGTGGGAAAGAGAATTACTAGGGACTTGGGGCATCAGGCACAAAAAATTAATGCTAATAACTTGAATGATGATTACAGTTTAAATTTATCTGGGTAATGAGAATTGTTGGGGAGACTTCTGTTTAGTGACTTACAGCAATGATCTTCTGGGTATTATTTGCATAGATGAGTCAGATATGAGGTAGATTTGAAGAACAAAGTACACAAAGAAATTGCTAATGTCTTCATTGTATTTTGCTTTTGCCTCAGAAAGGTTCACCAACCTTAATTCAATAGCAGCAGTATATTACTGGGTCTAGTCAGAGATGGCTAACCCGGGGCCCGCGGCTTCACCTTCACACATGTTCCTGTGCTTGAAAGGGGCCTGCAATGGTTGCTGTTCAGTTGTTGACATCTTGAAATTCTTAATAATTTTTGAAAAAATAGGGCTCCCATTTTCATTTGTATTGAACCTCCAAATCATGTAAGTAATCCTGGTTAAATTGCATTATACTCATATGAAAATATTGTTATAAGTTTAGTGGACTTTATGACATTTCTTACTCATTCTCCTGGGGGAGACACGTTAGTCGCTTCAGAGTCCCTTCATAGTGCTTTTGTTTTTTAGCTTCCCAACTCTTTTGAGGACAGCTAAGTAAACACAGCCTCTGGCATTGTGTTATTACTTGGGACAATATTAACTTCATAAAAATGACACCCAAAAGCAAAATCCAATTTTAAAACCTGATTGCTATCTACATCAAGAATTTGGTTTTGAAATACAGTTTTCAGATGTAAGTGTGCTTACTGATAATTCTGAAACATTGAGCTTAAGGAAAGGTAAATCAGTCTAAATATATGGAGTTCTTCCAGCAGTCTTTGTCATGCACACAAATATGTTTTCTGAGTATACTTTTCTTTCCTATTGATAAAAGAATAGTTTCACCAAAGCAGTGATAACAAGACTACATGGTTGCTATTTGGTTTTATTGCATTGTGATATGCAATTAGTAGCAATACATCAATGATCCCAGCTGCATAGAAATCTTGACTAAAGGCACACAGAAAGTCATATATCACCATGCAGCCCATGCTCTTGCATAGTGAAGACTGAGATAGCTGATGTCTTGTCACAGTGCCAAAGTTAACTATGATCTAAGGACATTGAAGAAAAATTGAGACTATAGGAATTCATCACAATGAAACACAGATTTTTTTTTTAAACTTTCATTTAATGCATATAAATTTCCAAAGTACGACTTATGGATTACAATGGCTTCTCCCCCATACCGTCCCTCCCACCCACAACCCTCCCCTTTCCCACTCCCTCTCCCCTTCCATTCACATCAAGATTCATTTTCGATTATCTTAATATACAGAAGATCAGCTTAGTATACATTAAGTATGGATTTCAACAGTTTGCTCCCACACAGAAATATAAAGTGAAAAATAATAGATGATTTTTAAATGATGATGAAATCAGATCAGACCTATTGTCATGTTTAATTCTGGTGAGAATCAAGTTGGGAATTGATAATTTCTTTTTTTTTTTTTTTTTTTTTTTTTTTTTTTTTTTTACAGAGGATCAGTTTATTATGCATTAAGTAAGGATTTCAACAGTTTGCACCCCCATAGAAACACAAAGTGAAATATATTGTTTGAGTACTCGTTATAGCATTAAATCTCAATGTACAGCACATTAAGGATAGAGATCCTACATGAGGAGTAAGTGCACAGTGACTCCTGTTGTTGACTTTACCAATTGACACTCCTGTCTATGGCATCAGTAATCTCTCTATGCTCCAGTCATGAGTTTCCAAGGCTATGGAAGCCCTCTGAGTTCTCTGACTCTTATCTTGTTTAGACAAGGTCATAGTCAAAGTGGAGGTTCTCTCCTCCCTTCAGAGAAAGGTACCTCCTTCTTTGATGACCTGTTCTTTCCACTGGGATCTCACTCGCAGAGATCTTTTGCCAGAGTGTCTTGGCTTTCCATGCCTGAAATACTCTCATGAGCTTTTCAGCCAGCTCCGAATGCCTTTAGGGCTGATTCTGAGGCCAGAGTGCTATTTAGGACATCTGCCATTCTATGAGTCTGCTGAGTATCTCACTTCCCATGTTGGATCACTCTCCCCTTTATTTACTCCATCAGTTAGCGTTAGCAGGTACTAGACTTGTCTATGTGCTCCCTTTGACTCCCAGTCCCTTCACCATGACCAACTGTGAACTGAAACTGATCACCTGGAACAGTGAGATGGCATTGGTACATGCCACCTCGATGGGATTGAATTGGAATCCCCTGGTATGCTTCCAACTCCACCACTTGGGGCAAGTCAGCCTGAGCATGTCCCAAATTATACATCTCTTCCCTCTCCCATTCCCACCACCATGTTCAACAGGGATCACATTTCAGTTAATTTTCAACACTTAAGAATAACTGTGCATCAATTACAGATCTAAACCAGTCATATTAAGTAGAACAGATAAAAAAACTACTAAGAGGGATAATGTATTAAGTTGTTCATTAACAGTCAGGGCTATGCTGATCAAGCCACCATTTCCCATAGTGTCCACCTCACTCCAACAGGTTTCCCTCTTGGTGTTCAGTCAATCATCACCGATCAGGGAGAACATATGGTATTTGTCCCTTTGGGACTGGCTTATTTCACTCAGCATGATGTGTTCCAGATTCCTCCATTTTGTTGCAAATGACTGGATTTCGTTGTTTCTTACTGCAGTATAGTATTCTAAAGAGTACATATCCCATAATTTCTTTATCCAGTCTATCGTTGATGGGCATTTAGGTTGGTTCCAGGTCTTAGCTATTGTGAATTGAGCTGCAATAAACATTAGGGTTCAGACCTCTTTTTTGTTTGCCAATTTAAATTCCTTTGGGTAAATTCCAAGGAGTGGGATGGCTGGGTCGAATGGTAGGGTTATCTTCAGGTTTCTGAGGAATCTCCAGACTGACTTCCATAGTGGCTTGACCAGTTTGCATTCCCACCAACAGTGGGTTAGTGTCCCTTTTTCCCCACATCCTCGCCAGCATCTGTTGTTGGTAGATTTCTGAATGTGAGCCATTCTAACCGGGGTGAGGTGAAACCTCATTGTGGTTTTGATTTGCATTTCCCTGATTGCTAATGACCTTGAACATTTTTTCATGTGCCTGTTGGCCATTTGGATTTCCTCTTTTGAAAAATGTCTATTGAGGTCCTTGGCCCATCTCTTAATTGGGTTGTTGGTTTTGTTTTTGTGGAGTTTCTTGATCTCTTTGTGGATTCTGGTTATTAACCCTTTATCTGTTGCATAGTTTGCAAATATTTTTTCCCATTCTGTCGGTTGTCTTTTCACTCTCCTGACTGTTTCTTTTGCAGTACAGAAACTTCTCAATTTGATGCAATCCCAATAGTTGATTTTGGCTTTGACTGTCTGTGCCTCCCGGGTCTTTTCCAGAAATTCTTTGCCTGTGCCAATATCTTGAAGGGTTTCTCCAATGTTCTCTAATAACTTGATGGTGTCAGGTCATAGATTTAGGTCTTTAATCCATGTTGAGTGGATTTTTGTGTAAGGTGTAAGGTAGGGGTCTTGCTTCATGCTTCTGCACGTGGAAATCCAATTTTCCCAGCACCATTTATTGAATAGACTGTCCTTGCTCCAGGAATTAGTTTTAGATCCTTGATCAAATATAAGTTGGCTGTAGATGTTTGGGTTGATTTCTGGTGTTTCAATTCTGTTCCATTGGTCTATCCATCTGTTTCTGTACCAGTACCATGCTGTTTTAATTACAACTGCCCTGTAGTATGTCCTGAAATCTGGTATTGTGATGCCTCCGGCTTTGTTTTTGTTGTACAAGATTGCTTTAGCTATTCGAGGTCTCTTGTGCCTCCATATAAATTTCAGCACCATTTTTTCCAGATCTGAGAAGAAGGTCTTCGGTATCTTGATTGGCATTGCATTGAATCTGTAAATTGCTTTTGGGAGAATGGACATTTTGATGATATTGATTCTTCCAATCCATGAGCATGGAAGATTCTTCCATTTCTTGGTATCCTCTTCTATTTCTTTCTTTAAGGTTTTGTAATTTTCATCGTAGAGATCTTTAACGTCTTTGGTTAAGTTTATTCCAAGGTATTTGATTGTTTTTGTAGCTATTGTGAATGGGATTGATCTTAGAAGTTCTTCCTCAGCCGTGGCATTGTCTGTGTATACAAAGGCTGTTGATTTTTGTGCATTGATTTTATACCCTGCTACTTTGCCAAACTCTTCTGTGAGTTCCAATAGTCTCTTAGTAGAGTTCTTTGGATCCCCTAAATAAAGAATCATGTCATCTGCAAAGAGGGATAGTTTGAGTTCTTCCTTCCCAATTTGTATCCCTTTAATTTCTTTTTCTTGCCTAATAGCTCTGGCTAGAACCTCCAGAACTATATTGAATAGCAGTGGTGAGAGTGGACATCCCTGTCTGGTCCCAGATCTCAGTGGAAATGCTTCCAACTTTTCCCCATTCAATAGGATGTTGGCTGTGGGTTTTTCATAGATTGCTTTGATTGTATTGAGGAATGTTCCTTCCAAACCCAGTTTGCTTAGAGTTTTCATCATGAACGGGTGTTGTATTTTATCAAATGCTTTCTCGGCGTCTATTGAGATAATCATATGGTTTTTCTTCTGCAGTCTGTTAATGTGGTGTATCACATTGATTGTCTTGCGCACATTAAACCATCCCTGCATACCAGGGATAAATCCCACTTGGTCTGGGTGGATGATCTTTCTGATGTGTTGTTGCATTCTATTGGCGAGAATTTTATTGAGGATTTTTGCATCTATGTTCATCAGGGATATTGGTCTGTAATTCTCTTTCAGTGCTGCATCTTTTTCCGGCTTAGGAATTAAGGTGATGCTGGCTTCATAGAAAGAATTTGGGAGGACTCCCTCTTCTTCGATTGTTCTGAATAGTTTGAGAAGAATTGGAGTTAGTTCTTCTTTAAACGTCTGGTAGAATTCAGCAGTGAATCCATCTGGTCCTGGGCTTTTCTTTGTTGGGAGGGCCTTTATTACTGTTTCAATTTCTGTCTCAGTTATGGGTCTGTTTAGGTTTTCGATGTCTTCCTGGTTCAATTTAGGCAGGTTGCATGTGTCCAGGAATCTATCCATTTCTGATAGGTTTCCCTGTTTGCTGGCATACAAGTCCTTGTAGTAATTTCTGATGATTCTTTTTATTTCTGTGGTGTCTGTTGTTACATTTCCTTTTTCATCTCTGATTTTATTGATTTGGGTCTTTTCTCTTCTTTTTTTAGTTAGTTGAGCCAATGGGGTGTCAATTTTGTTTATTTTTTCAAAAAACCAGCTCTTCGTTTGGCTGATTTTTTGTAATGTTTTTCTTGATTCAATCCTGTTGATTTCTTCTCTGATTTTAATTATTTCTCTTCTCCTACTAGATTTGGGTCTGATTTGCTGTAGGTTTTCTAGATCCTTGAGGTGAATTGAAAGCTCATCTATTTGGTTTCTTTCCAATTTCTTGATGTAGGCACCTATTGATATAAACTTTCCTCTTAACACTGCTTTTGCTGCGTCCCATAAGTTTTGGTATGTTGTGCTGTTATCCTCATTTACTTCCAGAAAGTTTTTGATTTCTCTTTTGATTTCTTCTATGACCCATTGTTCATTCAGGAGCATGTTGTTCAATCTCCATGTGTTTGCGTATGCTCTAGGGATTCCTGAGTTGCTAATTTCCAACTTCATTCCTTTATGGTCTGATAAGCTGCATGGTATGATTCTAATTCTTTTGAATTTGCTGAGACTTGCTTTATGGCCTAGTATGTGGTCAATCCTAGAGAAGGTTCCATGTACTGCTGAGAAGAATGTAAAATCTTTAGCTGTAGGATTGAAAGTTCTGTATATATCTGTTAGATCCATTTGGGCTATAGTGTCGTTTAAATCTACTGTATCCTTGTTGATCTTCTGACCGGATGATCTGTCTATTTCTGAGAGTGGAGTATTGAAGTCCCCCAGTACTACTGTATTGGGGTCTAAGTCTCCCTTTAAGTCCGTTAATAAATCTTTTAGATAAACTGGTGCCCTGTAGTTAGGTGCATATACATTGATAATTGTTATATCTTCCTGTTGAATTGATCCCTTAATCATGATATAGTGTCCCTCTTTGTCTCTCTTTTTTTGTGGTAAAGTTTATGTCGTCCGATATTAAGATGGCTACGCCCGCTCTTTTTTCATTTCTGTTGGCATGGTATATCTTTTTCCAGCCTTTCACTTTCAGTCTATATGGATCTTTGTTGGAAAGATGTGTTTCTTGTAAGCAGCAAATAGATGGGTTTTGTTCCTTAACCCAATCAGCCAATCGGTGTCTTTTAACTGGACAGTTCAGGCCATTCACGTTCAAAGTGACTAATGATAAGTGGTAACTTTGCCCTGCCATTTGCCAAAGATAAGTTCTAATATATGCTTTGAATTCCCTGTGATCTTTTGCTGTGAGCTTTCCTTCCTTGGTTTCCTTCCTTTACCTTCTTTCATATTGATGACCGTGTTTCTGTGTTTCTGTGTGTAACACATCTTTAAGCATCTTTTGCAGGGCTGGACGAGTGGCAACAAATTCTTTCAATTTCTGTTTGCAATGAAAAGTCTTTATTTCACCTTCATTCACAAATGATAGCTTTGCAGGATATAATATTCTGGGCTGGCAGTTGTTCTCTCTTAGTACCTGGGCTATATCTCGCCATTCCCTCCTAGCTTTTAGAGTTTCTGATGAGAAGTCAGCTGTGAGTCTGATTGGAGATCCTCTGAGAGTTATCTGACGTTTCTCTCTTGCACATTTTAGGATCTTTTCTTTATGTTTCACTGTGGAGAGTTTAATTACAACGTGTCGTGGTGAGGATCTCTTTTGGTCGTGTTTATTAGGGGTTCTGTGGGCTTCCTGTACTAGGATTTCTCTGTCCTTCTCCAAACCTGGGAAATTTTCTGCTAATATCTCACTAAAAAGGCCTTCTAATCCTTTCTCCCTCTCCATGCCTTCAGGAACTCCTAGAACCCGAATGTTGGGTTTTTTAATAGTATCCTGAAGATTCCTGACAATATGTTTCAGATTTCTAATTTCCTCTTCTTTTCTTTGGTCTGACTGTATCCTTTCCTGTTCTCTGTCTTCTAAGTCCGATATTCTCTCTTCTGCTTCACCCATTCTGTTTGTAAGGCTCTCTATTGTGTTTTTCATTTGATCTATTGAATTCTTCACTTCAGTCACTATCCCAGTTTCCTGTTGTACTAGTTGTTTCGTTTCATTTTGATTCCTCCTTAATATTTCATTTTCACGAGAGAGATTTTCTATCTTGTCCATTAAGGATTTCTGTAGTTCAAGAATTTGTTTTTGAGAACTTCTTAATGTTCTTATCAATTTTTTGAGATCTGCTTCTTGCATTTCTTCTATGTCATCATCTTCATAATCTTGAATTGGGGTGTCTTTTTCATTTGAGGGCGTCATGGTGACTTCCTTGTTTTTATTACCTCGGTTTTTGCGTTTGTTATTTGTCATATTGGAGATATTTGGTTTCTTCACTGTGGTGCTTTTTCTTGTTATACTATGACTCTAGATTAAGTGGACTATCTGTTTTTGATGGAGCCTTAGGGCTTGAGATGGGTGTGGCCTGAGAGCTCTGTTTGGTGTGCCAAAGGTGACACTCCCAGGTTAGGCGTGGTAAATCTCTCTCTCTCTCTCTCTTTTTTTTTTTTTTTTTTTTGATTCAAAAGGGAAGTAATTCCGCACAGCTGAACGAAGTTGGAGGTAGTTAGCAGGCAAATGATATACCCACAGGAGCCAGAGATCGGAAGCTCTTTCCCAAGATCCCCACAGGGAATCTGTTTGGCCCTCAGAGTGGGCTCAAATTCTCCTTCAGCCTCCCACTGGGTTGCCAAAGTTACGGAATTGTAGCGTCTCTGGAGAGTGCTCACGTGAATTCCGTGAGTTCTCTCCCCCACCGTCTCTTTTTTCACAGTCTCAGTTCAGTAGCACCACAAATTTACTAGCTCCTAATCTCCTGTTAATTCGCCCCGCCCAGAGTCAGGTTTTTCTGCTAGGCTCAGGGCCGGTGCAGACCTGAGGTCGCTCTGCTTATGACGTATGTCCAAGATGGCGCCTGCTCTTTGTCTTGCTCGCCCTTGAGAGGTGAGCGGAGAGAGAGAAACCCGTGTCCGTACTAGTCACCCTTTTTTCTCTCTCTCTCTCTCTTCCAGTTAGCCTTGTGAACTTCCCCCCCCGGGGGTCGTTCCCTCTAGTCTCCTCTCTCCACTTGCCTGCCGGTGTCTCGGGCTATTGAGGTTCAGCTCACCTCACGTTCCAGCGCTGGTGTGTTGAGTCTGCTGCTGATGTCCCAAACTGAAACACAGATTTAAAAGTAATCCCAGAAGAAATACTGTTTGAAAAATGCAAAATCCTTTCGCTGTTCAAACAATGTCTCTGGAAAGGACTACTTTTGCTACTATTGTAACTCTAGGCAGGAAGTTGTTTCTTAGAAATCAACCTTTCATAGCAGCTCCCGTGAATCACAGGTTTTACTGCTCTAAACACATAAATTTGCAATTAGATTTCTTGGTTGGTTGACTTGTGATCTTTGACATGCACGAAAGGAATCAGAAAAGAAATTATACTCTAGATCCTGCTCTCTCAAATGGATGGTCATTCCATCCTCTTTTCTTTTTCTTTTTCTTTTTTCTTTTCTTTTTTTTTTTTTTGACAGGCAGAGTGGACAGTGAGAGAGAGAGACAGAGAGAAAGGTCTTCCTTTGCCGTTGGTTCACCCTTCAATGGCCGACGCGGCTGGTGCGCTGCGGCCGGCGCACCATGCTGATCCGATGGCAGGAGCCAGGAGCCAGGTGCTTTTCCTGGTCTCCCATGGGGTGCAGGGCCCAAGAACTTGGGCCATCCTCCATTGCACTCCCTGGCCACAGCAGAGAGCTGGCCTGGAAGAGGGGCAACCGGGACAGAATCCAGTGCCCCGACAGGGACTAGAACCTGGTGTGCCGGCGCCGCTAGGCGGAGGATTAGCCTAGTGAGCCGCGGCGCAGGCCCCATCCTCTTTTCAATAGCACACTGATGTGTTTCTCTCTGTTTCTGTCTCTCTTTCTCTCTCTGTCTCTCTCCCCTCTCAATTCTATTTCTCTCTCTCCCTTCATCTACCCTAATTCCTCTCCCAAATGACATTTTTTTTGGTTATTATATAGAAATTTATTTTTCCTTCTGTGTATGTACCACAATTGATGAAGGCACTCCTCAACTGAATAGATTTTTCCATGTTTTTAAATATTAAGTAGTTAAAATAATAATATATTTCACATTTTATTAAAGTATTCTATGTGCTCTTGTTTATATAAGCTAGATGATTAGACATGTACTTATAGGTTATCAAGTAAGACCACTCAACATATTGAGATCAAAGATCATGTGCCAAAATTGGCTTGAGACCATTTTTTCTAACCATTATCAACACTGGGTATATGTATTTTTAAATGCCAGTTTTTTGTGCAACACAAATTATGTTTATCTGTCTTTATTTTTAGCTCTCAATGCAATTATTAACTATTGCTATTTGTCTTTTTGTAGGAATCTGTATCTTTGTTCTATTTTCCTTTCTATGTCTTTTCCCAGTTGACTGTAGTTCTATATATATTAAGGATATTAAGTAGTTGTTCTATGTGTTGCCAATATGTTCTCTTTTACTATTGGTATATTACCTTTCTCTCTACTGAAGTTTTAAAGGTTTTTTGTCACTAATTATTTCACATTTTTCTTTTGGAATTAGATTCCTTTTCTTACTTTCCTGATTGTGAAACATTGGAAAAGCGAGCGGCACCTGTGGGTTCGGTGCTCTCAAAGTCTCTCCATGTTGCTCACAAGTATTTGGAGAATCCACGGCCACAACCATCCACAGCCCTTGGCAACATGCTGTCCTTCTCTTACTTTTTGAAAAGTCCTCTCATAAATTTATCTTTAAAAATCATGTATATTTTTCTTCTAATACTTTTATGACTATATTCTTATACTTAGATCTTTAAGTCAATATTACCCTTTATATAAAAGTAGAATTTTTAATCTTTTCCCTTTGTGGTTTAAAATGCAGTCCGTATCTTGTCATAAGCAACTGAATTATCCAATTTCAACTCTTGATTTTTCTGAAGAAGTTTCATTTTCTAGATAGATAATGAATATGTAGCAAGTGTAATCATATTTGGTATTTAAAATCTGCAGAACTAGAGCCAGTGTTTTGTGCACTTTTATGATATTTATCCTATACTGGGGTGCTTGGTTCAAATCCTGTCTTGTTTACCTCCTACCCAGTTTCCTGCTAATGCACACCCTGAGAAGCAGAAGATGCTAGTTCAAGTTCTTGGGCCCCACATGAAATCCAGATTGAGTTTTAGGTTCATAGCTTCCACCTGGCTCATCCCTGGCTGTTGTTAGTGATAGAGAAAAAATTCAAACCCACATCTGGCTCACAGCCCTGTTCCCTCTAATAATCTATGCTTATACAATTAATGATGTCTTAAGGACAAATGTATATGCATTCAATATGGTCCAAAGTGTTTTAAGACAGAGACATTTAAAGCAGGGTTAAGCACAGTTTCATAGAGAAATGATATGTGTGTTTTAAAGATGGTCATCAAATGCTGCTGGCAGAATTGACTTCCCCCAGGAGTCTTTATTGTTGTGATTCAAACTGTTGCTTGTGGGTAGTATTCCCTCCCCTCATGAACACTGCTTGGCTGGCTGAAGCTTTAGTAGACGTCCTGCTGCTGGTGGGATGCAGACAGGGCATCCACTTCCACTGAAGAAATAAGTGAAAATGGGAGTTAGATTCTGGATTCTTGTCTCTGCTCTTTCATGAATTCATCAGCGATAGCTACAAAACTTTCAAGTTATAGAATACTCAAATGAGTCTTTCCTGTTAGACTTAAAGCCAAGATGACTATGTAAATAATCACATGGTGTGGCAAAAAAAATAAGTTAATACACCCTGGGTTGAATAACCTTGGTGCACACTTAAGATATTAACTTTGAAACCAATAGAGAAACACCATTTCACCTTAAAAAAAAGAGAGAGAGAGAGAGAGAATGGACTTAAATTAGGGGACAATAATGATCTCCCAGCCCCTACCAATGGCCACGTGACTGCTTTGGGGAAGTCAGTCACCAATTGCTGTTCTGTGCGTTCCCATTTCTGACTTTTCTTGTCGACTTTCCCTGAGAGGTTGCTCTATTTTTCTATTTTATTTTCTTTTCCTCTCCTCCATTTCTAGAGTGCTTATTTCTGAGTAAGCCATGTCCTTAAATTATTCAAGGAAGCAAGTTTCCAGGCAGAGGGAAATTTGCATTCTGATGTTGTTTAGAGTTTGAAAGACTGATGAATGACTGCCTTCTTTGTAGCTTCAATCCTAATCGTGTTTCATGGCCTGTCCTTAGAGGGCTCATTTCATGCCTTACAGGTTTGATTTGCACCTTAATTTTTACCTCCCTCAACATAGGTAAAACAGAAAGCAAGTGCATACACAAAGATAATAATGCAACGTTGTTTTGTTCTTTCTTTCAATGTAATAAAATTTAAATTATCTGCTCTTATTTTTTCTTAATTAGCTTTTGTATTTCTAGATATACTTCCCAGTTGCTTCCTTACAGCTTCAGACAAAAATCTGAGTTTTAATAATTATAACCAATGGACAAAAACACTGACTGCAATCATAAATATTTCAAACAATTGAAGCCAACTTATTAACATCCAGCAAATGCAATTCTTTTATGGGAAATAGAATGTAGCAAATTGTATAGATGTAGTGCAGTCATTATCTTTTAGCTACCTATTCTTGGAGTACATATTTAGCACCCTGTAAGGAAGTTCCATTGAAAAACAAACCTGTAACTCTGTAAAGAAAGATTACCTTATAATAGGAAAGAGAACAACTGTCATTTAAGGAAAATAAAATCGATATATCTCTATTTCATAGTATCTCAGAATATGACAAAAAAATTGAAAAATGAATCAAACATCAAGAAGCCAAATTCTTCTGCCTAAGATTTTAGAAATGCCTATGTTTAAGGTTCAGCAATCTGATTACAGACCTGGCACAAAGGTGAAATACAGTTGGGATGAAGAAATCTAATTCTCCTGACATCAGCTCAGTCCATAAGCTGGGTCATCTGATAATTGTTTTACTAATCTCACTGAAAATTTGTCTCATGAAAGATTGCTTGTATTGTGGCTTTCTTTTCTTTAGTTTCAAGAATCCTGCAGTTACCTAAATGCCAGGCAATGAGGTAACATTCTTTTTGCTCTCTCCCCCAAGCTCTGGCTTCATTTCTCATACCCTGAACTTCAAGGCAGAGCCAAGTATCCTGGACAACACTAGTGCAGCTTTGACAGCTGGGGTTGGAGGAGGGTAGTAATGACCATCCCTGGACTTGATTTCCACTGAAGGACACTACTATTCTTTCTCTGCAGATTTCCTTCCAGAAGTAAATTCTTCTTATTTTCCAAAGATTTTTGAGTTGTCAAAATAAGAAAGAATTTTATGGCTTTTTTTCACTGCTCTTCATATAATAAACTGCTCATGAAGCCTTAGAGGAAAAGTGAAAGTTATTATTTTTCTCTCTTACATCGACTTACTATTCATTTTTAATGATTTATTTTATTTACTTGAAAGGCAGAGAGAGAGAGAGCACACAAGAGAGCAAGAGAGCTCTTCCTGTGCTTGTTCACTCCTCAAACAGCTGCAATGGCCAGGACTGGCCAATCCAAAGCCAAGAGCTTGGAATTTCACCCAGTTCTTCCACGTAGGTGTCAGAGACCCAAGCACTTGAGTAATCTTCCACCAACTTTCCAGCCACAGTTTAACGGGGACTTGGATAAGAGCAGCTGGGACTTGAACCAGGGCTCCACTATGGGATGCTGGTGCCGCAAGTAATGGCTTAGCCTGCTGCTCCTGCCACATGGGAGCCTTTCTAGTGGTAGATTGTGCCTTTGCTCACTGGTTAGCTCTTTGTTATTACTAATAGATGTGAAATTATTTTTGGGAAAGGATCACGTTCAATGTAATCTAGTAATCCATTTTTAAATCCCCTTAGTTCCTCTAGTCTGTTTGTGTAGACAAAGACTTCAAAGTCCATATGACAACTCCTGAGTGTATTATTTTAATTTGAGAGAAACTTTAGGCATTCTGAGGACAAGGGACTTACTGGTGGTTCAATGCTCTTTACAGTGAGTGCCTACCTACAGCCTATCATATTAATTTTGCTTCCTATCAAAATCTATGTGCTGTCTGGAAAGATTGCCACTATTCATTTTTAACAATGTTCTAACCTGAGGTAACACGAAGACCCAGACTGTCGCAGCATCTCATCCTGTGAGTCATTTCAAGCCTACAAGTTAGGATAAGGCAGTGTGTGGGACATCTGAGGGCCTTACTACAACTCCCTGTGGCCTCCCGTGTTACCCGAGGATGTGGCCCAGTCCAGCTTCAATGATTGAGGACTCTAAGTGATGCACACAGGGCATTTCCACAATGAAGTTTTTTTGCTTGTGAAACAATTCCCCTTAATGCTTTGGTAAAGATAGAGCTGACCCAACGTGTTCCAATGAGCCCTTTCCCACAAACCCAGAAGTTCCTAATGCATTTGTTACAAACAACTTAGACAAACCAGATAGGTCTCCACAGAAAAGGCTCTCATCTTTTGGCTAGTAAATACCTGCAGGTTATCTGATTAGCATGTTTACAAGGAATCTCTGTCTCTCTCTCCATCTCCTCCTTTCTCTTTCTCTCTTTCCTGTCCTTTCTTAGGCACTGCCAGGGCAGAAATGATGAGTTACACACGAGCTACAAACCCTTCTTTTCCTCCTATGGGCTGGATATTATTTAGTCCCTGAAAACATGTAGGCATTGAACCCCAAAGTCATAAATTAACAGTACTAACTGGGTGGGAACTTAATTTAATGCAATTATGATGTTTAAGAGATAGGCCTAGGGAGTGGTCCTTAGGTTCCTGGAGACATTCTGTCAAGACGTAGTTCCTGAAAGGAGATTGTTATATAGGCCTGAGTTTGGGCCCAGCCACTCTCTGCTCCCAGGTCCCCCGTGTGGTCCTTCCTGTGCCCATGCTTCACCATTGCCCTTCACACTCTCACTGGAGGCCAAACATGAAGCCATCCAGTCTTGGATTTGAACATCCAAAACATGAGCTGAGCAAACTTTCTCTTTTTAAAGTTACTTGCCTCAGGTATTTTTGTAAAGAAAGCTGACTAAGGCACTTTGCAATCCCATCCCTACAGAAAATGACTAATTTCAGCTATCTGTTGTTATCCATGTAACTGATCATTTGTTACACACTCACACTATACACACACAATGGTCACAATCACTGTCTGACACTTAGTGTCACTATCTGTTATGGTAAAATTTGAAATTCTCTAAGGGAAACAAGCCTAGAGGAACTTTTAGTTTTCTCCCAGTTTCTGTGACTGGTCACTTTTACCGTCCAAGGAATTATAGATACCTTTTTCCTTTACACATTAGAATTGGAGTGATTGCTAAGTCCTGTACTCTCAGCATCTCTCTACAGTTAGTCTTCAACATTCTCGCATATGCTCAGCCACTTGGATGACAAGAAAATGTATCATTCAGGCATGAAAAATAATTGGAAACAAGCTATGTAGATTTAAGAAAATTAAACATTCATACCAGATGTACAGAGCACAGAGTTTTGAGCAAATTAATAAATGATTTTGACTGATTTCTACAGCTCTTCCTGTTTTGTGTCAAGCCATCTAGATAATGTCTCCAAACCCCCTTGTCCTTAAGATGACAAAGTCCTTCGAGGCAGAATCTTCACAGGACCTGGGGAGTTCTTAACCATTAGCCCCTTAATTCAGCAAATTGCTCTTGGATCCCATTCTGTGGAGTGTATTATCCTAGGTAATACAGGAGATATAGTTGTGAGCAAGGTAATCATGGTTTTTGTTCTCATGCTTCCATCCTCTTAAAAAGGCCTTTAAGGGCCAGCGTTGTGACACAGTGGTTTAAAGCCCTGGCCTGCAGTGCCGTCATTCCCACCTGGATGTGGATTCAAGTCCTGGCTGTTCCATTTCCATTCCAGCTCTGTGCTATGGCTTGGGAAAGCAGTAGAAAATGACCCAAGTCCTTGGGCCCCTGCACCCACATGGGAGACCTGGAAGAAGCTCCTGGCTCCTGGCTTTGGATCAGCACAGCTATTGCCATGTGGTCATTTGGGGAGTGAACCAGTGGATGGAGGACCTTTCTCTCTGAATCTACCTCTATGTGTAACTCTGTCTTTCAAATAAATAAAAAATTTTTTTAAAAAGCCTATAGAAGAAACCAAGGTTAAAATAAACTAAAATAATTATTAATTGTGATATGCCAAAGTATCATTCAACTGGACATTTAAGAGCAGTAATATTCTTATGAGATTATTCAACAAAAATAACTAGCAAACAAGAGAAGATTTCATTATGGATTCCAGATGCTGGTATTATGCTGTATGACTTAGATTAATTTTCATTAGATTTCTAAAGAATGAAATTAATCATCCAGTATCATAGAAAATCAATAAACTTCAAGCTGCTTTGAAATACTAACATAAGAATTTTAATGCCTTGAATGCAAAGTTACTTGAAATGACAGATAATGACAATTGTCTCCTAGAACACACAACTGAAACTTTCTGGACTCATGCTGAAACTGATGTGATTGTTCCTCTTTGCATAGTTTAATTTTTAGGCAGTAGGTTCAAATCAGGTTTTTCCATCAGAATCCTTATTCCAACTGTTCACCCTATCTTTCCTGCTCCTCTCTTCCTAACTCCAAGTGAATGGAAATTCCCTGTCGTTGGAGCCTGAGTTTATAGAAAAGATATTTAAATTCTGTTTTGAATAGCGAGACTTTAAAAGTTTCCTTCAGAGCAGAAACCAATGGAAGGATAAAGAATTGCTTTGCCTTTTTAGGTCTCCAGTGTGCCTACTGCTGTGCTTTGACAGTTACCATTTTAAGTACCTGCCATCCAACCCCTGAGCATCAAGCCCCAACCCTGCAGAAGCCCTATACTAGGAGTTTGGGGGATTATTATGGTAGCTCTCATACTCAAGGAGGTTATAACCTCCTAAGGGATAGCAAAGTAATCACAGCATAACACATTTAGGGGTTAAGCAGGAATTAGATTACCAGATAAGAGAGGAAAATGATAACTGTGAAGATTCAAAATAATGTTCAAAATCTATTAATTAATGATCAAAGTGGAGAATATAGGTTTATTCTCACAGGCTACGTTAACAATGACATAATCAAGTACAGCCAGATCTTCCTCTAGCACTGGAACAGATGCATCTTCTTTAGTCAAATAGAAAATAAAATGGGTGACTATGTGTATAGGCTATGCATATAAAAATGCATACTCGACCCACTCTTGATATACCAGTGTACTTATACTGTGGGAGACAAAGAGAATTATGACACCATACAACATAAAATAGGTCTATATAGTTAGGTATTTCCAGCTCAGACTTAGTAGTATTTGAGGCATTTAGTTACTGAATAAATGATGAGTAGAATTCCATGATTTGTTTAAATCAGTCTCTCTCGACACACACACACACACACACACACACACAGAGAGAGAGAGAGAGAGAGAGAGAGAGAGAGAGAGACCGAGACCATTCTAGTCAACAGAAACAATATAAACAAAACTTCAGGAATCATAGATTAGGCCATAGCAATGGGACAGGAAATATATGCAGTTAGAAGTAGAAAATTGTGACAAAGTATGACTGGAAATTCATTAAAGACTACAAACATTAGGAAAAAGAAGTTGGGCTATATTCAATAAGGTGTGTAAAGCCAGCAAAGATGTTAAAACAGATATTAATATTCTGATTATGATACTATGGAAGGCAAGGATATTGTGGAAGGCAGACATGATGAGTTTATTTATGATCTGCTGGATCTGAGCTGTTGCAGGGGCATTTGGATCCAGCTAGACACCTTTAGCTCCTGAGGAGGAAGTCTTCACTGAAAATGTAGTCTGACAAGCCATTTGCAGAGACATGGTTTTTATTTCTATTTCAGTACTTAGAACAGTTCTAGGAGATGTATATTATCAAAAAATACCAAATGTATGATATTTGAATATATTGAAGATATGGTGAACACCTATCTACTTAAACACCTAATGGATGAATGGGTGGTTGGATTGATGAATGGATTGGTAGAAAGAAGGAAGATTGGTTTTGTGTTTCTATCCAGGCTGCATCTTAATGCTTGCTAGTTTGAAAGTTCCTATTAAACATCTATTGTGTTATTGGAAGTTATTTTTAGACATGGCATCAGATTCCGTGTAACTGCTCACAAAAGTGCGTTGGAAGTGCTACTGGGTATAAGGGAGCCACGCCCAAGTGACCAATGATTGCAGCTGTGATCAGTTGCCTCAGTAATTAGATAAGTGCAGCTTTCTATGGCCACGAAATAAGAACTGTTTGCGGGTGAGTGCTGCAGTGTTGGGAGAAATGACAAGAAGAGAATACAGTACTTTGCTGTTCTTCCTCTCTTTTCTGAGATTGAAGTGGTACTCGGGATTAGAAAAGCACCATAGCCGGCACACATTCTGACAGTGGGGAAGCAGAACGGCAACTCTAAGACTGAAGATAGAACAGCTATCCTCTCTGGGGAAGCAAAGAGCCATTAAAGGTGTCAGTCGCATCGAAGGCTGGCATTGTGTTTCTCTAAAGACTCCTCACATCTGGAAAGTTCTACAGACTGGAAAGGGGTCAGAAAGGCATTTACTAAAAGGACAAGCCAAGACCTTCGTGCTTCAGTAGTTTCCTAGGGCATAACCGTGCTGAGACAGATGAGGAGTTCACTGTTCACTCTCACCCTCAACATGAGCAGCAGTGTAGAGCTGAACCTAGTTCAGGAGAATATTCTTACCTTCTGGGACTGCTAACACAAGCCACAAACTGACCCCTGAGTGATAGCAAATGTCTTTTCCTGCTACTTTTCATCCTGCCTTTCATCTCAGTACTAAGTCCCCTGCCAGTTCAGCTACTAGGATAAATCTAGTACTTAGTGAAAACAGGAGGACAAACTGAGCCAAGGTGACTCTCAGTTGCTCCCTGACACTGGATTCCTGCACCCCTGCCCTCCATCTGTGACCTTGCCTGACACCTAAACCACGATAAATCCCTCCCTGGTGTTTCCCCTTGTTCTTGAACCCCCATCTCACTTATTTTCAAAGGCAGAACTGTTGCTGTAGGCTATGTTCATAGGAACTTGGTATCTTGCCCTGCATCACATTCATAGCAGGTGCCTGGCACTTGCTGCCCCAGTCCCCAGAGCTCAGATTGTTACATGTAGAATCCCAGCATCCTGGTTATTGGCTGCTCCTGACCTCCTAGGTGCCTATCTGACCCTTTTGCTTGGTCATCCTATCACTCCTGCTAAAACACTCCAGCACTTCGAGACTAATTTTGCTTCAAAATTTATAGCTAGGTGCTCCAAATCCTCAATTTTACTATTCAAGCATTTCTAACTCTTCCTGGTTTTATCTATTCCAACATTAGCTGAATTCCCAGATTAACATGGAAGAAGCTGTGGCATGGCTCCTTCCTGTTTCCCAGTAAAAGACAAAACAGTGCCAGAATTAGAAACTTTTGCTAATCTTTAAAGTGAATGTAGAAATATTTACATGAATTCAAAGGTTAAGTGTAGGAAAATGTTGATTTACATAATATTGGTGTGTATTTGGAATATTCCATTAAAATTTGCTGGGAAAGGTCACTATTTAAAAAAATTATAGATTCTGGAAGCAAAAGCTTCTGGATTCTGCTAAAAAGAACCCACAACTAAATCAGAACACCTAAAGGTGTGTTTTGGGGCTAATTATTAATTTTTAAAAAGTCAGAGATCATGCCATCGCTTCTCAGTCCTAAATAAAAACTCAAAGCTTTTGACAGACAAATGTAGTTCACAGAACGTTATGGATTTGGTTACTCAAAGTAAATCGCAACATTAGACTTAGGAAAAATTAGAATAATAAACACAGGGTTGCATTCTATGATTTTTCTGACAGCTTTTCTAGTAACTTCATAATTCCACTGAAACTGGTCAGATCTGATTATGCTTTCAAAGTCTGCCCTTATGTACAGTGATGAATTAATAGGTTTTAAATAGAATAAGAATTTTTTTTAAAAATATGTATTTGTTCATGCTGTACCGCTGGGTCAAGTACTGTTAATTTTATGTACATGCTCTGAGTTTCCATAAAATATAACATTTGGCAACTGTTAAACTTGATCAACCCTAGAATTTTGAAAATATAATTTATTTATCTGGAAGGAGAGAGGGGGTGAGCACAAGAGGAGTCAGGAGGAATAAGAGGAGGGAGGGGCAGGACAAGGGGAGAGAGAGATACTAATTTCTTGACATCATGTGTACTTCTGGATAATTTTGTGTCTATGAACAGTCCTATTCCTACTCCTAACCCCAGAATTTCATGCACTTGAACCAGTTAATTCTATTTTGGCTTCAGCTAATTTGTACGATGACTCTATTCATTAGATAAATTCTGTTGTATAAAATTCCAAATGAACAGAAAATTTAATGTATTCAAATACATGTGGAGTTTGGTAAATTTCCTCCCAGTGTTATATTCTGTCTCTATTCCTGTCTCCATCATCTGTTCCAGAAAACCAACTAGTAGTTTTCCTGTTTGGTTTTCTCATTATGCATAAGAAGTGTTTCCAGTCTTTACTCAAAGGTTTTAGGCTATTGAAAATTTGACAAAGTAAAGTAAGCATAAGTTTTCATACTGTGAACTATGCCAGGATGTGCCAATGAGTACTAACAATTTAAATAATTGATGTGTTGCTAGGTTGTCAATACATTGTGCTACATGCCATTAGTTATACTATAATGAGTTGTGGACGTTTAACTATATTAACTATACTTAATCTTTGCCTGCCCCATGCATTTATTACCAGTCATTCCAGAGTTTGTATTAAAATAAACACTTACTTGACATAAAAACATTTAATCCTGGGCCAGTGTTGTATTGCAGTGGGTTAAGCTGCCACCTGCTACCCTGGGATATGATATGGGTACCGGTTCTGGTCTCAACTGCTCCACTTCTGATCCAACTTCATGCTACTGACCTGAGAAAGCAGCAAAGATTCGCCCAAGTGCTTGGGCCCTGCCACCCATGTTTTCCTGGCTTCAGCCTGCCCATTCCCAACTGTTGCAGCCATCTGAGGGAGTGAACTAGCAGATGGAAAGTCTCTCTCTCTCCCTCCTCTCCCTCCTCTCCCTCCTCTCCCTCCTCTCCCTCCTCTCCCTCCTCTCCCTCCTCTCCCTCCTCTCCCTCCTCTCTCTCCTCTCTCCCTCCTCTCCCTCCTCTCCCTCTCCCTCTCCTCTCTCTCTCTCTTTCTCTCTCCTCTCTCTCTCTTTCTCTCTCTCTCCTCTCTCTCTCTCTTCCAATTTCTCTATATATAACTCTTACAATTAAATAACTAAATCTAATATATATGAAAAGATTTTTTTGGTGCACAAAAATTTGAAATCTAGGCATATAAAGGATTTATAGCTCATTAATCGTGATAAATACACTAATATGAGAGGTTAATAATAAGGAAGAGGGATAAGGAGTGTATAGAACTCTATGCATTACTACCTCATGGATTTTGTAATAAAATGTTAAAAATAAATTTAGAAGTTCATAGAAAATTAGTGTTATGAAAAAGCTACGCATGGGTTTCAAAATTTGTTTTGCACCAAAAAAAAAAAAAAAAACTTAACTTTTAATTCCATTTTCCATGAGCTTTTAAAATTATTTTAAAGAAGTTATATATTTAATTTGTGAAAGTGAGGCAGATAGAGACTGACAGAGAAAAAGAGTAAGAGATACCATCTGCTAATTCATTCCCCAGATTCCCTCTGTGGCTGAGGCTGGGCCAGGTTGGCACCAGGAACCAGGAACACAATCCAGGTTTCCTGTTTGAGAAGCAGGGCCCAGTTACTTGAGCCCTCACCATTGCCTCCCGAGATCTGCATGAGCAGGAAACTGGAGTCAGGAGCCAAAGATGGAAATCAAATCCAGGTATTGTGCTGTGGGGCCTGAGCCTTGTAACCACTACTTGAAAAACCCCACCCTCCAAAGAATCCCTGACGTACCCTGGTAACTTCTGCTACTTGGCAATGTCAAACTCAAAGAAACTAGATGGAAAGGAAAAGAGTTCAAATCCTAAAATGGAAATTAGTAAGTTGAGAGGAATGGTATGGTCGAACAAACCATATTAGAATGCATCACTAGAAACCACACTTTTAAATAAGAATCTATTCATACCCTGTATGTAAAACTCTTAAAAAATACTATTTTATTGTTAGGCATACAATTTGGGTTTAATACATATGGATTGAGTGGCTGTCAAGGGGAATAGAGAAAACAGGGAAATAATTTTTATTTTCTGAAATTTTGTCATTGTAATGTATATTTTTAAAATTCACTCCTTTGTCTCTAATTAGTTAATTTTTTGTTCTATTTGAAATGAAGAGGGGAAAATACAAAGAGAAATCTTCCATCTACTGGTTCATTCCTCAAATGCCCATAACAGCCAGAGCTGGGCCAGGCCAAAGCCAAGAGCCCAGAACTCCATCTGAGACTGACACGGGGGTGACAGGAGCCCAAGTCCTTGAGCTGTCATCTATGCTGCCTCCCAGGGGTGTACTAGCAAGAAGCTTGATTGGAAAGGGATTAGCTGGTACTCGAACCAGGCACTCTGAAAATAAGAGACAGATGTCCCAAGTGGCAAGTTAACCTGTGCACCAAACTCTTTTTTTTTTTTAATCTTTTATTTAATGAATATAAATTTCCAAAGTACGACTCATGTGTTACAATGGCTCCCCCCCCATACCGTCCCTCCCACCCACAACCCTCCCCTTTCCCACTCCCTCTCCCCTTCCATTCACATCAAGATTCATTTTCGATTATCTTAATATACAGAAGATCAGCTTAGTTACCATGCCCCTTTCTTTTTAAAACAGTATTTCGATCAGGTTGATTAATTTGAGATTGTTTTGGAGTAGGCCAAAATGGTTGATGATTTGATCATTAATAGCCTGAGATATCCCAGAAAACTACTTCAGCTCTAGGAAACCGACCTTCAGTGAAGTTAATGGTAGCTTTTGAAGATGTAATTACTCCTGTAAAACCCGGGCAGTGGCTTACTGCTGTAATTTTTTTTTCTTTTGAGTGGGCTACAAAACTATAATGAACTAAAAAAAATAAAAAATAAGCATTGTAGAAAAGTAAATACTCTTAGAATTAGCCAATAGTTTTTGCTAAAGTGTAATAAAGACCACTGGAAAAGACATATAGAATTCCATTTCAAAGATAGCATTTTATTTATATTTGTTTTATATCTGATTTAACAGGATAAATAAGAGATTTCTGCTGTGGCCCAGGAAGGCAGTGGAGGATGGCCCAAGTCCTTGGGCCCTGCACCCACATGGGAGACCAGGAGGAAGCACCTGGATCCTGGCTTCGGATCGGTGCAGTGTGCTGGCCGTAGCAGCCATTTGCGGGGTGAACCAATGGAAAAGGAAGACCTTTCTCTCTGTCTCTCTCTCTCTCACTGTCTAACTCTGCCTGTCAAAAAAAATTGAAATGCAGTTATTCACAGAATAAAAACAATATTTCTTAACAAGACTTTCAGAAATGAAAGTGAAATTGTACTCACAAAATTTTAATTAGTTTATGTAGTAGAAGCTTTTTATATGATCCTATTAGTAGATTCCATCAACTAATGCTAATTGGTAAATACGATAAAAATCAAATAATGTCATTAGAAGAGAGAGGAATAAATGTTCAAGATTGCTTTTCAAAGATTCTTTCCTTGGGGCTATATTTAAAGGAGTCTCCCCTTCTGACCAACACATCCTGTGTCCCTGTGAGCAGAGAGAAGAACTTAGAATTATCTGAGATCTTAACACCAGAGTGATGTCAGGAATAATAACAGTCTCAAAAGAATCCTATGTAAATATCACTTTTCTTCTGTTTGTGATTTTGAACAGTGTTCATGCTTCATTTGAACCATAGTGAGGTGTTTGATTATGTAAACAAAAGCCAATATTTATTAATGTGTTATGCACAGTGGAGCTAAAATAGAGACGGGGTAAAACTTTCATAGGGTAGCTTGGAAGGGAGGTTTATCCTGTTACTGAAGGAACAACCAGTTGAGATGTTGCCTTGGATTTAAAGGTAAAATGCCTGATAATGACCACTTCTCATGTTCCTAGGTAAAGAAGTCATGTACAAGTAGTATTTTTGTTCCATAGGGCGTCCATAAAGAATGTTGCCTGGTTTTCACAAACATTTTTTTGCATAGTCTGGCTTTAAATACACACTTACGATATGCATAAGAAATGCTTAGATGTCAAACAGTCGACTAAGACCAGGAAAGCGTAGGTGATGGTGGCTTTCCGTATGACTCATAATATTATGGCAATGATTGAGGGTCAAGGTTTTAGGGTAGATTTGCCTTTTGCATGCATGTTCATTACTAAACTTAAATTTTCTGAATCTCAACACTGCAGAAAATTGCAGGATAGATGAAGGATAAGTAATAGACATGTATAGTGATACATATTTATTTTTTTAAAAAGTAGAGTTCTAAATGTATAGACTAGCAACTTGATATTGACTTGGGAAGGAACCTGCCATAGCAACCTGTCATAGCAATGACAATACAAACACAGGAAACAGAGTAGACAAAAATTAACTATTATCATTCTTGAGGCATTAGCACAAACTCACTGCAAATTTGGGAGGTAGAAGTGAGCCAGGAGTTGAGAATTAATATCAACCCTATATTCCAATTAACTGCAGTAAATTGGATTATATCCAAGGTTCTGATAGATAGGCAAAGCCTTAGATTTGACAAAATATGGCAATTTCTAGACAGTTACTGGTGACTGGAAATTCCTACTGAGCATCCCATCTGTGGGTAATGTGTCATAACCCCGGATATGCCTGCCTTTTCCATCTGAGCTCTGTGCATGGAGATAATGGCCCTCACACCTAACCTGGATCCAGTTTTTTAATTTCTGCAAGAGAGAACTAGCAAAAACAAAGGAAAACAGTGTATGGATGTTACTGACACATACATCGTGGACTAAGAATTAAGAAAGTATTTCTTGAGCATGAATGATTAAAAACAATTTATATATATATATATATATATATTATATACATTTTTTAAATCTTTGATTAGCTGAGCAAAGGATATGTTTTCCAGGAAAGCTCACTGCTAGACGTAAGATATAGGCCAGAGGAGATCAGCACATGGACCACAGTCTTTTATTTTTTCATACTTTTTCCATGATTCTCTCTGCTGCTTGCAATGCCCTACCTTCCATGTTTTATCATCATGGTGAACTTTGCTCCCTAGAGTTAGCACTTGATATAACAGTTAAGATAGTACTTAGGATACCCACATCCCATATCAGGGTTTGGGTCCCAGTTCCACTATATAGATTCCAGCTTTATGCTAATGCACACCCATGGAGGCAGCAATGATGGCTCAATCCATGCTAGATACCTGGATTGAGATCCCAGATCCTGGCTTCAGCCCTGGCTGTTACAGGTGTTTGGGGAATAAACAAACATATGTGTGATATTCTCATTCTCATCCATTCTCTCCCTCTCCCTTCCCCTCCTCCTTCCCCTCCTCCTCCCCCTCCCCCCTCCCCCCATCTCTTTCCCTCTCTTCCCCTTTCAAATGAATGAGAATAAGTGAATAAATAATTTTTAAATGTCTGTCTGTCTATCCTGTTATGGAACTTATACTCACATAGCCATGTTTGCCTATATGCCTGCCTTTCTAAATAAGCAATGTAGAACTCGGGCTCCCTGACTGAAGGGAAAGATCCATTCATCTTTCATTCTTCCTGAGCCTGGGCTCATTTCCTGGCATGAATGCTTAATAAATGTTGGAAAGGAGGGAAAGAGAGGGGTAGGGAGAGTAGTTCACTCTGAACTACATACTTATTCACTTGGAAAGAAGTGATTTTACAAAAAAAAAAAGAGAGGAAGAGGAAGAAGGGAGAAAGAGAAAGAGAAAAAGCTGGACTATGCCTCCAATAATGTGAAATTCTAAGAAAACTGAAAGATCAGGAAACAGAATATTCATTTTCATTTTCACTTAAGATTATCATGAAAAGCAAAGCAGAATGTATGGAGAAATACAGCTGAGCCCTAACGTGGGATGGAATTAGCAGCCTGTTGGGCGCCTGTAAACAGCTGAGAACCCATCTGGGAGAAGAAAGGAGGTGGCTTCCATGGGAGACTCAGCAAGTGGGAAACATTCTGCACTGCAACATGAGGAGGTGGAAGAAAGGAGCAGAGAAAATGGCAAACCTCCATGCTCTAGATGAAATAGCAGC
Organism: Oryctolagus cuniculus; assembly: GCF_051225735.1. NCBI lineage: Eukaryota > Metazoa > Chordata > Mammalia > Lagomorpha > Leporidae > Oryctolagus > Oryctolagus cuniculus. Next base: position 175,671,913 of record NC_142869.1, on the reverse strand, counting down.
CACATGGAAAGAAAAGCAGTGCAGGGGGCATTCTATCTAGAGAAATGAGTTAGAAATAATGCCTGAGGACCAGTTGGGTACAAAAATGTAGAGAGCATGGAGATCCAAGATGGCGGATAGGGTGTAGGCACACGAACTTCAGCTGCTGTGGGATATGAAAAGAACAAAGGGGCCGGCGCCGCGGCTCAATAGGCTAATCCTCCGCCTAGCGGCGCCGGCACACCGGGTTCTAGTCCCGGTCGGGGCGCCGGATTCTGTCCCGGTTGCCCCTCTTCCAGGCCAGCCCTCTGCTGTGGCCAGGGAGTGCAGTGGAGGATGGCCCAGGTGCTTGGGCCCTGCACCCCATGGGAGACCAGGAGAAGCACCTGGCTCCTGGCTCCTGCCATCAGATCAGCGCGGTGCGCCGGCCGCAGCGCGCCGGCCGCGCCGGCCATTGGAGGGTGAACCAACGGCAAAGGAAGACCTTTCTCTCTGTCTCTCTCTCTCACTGTCCACTCTGCCTGTCAAAAAAAAAAAAAAAAAAAAAACTATATAAAAAAAAAAAAAAAGAACAAAGGAAAAGACCACTGATGGGAATTTTTGACTAAGAACCAAAAAAGCAATGAAGACTCTGTTGGACAAAGGAGAGAAGACAGAGACACCATTGCAGCCACATGGCACAGCCAGCTGCCGACTGTGGGCCCCCATCATAACACAACAGGGTGGGAAGAAACAGCTGCGTGCCCCACAGCTCACAGTTTTAACTAGGTGGGAATTCCACAGCCGCCCACCAACATTTACTTCAGCCTGGGGACTGAGCAACTGCCAGGCGCTGAATCTGCCCACTCCCTTCTCCTCCCTGATTCCTACAGAGGAATCAGCAAAATGTCAGGACAGTGCTCCTCTGCTCTGCTCCTACCAGGATCAGAGTCAGCATCAGGAGAAGGCGCCATCTCCTTAGAAGTGAGAGAAGACTGTGGCAGCCCGTGTCAGTGGTGATATTGCTCAAGGGAGACCCTTGTGAACCTCATGGGGTTTGAGTCTGCCTGGAGCACAACCAGGGGGCAGGGTGTTCATCTAAACCCATGAAGTGAGAGCACATTGCCTGCTTCTCATCCCCCTAACAAGGGCTCATGGTGAAGAGCAGGGAGCAAGCACTATCTTAAAAGGGAGTAGACTGCAGTGACTCGTGTATGAGTGACTTGGGGATAAATCTGCAGTCCCCATTGACTTTGAGTCTGGCCTGGATGGTTGGCAGGGGATGGAGTGCCCTATTAAGCCTGTGAGGCACTCCCCTCCCTTCATTGTCACTGGTACCTGTATTCAAACTGCCAAGGTGGAACACCAACAGATAGCTGCATCTGGAAATGACTCAGCTCACTCCATGGATGGAGCATGAGGCTGAAAATGGATCCCCTGCTCCTTGTGACTGTGAGAGCACTTGGCCCTAAGACTGTGGGAATTCTGTGACTGCACAACCAGGAGTATAGCAGGGTCTCTGGGCAATCACTGTATGCCCTAACTGCTTGGGGTGAGTCATTAAAGAGGGTTCAGTGCTCACACTTAGGGCCACACAGATCTTTCCTGTGGTTCTTGTGAATGCATGGGTGAGGTGTGTAGCCACTACATGGTCACCTTTAGCATTGATGACCTTGGCAGAGAGGAGGTGAGGCAATCACACCAGCCCAGGTGATCATATCCTCTCTTCTGCTGACAATAGAGGACAGCTACCACACTCAACATGGGTGTCACCCTGGACTCTTGCACCACCCCCAAGCACTGACCAGAGCTCCCTGGCCTCACCCAGCACACACCTCTGAATATCCACTGAAGGCGCAGACAGTGCACTAAGCCACAGAAGTATATTTCAAAGATAAACACCATCAGAGGATAAAACTAACAAGTGGTTCCACAAATGCCTAAAAATAAACATGGAAACATGAACAAGGAAGACATGTGATTCCCCCAGAGGAGTACAATAACACTTCAGTATTAGAATGTGAATATGAAAAGATTAAAGAAATGCTTGAAAAGGAATTCAAAGGAGTGATTCTAAGATTATTCGAAAGCAATGAGAAGCAAATGCATGACTTAAAAACAATTCATGCACAACATAAACAAAGCATTTTCCTGTGAGATATCGAAGAGAAATTAAAATGAAATATTAGAAAAAATGCAAAAATCAAATAAAAAATGCAGTGGAAATCCTTAACAGACTTGGTGAGGCAGAAGAATATCTGAGCTAGAAGATAAGTCTTTGGAAATATCTCAAACAAAAAATGAGAAAAACTAAAAATAGGGTTTGAGATTAATGGGATACTATCAAAAGACCTAATATATGTGTCTTAGGAGTTCCTGAAGGTGCAGAGAGAAGAACTGATTAGAAGGCCTATTCAGTGAAATACCAGAAAACTTCCTTAATTTGGACAAAGGGACATTCAAGTACAGGAAGCACACAAAATTCTTGATAAACATAACCAGGAAAGATCTTCACCCAACACATTATAGTCAAACTTTCAACAGTAAAACATAAAAAATTCTAAAATGTGCACAAGAGGAACACCAGATTACCTTCAGAGCATCTCCAAAGAGATTGACAAGCTGATTTCTCAGCAGAAACCTTACAGGCTAGGAGAGAAGGCAGATTCAATCTAAATATTAAAAGAAAAAAATTGTGTACCCTGCAAAGCTCTCATTTTTGAATCAAGGAGAAATAAAGACCTTCCATAACAAACAGAAATTGAAAGAATTTGTCACCACTTGTCCAGCCTTACTAATGATGCTTAAAGATGTGCTACAAACAGGAACACAGAAAGTCATCATTATGAAAGAATGTGAAGGCAGAAAATCTCCCAGTATAACTGTAAAGAAATCTAAAGCAAACAATAGGAATATTTATGGTAAATGGCAAGGCCAATTCATTACTCATCAATAATAGCCTTGAATGTAAATGTTCTAAATTCTCTAATTGTAATATACAGCCTGGCTGAATGGATTAAAAAACAAGACCCATCTGTTTTCTGCCTGCAAGAAACACACCTCATCAACAAAGATACACAGAATGAAAGGATGTAAAAAGTATTCCATGATAATGGAAAAAAATCAGGAGTAGCCATACTAATATAAGACAAAATAGAGTTTAGCAGAAAAAACTGTTAAAAGAGACAAAGGGGTATAATGATTAAGGGATCAGTTCAGCTGGAAGATTGACTATTGTAACTATATACACCCAATGATTGGGCACCTGGTTATTGAAAAACAATGTTAATGACTCTAAAGGGAAACATTGACTCTAATACAATAGTAATGGGAAACTTAACCCACTTTCATCAATGGACAGATGTACTAGACAGAAAATTAACCAAAAAACAACAGAGCTAATCTACGGTATGGACCAAGTGGATGTATTCAATATCTACAGAAGATTTCAACCCACAGCTAAAGAATACATATTCTTTTCATCAGTCCATGGAACTTGCTATGGGACAGACCTAATTCTTGACCAAAATGCAAGACTCAACAAATTTAAAAAAATTGAAATCACACCATGTATATATTTTTTTTTGACAGGCAGAGTGGACAGTGAGAGAGAGAGACAGAGAGAGAAAGGTCTTCCTTTGCCGTTGGTTCACCCTCCAATGGCCACCGCTGCAGCCGGCACACCGCGCTGATCCGTTGGCAGGAGCCAGGATCCAGGTGCTTCTCCTGGTCTCCCATGGGGTGCAGGGCCCAAGCACCTGGGCCATCCTCCACTGCACTCCCTGGCCATAGCAGAGAGCTGGCCTGGAAGAGGGGCAACCGGGACAGAATCCGGGGCCCCAACCGGGACTAGAACCCGGTGTGCCGGCGCCGCAAGGTGGAGGATTAGCCTATTGAGCCACGGCGCCGGCCCACCATGTATATTTTGACCACAGTGAAATGAAGCTGGAAATTAACAATTCAAGAAACTGTAGAAAATATGCTCCTGAATGAACAGTGGATCATAGAAGAACCCAAAAGAGAAATCAAAAAATTCCTGGAAATGAATGAATATAACAACACAACATACCAAAATCTATGGGATAAAGCCAAAGCCATGTTAAGAGGAATTATATAGCAATTAGTGCCTAGCAAAAGAAATTGAAAAGGCAGCAAATAAATGATCTAACAATGCGTCTCAGGATCCTAGAGAATTAAGAACAAGCCAAACCCCATATTAGTAGGGGAAACAATAATTAAAATTAGAGAAGAAATTAACAAAATTGAGACCCAAAAGTGCTATCAAAGATCAGTGAAACGATTGGTTTTTGAAAAATAAACAAAATTGGTAAACCAATGGGCTGCCTAACCAAAATAAAAAGGAGAAAATCTCAAATTGATAAAATCAGTGATGAAAAAGTAGAAGTTATGTGATCCCTTTGGTTCTTAGTCCTATCATTATGATCAATTGTGAACAGAAATTGATCACTGGGACTAGTGAGATGGCATTGGTACATGCCACCTCAATGGGATTGAATTCGAATCCCCTGGTATGTTTCTAACTCTACTGTTTGAGGTAAGTCTGCTTGAGCATGTCCCGAATTGCACATCTCTTCCCTCTCTTATTCCCACTCTTACATTTAACAGCAACCACTTTTCAGTTAAGTTTCAGCACTTAAGAAGAATTGTGTATTGATTACAGTATTCAACCAAAAGTATTAAGTAGAACACACAAAAAAAAAATACTAAGAGGGATAACATATCAAGTTGCTCATCAACAGTCAGGGTGAGGGCTGATCGAGTGAACCAAAGGGATCACATAAACAAAAATAGTGTCTGCAAATACTAGCTGATAGAATAAAAAAGGGAGAGAATGATCCAACATGGGAAGTGAGATATCCAGCAGACCCATAGAATGGCAGATGTCCTAAACAGCACTCTGGCCTCAGAATCCAGAATCAGCCCTTAAGGCATGCGGATCCGGCTGAAAAGCCCATGAGAGTATTTCAGGCATGGAAAGCCAAGACACTCTGGGGAAAAAAAAAAAAAAAAAAAACTAAATGAAAGATCTCTGCAAGTGAGATCCCAGTGGAAAGAATGGATCATCAAAGAAGGAGGTACCTTTCTCTGAAGGGAGGAGAGAACTTCCACTTTGACCATGGCCTTGTCTAAAAATGATCAGAGTCAGTGAACTCAGGGGGCTTCCATAGCCTTGGCAGCTCATGACAAGAGCCTAGGGTGATTACTGAGGCCATAAACAAGAGTGTCAATTTGTTAAGTCAACAACAGGAGTCACTGTGCACTTACTCCTCATGTAGGATCTTTGTCCTTAGTGTGCTGTACATTGAGATTTAATGCTATAACTAGTACTCAAACAGTATTTTTCACTTTATGTTTCTGTGTGGGAGCAAACTGTTGAAATCTTTACTTAATGTATGCTAAACTGATCTTCTGTATATAAAGAGAATTGAAAATGAATGTTGATGTGAATGGAAGGGGAGAGGGAGTGGGAAAGGGGAGGGTTGTGGGTAGGAGGGACGTTATGGGGGGGGGAAGCCATTGTAATCCATATTCTGTACTTTGGAAATTTATATTCATTAAATAAAAGTTTGAAAGGAAAAAAAAAGAAAAAGTAGATGTTACATCAGACAACACAAAAATTGAAAAAAAATCATCAGGATTTACTACAACAGCTATATGCCATAAAGTGTAAAATCTAGAAGAAATGGATAGATTTCTGGACATGTACAATCTACCAACATTGAATCATGAAGATACAGAACACCTAAACAGACCAATAACCAAGACAGGGACTGAATCTGTAAAAATGATTCTCCAAACGAGGATAGCTTCACTGCTGAATTCTATCAAATGCTTAAAGAAAAACCAATTCTAATTATTCTAAAATTATTCAAAACAATTGAAAGTGAGGGAATTTTCCCAAATACCTTCTATGAGGCCAGCATCACCTTAATTACAAAATGAGAAAAAAAATAAAGCAAAGAAATAGAACTATAGACCAATGTCACTGATGAACATAGCTGCAAAAATCCTCAAAAAATACTAGCTAATCAAATCTAGCTACACGTCAGAAGAATCAGTCACTCATAGCAGTGGGATTTATCCCTGGTATGAAGGGATAGTCCAACATACACAAATCAGTAAATGTGATAAATCACATTAACAAATTGAATAATATAACCATATGATTATCTCAATAGATGCAGAGAAAACATTTGATAAAATTGGATATCTTTGCATGATAAAAACCTTAGACAAATTGGATATAGAATGAACATTCCTTAATACATTCAAGTCAATACATGGCAAGCACACAACCAGCATCATACTGAATTGGGAACAGTTGGAAGCATTTCCACCAAGATCCAGAACCAGAAAAGGACGTCCACTTTCTCCATTGCTATTCAATATACTTCTGGAAGTTTTAGCCAGAGCCATTAGGCAAGAAAAAGAAATCAAAGGGATAAAATTTGGAAAAGAGGAAGTAAAATTATCCATGTTTGCAAATGACTTCATCCTATGTATAGAAAAAATTTTTGAAAGACTCCACTAAATGACTGTTGGAACTCATAAGAGTGGGGGCTGGTGCTGTGGCTTAGCAGGTAAAACCACTGGCTGCGATGCCAACATCCCATATGGGCACCGATTTGAGTTCTGACTGCACTACTTCTGATGCAGCTCTCTGCTATGGCCAGGAAAAATAGTAGAAGATGGCCCAAGTGCTTAGGCCCCTGTACCCACATCAGAGATCCGGAAGAAGCTCCTGGCTTTAGATTAGCCCAGTCCTGGCTATTGCAGCTGTTTGGTGAGTGATCCAGCTGAAGGAAGACATAATCAATCAATCTCTTTTACTCTCTATAACTCTGCCTTACAAATAAATTTATAAATAAATCTTTTAAAGAGTTTGGTAAAGTGGAAGGATATAAAATCAACACACACAGATCAATAGCCTTTGTATACACAAACAATATCATAGCTGAGAAAGAACTTGCAAGATCAGCTCTATTCACAATAGCTACAAAATTTAAAGACCTTGAAATAAATTTAACCAAGGAGGTGAAATATCTCTATAATGAAAATTACAAAACATTAAAGAAATATGTAAGGTACAAAAATAGAAGAATCTTCACAGGTTGAATGCAGTCTCAATCAAAATACCAATCGCAGTCTTCTCACATATAGAAAAATCTATGCTAAAATTTACAAGGAAGCACAACAGACCTTGAATAACTAAAGCAATTTTAAACAACCAACCCAAAGCCAGAGGCATCACAATACCAGCCTGGTACTGGCACAAAAATAGACAGTTAGACTAATGGAGTAGAATAGAAAACTCAGAAATCAATTCAAGCATCTACAACCAACTAACTTTGACAAATGAACTAAAGACTTCTTGGAAAATACTCTGGAAACACAAGCAATAAAAACAAAAATAGACAAATGGAATTATATCCAGCTAAGAAGCTTCTGTATGGCAAAGGAAACATTCAACAAAGTGATAAGGCAATCGACAGAATGGGAGAATATCTGCAAACTATGCAACTGATAAAGAATTAATATGCAGAATCTATAAAGAGCTCATGAAACAACAGCAACACAAACAATCAGTCCAGAAATGGGCAAAGGACATGAACAGGCATTGCTCAAAGGCTGAAATGCAAATGGCCAACAGACACAAGAAAAAAATGCTCAGGATCGCTATCAAATCCATATTGACGTTTCACCTCACTCCAGTTAGAATGGTGATCATATAGAAATCAAAAACAATAAGTGCTGGCAAGGATGTTTGGCAAAAAGGTACCCTAATCCACCACTGGTGGAAATGTAAACTTCTACAACCATTATGGTAGACAGTGTGGAGATTCCTCAGAAATCTGAAAATAAATCTATCATATGACCATATCACTCCTGGGAATTATCTAAAGGAAATGAAATCAGCATATGAAAGAGTTATCTGTACCTACATGTTTATTGCAGCCCAATTCACAATAGCTAAGATATGGAATCCATCCAGATGTCCATCAACTGATGACTGGTTAAAGAAACTGTGGTATGTATACACGATGGAATACTACTCAGCCATAAAAAAGTATGAAATCTTATATTTTGCGACAAAATGTATACAACCGCACATCATTAGGGTTAGTGAAGAAGCCAGTCACAAAAAGACAAATATCATTTTTTCTCTGATCTGTGGTAACTAATAGAATATTAAAAAAGCAATATATATGAGGGGAATTGGTATTTTGAGATTTAATTATTTGTAGCCCTTGTGTCTACTGTTGAGCACAGTGTTTTGTTCTTCTTTCTATCTGTTGAATTCTTTACTTAGTGGGGATTTAAGCTTGTGATTATAAAATAAACTGAAAGTATGTCATTATAAAAATTGAAAGAAAGAATAAGAAAGGAGGAGGGAGGGTGGTTAGTATTGCTGTGTCCCTAAATCTGTATATATAAAATAACATTAAATATGTTCACCTTATATAAATAAAAAACTAAAAAGTAGAGAGCAGAGTCAAGATAGGAAATTATTTTTAATTTTATATATTAGATAGTTGCAGAAACAATTTTTGAATCAAAAACATACATATAAATGACATAACAATCTTCCTAACCTAACAAATCACTTATTATATATGTTTGGCAAATGATCTTTAAATACTCCAAATGTATACTACTTGTGCAAAAAATTTGGGAGATGGACAAAAAAAAAAATCTGTGGTGTTTTAAGTACATGAATGAATGCATGTGTATGTATATGCACACACACACACTGTAATGAACAATAACCACATGGACAGTAGTGAAATAAGCCAGATCCAGAAAGATAAATATTGCACGTCTTCCTTATATGAGGAAGCTAAAATTTAAAATAATAAGGAAGAAAGAGAAAAGAAAAGAAAAAGGTTTTTTCAGTTTTCACCCTTCCTTTTTATTTAAACATTATGGTAGTAACTTCTTTTTACTTATAAATATTTTTTGGAAGCATGTGTTCTGACAGAAATAAAATATTTTGTCATATCAACAGACCATAGTATATTTAAACATTCCTCTGTTTTTGAATATTTATCTTCTCAAGTTTTCATTTTTAGAAATACATTGCTTACCTCCATATAAATAAATCTTAGAATTATTCTATTAGAATATAATCAGAGAAATAGAATCATTCAGGAAAGGGTATGAGAAGTGTTTAACATTCTAATGTTTTCCAACTATAATAGTAACTGAATTTGTAAAATATAAAAAGTGAGGAAGCAAAAATATAAATTTCTACTTCAAGAAAGAATCGCCTTCTGTGTCCATTTTAATTCTGTATTCAATATTTTATTTCTTTGAAATCCCTTCCCACTTCTCTCTTTTTATAACATTCAAATCTTTCATTTGAAAGAGAGAGACTTGGCAAACATGTAGAGAGAGATACTCCATCTGCTGGCTCACTCTACAAATTACCCTGACCAGTAGGGCTGTACTAGGGCCAAAGCTAGGACCCAGAAACTCAGGGCGGGTCTCCACCATGGCTGGCAGTCATTAGGTCGTCACCACTGCTTACTAGGGCCTGCATTAGCTGAAAGCTGCAATAAGGGAGGGGGGCGGGATCAGTTTTAAACCCAGGTGCTCTGATATGGGATATGGGCATCTTTTTTAAATTAAGATTTACTTATTTATTTGAAAGGAAGAGTTGGAGAGAGAGAGAGAAAAGGAGAGACAGAGAGATCTACCATTGCTGATTTATTCCTCAAATGACCACAACAGCCAGGACTGAGCCAGACCACAGCCAGGAGCCAGGAGCTTCTTGTAGCTCTCCCACATCTGTGCAGGGGCCCTAGCACTTGGGCCATCCTCTGCAACTTTCCCAGCAGGGAGCTGGACCAGAAGTTGAGCAGTAGGCACTCTAACCGGCATCGATATGGGATGTGGGCACTGCAGACCAGGGCTTTAACCCCCTTAGCCACAGTGCCAGCCTCCATGGACGTGGGCATCTTTATCTCTCAAACAAATGCCTGCCTGTCTCTTCTGTTTCATGTGTTCCCTTGCTTTATGACACTTCATTTTCTAGAGCCGACCAGCTCCCGTATGTCATTTTGAGAAGTGTTTCCTTCAAGGAGAAGTTAGCATGTTTCCTATGGGCAGAGGCATGTGTACATAAATGTTCAGAGTTTGTGCTGAAGCAGAATAGTCTGGTTTGAATCCCAGCTCTGCTATTTCTGTGCAACCTGACCTTGGCCCATTACTCAAAAAGTATATGTGCCTTTGGTTCCTCAGCTGCAAATTGTAGGTAATGACCTAGCTAACGTCTAGGGTTGTTGATATTAAATGAGCTAGTCCATAAAAATCATTTAGATTGCATATTGGCATTTTCCTCAGCAAAGGGGAAATCAAAGAATTATTGACTGTTAGATTGTATGTATGAGACACAGGTGCCCAGAGAGGACAAATCATAAAGAAAAGAGTCTAAGAACTTCAGTGTGAGGAAGGGTGCCATAAATGAAGTGTAAAGAAAAACAACCGAAGTCAAGATGTTAGCAATGTGCAACTCGGACCTAGAATGCTCCTCCTGTCCGAGACTGGGGGAGCCTTTCTGGGTGATTTGAGGATGGCATTTCTAAAGTAGAGGCTTCAGCTAGAACAGAGTGCATTCCTAATTGGTAAGAATGCTGGATTTCCATTGCTTTTGAGTGGCAGCTCACCTAGAGGCCATGTGGGCATGGTACTTCTGAAACCCTGTAGTTGTTTGTCCTTTCCAATGCTGTCATTCCTCTTCAGTTGTTCTTAGTATTGATGTTTTAAGAGGAATTTGAATTTGGCCCAAACTCTAAGCCAGATGCCAACTCCATCTTTTTCTTGTCATCTTAAAGTCATTTCTAATCTTTACTGTAAGAATCCTTACTCTTGGCATAAATTTATGATTTAGGTATAATTTGTGTTTTCTATATTCTCTGAAACTTGTATCACAATAGTTTTCCATATTAACGTATGACCTCATATAATATTTCTAGATTATAATTATAATTTGTTTAAATTATAATCTAATTAATCTAACAGTCCCCATCATGAGTCATTATAGATTCACTTTTTCACATTGCTGAAAATTTTTCAGTGAGTTGTCCCATAGATGGAATTTACAAACTATAGGACTAAATTTTTATGTAAATTCTCAAGAGTGAAATAAATACATCAAAGTTTATAAGTAGCTTTAGGCTTTTCAAATATATTGTAACATTTATGGCTATAACAGTTTATGAAAATACCAGTGACCTTGAAATTTTAGAATCAGAAGGAAAATTGATGTCTTGATTAGCATGTATGCTTAATAATATGAAATTCAATCTGGATACCAAACTAGATAAGATTTTCCTCAAAATATAATCAAGCAAAAATATAATTTTTTCCTTTTGCCTTGTTTCTCAATACATAGAGTTGCAATCTGATAGTTCATGGATCTGAACTCATTCTTACTTTAATTCCTCATATCTGCTTCAGCAAGTGTTTCTGTCCCCCTTACTTTAGATGTCTCCAACACCACCCCTTTCTTTAGTCTCCGATGTCATCCATCTCTCAAGTGAACAGGAGTGACAGGATCCTAAGTGCCCTCTAGGCTGTCAGACCGTTCCTTCTATTGTCTCTGGGAACTTCTACATCACAAAGACAGTTATGCCATTGTGGGACCTCCACATAAGAGGGTCCTTAGTACATCAGCAGGAATTTTCACACCCTATCCAACCACCTCCCCAGTATCTTATCCACACCCTCTTTGATCTCTAACCACAAAAGTCTATTCCTTCAAAATGTTTTAATTACAGTTCGAATTCTGCCAGTCATATGATCATGACCCACCCCTACCTGATTTTCAAATCTTTCGGAGAAATGTATGGATATATATGCCTAGCACATCAAATACACATAAGGGCTATTTAGCAATAAGTACAGAACTGAATTTAATTGAACTTGCCAGTATTCATGGATGAGTAATCTTTATTCAGAAGATATTGAATATTTAAAAAAAAACAGAAGTGATTCTGATGCAGGGGTCCATTCAAAGTCATATTCATGACAGATACTGATACACTAGTGAGTCATAGCTACTACTTAGTTAAAAATACTTGGCATTAAAGATAAATTTGCTGTTACTTCATCAGAAAGCAAAGGTAAATTTTGCTGGCTCAATCTTTAAACTTAGAAGAAGAGACTGCCTCCCTGCACCTCCATCACTACCGCATGAGTTCAAGGCTTCCTCTCTCACCTAAATAATGCAAATAGCCTCTTGACTGCTCCTCTTCTTTTTTACTTACTCTCTCCAAACTATTTTCAACATCCCAGCAGACTGATTTTCCTTAATAGATAAACCATTTCTTATCCTTCTCATTTCCATTCCAAGCCTCCTAATGACTTACCATTACACTCAGTTAACAAAACGTGTGTTTTATGATCAACCAGATCTTACATTATATGTCTCCTGCTACTTCTTGAACGCCATCTCCTAGTCCTCTAAACTCCATTCACTCTGTTCCAGTTACAATGACAGATTTTCCATTTTCTGGATAATCAACCATTTGTTTTCTACCTCAGACTCTTGGATACTTGCTGTTTCCTCTGCCTGATATATTCACCTAAGAAAAATACACATGGCTACTCTCATTGCCTTCACTATCTACAATTTCAACTCCTCTGCTCCTATGTTTAATCTGCAATGCCCCAGCACTGGCCCTCCTGCTCCGATATTTAATAAACCCCTTTCCTGCCTTAATTTGACCCCATACCACTAACTGCTATCTAGTAAGATGGTGTATACTTTATTCTTGTGCGTTGCCTGCCTTCCCCATGGAGTATAAGCCCCATATGGGAATGGGTTTTTATCATATTTTTACAAGTGATTATCTAAAACCCTAAAACAGTGTCTGATGGGTAACAGGCAGTCAATTACAAACTCAGTTATGAACAAATTAGAAATGTCATGAAGAAGGAAAGAATTTGCCTTTTGGTCTAACTTATGACTTACAGAATGGGACAGTAACAACATGATTAAAATGTTTAAAAACAGCCTCAACAGTGTTAAAATAGTAGAATTTCATGATGAACATTGGTATGGACTAAAGAGTTACATCACTTTCAAAATTTGTAAATTGAAATCCAGCATTGTTTACTATATTTGAATATATAGCCTTTATGGAAATAATTGAAATTAAACTAGGTCAGAAAGGCGGGATCCTAATCCAATAGGATCAGTGTCCTTTAGACAACAAGGGTTCACTCCCAGTCTCCACTGAAGAAGCATCAAGGCTGGAAGAGAGGCCTCACTAGGAACCACATTGCCGGGTACCTGGATCTGGACCTCCAACCTACAGAACTGCTCGAAATAGATTTCTGTTTTTTGAGCACATATTTTGCTATGGCACATGGAAAATGAAGCTGGAAATGTCCTTAACAGTCATCTAACCTACTAAGTTCCTTCCTTAAAATACAAGGAAATTGAATCTGGAAAAATTAAATGACTTTCCAAGGTCACAAAGTTTGTAGATAGCAGAATTAAACTCAATATCCAGGTTGAGTTCAATGTTTTTCCTACTTGCTATATTGATTCTCATACTGTTGTAAAAGAGTGATCAACATGAAGCAGGAGCCCTCAAACTTTATCCTCAGGGAAAACTATTCTTGTAGATGCTACTCCAGTAGGTTTGCCATTCAAAGTTAATGGTGATAACCTTTTCAGTACCTATGGGAGTATTTCATAGATACTTTCCTAAATTATATGTTTTTGCCAATAAGTTTATCTTAGCCCTATAAAAAGAGGAAAAAATTCCTAGAAAACTCCGAATCATAGTTTGCTTAAAGTAATCCTGTCCTCTGCCGACATGGATATATGAAATATGGCCATGCTTTCTGCTAGTACGGTTGATCCTGGCTCAAAAGTTAGAATTAATGAGACTTACAGTTTTACTGTATACCTGCATGCCCCATGACTTTTCAGAGTCCTGCTTGAAAGGTACTGATAGAACAGCATGACATATTTGTTCAGAAACCTATTATGAGCCCAAGGCTGAATCAATAGAAGAAAAGTATCCAAATCAAAGAAATCTGAGTCCCTCTGGACTCAGCACTATTAAAGCATATAGATGAGATTACATGTATTGCCTATTCCTGGGTCCTATATTTAATGTGTTATTGACTAGCATCCAGAGGTGACATTCAAGAAATAGGGGATGGTTAAAGGAATTTGGGAAGTGAAGATGTAGGGGGATATGAAGCTGTTCTCAGAATTTTGAAGAACTGAAATAAAGATGAAGCAGTATATTTATTCTATTATTGTTCCACATGTAAAACTAAATTCTGTTCACAAACACTTCTGGGAAGTAAATTTTTAATCCAATTTAAGAGCATTTAAGAAGGGCTGGCGCCGTGGCTCACGTGGTTAATCCTTCACCTGTGGCGCCGGCATCCCATATGGACGCTGGGTTCTAGTCCCGGTTGCTCCTCTTCCAGTCCAGCTCTCTGCTGTGGCTTGGAGGGCAGTGGAGGATGGCCCAAGTGCTTGGGCCCCTGCACCCGCATGGGAGACCAGGAAGAAGCACCTGGCTCCTGGCTTCCAATCGGCGCAGCACCAGCCATAGTGGCCATTTGAGGCGCAAACCAACGGAAGGAAGACCTTTCTCTTGTCTTTCACTGTCTGTAAATCTACCTGTCAAAAAAAAAAAAAAAAAAAAAAAAGAAGAGTCGCCCTCTCTGGAAGTGATCCATAGTAAAAGTGTTCAAGCTTTCCAGAGATGTTCCAGACATCTCCCCAGAATATGCAGAAGCAACCGTGTTTGGAAAATGATTTAAAAGAGTTCATCTCAAAAGTCCGTCCCCACGTGAAGTGATTGCCACTCTATGAATACAGGTAATGGATCATTATGTATTACAGGGAATGTGTTGCAATCACAGGGAAATGGTGGTTCTCTCCTGGCCTTTGGGCAAAAGTAAAACAGCCCTAGATGGCAAAAATGGATGTGGAGGGAAGAAATAAAATAAAATAAATTTCCAAGAGTCCACAATTTCCTCAAAGATTTGGCCTATTTTTCAAAGAGAAACTGCACTAAGATAAATTGTATTCTTGGTAGCTACTCCTGCAAGTGTGTGGATTAATATCTTAGCTCCCTTAACAAGTCAGTTACAGTCTTTGAGATGGTCAGTTTTTACTTGGCTGCTGAGACATTGAGAACGATACGTACTTTAAAGGGGGAAGAAAGCTGTCGGAATATATTTGAGACTTCAAATAAGTACATATTGAGGTAAATATTGCTACTGTAAATTCAGGAGATAATGGAATAGGGACTAGAACTTGAAAACATTCTCTGATTCTAGGATCAGGTGGAACGCACACATCTTTAATCAACACATTTTAATATTCTCATTTTTGCAATGAGGTTTTATTGCTTTCTTCTTGATTTTCCCTCCTCCAAAACTGTTTTCATTTCTAAATTGATTCTTCCCTAATCATGTTTTATTTCTAATCTGTTTGTGTTCTTTTTATTGATACTTATAATATTCCTTTTTATATTTATAATGTATTTTTACTTTTTATCTTTTCTTCAAGGTTATATTTAAAGCACATATCCTTAAAAACATGTACAGCATTTTCTGCACCTTATATTTTATTCCTCTCACCTTCTAAATATCTCAAGTTGAAAGTAATCTGTTATTGTCCATATATATGACTTTATAATGACTCTTTATACTGTTGCTACATGCTAGAATACAGCATGCCAAACCCAAATACAAATTTGTTTTCTACATTTTTTGGAATTTATAGAGGAGTAAAAGGCAAAAATGTACCTTCTTCAGAGATAAAAACAGTCACATTTGGAACACATAACTCCATATGTATCACCTTAAGCCTAGCACATTGTTTTTAAAATTGGAATATAAATGCCTATGGTAGAAAACAATGTCATCCTGTCCTTCATAGAATGATATAAAATGGCAAATAGCCTAAGGCCTGCCAGTGTGAGCTCCCTGAATATTTCCCCGGGAATGCCCTGAAAGCAGCCCTGGGATCTGCCGCCCTGACTCGGGCTCTCGGGTCAGCTGCTCTGCTTCCAGGAGCCAGCCTCATGTCCCCACCTGGATCAGCCACCCGGAGCAGAAGCTTAGGCTCTGCTTCCCATCCTATCCAGCTTACCTCAGAGAATTTAATTTTCCTGTTTTTATTTTGTTTCCAAATCTTTCTGAGTGATAGGAATGAGGCTGTCTAATCCATGAGAAGGCGTCAATAATCAATAATGGTTACTATGTTTTCCCTCACAGTCAATGCTTGCATTATAAGAGCTGTTGGTGTTTTGAAGTGATGAGGGGGCAGAGTCAGCGCTGTGGCATGGGGGGCTGGGCCTCCACCTGTGACACTGGTGTCTCTTGTCAGCGCCAGTTCATATCCATGTCCCAGCCCACCCTCTTCTGATCCAGTCTCTGCTGCAGCTGGGAGGGCGTGGAGGATGGCTCGGGTGCTTGGGCCCCTGACCTAGAGGAAACTCCTGGCTCCTGGCTTCAGATTGACCCAGCTCTGGCTATTGCGGCCACCTGGGGAGTGAACTAGCTAATGGGAAGTCTTTCTGTCTCCCCTTCTCTCTGTCTGTAACTCTACCTCTCAAATAAATAAATATTTTTTAAAAAGTTATGAGAGGAATTTTAGGCCCATATCACATAAAGCATGCGTCTAACCAGCCTTTTTCTCATAGCTGTAATATAGCACTGACATTTAATTTACTTCCTATGATTTTCTCTAAATCCATCACTTAGTTTAGCACAGCTTTAAATCAAACATCTTGATCCTGTTGTATCTTACGAATATTTGTGAGTAGTAATCTCTTCTCCATTAAAGACTTTATTTGTATATATTCTTCTCCCTACCTTAATCTATCATGCTTATTCTTACTTGGTTCCAGTTTACTCTTTAGGTGCTTTTGTGCCATTTTATCAGGTTAGATGTTTCTAAGAATTTTGAAGATAATAGGAGCTTCAATAATGCCTTCCCTTGAGTCACCCTTCAGTTAAGTCCTCATTCTATCCCAAAGCTCCTTTATACATTTACTTTTCAATTAGTTGTTTGATTACATTCATTCCTTTTCCTAGGGCTTTTACACAGACACAGTCATCATAATATTTTTCTAATATGGTAGCCACAATTTGGGATAAAAAGAAGATAAGTTATTTGTTGAATAAAGAAATAATAAATGATGACACAATCTACTGTCTTTATGTCATGCAATAATCTTCACAGATTTATACACTTAGAGGGTGATTTGAGGTAAATATTAAAACCAAGACACATGTAAAGTGTTTCTGAGGACTTATATTCTAGAATAATCATTGAATGTTTGTACCATGCTGAAAGTTGAGACTAGTATCTGTGGAACAAAAATGGAGGAAGAGAAGGGTTTAAATCAGTCAAATGATTGACAGGCGAGATGCAGTGCCTTTGGTTTCAGTGGGGCCACATGATACCAGAAATGCTGTGGTCTTCCAATGGGAGAATTAAGCTTTGATTGTAAATGTTTTCCAAAGGAACAAGTATTATGAAAGCAAATAATATACTGTGACTTTTGCTTTTGTAACACGTAAAAGAATGTCTTAATGAAACACATTGGCAGTTTATCTCTTACTGTGTTTGACTTCTGGGATAGTAGAATATGCCATTCATACACAGTTACTACAAAAACGTAAAGATGCACTTCTGAGCATTTTAGCACCCTTTAACAACCTACATGAGTAATATTTTCAGTTTAATTTCTTAAAACTCCATATATTTTTGGGTTACACCACCTTTTATAATCAAAAGAGAAAATATTTACAAAATACCTTTAAAAAACTAGTATAAAAATATCCAAATTATCCTTTTTCTGTCATTACATTAGCATGCAACCATTTTTTTTTCTTGTAAATAATCCAACCACTTCATGAAGGATGTACCCTCCAGATAATGGTGAATAAAAAATTCAGTGAAAGAAAGTAAGTTTATAGCCACCATAATTTCCCGGAACCATTATGCATCCTGCTGCAGCTGGTTTTGTTGGTGCTAAGAGCATCCTCCTGGGCTCATCCACTTAGTATTTATGAGTGTGAAGTAAGGATCGAAGGAGGGAGCTGATATTGAAAGTAAATCTAAGGCATTGTAAGATCATGATGAAAATTAGTAAATATTGTATGAATGCCACATGATGTAGACCAATGGCAAATTTCATGTTGGTCAAATAGTGTATAAATTTAGGCATATAAATGGAGAAACATAGAGCAGGAAAAAAATCTCTATCTCTAGGAATGAATGAACTAAGCCATTCATCTTTTACACTTTGATGGTTTGTAGTTTAGAGTTTGATTCAAGTAGCCTCATTTTTTCAAGTTTTCTGACCAATTTCTCCAGGTAGAAAGATAGGTGCTCTTATACAATAAGTAAACGACTGAAGTAGAACCCGAGGCATGTTTTCTGAATGCAGATCCGTATTTAATATTTTACAGTGTTCTTTGAAAATACTGTTGAAACTTACTATATTGAACTTAAGATAATCTAGGAATATTTTGGCAGAGTAGCAGATGTTTTAGCTAGTATATTTCAGTAGTTGTGTTTTGCAAAATGCATCTTCAAGATATCCTGAGAACTAGCTCTCTCCTGAAAATCATCAGTTCACCAGAAGTCTCCCTTTTTCAGCTCATTTCTTTACACAGGAATGTTTTAACACACTTTACTGCTGAGAATAATCTTTTCCCCCTTAACAAGTACATATCTTGCCATAAGACAGAATGTGAGACTATGTGCAGTAATTTTAGGTGTAGTTATTTTTCCTGTTTCCTTATGCCACAAAAATCATTTTTCCACCTACCTGATTAATTCCTGTGCATGGTTTTCAAGGGATCTTCTGGCATGTACAATTATTTACCATCAAATATTTGTAAATGAGAGTGCTAGACAGAATAGACAGAATATAGACAGCTAATCTGAAGGCTACTCTGAATGACAGGCACAGAGGCAACACAGACATTTCTGAAGGAGCGAAATGTCAGTCTCCAAAATTGCTTTTCCCAGCTTGATATTGGTCCTCACTGTTCAGAAATGAATATAGAAGTGACAGCAGCTGCATTACTATCTATAATTAATTAATGAATGCATATATGCATAGAAAGAAAATTTATTTAAAAATTAACATGTTTAAAAATGTTTTAATAGTATAAGGATATTGCTGAAGTCAATATTTATGCCTATACCAATCTACATGTAGCCACTGAAATCTAATTATAATTTACTGTGGAAATAAATTTTCCTATCTCCTGGTCCTTAAGAGTAATTGCAGGCTTCAGCTTGAATTATTAAAATGATATCCAGGACCAAAAAATAAGATGCATGAAAATACTTTCATTACTGCTGTCAGCAAGGGAATGATGCAGTTTGAATTTGCCTCAAGTTGTCTTTGAGGACATTTGCTTCTTGCTAATACGTGTCTGAAGCTTTGCGGTACTCTTCTAGCAAACAAATAGAATTTCTAACACTAACATGCACTGGAAATATAAGAAATGGGGTCTGCTGAATAATAAGGCTTTGGACATGTATCCCATGATGCACTTGGTTTTGTTTTTTGAATCTAAAAGACTTAAGAAGAGAGACTGCCATTTAATGAATGTTCATAATTTTCCAGGCCCCAGAAAGGAAAGTGTTGTGTGATCTACATTTAAAATGCAGAAAGAAGGACATTTCTGGACAGAGAAGTCCAGTGTTCTGCTTCATACCATTCTGGGGGACAAATTCTATGGTTCTCCAAACGGTTAATGAGCATCAAGTAGAGCATCATCCCCTGAGCTTCTGTGACTGTTGCCAAGTCTTTTGCATTTCCTTTGGCTAAGATATAAACTTTTAAAAAGAATTTTATGACAGGGCTTATGTTTTCTTTCTCTGGATCATTTTTTCTAACACTAGGTGGCTTCATTCATTTATCTCCAAGAACCCCTGCAAGTTATTTAATGCAATCAAGTTAGCAGTAGTAGTACATTATCGTAAAAGCTAAACAAACAAAACCTGTACACTGAGGAAGAAATAAGGGTGATTTTTTAAAAAGGGGGTTTTTATATTTATTCAAAGGCAAAGTTAGAGAGAGAGAGAGAGAGATCTTCCATCCACTGGCTCATCCCCCAAATAGCTGCCCAGGGCTGGGCCAGGCTGAAGCCAGGACCCAGAAGCTTCTTCTAGGTCTTCCACATTGGTGCAGTATCACGAAGACCTGGGCTGGATATCTTCCACTGCTTTCCCAAGCACATTACCAGGGAGCTGGATTGGAAGTGGAGCAGCTAGAACTCAAACGAGCACCCATGGAGGATTCTGAGACTACAGATGGCAGCTTAACCTGCTATGCCATAGCACCAGCCCCAGGATGTTGGTCTTGTACCAGTACAGGTCCAATACCAAGTTGAAAGAGTATGGACAACTATGTGAGCATCTGTCTTACTGTGAGAATGAATTTGAAATTAAAATAAATTGTCACAAAATTTTTGAAAATAAATATTAAATTCAGTGATTTCTGAAGAATTTCTGGAAGATCCAAAATCAAAACACAAGTCTCTAACCCTACATTTGGAAAGTATGGAAGGTATTTGCAGCCAAAGAATTCTACTTATATTTTTGCTTACATCTCAGTCCACCTGACTTGAGTCACAAATTACTTTAAAGTGGTACTTTCTAAAAGCAGAAATTTTTTGCTCAATTTTGAAAATTAGGAAGTCAAAGATGAAGACACCAGCGGATTTGGTTGGATGCTCACTTGCTCATGGTCTGCTTCATAAACCATGCCTTTCCTGCATCTCCCTGGTAGAGTGGGTGAACAGGCTACCTCTGCCCTCTTCCATAAGAGAGCCCATGACTAGAACTCCTCTTATGGGTTCCATCTCTTGATATCATTACAAGAGGGTTTAGATTTCAAATATGAAGTTCAGGGAAATACAGACATTCAGTGCACAACAGCCTGTTTTGTTACTTTCTCTTCAGACCCTAACCACTGCTCTACCTCATCATTTTAGTTTTTTAGTCCTCTGCTTCTCGGGTAGCCACAATCTGGTTTTAAAATAACTAAATATTTACTAACCCCCTTAGGGAATAATCAAGAAATATGCATAAAGTTGGAAATTAATGCTGAAATTTAAATTATATCCCTGTTAAGTTTTGGGGAAAGTTGTCTATTATAGGGCCATGCCCTCAGAAGTAACATCATTATCATCTCTGAATATTCAATGTATATGTAGGGCTTGTTGTGTTAGTAGCTACTCTAGTATTTGTCAGAAAAAGACATGAAGGATGCACTTGTCAAATGAAAGAATTTGGTTTCCATTTAGACAATCCTTAGGGTGTAATCAAGAAAATAATGCATAATGTTGGAAATTAATCCTGAAGTCTAAATTCTGTTCATTTAATATTTTTAGTCAAGTTGGGATTTGTGAGGCCATGTAATTAGCAGTGAGTTCATGGGATAATTTTGTAATTGCTTTTACTTTAAATTATATCATTTTCCAAGAGTTCAGCTTACGTTGCTGCTTTGTTTGGATCCAATCTGATTGTTGTTTGTATACTTGCAACCATATTTTAAGATTTCAATTTAAGAATAATTTTGATACAAATTTAAAAGGGTTTATCATGTGGTATCCACATGTTCTAAGACTCAATTGTTTGATCTCTCCAAATGAAAATGGAGATCTAAATACGCTTTGTTGCTTGTGTTATTTTTCTGGGGCTGGTGTAACAAAGTACCACAGGCTGCACAGCAAGAATGGCAAAAATTTATGATCTCACAGTGGTAGGAGCTAGAAATATGAGTTTACGATGTCCACAGGGTTGGTTCCTTGCTATGATCTTAGTTTCCGTGTCTCCCTCAAACTCACATGTTACAATCCTAATCCCCAGTGTGGTGATGTTAGCGGGCTGGGCCTTTGGGACTGATTAGTTCATAAGGGTGAAGCTGTAGTGAATGGAATTGGTGCCCATATAAAAGAGATCCCGTATTGCTAGCTGGTCACCTTCCACCATGTCAGGACAAAGCATGATTGATATTGATGCTGTAAAGAGATATGATAGGGATGTTAAGATTTGTGGGGCCGGCGCCGCGGCTCACTAGGCTAATCCTCCGCCTTGTGGCGCAGGCACACAGGGTTCTAGTCCCAGTCGGGGTGCCGGATTCTGTCCCGGTTGCCCCTCTTCCAGGCCAGCTCTCTGCTGTGGCCAGGGAGTGCAGTGGAGGATGGCCCAAGTGCTTGGGCCCTGCACCCCATGGGAGACCAGGATAAGTACCTGGCTCTTGCCATCGGATCAGCGTGGTGCGCCGACCGCGGCAGCCATTGGAGGGTGAACCAACGGCAAAGGAAGACTTTTCTCTCTGTCTCTCTCTCTCACTGTCCACTCTGCCTGTCAAAAAAAAAAAAAAAAAAAAAAAAAGATTTGTGGGCTGCTATGTGGGGGACAGTCAAAACAGCCCACCCTGGAGGTTGTGTAGACATTCACTTGGTAAGGAAGGAAATGAACATTATAGCCAAACAGAGGCTCAGAAGCTTAAGGAAATGTGTTATAAGCCAAAAAGGAAAAAAAAATAAAGAAAGGGGAGAGAGAGATAGAGGGAAGGTGGAGGAGAGGCAAGGAGAGATAAGGAAAATCTTAGTTTTTTAGTACAAAGAATCACGATGTGCAATGTGGGAAATGAGATGAGTGATGATGTAAAGAGTCCTCATTTTAAGGAAATGGGAAAAAGTTGAACACTTTCTTATAGATATGTTGCATGATTGGATTTGTATTTAAATATGATAATTCTGATTGTGGTGTTGACGCTGATTAAAGTCAGTCTTGAGTGACTGACAGACTATTGCAGAAGTCCAGTTAGACTGTGGTACCGGATGATTGTGATTATTGCTGGATTATTAATTTCCCAAAGTATTTAGTATGAGAAATGAACAGGATGCTATGAGGTGGTGTACAGAGATGAACACAGTTTCTGGGAAAACATGGAAGGAGATGTTTCATCAGGGAAAACTGATTTTGTACTTGGAATTACTGAGGTGGATGTGGCTTTGTGATACTCCATTTCACAAAGTAGGCCATTGTATTACTTACAGCTGCTGGAATGGTGGTCCCAGGAATTGAACAGGCAGCTCCGTGTGAGTGAGTGAGACTCAGCCAGGTACAGTCACAGGGAATATCCAAAGGAGCAGTTGAAGTCCTCAGAGTTATGTAGGTATGATTTTATACAAATTACTGTCACCAAAAAAAGGTGGAATTGATGCAAAGTCAAATGGGTAGGGTAGAAAGATTCACTACATTCCCAAATTTGTGTTTATGAAATGTGTGAAGTTTGTATACCTTAAATAATAAAAGGCTTCTAGTTAAAAAAAAAAGAATGTAAAAGTGATACTGTACAGGAAAGTTGAACTAAACTTTGGAAATAGAGTATAAAAAGAAGAAATAAAATGATCCTGAAAAAAATGAAACATTAATCCTTGGTAAAAAGTTTCTAAAAAGTCATTTTATACCACATGCTTAGAGTAATTAATTAATGACTTAAACTTTTCATTATTTTTAGCTGGTTTTGTACTGTGCAGTTATAGCCTAGAGTAGTTATTTAGCAAAAGGAATGATATTTACCTATTTGAAATAGTTACCAGAAATGGAAGTATGACGTGGTAATTTTTAAGGTACTTAGAAAATAGCACATTTGCACACATACACACACACACACACACAAATGCTGCTGAGAAGGCTGATTATTAACAACTCATTAGTAAGACTTTTTTCATATTATAATAAGTAATTAGCCAACCACATTAGGCAATAATGAGAGCTAGTAATCACTTTAATCACTTTTTTATTAGAGAAATTAGACTGGACTCATTTTAAAACAACATTGAATGCATATGTTATAAATATGCAAAACTGTAAGTTGCTTAAACAAAAGGTATTAATTCTATCTTCTTCCACTAAAACTAATGGCTGGAGATGAGCTAAGGAGCAGAGTTACTTTTCCCACCTATGGAAGTTCATCAAGTCTGTGTTCTTGAAGGACTGAGTTTACAAAGTGGACTGATTTTGCGTGTTTGGGAGTATTATTATTATTAACAGGATGCACTTCATTTTCATAATATTTTGCCACCAAAAATGCAATAGAAATTATTGTCTCTCCAATTATTACTGCATTATCTTGGATCACCTAAATTATGTGCTGCACATTTAAGAAATCGTCAGCCTAATGTAGCAATACAAACCACATGGCACCCAACCATGCAATTTGATAAATCCTTAACTGTGCCAGTAAATGTTTGCATCCCTCTGAAGATTGTAAAGGAAAAAGGCAACTTTGGTAGGAGACAAAATATATGACTTCACCTTTTGTAGAATTAGATTATTATAATACAGTCCCTTCAGGCAGTAGGGGAGCATGACTTGAATACTGGTGTTTTCCATTCATTTTCCTGATAAGCTGACAAAACTTGGAGAAGTGAAGAGACTTAGCCAAGCTCCCACACCCATGTTTCAGTGGTGCCCTTTGTTGCCAGGGTCATGACATGAAGGTCTTCTGTGACTTGCACCACAGGTTCTTTCTCCATTCCCTAGCCTTTAGTAGGCACCTCAGTATTGTTGTTACTCCACTTGCCTCTCCCCAGCCTTCCCCATCTCAGTGAAAGGAAGCACAATGTATTCAGCTGCTCATGCAAAGATTATAGAAGCCTCTTCCCTTCTTCACCATACATCATGGAGACCCTCAGGAGTCATTCACTAGGAAATGTTGAAAAGCTAGACATGAGATTCTATCATCGCCAACATCTATCCTAAATCTGACTTCTCACTAGTCCAAATTCCCAGCACCTCTGACTACTACATTTGCAGTTGGCTCGCGGGATCTTTTCAATTGTACAATGCAAATATAATCATTCCACTGCTCAGTTTTCCAGCAGTTTCACATCATCTTTAGGATGAAACCTTGACTTCTCCCATGGTGTTTTGCCTGCCTCTCTGTCCAGGGCACTCCCTGCTTTTCACACTGTACCGGTTCACCCAAGTGGATCTACTTACAGCTTCCAAGCCCTTCTCACTGCCAAGAATGATGTTGCCCAAAGTCTTCAGTGCTCATGTCTGCTGATCATTCAACATCATGGGCAAGAGAACCTTGACTTTGCTCACTGCTCTGTCCTTACTGACTGCAGAGAAGAGTAGACTTCAGTTAATACTTGTTGAATGAAGAAGATATTTTTTGTCCTCTGTAATTTGATTGAGATTATCAGTTGACTCACCTCCCTGATATAAGGAAAACTGATTAATTTGTATAATTCCTACCATCTCTGTCCCATCCTAACCCCCCAAACTATGCTAGTCATTTTATGTTCATGTTGTTATAATGTTTATGTTCATGTTGTTATAACTAATACTATTTGCATTCCATTTCATACCTGGGTCTCATACTCATTTACTGTATTTACTTATACTGTATTTGCATGACTTCAGTGGTCACCACTGTTTCTTTTACCCCAAGTCCTTTCTCAATCTCTTGGTTTTGACTGAGTTTACCATTAAATTTCTTTAAGAAATATTCATCAGAGTTCAAGTCCTGCAAGCCTTGGTTATTGGAAAATATATACCCACTGCCTATACAGCAGTTTTTCTGGGTATGGTCATTAGTGGACCATAAGTTATTTCCCTGAGGACTTTGCTGATATTCTTCTATATCTCCTTGAACTTATCTGTGGAAACTCATAGAATATGACTGTCTTTCAATAAATTCTGTATAACATTTTCATTTTTATCAATTTACACAAATATGCACTGAAGTTTTTACTTTTTTGTAGATTTAATTCTTGTAGCATTGTTTTTAAAAATATTGTGTAAATGTATAGTAGTTTTACCTTTATTAGTGTCTTACTAATATTGATCAACATATTGTCCTTTTTAGTTTTATTTCATTTATTTTTCTCATGGTTGTCTTAGATGCCTCTGGATACATTTTCAGTAAAGCCTATTTTTCTTCATGTTGATCTGCAAGTGACTTTCATTCCTGCCAGGAATTCTTCCCCCTTTTGTTTCTTTTCCAAGAACTTCCAGCTCACTTTCAAGATAGCTCTTTTGTCCTATCACATCTTATCTGCATGCTTCCTTCCGTTCTTTCAGATGCCGTTACTTGGTGAACACTCACCCATACATTTTATCGGCTTCGTATTTGCTATCTATTCTTTCTCTGGCCTTTTTTGCTCTGCCTCCTCCCTTCCTTTCTCCCCCCAGTTTACATGGTATCTTTGCATAAGCCTCATGCTCTTCCTTTTTGGTATTTTCTCATCATTATATAGGTGAACTTATTCTGCACAGGCTATTTGCATAGATGGACTTTAGGGGCAGGACCAGGACAACCCTGCTCGTGTTTTGTTCTGATGTCTTCTGTATCTTCATGCGTGTCCTATCCAGGCAATGAATTTGCTCTGAGCCAGTAGGAGGGATCCCTGTGAAGCTATTTGAGATATCCAAGGAGTCTTTTTATTAATATTATTTTAAATTATCTTTATTATGCTGATTTAACTTATTAATATGTCTTAGTTGCCATTTCATATTTTGGTAGATAAGTCAGTCATATTCTTTATATTTACTGCTTAGTTTTTCCACCATATTCATGTAACAAAATGTCTAACCAGTCTTCCAATGATGATCATCTTCCATTGATATTACTGTTAGCTATTAAAGGACAATTTAGGAAAGCATGAAATTCCATTAGTGCCATATAATTAGGTGATACTGTTATATAGAACCTACGTTGTACCCCTAATCATAATCATACTCTTCAGAAACATAACAAAGGAAAGGGAGGAATAATAAAATAATCCAAAGCCTAACAACTCCAATCATCACATCTGGAGCTGGCAGTGGAGCTAACATTTTTGCTCACAGAGCACAGGCTATGTTCTGCTTACACTCTTGTGCCAGTGCCTCAGGAATATTTGTGTAAATAAAATGAACCAAAGCTTAATCTCCATAGGTTCCCAACACTTACTGATTCTTTTTGGATTGCTACGATTTCCTAATGACCAATTTGACTGCCATAATATAGTGTGCTTTTATGTAATACCATACAGTATTTGCCTTTGTCTCACTTATTTCACTTACACTGTGTTCAAAGTTCATCTACTTTTTTGTAGTTCAGTGATATTCAGATATATATATTCCATTTGCTTTATTGTTTCATCTGTGGACACGTAAGTTCTTGCCTTGACTATCACGGATAATGCTGAAATGAACAAATAGAAGTTCTGATATCTCTTAATCATAGTAATTTCATTTATTTGGATATTTATCTGATAGTGGAGTTATTGGATCATACAGTGGACCTACTTTTAACTTTATGAAGAACTGCCATACTATTTTTCATGTGACTCTATCAATTTATATTCCTACAAAGTGTGCAGCTTTCTTTTAATACACATCCTCAACAGCATTTGTTTATCTCTTGACCTTTTCATAACAGCTACCTTATCAATGTGATGTGATATCTCAGTGAGGTTTTGATTTACAGTTTTCTCATAATTAGCTATATGGAGCACCCTTTCTTGCACTTATCAGCAATTTGTATGTCTTCTTTAGAAACATGCCTATTCAATTATTTGCCCATTTTGTGAATTGGATTTTTTTAATATTTAGAACATTAACAATGTTCACATTGACATTTGGAATTTAGAACATTAGATTCATGGTTTGTAATATTTTCTACTATTCTGTAGGTTGTCTTTTCACTGTACTGTTTCCTTTACTATGGCACTTTTTATTTCATTTTATTATTAATTTTAAATTTAAAAAACAAAAATTATGTGGTGGTAAGACAAGTTCTTTGAGCTTTTCTTTTTCCTCAGATGGCACAAAGAGGAGCATGTGCTATATGCAAGTTGTCTGCATGGCCACACGGGCAGTCTGCCTTCAGCAAAAGGGCCATAGCTTACCTACCACTCTGTGTTGCCATCCTGGGCACAGGAGCCTTGGCCAAAAGCCATGGAAATAGACCTTGTCTTGTCCCCAATTGTGTTTTTCCCAATTTCCTCTTAGGTAAATTAATTAGAAGGATGGATTATTTGCTCATTGTGTTCAACAGGGCAATGGTCCTCTCTGCCCCCTCACCTCTCTGCTCTCCTCTTGGAGTCTTACCTCACATATTATGGTATGTTCTTCCAGCATTTCCAAGTTCTACTCAAGACAGAATTACTTTTTAAAAAGCAGCAGCTTTATTTATCAAGATATAATTCACCATTCTCAGATTTATCTTTTGATGGTATCCAGTACACCCACAGAGTTTCATAATTGTCACCACCATCAATTTTAGAACACTCCCATCAACCTGAAAGAAACCCCATACCTGTAGGTAATCATTTCTCATTTCCTCCAACCCTCCAACCATAAGAAACCAATAATCAACTCCCTAGGTCTATGGATTTTCTTATCATTACATATAAATGAAATTCTACAATACATGGCCTTTTGCATTTGGCTTCTTTCATTTAAAGTGATGACTTCAAAGTTAATCCATGCTATAGCGAGTGTAAATATCTTGATTCCTTTTCTTGCTGAATAATATCTTGATGTATGATTAAACCACATGTTAAATATTAACTCATCAGTTTTTGGACAACTGGGTTGCTTTGGTTATATCTGCATGCCAGGTCACAGTATGTCTAGGGATGTATGCATCTAAATTTCTATTGCATTGAGAAGTTGAGTTGCTCAGTTATGCTATAACTGTGTTTAACATATTGGGGACTGACAGAATGTTTTCCAAAGCAAGTACAACATTTTATTTTCCAACTCACAGTGATGAAATATACCAACTCCTTCATATCCTTGTCAACACTTGTTATTGTCCATGTTTTTTATTATAGCCATCATCCTGAAGATGAAGTGGTAGCTTGTAGTTTGAATTTTCATTTTCCTGATGGCGAACAGTGTTAAGCATCTTTTCATGTGCTTATTCACCTTGGATTATCTTATTTGCAAAAATTCTCATACAAATCCTTAGACTAGTTTTCACTTGGATTGTTAGTCTTTTTAAAAATTTCATTTATAAGAGCTCCTTATATATTCTAGATATGGGACCTTTATCAGATGGTTTTCAAAAATTTTCTGTTCTTCTGTAGGTTGTCTTTTGATCTTCTCAATGATGTCTTTTGAAAAAAAAAATGATTGTACTGTTGATGTCCAAATCATCTACTTTTCATTTTGTTGCTTATGCTTTAAACATCGTTTCTAAGAAACCATTGCCTAATCCAAAGACATGAATATTCAGACTTGTATTTTATCTAAGAATTTAATGGTTTTTACCTATTATATTTATGTCTTTAATCCACTTGAATTAATATTTATATGTAGCATGAAATAGGGAGCCCTATGTTACTCTTTTGAAAATGCGAATGTACAGTAATCCCAACTTCACTTATCAAAGAGACTATGCTTCCTCCATTGAACTTTTTGATACCATGGTTGAAATTAATTGACTATAAATTTGGGAAATTATTTATGGATTCTAAACACTATCTCATTGATCTATGTGTCTATTCTTATGTCAGTCATTATAGCTCTTCAGTTCTTGATTTTGGAAAGTGTGAGACCTCCAGTGGTGATTATCTTTTCCAAGGTTGTTTTGGCTATTCTGAGTCTTTTGTGTTTTCAGATAAAATTTGAAATCATCTTCTCAATTTACAAAAAAGAAACCAGATGGGGATATAACACAGGTCACATTAAATTGTAGATCGATTTGGGGAGTATTAATCATCAAACAATATTAAGTTACCTAATCCACAAACATGTGATATCTTTCCACTTATTTAGGTCTTCTCCAATTTATTTAAGCAAATTTTTGTACATTTCAGAGTATCAGTATTGTATGCCTTTTGTTACATTTATTCTTTTTTTAAAATATTTTTAATATTTATTTGTTTGAAAGGCAGAGTTACAGAGCAAGAGAAAGAGAGACACAGACAGAGCTTCTATCTGCTGGTTCACTCCCCAAAATAGCCGCAACTGCTGGAGCCAGGCCAATCTAAAGCTAGGAGCCAGGAGCTTCCTCTGGCTCTCCCATGTTGGTGCAGGGACCCAAGGACATGGACCATCTTCCACTGCTTTCTCAGGTGCATTAGCAGAGAGCTGGGTCAGAAGTGGAGTGGCTGGGATACTAACTGTGTCCATATAGGATGCCAGTGCTGCAGATGGCAGCTTAACACATTATGTCTCAGGGCCGTCCCATTATATTTATTCTTAAGTTTTGTTTCTCTTGATGGATTTGTTTTTTGTAAATTCATGTTTAAATAGCTCATTGTTAATGTATAGAAATGCAATTTTTTAAACAAATTGATCTTGTATACTGAAACCTTTATAATAATTTTAAGATTCCTTATAATATACAAAAGCATGTTACTTTTAAATAGAGAGTAGTACTTCTTCCTTTACAATCTTGTGTCCTTTATTTTTCTTGCGTAATCAGTATGGTTAGAACCTCTGGTAAAATATTTAATTGTAATAGTACAAATACATCCCTATCTTATTCCTGACCTCACAGGGAGGCACCCAGTCTTTAAACATTAAGTATGGTATTAGTTGTAGGTATTTTCAAGTTGTTATCAGATTGAAGGCATTTTCTTGTATTCCTGTCTTGTTGAGTGGTTCAATCAGTAAAGTGTGCCGAATTTTGACAAGTGTCATTCTTGCATTTATCGAGATGGTTCTGTGGTTTTAATTATATTGATAAGGTTAATTAAGTTTATTGTTTTTCAATCTGTAAACTCATATTATTCATGAGGTTTGTTCCTTTTTCTATATGCCTGTACTTGACTTGGCAGTATTTCATTGAAGTTCTTTGTGTCACAATTTGCAAGAGATATAACTCTGTGGTCTTGTTTTCTGATGGTGGTTTTTGTCTGGTTTGGGTGAGCGGGCATTACTAGCCTGTTACGGTGAACTGGAATGTGCTTTCTCCTTTTTCTTTTAGAAGAATTTGAAAGAATTGTTACTAGTTATTGTTTAAATGTTTTGTAGATTCTAACAGCAAAACCATTTGGATCTAGACTCTTCTTTGTGGATAGTTTTTAGAAAATTATTAGTTCAATCTCCTTATTTGTTAAGGATTATTAAGTTATTCTATTTCTTCCTGAGTCACTTTTGGTGGTTTGTCTTCTAGAAATTTGTCTTTGCTTCTTTGTTACTTAATTTGTTGACATACATTTGTCTATAATAATTCTATTGTAATTATTTTGTATCTGTGAAGTCTATAGTATTATATCATATTTATAACTTATTTTAGTAACCTGAGGCTTTTATATATTTTTTGGTCAGTCTAGTTCCAAGTTGGTCAATTTCATTGAATTTTTTAAAAAAAAATCAACATTTGTTTTTATTAATGATATCTATAATTTTTCTGTTCTATTTTGTTTACCTCTACTCCAATAGTCATTATTTCCTTCTTTATTTTTGGTTAAGGTTTAGTTTGTTCCTCACTTTTCAATATCTCCTTAGAAATTTATCTATTTATTTGAAAAGGAGAGAGACAGAGACTGAGAGATCTTCCATCTGCTGGATCACTTCACAGATGCCCATAACAGCCAGGGTTAGGCCAGGCTGAAACCAGGAGACTGGAACTCAATCTGAGGCTCCTACTTGAGCGGTAGAGGCCTAAGTACTTAAACCATCATCTCCTGCTTCCCAGGAGCAATAGCTGGAAGTTGGATCAGAAGTGGAGGCAGGACTCAATCCCAGGTAGCCCGTGTGGGCTTCCCAAGCAGCTGCTTAACTAACCCATAAAGCCACAATGCCTACCTCTCTTCTTAATATCTTCAGATGTTATTGGTATGATATATCTTTTTCCATTTTGCTACTTTCCTTGTATTTGTATCTTGGTGAGGGGTATCATTATGCTGTTAAAACTATAATATACATATATACACATACATATATATATATGAAATACATGAAATTTGTTCTCTATATAAATTTAAAACAAGTTTAATATCAAAAAGAAAAATACAGTTTTTTTAAAAACCTGGAGAAAGCAGATGGTTGATTGTTTTTTAAAAAATCCAGACTGAAATGCAACAAATGTTTTATAAAAATCTTGCCACTTTCACAGCAGATGAGTGTGAATTACATCACAAATCTTTTCTCCTAGACAACTTTTTAGCTTGATTCAGTGACCAAGTCACATGATACCAGAAAAGAAATCTGGGTTTTCTTCTAAGTTCTGTTATTAACTAATTGTTTGGACATGAGATAGTCAAGTTACCCCTCTTGGATTGGTTTTCTTAAATATAAATGGCAAAACATTGAATTTTATTTGGTATAAGTTTTAGCGCCAATGTGTAAAAATTCCAGGAACACGGTAAATATATGGCCCTAAAAGCATAAGTGTATGAACCAGATTTCTTGCCTTTTAGAATAGGGAATCTTGTCTATAAGTGATCTCACTAGATCCACATTATAGGAATGCAACTATTTAAACCCCATCACTGACCAACATCCCACAGATTGTCCTTAAGTGTGAATGAACAGGATTTGTGGATAGGAAATATAGGCATGGAAGTCTATGCTGTACAATCATATCCTAACGTCCAACCATATCTAATGTCCAAGATGCTACACTAGAATAAAGCTTAGCGTTAAGTCCTATACCCATGTCCAATGGTTATCTGAAATTATTTGTTATTTATTTATTTATTTATAATGAGGCAGATAGAAACAAGAGAGACCAAGAGAAAGGTCCCAATTGCTGGTTCACACAAAAAATTCCCAGGCCCAGGGTTGGGCCAGGGGAGAAGTTGGTTGCCAGACACATAATCCAGATCTCTCCTGTGGGTGTCAGGCACCCAGCTACTTGAGCTATCACCTGCTGCTTCACAGGATCTGCATTAGCAAGAGAGGAGAGCCAGGACTGGAGGCAGGACCCCAGGTTCTCTGATAGAGGACCAGACAGCTCAACCTAAGGCTCACCACAGGACCAAAACCTGACACTCCAGTGACTTCTTTTTAATATTTTGTTAGCAAATTGTTGTCCATAGACTGTCAACAGTGCGCATAGCTCTCAGGGTGACTTGCTGTATATAACATGAAGGTAGGATCCCGTGTCATCACAGGTCTCATTTTAAAATGAAAGGAAGAATAAACACAGATGGGCACCTAGCATTGCTGATGAAAATTTAGGGGTGCTTTAGCATAAATACTTCCAAAGATGTTTTTCTTTGGCTTGACATTTTAATATGATTTACAAGCGATCTATTTACCTAGTTATACGTTATCTGTGCTAGTATTAAAACGAATATCTGTTCATTCAACACTTACCAATAGAGGGGTGGAAAATGTGGCTACAAAGTGCATGGTTGGCAGGAAGCTAGTCCAGGATTTTAAAAAAATGTTTTCTGAATTATCCATAAGGAGGAAAACCCTCATGCAGATAATCAACAATCGAATATGCATAAAACCACAGAGGACAGAATCACCAGCAAGTTTCTGTGTAACCGAGCACAGCTGGGCAAGTGTGCACGAGGCGCTGAAGGGGATTCAAGGGGTGACTACAGCCAAGATGATTAGTCTGTAAAAGCTTCGTGCCGAAGGCCTCCTGCAGCACATTCCTTTAACGCCTTTAAAAATGTTCCTGGTCCAGCTGTTTCATGGAACAATGCAGGCTTTTATGGCCTTTTTTGTGTGTGTGTGTGTGTCTCATTCATTCTGTTTTCTACCAATAACAAATAGTGCATCTTATACAATTGAATGCACTAGTTAATTAATGACCAAAATCAGAGATATTTTCAATAATTTCATGATTTACTTTTTTTTTTTAATTTCTAAAGTTTATTTATTTGAGAAGCAGAAGATAAAGAGACAGGGTGGAGGAGGGAGAGAGCACAGGAGAGCGAGAGATAGTATGCGAGAGAACACTCCCCTCTGCTGGTTCATTTCCCAAACAGCCAGAAGTTGGGAACACTGCAGGGCTCCCAGGTCAGGGGCGGGTTCCCACTTACTTGAGCCATAATTGCTGCCCCTCTTAATCTGTATCAGAGGAAGCTGGAGTCAGGAGCTAGAGCCAGGAATTAAACCCTGCTACTCCAGTGTGGGACGTGAATGTCTTAGCTACTAAGCTAGTGTCTGCTCTAATGGCCTAGGTTTTCTACTTGCCACTGTAAAAGAAAATAATGATCTGTGACTGCTTTGAAAATTGACATCTTTTCACTTGGTTATTGTTAATAGCCCTCGCCTAGATTCCTGCTGAACTGTGTGGTCTTTACTTTTTATTTGTTGAATTTTTATTTAGTGGAATATTAAACCTTTGACTATAATATAAATTAGAAATATGTTCTCTCCAAATTAAAAAAAGTAAAATGTAACAATGAATAATTCTTTAAAATAAATTAATTTATTTAAATTTTTTAAAAATCCAAACATATGTTGAAATTTATATTCCCAAGATAACTCACTGAGCGTAAGTCTCAATTAACTAGCTCTTGTTCAACCCCAACCTGATGCCCTGCTGCTATTTGCTATTAAGTTACAAATCATATCTTCCTGTTTGTAATTCTAGTTGGAGGACTATAAATCTCCCCTGAATTCATCTCCCTGGTTATTTTGTAGGACATTTTCTGAATGAAACATCAATACTTATTCACAATTGTGTGGGATACTTAGCGGTTATAGTCTTTAGTTTTCCTTTAGAGCAATTTCTCAACTTGCATTCCTGTTTTATGAGTATCCCTGCTTGATTTAATATTCTACATTTTAGATTCTCTTAAGGCCAACTCATTAGGTTTTCATTTGCTACCAATGAAAAAAGTATTTAGCAACAGAAGATATTTGATTTCACACTTATCCTCAGCCAGATCACACATGTGAAGAAGTAGCCTTTCTATTTCCTGGCCAGCATCTTCCCAAGTAGGTCCCACTCAATATCACCTCCATGGAATTTTAGTAGATATTTTATCAAAATAACTGGGAGGAACACTAAGTAAAACATGTTTTCTTATTTTAGGGTGTTGCAGAGCTCTGGATGGGCTAACATAGCTGCTGGATCTTGAAGAGATTAATATAACAGACATGTTAGGCAAATCCCAGTGGTTTCCATGCACATCTAGAGGAGTGCTGTTCTGAGGAGTACCTTTATGCAATGTGCTAACATAAATTTGTAAAGATGAAGAGGAGAAATATTTGAGCTATGAAGACTAGAGCCTATTTTCTACATTTATTTCTACGTAGAGCAAAAATTACTCATAAAAATTTCAACATTCAAACAAATACACAAGAATTTCAATCCAGAGGCTGACATTGTGGAGCAGCACGTCATGCTACTGACTGACACCAGCACCCAATGTTGGAGTGATGGTTCAAGTGCCTTCTGCTCCACTTCTGATCCAGCTTCCTGCTAATGCTCTTGGGAAAGCTGGAGAAGATAGTACAAGTGCTTCTCCCTCTGTCACCACCTGTAGGGAAACCTGGGTGGAGTTCCTGGCTCTTGGCTTCAGCCTGGCCACTCTGGCCATTTGGGGAGTGATATCTCTCTCACACTGTCTCTGTCTCTCCGTCTCTCATGTGTCTCTGTCTCAGTCCCTCTACAACTCTACCTTTTAAGTAAATAAAAATAAATCTTAAGAAAAGAAAGAATTTCAATCCCAGCTAAAGAATAAGGAAATATCACAAAGATGTTACTTAAGTCTGGAGTGTCAGTAATTACCTTTAAAATAGCAATATGTACTAGGATATTTTAATAAAAGCACTTTCTTTTAAAAGATTTATGTATTTGAATGGCAGATGACAGAGAAAGAAATCTTCCACATGCTGATTCACTCCCCCAAATGCCCAAAACCGGGCCAAGCTGATACCAAGATCAAAGAACTCCATGCTGGTCTCCCACATGGTTGGCAGGGACACAAGAACTTGGGCCATCTTCCACTGCTTTCTCAGCAACACTAGCAGCTATCTGGATCGAAGCAAGAGCACCCAGGTCTAGAACCAGTGCTCTGATATGGGATGCCAGCATGCAAGCTCCAACATGAGCAGTCTGCAGCTACTCAAATACGAACACTTTTGTAATACTTTTGACTACCAGGTAATGTAGCTATAACTTGTATTTCTATGCAGATCAAGGAAAGTGAAACCAGTGACAAGTTAATAGGACCTACAGATCACGCATAGCATGTTCTTTTAGGAAGTACTGACCATATTTCTTCCAAGATTGTTGACACAGTGCTCAAGAGCTCTTCATTTCACAAGGTTAGTGGTGTAACCTGAGATGCTTTGGCAAAAGGGCATGCAAGTTCCAGCAATATAGTTATGTGATTTTCACTTTTGGATACTAAACAACCAAGAAATAGATCCGAAAGTCAGATGAGGAATTTAATACAGTGCTACCTTTATAATAGGGTCAGTCAGCATAGTTTTAGCTAAAAGGAACAGAAATCACCAAGGAAAACTAACTTAAAAATAAGGGGATTTATTATCCCCTGTAACGAGAAGCTGAGAGGTGGTCTCTGGTCTGGCATATCACAGCTCTGAAGCTGCTCCCCAACTGTTCTCTGAGTTTCTGTCCTTGGTGCACTGGCTCCTCCTCGAGCTGCAAGAATGGGAGCTGTGTTCATCATCGATGTGGTTCTGGGCACAAGAACATGCAGAGGAAGAAGAGAGT
Organism: Oryctolagus cuniculus; assembly: GCF_051225735.1. Classification (NCBI taxonomy): domain Eukaryota; kingdom Metazoa; phylum Chordata; class Mammalia; order Lagomorpha; family Leporidae; genus Oryctolagus; species Oryctolagus cuniculus. The sequence continues at coordinate 175,635,296 of NC_142869.1, read as the reverse complement.
CCACTCTTAGGAGTGAGCAAACCTGTCCTGGAAGCTTCACATTTTATTGGCCAGAATTGAGATATGTCCATTCTGAAATCCTCGCCAAGGAAATGTAATCGCTATGATTGGTTTAGACAAGTCAGAATATCCAGAGCTGGCCAAAAAAAAAAAAAAAAAAAAATGTTATCTCTTTCCAACTCTTAGGGAGAAATAAATTTTGAGGAAGGAATAAGGAAAGCAGACAATGAGTACTTAGTGCAGCCACCAAGAGCCTCTGCTCTGTGCCCTACCGTGTGGGCTGCCTGATAAAAATTAAACTGTTTTCTCACTCTTTCCCTTTACATCGTACTGATCCACCTTGGTCATGGGTGGAGAGGACAGAAGATGGCGAGCTTGCTGATGTTCACCTTTTTCTTCTCCCTACCATAAGCAAAAGCATCCAATGTGAAAATCTAGCTCTTCCTACAAACCCATGTGCAAACAATAGGAGATAGAGGGAGAAACCAGGAGAATAAGAGGAGTAATAAAAAGAGAACTTTATTGTGATCTCGGCAATTGCCAAGTACAGGAGTCATTTCTCCTCAAGAAAGAGTGAGTAAAAGTATGGAAACAATGGATGTATTGGTAGAAGTTCCTATTTTATTAGTGAACTTACAGGGGGAAAAAAAATGAGCATTTTCTTATCAGGCATAGGGCGATGGGTCTGGGAACACACAATAGTGTCAGGTACCAGCACCAGTCCTATAGGCATTCATTCATCCTGCAATAATTTAGCAAGTTCTAATCTTTGTCAAGCATAGACCACCTCAGTCTGGATGAACACTATAAAGAAGTCACAGGCCCAGCCCTAGAGGAACTCCAGGCTCTGTTTCTCCACCGAGATATAAGAAGTAATTTTATCCAAAAAGCATTATAGAAAAAACAAAGCAGAAGATATTTTTTCCTGCCCAGTAGTTGCAAAAAAGGACTTCACCAAACAAATGAAATCTATGCAGGATTTGGAAGACAAATAGGTTGTCTTTAGGAAGATTCTAGAAGGAACAGGATTTCAGACAAGGGAAGGCCATGCATCGGGGCCAGAAATATGAGACCAAAAGTTGCGTTCAGATGTGATGGGTTTTAGGTGCTACTTAGTATTACATTTGAAGCATAAAACTTTTTCTCTCTCTCTTCTGGTCTTTGCAGTGAAACCTTCTATTGGAAATTACACACAGTATGATGTATGCAGGAAGAGAAAATACTTAACAGGCCTTAGCCATGGGCACTTGAGAGAGGCTACAGAAGAAATAGAAAACATAAATTCTTCACACAATGAATATATAGCATGTGCCAAAATTAAACAAGATAATAATATGAGACAATAGTGCCATTGCTTGTGGCAATTTTCTAACTCCACTTTTTGAGCCAATAGCACCTAATTTTGACTATCTTCCCTCGTGTCAAATTCAATCATTCTGTCATCAAATATTTAGTATATGCTATTGCTAGATAAAAATCTTTATTGTTGAGGGCAGATTTAATTTTGGGAACCCTCCCAAAGCCATTTGTATCAAAGTCAGCTGAATAAGTGGCCAGTCAGGACAGGAATGTCATTAAAGACTAAAACTCTAGTACAAGTATGAAACGAGATTTTGTTTTTAACCTGTCAATGTGAAGCCTAAAGTAAGAACTAAAAATTAAGGCAATTAAAAAGAGAATTACCGAAAAGTGTTTTAAGCAAATGTAGGATCACTGCAAACAAGAGATGTCTAGCTTCCTTTTGAGACCTCTCTGAAAGACATGCCTCGTGTGGACATCTAAATTTCCCGACTCCTCTTAGTGAGTCTCAGCACCTCATCAGCACCCCTCAACCTGGATCATTATATTACAAATGGAAAATGCAGCATTGACTTGGTGCTTTAGAGGAGACTGAAATCATTGTGGGCCACAGTAGTCAGAGTAGATCATTAAGGAGCTTTAGACGAAGCATGGACCTTGAAAGCAAATACTGGAGGACAAAACCTTACATACAGATTCTGAGAAGGGAGCTCTGTTTAATGTTTCCTCAAAGAAGAATTCCAGATTGGAAGGACTAAGCTGTGTGGAGATCTCGCATATTTGGAAAGAATTATGGTATTCTATATCATGAATTGTACAGTTAATATGATATACCTTTAATTATATAAGTATCTTTTATAAACACATGTAATATATTTGCGTATTAATTTGGTACATAGCCTTTGGCAGTCTTTATGATGTTTTATCAATCTGCACTGTTTTTTTAAAGATTTATTTATATATTTGAAAGTCAGAATTAGAAGAAGGAGAGGAGGAGAGGGAGAGAGGTGGAGAGGGGTGGAGAGAGAGAGAGAGAGAGAGAGAGAGATTTTCCATCCACTAACTCACTCCCCAATGGCTACAATAGCTGGGGCTGGGCCAGGCTGAAGCCAGGAACCAGGAGTTTCTTCTGGGTCTTGCAGGTGGTTACAGGGGCCAAGGACCTGGGCCATCTTCCACTGCTTTCCCAGGCACATTAGCAGGGATCTGGATAGGAAGTGCTATAGACAGCAGCTTTACCCACTGCGCCACAGCTCTGCCCTCAACCTGCACTCTTAAAGTAGTGCATGTGCAAGTTACTCTTTACTTCTCAAAACCATTACTGACTTCAGATAAGAAAAAATAACTATTTGAAAGCAGCAGCAACGATAATAACAGTAATAGTAATAAATGGTTTAAAACATTGAGATGAAGCCTATTCAGAGACAAAGGACGTTATATCAATGGAATAATAATGAACAGGAGAAAAGTCTTATGATTATGAAAAATTAGACTGCTAAATGGATTGGAGGAAAACTGCTTAGTTTAGAAATGATTTTTTACTGAAAATTTAAAAGGAGAAAACCCTCTTTGGAAGTGAGTTTTTAGTTCTTCCATTTGCTTAGCAAGGAGAAGCTGGCGCAGAATCTGTGCCCAAAGAATTGACTTCTTGCCTGCAGTCAGTCCACTGTTTTTCACCTTACAGCAGAACTCTGCTCTTAGGGCACAACTTGGTATTCATAGAAATGCAGCCAACAAGCTTGGAGATTGGATGAGGCAGGTACTGTGGGTTGCTGTGCCTCTGGACTTACTCATAGCATAATCCCAGGTCAGCACAAACCAGTCCTCCAGTAAAAGGTTAGATACTACGTGCTCAGTCCTGGGCAGAGGTACCACTTGTGTTCTTCAAGAGTCTTACTTTGTCATTTCTACCAGTCATAGAGTTGGAGATTTGTTGACCTTGAAGTGCAGAATGTATTTCAACTCTCAACATGCAGGAATGACAGGAAACAAAGGCTGTCCCTGGCTTTTCTCTGGGGCTGTCAGAAATAGCCTCCACCTGGTCCTGGAAGGAATACATCTCCTTCTTGCCTGTTCCACTTAGCTCCCACTTCCTGCCCTGCTTTGAGGCTGTCAGCTGGGGGCCAATTACTGCCATTTAGAGAAGTGGATGTTTTAATGTGAATCCTTCTCTGCAGGGACTACACAGAGACAGCCGCCTCATCTCTCTGAAGCCCTGGGTTGTTAATACCCAGGAATCTGGCGCAGAGCTTTCTCCACAACAGCGAAACAAATCGAATTCATTCCCCTATTGCCTGGACTCAATTTCTTTGACTCATTTACATGTCAGTCTTTTTAAATTCAAGAGAGAATATGAATTCTAGTTCCTTTGGGCTCACAGCAGCTTTCACTGTATTCTTCATGGCACAAGACGTTGAGATAGTAGTTCCATTGCTTGTGGCAACTTTTCTGAATTGTTGGAGTTCATTATCAGCCAATTTTAGGTGACTTCTGATCAAATCTAGTTCCAGATTGGGCATCTACACCTTTACCCATAGCAGAAGTCCTTGGAAATCTGCCAGTCTATTAGGGAATCTACTAATATTTCTCAGGATTTTGGATTTTTTTTCTATCACAGTCTATTTTTATAAAATAACAGAGTTAAGCTGTCTGTAGTTTAGAAATGCTTTTCTAAGCTCTCCACTAGCCATGACACTTGTGGTATCTACTTGTCCAACATTTTTCTGATGAGAAATGTAGAATCACACTGGAAATTTTGTTATTCTCCCTCGTGCTCCTTGGGGCATAGTTACTTCACAATTTAACATCTGATCACATTGCTCTGCTCCTAAAATCTTTCAAAGACTTCACAGTGCATCTAGAATAAAATTAAAGAGAGTGAATTTTTAGTCTCCACTGTGTTTCCATAGCATTTGGTCATTCTGTCCATCCAGTCATCCACCTATCAATCAAGTGCCTAATAGTCTTATTTTAGAGTGATCATATTTCTTATGATCTTATCTTCTTTCCATAAGTAACTAGTAAATACTGGAGGTAAAAGCTTTTAGTCATAAGTAGTTAAATTTAGTGGAGAAGACAGAATAATGAATAGATTCCTATATGATATATATATATATATCAGAATTTCTAGGAACACAAATGAGGATCCTCAAATACAAACCTGGTTGGTTAGTATGGAAATCAAGACAGTTTCTCTTAAGAGTTGGTTTGAGTCAAGTGTTAAATCATGAATAGGAGGTGCTGCTTCAGGTTCCAGAGAGACTTATCAGGCTCCCATTCATGGAACCCTAACACTTGCCAGTCAAAAAAGGAGTGCTCAGGGGGCCGGCACTGTGGCACAGTGGATTAATGCCCTGACCTGAAATGCCGGCATCCTATATGGGCACCAGTTCTAGTCCCAGCTGCTCCACTTCCAATCCGGCTCTCTGCTATGGCCTGGGATAGAAGTGGAGGATGGCCCAGGTCCTTGGGCCCCTGTGCCCACGTTGGGGATCTGGAGGAGAGTCCTGGCTCCTAGCTTCGGATCGGCACAGCTCCAGCTGTTGCAGCCATCTGGGGAGTGAACCAGTGGATGGAAGACCTCTCTCTCTGTCACTGCCTCTCTTTGCAATTCTTTCAAATAAATAAAATAAATCTTAAAAAAAGAGTGCTCAGAAAGTATTGGGATTCATTCTTTCTTTTTAAGATTTTTTTATTTCTTTATTTGAAAGAGAGTTACACAGAGAGAAGAGAGGCAGAGAGAGAGAGAGGTCTTCCATCCGATGGTTCACTCCCCAATTGGCCCCAAGGGCTGGAGCTGTACCTATCTGAAGCCAGGAGCCAGGAGCTTCTTCCAGGTCCCCCACATGGGCGCAGGGGCCCAAAGACTTGAACCATCTTCTACTGCTTTCCTAGGCCATATCAGAGAGCTGGATCAGAAGAGGAGCAGCTGGGACTAGAACCAGTGCCCATATGGGATGCCGGCACTTCAGGCCAAGGCGTTAACCCACTGCGCCACAATGCCGGCCCCTGGGACTCATTCTTTATTCATTCACTTGTCTTTTTTTTTTTTTTTTAAAGAGATTTGAGACTTTTATAAGGGAGTGTAAATAAATTTGGACTAGACTTATCCAGGACTTCGGCATGGACTCTCATCAGTTCTCCTCTAAGTGGCCATAGTGGAGAGTCCAACATTGTTGTGTAACAAATACAGCTGCTTCCTGTGACTCAAGCAGCCAATATGGGCCCCAGTTAGAGTCGTAGCTACTCAGCTTCTGATCCAGCTCACTGCTAATGGCCTGGGAAAAGCAGTGGAGGGTAGCCCAAGTGCGTGGGCTCTTGCACCCATGTGAGAGACTCAGATGAAGCTTCTGGTTCCTGGCTTCAGCATGGACCGGAACTGGCCATTGTAGCCATATGGGGAGTGAACCAACAGATGGGAGATCTGTGTGTGTGTGTGTGTGTGTGTGTGTGTGTGTGTCTGTATCCCTCTCTCTGTAACCCTGATTTCAATGTAAATAAATAAATCTTTAAAGAAAGAAAAGAAAGAAGTGGCTGTGCTCTCTGTGTGATGTCCAACATCCTGGGTGTCTCCACATGGCTTGTCTTTGGAGGACATCCTGGACCTCTTTGTAGCTTGTCCACAGAGATCCAGGACAGCAAAAGCAGGAGGCTCCATGACTCAATATCCATACCCAGAAAGTGGATAGCATCACTTCTACTGCACTGTGTTGGTCAAAGAAAGTGACAGACCAGCCGCATCCAGAAAAGGAGAAATTGATGCCATCTCTCATACATGCACCCTAAAGGACTGGCTGGCTAGTATCTTTGGAGGCAAGCTACTGCATATCATCTTCCTCATATTACCTTATTCTTTCCATCCTCACAAAGACTGCCATGTGTATATTTGTATTTCTTTGTTATAGTCTGATGTGTATTGGTTCATGTTAGTAATGCTTCCCCATGTCCAACCCCTTCCCTTAACCTGCAGATCTCCTTCCTCCCACCTGACATCCTGGAATTATTCTTTGTGTTCTCACTGTTTCTTTGTTTGGTAATACAAGCTATGACTGTGTACAAATGTTGCCATAATGCATCCTCTGTGTTAACAGAATTTATATTCTGATGTGAAATTCCTTCTCATCCTTTAAAACCAATTGTATTTGACTCCTTCAAGTCTTTATTGAACATTCCAAAGAAGATGACCTATATTTTTCTGAAATTCACAGTAATGTGTTCCTGGAACTAATACTGTTGTTGAATTTTGGTTAGAGACACACATGCCTTGTCTCTGGAATAATAGAGGAAACTCAAAGGTTGGTTGTAGGATGTGCTTTTTTGTTGGTTTTTCTAAAGCACCACGATGAATCTATTACATAGAACCTGATGTGGTTTACTTGACTGGGCTGGGATCATGGTAGAATGGTCAAGCTTGTAAGTGAGGTCAGAAACCAGAGAGGAAAGAACAATGGTTCAGTGCTTATTTGCAACACGTCTTTCTGGAATGCCATCACCCACTGCCTCCTGCATAAGCAGGCAGTCGTATTCCTGGGCCAAGGCTAGGTGAGGACAAGTGCAGTTGCAAAACTCTCCAGAACTGATTTGACATAGCATGGTTCACATTAAGCAATTTTCCCCCTTTCCAATTTCAGAAAACTGTAGTGCTATCTTGAGAATCTCTCTTCCTCTCTGGCCCTCAGGTTAATCATCTATAAATCACAACGGCTACTACTTACTGAGAATCTGTGTTACTACCCGCCATGGTGCTAGGCATTGGTGCTAATCCTCACAATAATATTGAAAGGTGCATTTTCCTTTATTTCTTCCTTTTAGATAAGGGTTGGATGTGGCTGGATGTGTTCCCAGCAGAACTGGATTTAAATCCAGATCTCACCTGAGTACCACCAGGGCCAAGGGTGGATAAGCTCTGAGTTCCCTTAGGCTTTCTGAAGCGCCTCTACCTGGCCTGTAGCATACATTCTGCAGTGGGTCTTCCCCATCTTCTAGAGCAGCTGTTCTGCGTCGTCTTCTTTTCCTTTTTGTCTTTACCTTCAAGTGAAGTTTCTCTTGTCAGTTATTGGCTCCTGTTCTAGCAATTTTAACTTTACTTTATATTACATACTAGTATATTATGCTACAGTTTTTATAGAGAATTGGTTTGCCCATGAGACACAGTTTGCCAATGAGAAAGTCTACATTGCACAGACAGAATCTATTTGTTCTCCATTACTTGAAAGGTGTTGACCACATGCAAGACCCTTCCTGCTGTTAAAATGTAGAATCCCTTTCTTTACTTCTTTATGGGGTACTGAGAGGGAGCAGGAGGTTCTGATTCAGCTCAGTCGCATTTGGAATTTTGATTCAAGATCTCGACTTAAAATAGTATTGAGTATTATCAGAAACCACTGGCTCTGTTTTGGGTTGACATTTATAAATGTGACTGAAAAGATGATCCATCTAGATGGTCACTTGACACATCAGTTAAGACACCACTCGGGATCCCCACATCCTATATCAGAGTGCCTGGGCTCAAGTCCCAGCTGTACTTCAGATTACAGCTTCCTGCTAATTCACACCCTGGGAAGAAGCAGGTATTGGCTCAAGTATTTGGGTCAAGGACACCCATATTGGAGATCTGATTGGAATTTCTGACTCCTGACTTCAGCTTGGCCCAGCCATGGCTGTTGTGTGAGCCAGTGGATAGAAGGTATCTATGTATCTATCTCTCTCTCACTTTTAAATAAAATGAAGATAAATGATAAACTAAAAAATAAGTAAAAATAACCCACATGAATACAGGCTTAAAAGCAATAAAGGTGGATATTGGGAAATTCTTTATGATGCTGTCGTACAGTATGACAAAGGCCAAGTACTTCTAATTCTTTCATTCTTTTTCTTAAAATTATCAATTTTAATTTTCAATAAAAATTCTAGAATTTAATAGAATTTTATCTTTCAACACATTGGAAATACTATTTTGGAAGATGACAGCACTCAGGACTGTGGGTGGGCAGAGTAGAATCCATGAGCTTTAATTTAAAATCTGTTTGATCTTAGGAACTATACCTTCTCCCATAGCTTCAGATTCCTGTACCACAAAAGCTTCAGATTCCTGTATTAAAGAAGCTTATAATAACAAGAGCTTCACAGAGTTCATGTCGAGGACAAAATTAGATATCACAGAGTTTGCCATATCATCAGTCCTTTTTCCCTGTTATGGAAATATCTCTTCATTAAAATGTATCTCAGACAACCTCTTGCATGTTCTAGAATTCAGGACAGACTTCAGACTTGCTGATACAATATGGACAGGGAAGTCTAATATTCATTTTTATTCTGTTGGCATTCAAAACACCCTCTTTTCCCTTTGTGTGGGTTTCAGATAAGAAAAAGAGAGTAGCTTAGCTAAGATCCCCTACTGAAGGCATGCTTCTGAGCAATTGTTAGGTATTATTTTATAGAAATCTGAGAGGGATCTGACTCCATGTGAGTAATGTTCTCTTGCTCACCTTTCATCCTTTCAAAATGAATGACATTAAGGACCAAGACTTTGACTAACCTTCTCATCTTTCCAACTTAATTAACAAATGAAGGAGGCCACTAAAATTAAAAAAAAAAAATGTCTAAAATGTTATCCTGATTGGGGCCTGCACTGTGGCATAGAAGGTAAAGTGGCGCTGGCATCCCATATGGATGCCAGTTCGAGTCCTGGCTGCTCCACTTCCAATCCAGCTCCCTGCTAATGCACCTGGGAATGCAGTGGAAGATGGCCCAAATGCTTGGGCCTCGGCATCCAGGTGGAAAACCTGTAACAAGCTCCTGGTTCCTGGCTTCAAATTGGCCCAGCTCTGGTCATCACAGCCATTTAGGGAGAGAACCAGCAGATGGACCATCTCTCTCTCTCTCCCCCTCCCTCCCTCCCTCCCCCTCTCCCTCTTTCTCTCTCTCTCCCTCTCTCTCTCTCTCTCTCTCTCTTTCTCTATAACTCTGACTTTCAAACAAATCTTTAAAAAATTATTATTCTTATGCTTTCAGGTGCAGTTTTATCTCCCTGTAAGGTTAAAACATCAAGTTCTGTTTCTACCTTACTTAAAAGTAACATGTGACTAGTTTAAATATTCAGCTTAATTAATCTATGGCAAAGAATGGCAGAAGTTTCCAAAAAGTAAAAACTAGACTTTCCCTTCACCTCATGCTTTGGGCACAGCATCAACAAAGGTAGCTTCAGAGTTGGGCGTGGCGGGCAATCTTGGTCCAGAGTTACTGGATCATATGCACATGTTCAGGGTGACTGATTTGGGGAGATCTGAGGAAGACGATGTGTACCCTTAGATAGTTTGGCTCTCCAGTTGCCAGTCAAATGTGGACAGCTATGTTGGCAAGCAGCAGCAGTTTTCTTAGTGCTGCCAAATCCCACCTTCTGCCATATTTGCATTTTCTGAAAGGTAAAACTTCACGGATGTTTGGCCCTAGAATCAAATGTCATCCAGGAAGAATTGCCAATTTGAAAAGCTTAAAATAATCATTACTGGATTGTATGGCAAGTTAATGTATGATTAACAAATATACTGAAGGCCTTTGGGTAGAGAACTTTGAGGACATTATGTATTGTTTGTTATGTCCATCTATAGTCTCCCTAAATAATTCAGTGATCCACATAAATGTGAGTTTTCCATCTTGATCCAAGTAAGTTTGAGTATATTTGTATTCCTCTCAGTATCCTTGATGTAAAAGATGATTCCTCTTTCTTTTTCTCATTCATCCAACAAATGCATGTGTTCTGACTGTGTTCTACATGAGTGAGTCAACAGAAGAGCCCCTTTATGGGGACTGCATTCTTACAGCGAAAGACTGATGAATACTAACCACAATGGCAAGAAGAATGTACTGTGCTGTAAGCAAAGTATAAAACATGTTAGAAGGAAAAAATCAAATAATAGCAAAGTAAGGAAGTGAGAGCTTGAGAATTCGAGGATGCCTTATAATTTTTAATAGAGTTGTAGAAATTGGCCTTGAAGAGAGGGTGACACTTACCAGAGACTTGGAAGAGATGCAGGAATTGGCCACCTGGCTATCTGGGAGAGGAACCAGCCAGGCAGTGGTGACAGCCAGCGCAGGGCCTGGGCAAATCTGTTTGAGATGTTCCAAGAAGAACAGGGCAGTCAGTGTTGCCAGAATACACTTTGTACCCTGTTAGTTCTTTTCTCACCTTCAACATTTTTATTTAAAATAATTATTTGTGAAAAAATAGGAAGCATTTGGTTTGCAAAAATAACATCTAACTTATGAAAGATGATTTACCTTGCTATTTGCACTTGTCTGCTCTCTTAAGAAGAAGCACAGATTAGCCCCGAGTATGTTTGAATTGGGAGTTCTTACATAAACAGGAAAAGAAAATTGTGATGATTAAGAAAAGAACCAGTTAGCACAGGAGCGGCCCCTTCCTGGATGGTGAGCCCAGAGTCACCCCTGCCCACTGACCCTATCTGTTCAGCGTCCTGACGCTTGTGCCACCTCAGCCTTGGATGCCTGTGGGCACTGAGGCTGCTTCCCTCTTCTCCAGCAAGTTTTAAGAGGGGGGCAGTTAAGTCAGTAAGACCACAGGAGAAGTGATTGATGGCACAGTCCATGTCATCTCATAAAAATGCATGTCTAATAGGAGAATTTTACCTGGTTACAATTAGTGGGAGAGATTTTATATTTATGTTGGTTTTCTTTCTTACACAGCAAATGAACATCTGTTTTTATGATGAATCAAAGTGCCCTACTGATATCCAACAACTGTGTGCTAATGCATGCACACACACAAAAACACGCATACATATTGGGGATATATATTAAGGAATATATATATATATATATATATACACACACACATATATATATATATTAAAGAAATCAGAGTATAAGAAAATAAATGAAATAATACCATAATAACCTGGATCCTACAGACAGCAAAATTTAATCAAACCATGAAATCTGAGGGAGCCTTTGATCCTCAGTAGATGGGGAAAAGTTGTTTTACCACAATGATTTTTTAAAGATTTATTTATTTACTTGAAAAGCAGAGTTACAGGGAGGCAGAGGCAAGAGAGGGAAACAAAGAGAGAGAGGTCTTCCATCTACTGATTCACTCCCCAGATGGCTAAAATGGCTGGAGCTGGGCCAATCCAAAGCCAGGAGCCAGAAGCTTCTTCCGGGTCTCCCACGCCGGTGCAGGGGCCCAAGGACTTAGGCCATCTTCTACTACTTTCCCAGGCCATAGCAGAGAGCCGGATTGGAAATGGAGCAGCCGGGACTCAAACCGGGGCCCATGTGGGATGCTGTTGCTGCAGGCAGCGCCTTCACCTGCTAGCCTACAGTACCAGCCCCACCATATTGATTTTTGAAAATGCAAATTCAGATGGTAAACAGACGCTCTATGTTGTATTGTAATGCTTAGCTAAGGGTGTGAGATCTTACTGTAGCAAAAAAGCCTCACTCAAACCTAGCTTTATGAAGGGCCAATCTCACCAGATAAAGTCACCATTTCCTTCACTGGATAGTTGATCCAGTCCCCTCAGCAAGTCTGTAGAATGGTTTTTGCCTGGAATTTCTAATTACATGAAAGATTTTTTTTAGGGAAAGCATAGTCACATCACTTCAGACCCTTGTATATGCTAGAGAGGAATGTAATTGAAGCAGAAGGTAGCTGGATTTTTAAATGTAATCATTAATAGTTCCACAGTTGTGTTGATAGCATCCAACAGGGTTACCTTCTAGGGCAGAGACACAAATCATTCTTACTGTTCCTGGAGAAACAAAGAGGGGAAATGAGCACATGATCATAAAATCTCTTAGCACCGTAAACGTTCTCTGAAAAACACAGTCCACTCCCAAACTCACCTTTTAACGTCCCAGCATCAGTCCTGTAATGGAATAGCCCTGTGATGTTACTCTCTGGATAGATGAAATTAAAATATTTATATTCTACACATGCATGTGTGCCGGAAAATCTCACTTCAATTATAGTGGTTAAGAAGTCTGAAGTAATTTTCCCAGCTAGTGTTTGACCGTTCCGTTGAGATGGAAGGAATCTGGTGCAATAATAGTTCTTATTAATTCTCCCTCTCTTCATTTTAAAAGAAAATTATCATTCCTTTGTGATGTAAATTGTTTGGGCAGTATGACTGTGCAGTGCCTTGTGACTCAGAACTCACAAGCCTGGGAGGACAAGGTGTTCAGGAACAATTGTTAACATTTACTGGTTGACACTTTTTCCTAAATGTTCTCTGTAAGAATTTTTTTTTTTAATTTCTGACTCTTCTTTTTGCCTTCCCCAAAAGGGATTTAAGTTAATTACTTTTTCTAATGTGACTTTGATATTTCTGCCCCCCCCCCCCCCAGCCTTCTAAGGAATGTTCAGGTAAAATACCATCTTAGTTCTTTTGTTTTCCTAGAAACTCTGAGATTAAATAAGGGTGTCACACTGGAAAATTCCAGCAGAAAAAAAGTTAAACAAGGCATAAAATTTACATTAGTAACATCCCATTAACTCATCATCTAGAAAGATTTTGTTACACGATTTTCATCATTTATGAAATTATTTTGGTGTCTTTTCTGGTACTTTTTGCCTGTAAGACTGAAGCTTGTTATACATTTATCTCCATCAAAATGCTGTAGTGGCATTTGGCATTATTCCTTCAGCATCTTTGTTCTTTTTTTTTTTTTTTTCAAAAAGAATGAAATTAGTTTGGTTTAATAATAGTCATCCCTGATTACTCTGCGGAAAACATCTTGAGAAGCACATTATTTAATTAAAGAAAGGATTCACCTTGGCCTTTAAAACTTTCACTTTGTATAATCTATTGATTCTGAAAACAATTAGTTTTACATGTAAAAATTTTATTACTTTTAGTATAGCACTTTTACATGTCATCAGCACACTCATCACTGGATAAAATGAGTGTATTTCCTAACTTTTGAACAAGAGGCATTCTAAAATATCACCATTAGGTCAGTGTTTGAAGTGTTACATATATATAATATGTACATAAAATCCCCCTATAACCAATGATTGGTTTTCTAAGGTAACATCTAAAGCAAAATAATTATCAAATCTTTGTTAATGATAGAATTGGTGATAATAATGTAGGTGGGAAAATAATAAGCAAAATAATGTGGCTGAAAAAGTAGCTGCAAACCGTATGTATTGGAGACAAGGTCAGGAAGAGAGGGCATCGAAGGTCAAAGGGGGGGGCAGCTCTCCATGTGTATTGTGATAAATTCTGTAGTATGGGAACAAGGGGTGATCCAGCAAGCAGAGTATCATTTCCTTCCATGAAACCCTACTGCTGTTGACCCAATATTACTTAAGTTGGTTTTCTGTTGCTCCTTTAACAAATTCTTACAAGCTGAGTTGCTTCAAACAACCCAAAGTTGGGCCAATGCTGTGGCATAGTCAGCTAAGCCTCCACCACTAGCTTCCCATATGGGTGCTCGTTCATGTCCCAGCTGTTCTTCTTCTGATCCAACTCTCTGCTTATGGCCTGGGAAAGCAGTAGAAGATGATTGGAGTGCTTGGGCCCCTACACCCATGTGGGAGACCCACAGGGAGTTCCTGGCTCTTGGCTTCAGATCAGCCCAGCTCCAGCTGCTGTGGTCAGTTAGGGAGTGAACCAGCAGGTGGAAGACCTCTCTGTCTCTCCCTCTCTGTGTCTGTAACTCTACCTCTCAAATAAATAATTAAAAAAAAAAAAAAAAAGCTGATATCACAGTTCAATAGATCAGAACTCCAAATTGGCTCCACTGGTCCATCTGTTCTGGGTCTTAGCAGGTTGAAGTTAAGCTGAACTTGGGAAAAAGCTAGTTCCAGCTTCGTGCAGGTTGTTGGCAGAATCCAGTGCCTTGTGGTTGTAGTACTGAAGTCCCTGTTTCCTGGCTGGCTCTCAACCAGGAGCCACCCTGGCCCACTAAAGGCCTCTCTCCAGTCCTTGTATGTGGGACACCATATCCCAGAGCTAGAACCTAGGGAATCCTTTCCACTCTGGATTTCATGGTTTTCCTTTCTTTCTTCTAGCCAGAGAACACCCCATGTTATTCAGAGCTGTTGTGATTCAGTAATGATTGCACAGATAGTCCTGAATAATCTATTGTATGTCTGCAATTGCAATTACATCTGTAAAGTCCATTTTGCCACGAAATGGAACATATTCACAGGTTCTGGAATTTAGTCTGTGGACATTTTTTAATGGCCATTATTCTGTTTCTCACAAATATAACATACTTTGAGTTGCCCTTTAGGAACTGAAGGTGTAGGTATCTTTTACATGCAAAAGGTGGCTGCCAGGGTTCAGGGCTCAGCCTGCATCAGGAAACAAAGTGATGTGCACTGCCCTCACATTTGCAGCTACCCAGTCCTCTTCAACAGTCTTGATCTTATTTCCAAAGATACGCACCCCAAGTACCACTTCTTTTTCTTGCATATTCTGAGGCTCGGGCTGCTACATTGATAGACTGTGTTGAGGCTTGTGCTTAATTTCTAGAAAGGAAGTTAAATTGGTTTTATGTAAAAATTGAATGACCTGTTTTGCTAGCATTGTCTAAAGCATTGGAATAAGCAGTGGTGTTTCAGATTATCTTAACAGAATTCTCACCCAAATAAAAGAGGGTCATCTTCTCTCCCAGTTTGCGTTATTATAAGGAATTTCTTTCTCAGCTCAAGGGTGTCTGTGGATCAGCAGCAGCTCTGATTTGCAGAGCCCTCAGCACACAGATGTCCTGAACTGCAGGGTGGGACTAGGAGGAACATTCTGAGGATGGAGGATGGAAATATTAAATAATAATAAATATTTAAAGGACTATTATTTTATAAATATAGAATATCACTGTTTTACAAACTTAATAAAAATGGTTCAGGCACTGATCATCAGCATTTGAAACCATTATATGAAATATTGAAGGAGAACTAAATGACAGAAGATTCAGATTTCGTTATTAATAACAGTAGGAAAACCAGAGCATTTTCTTCCAAATGATACAAAGTTATGTAAAGATTACTATGCCAACCGTGAAGCATTCCTGTCAAAAGTTGAACTTGAACCTAGGTGAGCTTTTATGGCTCTCTTCCCGCCAAAATAAGTAGAGAAGTGGCCAAACAACACAACAATGGAACTAAAAGAAATCTGGACGTAGGGACATTTATAGGACAAATCAGATAGTTTCTGCCAAAAGTTAATGGAACGGGGAAAAGGGGAGGAAAAGGACTGCTGTACATTAAAATAAGACTTAGCAACTATAATATTTGGATCTTAATTTGGGCATTTCAACTATAAATAAGACATGTTTAAGACAGAAAAATTTTCATACAGACTGGATATAATGCCAAGACATTATTATTTATATGTAATGAGATAATATCACTGTTATTTTACAAGAAAATTTCTGTACTTGTTACGATGTACACTGAAATATCTGGGCATGAGGTTGCGTGTTGCCCAGATTATCTTTAGACATTAAATCAATGTGGCAAAACCTTGAAATTATCGACTCTGAATCATGGGTACACAAGAATCTATTATTCCATCTCCCTTTCTTCAAATAATTGATAATTACAGAATTTTTCATTAAAAGTTTTTGAAAATCACTTATTCTCACCCAACTGCGTAGTTTAAAACTATGGATCTCATTTTTTTTTTCTACAAAGACGAATGGCTCTGTGTTCTTGCTCCATAGTGGTGAGGGTGAGCATCCCGTTCCATAAGCGTGGGCCTGTGAAATTCCTTGGGTCTACCTCTTTGAGGCTTTGTCCCCTAGGGCCCGTGTCAATTGATAAAGCTCTGTCATTTTTGAAGTTTGCATTAATAGACAGTCTTCAATCAGGAATACATTAGTTCTGCTAATACAATTTGTATGCAATTTTACCCTCTTCCAAGACTTCCAGAAGCTAATCATGTGCTAACAGGGGAACAGAAACGATAATTGATCGCATTTGCTTTGCCTTGGAGAGCAGTGCGGTGATCAGTCTTAGAAGACTGAATGAATGATTTTGAGTGATGGATGCCCAGTGCAGTCCCTTGCTGGCACCTTCTCTTGGTGAAAGGCAGGAAGACACACAGTCTGGAGCCAGACACCAGCATTATTTAGAAGTAGGCAGGACCACTGTCAGAGATGCTTTCTTCATTTCTATGAAGATACAGTTCTATTTTTATCCCTGCCCTTCCTCCTCCAAAATTTAACGATGCTAACTGTAAGCTTGCACACATTTTTCCCAATGCTTAATTATAGTCCTTTCCTTTTATTAAGTTTCATTTTCCAGCCTTAAAAAAAGCAATTAACAAAATGGCTTAAAGGCTAAATGAGAACAAATCTCATTTTCTTAGGAGACTCTGTCATTTTCTTATTTATAGTTATAATTCCTGTTTCCAGAGGAAGGGAAGGAAAAGAAGGCAGTTCATAGTAACATAATGTCCTTCAAAGTAAATCCCATAAATGTTAAGTCAGGCAGAACTGCTCTCGATTTTTGTCCCGTTCTAGAGACATTGAATTGGGTTTCTTGATGTTTTTGTTGTGTTTCTCACTCTGTTCTACAGAGCAACTCTGTTTACAGGTAATTTAGGTTTTGGATTAAGCTCCGGTTAATTTGGTTTCTGGATGAAAGAAGGAGTAATTGAACTTAAAGGTCACTATAGAATTTTAATCATAGAGGTGAGAAAGCAAGGACAGACACAAACCTCATTAGTGGTATAATGGGAAAAGAATTCAGTCTCAGATAGATGGGACTAGCTCCAGAGATTTCATTGTAAAATGCCCAAGCATCAGGAAAAAGTCAGAATTAAATCGCAGGTCTTTGGAGTTTGTATGAGTCTCCAAAAATTCATGGGAAGATGCGTATCATTAAAGAACTTCTGGGATTTCTAAATTGTGCTTTGCACCAAAATAAACCTATCTCTTAATTGAAATTATTTTTCACAACCTTTTGACGTATCCATGGATTCCTTTCTAATGGTGCCTTTTTGCTTCGGCTCCTCAGGAGCCAATTGAAGGGACTTCTGTCAGCCAGTGTTCCTTATATCTTGTTCCTTTTTCCATCCCGTCTAAACAGCAAACTCTATTCCAGATCTTGATCCGCATTTTTAAAATACCTTCCCTTTCAATACATTTTAATTAGATTGTTGTTAATTTGTACTTTGAAATATTTGATTATATTGCTTTTTGTGAAAATACAGTTTTCACATCACATGAGATGTACTCTAAGAATATGTGGTTTCGCAAACATACACCTGTGTACCCCAGAGCCCTGTCATGATAATAGGGCACTTCCAGCAGTCTAGAATGTGCTCTCATATCGTTTTTTCTTTTTCCCGATTTTTGCTGCCTTGTAATCCAAAGGAATCTTCTCATCCACATCTATCTGTTTTACCTGTTCTGGAATATTATGGAAATAAAATAAGGCAAAATATAGTCTGAGGTCTGTCTTTTTGCAGTAAGAATAGCATTTTTAAGCTTTGTCCATGTTGCCAAGTAATGTACCCTTGACTACCTTACCTTATTCCTGCTTTTTGTGTGTGTGTGTGTGTGTGTGTGTATGGTCGCTAGAGATTTTCTGGTTTTTTACTATTATAAGTAAAACTGCTATGAATAATTCTTTTTGTAGACTTACTTTTTTAGTAAATCTACCTAGGAGTACAGTTGTCGGGTTATAAGGTTAAATTTAAATTTGACCTTACAGCTGTGTTTAAATTTATGGAGACTGAGCTGTTTTCCAAAGATGTTGTACCAATTTACAAGTCCATCAGCAGAATAATAGAGCCAGTTGCTTCACCCTAACCAGCATCTGATGTTGTCAACATTTTCATTTTCATTTTGTCCCGTTCTAGTGTGTCTGTCATTTTATGTCATAATGGTTTTGGTTTGTGTTTCCATGATGACTAACGATGTTGAGCGTCTTTATATGGCTCATCAGCTGTTATGTTTCTTTGTTAAATATATGTTCAAGTCATGTGTCCAGTGTTTTCTGATTCCTGACGACTGAGTTATAAGTGTACCATACTCTAGATGTAAGTCCTTTGATATAATATCAGGGGGACAGAAACAGAGAGGCAGAGAGGTCTTCCATTTACTGGTTTACTCCCCAAATGCCTGCAAC
The DNA here is from genome assembly GCF_051225735.1 of Oryctolagus cuniculus. Taxonomy (NCBI): domain Eukaryota; kingdom Metazoa; phylum Chordata; class Mammalia; order Lagomorpha; family Leporidae; genus Oryctolagus; species Oryctolagus cuniculus. The sequence goes on along the minus strand of NC_142869.1, from coordinate 175,616,893 downwards.
AGTCAGAGCAGGGCTAGGCCAAAGCCAGGAGTCAGGAACTCCATCTGGGTCTCCCATGTGGATGACAGGGATCCAAGTATTTGGCCCAACATCCTTTCAAGGTGCATTAACAGAGAGCTGGATCAAAAGTGGAACAGCCAGGACTCTAACCTAAGTTCCAATATGGGACGTCAGTGTCACAAGCAGTGACTTAACCCACTGTGCCACAAGCCATCCCCTGTCTATTTTCTTCATGGTCTCTTCAAAGTCACTCACTAGCATACTCTTATGTTTTCTTCTAGAAGTTTTATAATTTTTAGATTTAGGTTACTGATTGATTTGTATATGTGGTATAAAGTAAGGACAAAAAGCCATTTCTTTCCTGTCAGGTTGTTCAGGATTTCAGAAACACCTATAGAAAAACTTAAATTGACTTTCTCTCCCTGTTGAATTCCCTAGGAACCTGGTTGGAAACTAGTTGACCTTATGGCTGTGACTATTTCTGGACCCTCCTAACTACTGACACATTTGTCTGTCGTTGTGGCAGTGTTATAGTACCTTCATTTCTGAGTCTGTTGTAAATTCTTCATGTACTAGTGTAGAAAGACTTCCAAAATAGTGTTGAACAGAAAAAAAAAAAAAACCTGCAGACTAATATAAGCCAAGAAAGGAAAGAAGAAAATGCCCCTCCCACTGTCACAACTGAAGACAGAGAACTGTCTGCTTCATTTAGAACGTGGAAATGCACTGTGCCCTGACATGAGCAATGGGGACAGAAAACAGTGGGAATAGAAAACAGAATATAATGGAAAGTGAATGGATTCTCTGTATTTTACACTCTCCTCCCCACTCCCACTCCCTGTACCCCCTGACACACACAAATGAATAAGAAATAAAGGAGCTAAGAAAATTTAGTTAGCTCTTTCAAGAGTTCTATAATGATAATGAAATTATGGAGATGCTGTGCACAGACGTACTTCAAAGAGTTCATGAAGGGGCAGGTTTTGGCACAGTGGTTAAAATACTACATGGGATGCATTTTCCCATGTGGTAGTGGTTGAGTTTGAATTCCAACTCCACCTCTGATTCTAGCTTCTGGTTAATGCACACCCTGGGAGGTAACAGGTAATGGCTCAAGTACTTCAGTCCCTCCTTCCATCCAGCTTCAGCTTGGCCCAGCCTACTTGTTGCATTTGGGGAGTGAACTAGTAGGTAGAAAATCAATCTCCCCCACCCCGTACCCTCCTCTCTGCCTTTCAAATAAAAACAAGTTCTTACAGTTCATGGAAAATGCATGTTATAAAAAACCATGCATGGATTTCAAATTTTTATGCACTAAAATAAACAACATACTAGCAATGAATTTTTGAAACAACCTCATAGGTCCAGAAGGACATCACCGTGGTTAGTGTAGAAAATGCATATTTAACAGCATTATATGGAAAACTGCTTTATGACAAGATGCTCATAGATTTCAGTGGCAACATCCAGTGAATAAATCCAAAAAGGATCTCACTCTGTTGTTGCAAGTAGTGTCACTGTGAGGTCCCACTGAAATTTTTAATCTGACTTTTGGGTATGTTTTTGGAGTATTGTATGTTCCACCAGCCTTCAAGATTCTTTCAAAAGATTCCTATTTAATGGCGGTACCTCTCATGTTCCTTAGCCACTCTACTTGCACACATGTGCTGTGGTAACTGTCTTTGGCTGATTAAGCAGCAGCATCATGACTACCGTAGGATCTGAACCATGGCCTGAGCAGTCATATTCCTTCACTAATACGAATCGATGTTTCCAAGTTCGATGCCGGTGATCGTCAGTGAAATTGGTATCACATCACTGAAACAAGATCTTCCGTCAAATATATGGCTGTCAATTAAAGTGTGAGCTTTGGGTTTATTACAAGCAAAAATACTACTATGTAAATTTTAGTGTTTTAGCACTCCTATTTGCTTTTTGTCTACTTCTGCAAGGGTGAGGATTGGTACAGAAAGTGTTTCAGCAGGACACTTGCTTCCTATAGTGGATAACACCACCTTAAACTGATGCTGATGTGGTTCTTGCTTCACAGAGAGCTGGGGCATTCCAGAGTGTGCCCATGACTCCCCCCACCTAAGCTGTCTGCTCATATGCAAGGTTGCATTTGCTGGGGAAAATCATGGGTCCTTCTTTTCCTGCTCCAACAACACATGCCACTTTGCTTTCCCTTGTCCCTTGAATTCACGGGTGCCCCCCACTTTCTGCCTCTTTGATGGGGACTTCAGAACTTCTTCAGCCACGGCTGCAGGAAACCCAGTTGTAATTGGAAGCTGCCCTGCTGCTAAAAGCTATCAGTGCCAATGTTGTTAATGACTGCCCTGTTGACTGTGCTGATTTAAGGGGTACACTTATTCCTTGTCTCTTCCCCAAGGCCTTGTTCTTAAACGAGATTCCTAAACTGTTGTACTCCTCTAGCATAAGGAGTATTAACCACCAAGACCACACTTCATCTATCAGCACATTGAACTGAAATAATGGGGAGCTTAAAACCTATCACCACCTTTCAAATATGAAGCCACACACCCTGTGGAAACCTGACACCCCTAATTTTCGCCTAAGGAAGTTGAATAACACTGACATTTGCTCTCAAGTTATAAATATTATTTTATTCTGGAGACTAGAAGATATAGAGGGGTACAGTTAGATTTCTTTTAGGAACTAAACACATTAGAAGTAACCTGCAAAATCAATACCAATTACTTACAAGCAAGGGCTGAAAAATCATTGAAGCTATAGAGGTTGCACGTAAGAGAATGACTTAAAAGAAAACACTGGCATGGCTGAAAACTGTCACAAATTGGAGTAGAACTAGCAAAATTCTTATTTCTACTTATTTTGATGTTTGCTATTAATTTGCATAAATCCATCAATTTTTATGTTGAAAAGGAAATTACAGCAACAAATAACTCAGTATAAGAAGGGTATTTTCCTGACTTGCTGTTGTGACTGAAGTTTGTTTTGTCTTCCTAGTAAACATCAAGGCATTCAGAAGGAGCATGGGGATGGCTTATCTGCATAAACCAGCAAACCTCTCATTCAATACCCAGACATTCTGCATGCCAATATTATGTGTTTTGTGTCTCAAGATTCTGTTCAGCATGAATTCGCTTTGAGGGGCTTGGTGAAACCTTTAGAGGCTTAACTGTGTAGTCTCTCCCTCATTTGAAAGACAGATATAATGCCTTTCCAATTCCTGGAATTCTCAAGCCTGAGTTTCAGATTAAACTATCACAGGAGTAGAATTCCCTCCTGTCTCATTTGCTTCCAGTAAAAGAGAAGAAATCTGTAAGATGTGGACCCAGAAACCCAACTCTCCTGCCTGGATATGATGGAGACATCCTGAGATATTTACTGATGCCTACAAAGCCATGATGATTTGGGATTTGAGTGGGTGTGTGTGGCGGTGGTGGGGGAAAATGATATAAGTATAGAATTTCCTCAAAGTTATAGCCCTACTTATCAGATGAGCCAACATGGAGGAGATGCCTATCACTGAATCTCGTGTAGAAGGAAAGGATTTTAGCATGCTTATATCACTAGTGTAAATACCTTGGACCATTATTTTCCTTGATTTCAGTGTTGCCACCACTGGTCATGGAATGATAGGATTTTTAATACTTACTACCAAAAATCCCTTCTTACTAACTTCCTTCTTTTTATTTATCTTTAAATTCCAAAACCTCTAATAATATTTAAGAAGTAAGAGAAATAAGTGTTGGGAAAAGAGTTGCAGATTGGTGCCTCCTCACACGGGGCACCAAAATGTTAGGAAAAGAGGCGCAGAATAGAGGAGGCAGTGTATGAATTTACAGCCAGACCGAATTAATCCAGAGAAAATAAATCGGTAGAGGTGGGTGACCAACTGCCCATGTGCACACTGATGGAACACATGGCAGAAGGCCCTGACCTCCAGGGGCTGGACCTTTTTATTTTTTAGGAGGGCTGGGGATGGGGGTGAGGTAGGGGACAGCAAGGGGATGGGAATTCCTGGAACTGGTCTTTCAAGTGTTCAAGCAACTGGTCTTTCAGGTGGCTATAAGGGGTGGGGTATGAAGGCAGTAGTGTGTGAGACCCAGTTGAGACTCAAGGGCAAGGGATACATTCCAAAGTTTATCTCTTTTGGGCAATGAGCAAAAATGGCTGAGGCTTATGTCCTTGTTCCATCCATAAGTGGCCACACACAGTGCTTGAGAGTGGGAACTGTGGGTAATTGCTGGTGGAGACCTGAGACGGGGGAAGTGTGTCGCATGGTACCATGGTGGCCACCCAGCACTTTACAGATGGGGGAGGAGAGAGAGAAGACAATGTTGATTTCCTTTTGAATTCAGGGAATGTCAGGCTTATATGCTGAGAGGAAAATAATTTTACATTATGTACAAAGCACTGGTAAATTTATTTACCACAGATTGTACTGAAGGTGAAATACTGTTTGAATAGAATCCAATATTTATTTTCTGGACCCAATACTTACCTATATATTTTTTTTTCATTTTGTAGGGAGGCATATAATACATTAGAATTCAATAGTTGTACTTACTTTTATTCTTTGGAACAAAAATAATTTATTTCAATTCTATATGTTCAGCTATTAAAAGAAAATCAAAAGAGACAAAGAATATATAGGTATTTGTCTCCATGGATATATGCAGTTTATAGATATCCTCAGCAGTGTTTTTGATGAGTTCCTAGTAGCATGAGGTTGGTTGTTAATGGAGTATTGATCCAACAATTTATTGAGACAAGTCCTTCCGCTCTACTCAGAGTCAATTTGTTTCATATTATAATTGCATCTAACACTTTACTTCACAACTTAAATTAATACAGTTGACTAGAACTTGAGGAAAGTTTGTAATAATGCTATGGATAGAATAATTCATTACTGTAAAGGTGTGTTTGAAAAGAGAAACTAAGATTGTCCACCATGGCGCAGTGGGTTAATCCTCTGCCTGCGGTACCAGCATTCCATGTGGGCGCCAGTTCCAGTCCTCTTCCCATACAGTTCTTGGCCATGGCCTGGGAAAGCAGTGGAAGATGGCCCAAGTTGTTGAGCCCCTGCACCCACATGGGAAACCTGGAAGAAGTTCCTGGCTCCTGGCTTTGGATCGGCACAGCTCGGGCCTTTGCAGCCATTTGGGGAATGAACCAGGGACGGAAGACCTTTCTCTCTGTCTCTCCCTCTCACTGTCTGGGACGGAAGACCTTTCTCTCTGTCTCTCCCTCTCACTGTCTGTAACTCTACCTCTCAAATAAATAAATAAAATTTTAAAAGAAGATTCTTGGTACTCAGAAAGAAAACCCTGACTTATGACAGTATTTGTTGCAGGCATTTGGGTTGTGAACTAGTAGATACCATGTACAGATGCAAACGCAGGAATAATATTTTTCACAAGGAGTTTAGAATCCAGCTTATAAAAAGAAAAATATATATGCAGAAATGGAGAGAAGAGAGGGAAAACGTGAAGGAAGAACTACAGAGAGGGGTGTTCTGAGAGCCTGTGGACAGAAGTCTCTCTCAACTCAGGCACTGAGAAAGCTTTGCTGGAAAGATGATTTTGCAGAGGGCGTTGAAAGTAGGATGTAAAATAGGAAAAAAAAAAAAGTCTAGAAAAGGCAGAGTCTTACATGGAACCCTTGATGGGGTCATTTTTACTTCAGTTCATGGTTTTTGTTCTTGGAGATGAAAGTGGTAAGAGAGAAGAACCCTGAGGCCATGTGGAGGTAAGTAAGTGACATCACCCTAATAGTGATGGGCATTCCCTATTAAGCTAAGCATTGAAAGTCATCAGAGGATTCCAGTCTGGGACATGATATGAGTTCCAGAAAGGGCAATGTGTCAGTCATGTGCAGGATGGAGTTAGAGAAATGCTGAAGCCAAGAAAAATTTTTTTAAAAATTCTATCACTAATACAAGGTAATTAATTGGACATTTTCCCTGAGCTTTTAGATAGAAAAATTAAAGAAAAACAGAAGGAAATCCCAATATCTAATTCAATAAAGACATAAAATATCTGATACCATAAACCTGTAACATATCCAGTATTAAGAGTCTATAATTCTGGTCAGCGCCATGGCTCACTAGGCTAATCCTCTGCCTGCGGCGCCGGCACCCCGGGTTCTAGACCCGGTTGGGGTGCCGGTTCTGTCCTGGTTGTTCCTCTTCCAGTCCAGCTCTCTGCCGAGGCCCGGGAAGGCAGTGGAGGATGGCCCAAGTGCTTGGGCCCTGCACCCGCATGGGAGACTAGGAAGAAGCACCTGGCTCCTGGCTTCGGATCAGTGCCACAATGGTCACTTAGGGGGTGAACCAACGGAAAAAGGAAGACCTTTCTCTCTGTCTCTCTCACTGTCTAACTCTGCCTGTCCAAAAAAAAAGTCTATAATTCTGATTCCTTAATTGAAATAATTTCTATAGTTTATGTAACATTAGTTTATCTTAAAGATCCCCTTAAGCTTCAATCATTTGATTGCAATTAAGAATTTCCACTTAATTTATAGTTTAATTTTGGCCAAAGAATAGGAACTAAATAGCCACAACACATGCTACACATAAGATCCATAGGCAAATCAAGGTCAGATTTGATGATTCTAGCAACCAGTTAGTGCTAGACCTTCTTCTAATAAAATATCAGATGTATCAGGGAGACTTCAAACCCAAATCACTGATGTGACTAGCAACCTTCGTCAGTAGAGAGAACTCAGGGTAAATTAATGTTGCTTGGAAGCTTTTTTTTCTAAAATAAAAAGTTCCATTTTGGAAAATCCATTTTTGGTATCTGCATGGCAAAAGTGGACAGAATCTCCCATTATGGTGAAATTTAATAAATCCAATTACTTTTAAATATCCTGCAAAGAAACAAATTTATGTCTTTAAGTGTACATAACTAAAAAATCAGGGAAATGCAAATCAAAACCACAATGAGGTTTCACCTCACCCCGGTTAGAATGGCTCACATTCAGAAATCTACCAACAACAGATGCTGGGGAGGATGTGGGGAAAAAGGGACACTAACCCACTGTTGGTGGGAATGCAAACTGGTCAAGCCACTATGGAAGTCAGTCTGGAGATTCCTCAGAAACCTGAAGATAACCCTACCGTTCGACCCAGCCATCCCACTCCTTGGAATTTACCCAAAGGAATTTAAATTGGCAAACAAAAAAGAGGTCTGCACCCTAATGTTTATTGCAGCACAATTCACAATAGCCAAGACCTGGAACCGACCTAAATGCCCATCAACGGTAGACTGGATAAAGAAATTATGGGATATGTACTCTTTAGAATACTATACCGCAGTAAGAAACAACGAAATCCAGTCATTTGCAACAAAATGGAGGAATCTGGAACACATCATGCTGAGTGAAATAAGCCAGTCCCAAAGGGACAAATACCATATGTTCTCCCTGATCGGTGACGACTGACTGAACACCAAGAGGGAAACCTGTTGGAGTGAGGTGGACACTATGGGAAACGGTGGCTTGATCAGCATAGCCCTGACTGTTAATGAACAACTTAATACATTATCCCTCTTAGTAGTTTTTTTATCTGTTCTACTTAATATGACTGGTTTAGATCTGTAATTGATGCACAGTTATTCTTAAGTGTTGAAAATTAACTGAAATGTGATCCCTGTTGAACATGGGAGTGGGAATGGGAGAGGGAAGAGATGTATAATTTGGGACATGCTCAGGCTGACTTGCCCCAAGTGGTGGAGTTGGAAGCATACCAGGGGATTCCAATTCAATCCCATCGAGGTGGCATGTACCAATGCCATCTCACTGTTCCAGGTGATCAGTTTCAGTTCACAGTTGGTCATGGTGGAGGGACTGGGAGTCAAAGGGAGCACATAGACAAGTCTAGTACCTGCTAACGCTAACCGATGGAGTAAATAAAGGGGAGAGTGATCCAACATGGGAAGTGAGATACTCAGAAAACCAATAGATTTTAAGAACTGAAGTCCTTGTCAGTAATAATTTCTATAATTACTTTGATGAAAAACATTCTAGTGCTGAAAGTTTTCTTTGCCCATTGTGATGAGTAGTAGACGAAGTAATGGCTTCTGAATTAGCCCAACTTGTCTCTGAATTGAGAGCTTCATTGACTTGGCTATTCACTTAATCCCCAGGAAAAAATTTACTGGGTGCTTATCTAAATTGTACAAAATAAATGTAGAGTGGTTAGAAATACCACTACATGTAATAGGTGCTCAATAACTGTTTGTTAGCTAAATGAATATTTTTACCCTAAATAGGGTGGCCCACTAAATTTACTAAACAAATTAGGTTGCAAATGGTATATGCTGTCCTCTGTGTATTTGGTGGAAGAAGGGAAAAATATGTAAAAAGATTGAAACATGCTATTTAAGTTAAGGAAATTTTTGTTGCCAAGATTCATTTAGAGTCTTGGGGTCTTGCTTCATAGGTAGAAATAGGTAACTTCTGTAATGCTCACAGATCCCATGCAGGTACAAAGTAGATGAATTAGAACAAGAGAAAAAATGTAGGGGAAGTTCTTATACAGTCATCTTCCAGGCCAGGGAAGGGAACCGCATGCCTCATTGGATTGGTCTCATTTCTTTAATTGAAGATCCAGCACATTTCTTTTTTTTTTTTAACTTTTATTTAATGAATATAAATTTCCAAAGTACGGCTTATGGATTACAATGGCTTTCCCCCCATAACGTCCCTCCCACCCGCAACCCTCCCCTTTCCCACTCCCTCTCCCCTTCCATTCACATCAAGATTCATTTTCTATTCTCTTTATATACAGAAGATCAGTTTAGCATACATTAAGTAAAGATTTCAACAGTTTGCTCCCACACAGAAACATAAAGTGAAAAATAATAGATGATTTTTTAAATGATGATGAAATCAGATCAGACCTATTGTCATGTTTAATCCCAGTGAGAGTCAAGTTGGGAATTGATAATTTCTTCTTTTTTTTTTTTAAACAGAAGATCAGTTTAGTATACATTAAGTAAAGATTTCAACAGTTTGCACCCCCATAGAAACACAAAGTGAAATATATTGTTTGAGTGCTCGTTATAGCATTAAATCTCAATGCACAGCACATTAAGGACAGAGATCCTACATGAGGAGTAAGTGCACAGTGACTCCTGTTGTTGACTTTACAAATTGACACTCCTGTTTATGGCATCAGTAATCTCCCTATGCACCAGTCATGAGTTCCCAAGGCTATGGAAGCCCCTTGAGTTCTCCGACTCTTATCTTGTTTAGACAAGGTCATAGTCAAAGTGGAGGTTCTCTCCTCCCTTCAGAGAAAGGTACCTCCTTCTTTGAAGACCTGTTCTTTCCACTGGGATCTCACTCACAGAGATCTTTCATTTAGGGTGGTTTTGTTGTTGTTGTTGTTGTTGTTGTTGTTATTTTTTTTTTCTGCTTGTTTGTTTTTGCCAGAGTGTCTTGGCTTTCCATGCCTGAAATACTCTCATGGGCTTTTCAGCCAGATTGGAATGCCTTTAGGGCTGATTCTGAGGCCAGAGTGCTGTTTAGGACATCCGCCATTCTGAGTCTGCTGAGTATCTCACTTCCCATGTTGGATCACTCTCCCCTTTATTTACCAACAACAGATGCTGGGGAGGATGTGGGGAAAAAGGGACACTAACCCACTGTTGGTGGGAATGCAAACTGGTCAAGCCACTATGGAAGTCAGTCTGGAGATTCCTCAGAAACCTGAAGATAACCCTACCGTTCGACCCAGCCATCCCACTCCTTGGAATTTACCCAAAGGAATTTAAATTGGCAAACAAAAAAGAGGTCTGCACCCTAATGTTTATTGCAGCACAATTCACAATAGCCAAGACCTGGAACCGACCTAAATGCCCATCAACGGTAGACTGGATAAAGAAATTATGGGATATGTACTCTTTAGAATACTATACCGCAGTAAGAAACAACGAAATCCAGTCATTTGCAACAAAATGGAGGAATCTGGAACACATCATGCTGAGTGAAATAAGCCAGTCCCAAAGGGACAAATACCATATGTTCACCCTGATCGGGACAACTGACTGAACACCAAAAAGGACACCTGTTGAAGTGAGGTGGACACTATGGGAAACGGTGACTTGATCAGCATAGCCCTGACTGTTAATGAACAACTTAATACAATATCCCTCTTAGTAGTTTTTTTGTCTGTTCTACTTAATATGACTGGTTTAATTCTGTAATTAATATACAGTTATTCTTAAGTGTTGAAATTTAACTGAAATGTGATCCCTGTTAAACATAAGAGTGGGGATAAGAGAGGAAAGAGATGTACAATTTGGGACATGCTCAAGCTGACTTGCCCCAAATGGTAGAGTTAGAAACATACCAGGGGACTCCAATTTAATCCCATCAAGGTGGCATGTACCAATGCCAGCTCACTAGTCCAAGTGATCAATTTCAGTTCACAATTGATCATAATGAAAGGACTAAGAGTTAAAGGGAGCACATAAACAAGTCTAGTACCTGCTAATACTAACCGATCCAGCACATTTCTGCACTAAAAGAATTCCTCCTAGGAAGGGAGGATGGGGTCCCTTAAGGACATTCAGTCTTTATTTTCTTCTAGTTTCTAATATGACCTACACTCTCAAGACAGGTGATCTGTATAGGGAAAGAAGGGACTCATAAGAAAAAAGGGGCTGGCACCGTGGCTCATTTGGCTAATCCTCTGCCTGCAGCGCCGGCATCCCATATGGATGCTGGGTTCTAGTCCCGGTTGCTCCTCTTCCAGTCCAGCTCTCTGCTGTGGCCTGGGAAGGCAGTGGAGGATGGCCCAAGTGCTTGGGCCCCTGCACCTGCATGGGAGACCAGAAAGAAGCTCCCGGCTCCTGGCTTCGGATTGGCCCAACGCCAGCCATAGCGGCCATTTGGGAGTGAACCAACGGAAGGAAGACTTTTCTCTCTGTCTCTCTCTCTCACTGTCTATAACTCTGTCAAATAAATAAATAAATAAGAAAAAAGAAAAATGCGCAGGATCACTAGCTGTCAGAGAAATGCAAATAAAAACCACAATGAGATATTACCTCACCCCAGTTAGAATGGCTATCATCCATAAACCAAAAATAGTAAATGCTGGTGAGGATTTGGGGGAAAAGGTACCCTAGTCCATTGTTGGTGGGAATGTAATTGGTACAACCATTATGGAAGACAATATGGAAATTGCTCAGAAATCTGAAAATAGATCTACCATTTAACCCAGACATCCCATTCCTGGGAATTTACCCAAAAGAAATGAAATCAGTATATGAAAGAGTTATTCATAACCCCATGTTAATTGCAGCTCAATTTATAGTAGTTAAGATGTGGAGGCCAGTGCCGTGACTCAATAGGCCAATCCTCCGCCTTGCAGCACCGGCACACCAGGTTCTAGTCCCAGTAGGGGCGCCGGATTCTGTCCTGGTTGCCCCTCTTCCAGGCCAGCTCTCTGCTATGGCCTGGGAGTGCAAAGTGGAGGATGTCCCAAGTCCTTGGGCCCTGCACCCGCATGGGAGACCAGAAAAAGCACCTGGCTCTTGGCTTCGGATCAGCGTGATGCGCCAGCCACAGCCCGCCGCCCCGGGTGGCCATTGGAGGGTGAAGCAACGGCAAAAGGAAGACTTTTCTCTCTGTCTCTCTCTCTCTCACTGCCCACTCTGCCTGTCAATAAATAAATAAATAGATGTGGAATCAACCCAGATGTCCATCAGCTGATGACTGGATAATGAAAATACGGTATACATACAATATGGAATACTACTCAGCCATAAAAAATTTTTGTTGTGAAATCCTGTTTTTCACAACAAAATGGATGCAATGGGGAACATTATGCTCAGTGAAATAAGCCAGTCTCAAAAAGCCAAATATCACATGCTTTCTCTGATATGTGACAGTTAATGTAGAACACCCAAAAATGTGTAGGAATTAAATGGTCATTTTGGGATATGATAGTCATTTTAGCCCTTATTTATATTCCTGTGGAACTGTGATCTTCCTATTTTTTACTTGTTGGATATTATGATTAGTGGGGAATTAAGCCTGTGAATATAGAGTAGATTAAAATTATGTTCTTGCAAAAACTGATGAAGGAGGAAGTAGGGAGAGGTTTGGGGGGGAGCAAGGGAATGAGTGAAGTATGGTTTCCTTCTTGGAACTGTACCTATGGAAGACATAAAGCCTATTCTCCTTATATTAACAAAAAGGGAAATGAAAGCGTGTGTGTAATATAGTATTGTAGTATAATATAGTGAGTATAGTTTAATGTAATAAACCTATCTCAGATATAAAGACACACTTCCTGCATACAGCACCAGCTGTAAAATGCATTCCAGGACTTTGCTCACTGATATTTTTCCCTACAGAGTTATAATCACTGCAGGGTAGAATCTTGAAGCCCAAGGTTAATGCAGATTTTAGGGATCCAAGAAGAAAGTTGGATTCAATCCCAGGTTACCTTGTTTCCTAGTTAGATGGGACTCGAGCATTTAATTTAGTCTCTGAGCCTCAGTGCCCTCATCTGTATAGTTGGAAGTGCCCCATAAAATGATGGGACATCCATACAATAAATGGCACCTTAATCTGATGAGATACATGAAGGTGATAAAGGTGAAGTGAGCCCCACAACATCTGGCATGTAATAAGCAACAAGCAAATCATTTGTGGGGTGATGCTCCATGCTGTTGTTGTTACACTGAGCTATATCACACACGAGAAAGCTTCCCTTTCCTCATAAATGCTCACCAGTGCTGCAGCTCATCTGAATGCCATCCAGAGCACATTTTCTGAAAGAGTAATTAAAGTCTTAAGTGTCCCAGTTTCTCTGATCATCTAAAGCATCATAATTTTTTAATGTAAAAATAATAATCATGTCTAACAGGATGAAGTGATGCATCGTTGGAATATTTAGTACTTTCAATGGATGTGCAATTCTGCACTATAATAGTACTTCATTAATAAGTCCATCCATGAGTATTGAGAGTCTGTGCTAGATATAAATTTTTTTATTTTTTTCTAATATGGCTTTAATATGATCTAATTTTACTACCACCAACAGCACCATATGGCAAGTGCCCCATTTTCCCTCACATAATTTACTGAGGCTTTACTGTGTCCAAGTGACCAAACTCTTTATGCTAAATTTTTCTCAAGGCTTCTTCAGGACATCAGAAAATAATGGAGACTTTTTTCAGGTGGCCCTCTACCAACTGGATATGAAATTGGATCAGCTGGAGGCAAGAACAGATGGGGTTGAGCAGCAGATGGAGAGATCCTGTTTAGGATATGCACAATCACTCTGGCAAGATCAATCATGCCACAGGAGTTAGTTTCAGTTTGGTTCAAGAAAATGGAACTGGAGTAGACAATTGAATTACTGGGAAATAAATGTGGGCTCCCATTTTAGAGACAGTGTTAAGTTTCAGCAAGACAGATGAGCTAATAATACTGAATTAGGAGTCTTAAAATGTCGTATTTGTCGATGATGATAATAGCTCTGTTTGGTGCCAGGTGCCAGGCACTCCACATACACATCTCATTCAGTCCTCACAAACAGCCTGTGTGATGCATTTTCCCATGTTACAGAAGGGAAAACTGAAGTGGTAATTAAATTGATCAAATTCATATGACTCTAGGTAACAGAACAGGGATTTGAATGCACTGTCTCGTTGGAAAGGCCACACAAATCAAATCACTGGACAGTACTACATCCCAGCATTAGACGATATGGATCCAAACAAAATTAATGGTCAACTTTCAGGAACTCTAAGGTCCTTTACAAAAGAACAATGAAAACAGGCCTAGGATTCTTTGAGTTACTCCTCTGCTCCTGCCAGAATCCTTTTGGGAACTACAGAGCTATCATGGCAGCCATGTGGTCCCCCGTGAAGCCAAGGTTCACAGGGCCAACACACAGGGCCCTGGTGAATCACATCCCTGTAGCAATTCACAGTGCTTCTCACCCAGAAAATCTCCCAGCTTCCTGAAGCTGTATTGATCCATGAGAGAATCTCCATGGCAACCTTAGGCCAAAAGAGCCCCAGAGACTGGTTCTAGTCCAAACACGCTATGATTAATTCTGTTTCCGCTTAGGACATTGAACAAATATGTGAATGTGAGGTTGAGTCATTTGGAGAACCCACTGTCCTTGTCGATTCAAGTTGCTGTACAAAATACGACAAACTAGCTGGCTTATAATCAGCAAATACACAAGGAGCTCTCATGGTTCTTGAAGCTTAGAAGTCCAAAAACAAGGCAGTAGCAGCAGATTTGTTGTTTGTGAAGGCCAGTTTTCTGGTACACAGGTGGCACCTTCTAGCTGTGTCCTTTCAAGGCAGAAGGGTAATGACAGCTCCCTAGGTCTCTTTTGTAAGGACACTAATGCCGTACATGAAGGCTCTGTCCTCATGACTTTCTTGCCTCAAAAAAGCCCTAGTTTCTAACACTGTACCTTGAGGGTTGGGATTTCACTGTGTAAATTGGGAGGGGTTGCAAATATGCATTTCATGGTACCTGCTTTCTGTAGGACTGTAGACAACTATAAAAAGGAAAATATCATTTCAGCAAAAACATTTTCCTTCCTCTAACTTTGGAGCAAGCTTAAGAAATAGAAGGAGTCATCATTCAGTGATTACCTAAAATTTGCCAGGCACTGGACATGTCATATGACTGACTGGAGGGAAGACAAAATAAGTCTGAGCAGCAGGCGGAAACACATCTGCCAGGTGCCATGCTTTTTGCGCATTACTTCATTTTCTGTAATGCTCCCTCATGTTAGCAAGTTCCCATGGGCTGAAGGCAGTGTTTCCTGTTCAGCAAGAACCAGGTACCGGTTATGAATAGCAGGGCAAAAGCCCATTTTCTGAGAAATGTAAAAGAGATAGAGAGTGTATCCCCTTTCAGAAGTAAATTTCTTTTTCTGCTTTATTTTCCTCAAACAAAATAAGATTTTCTCAATTCCATTACTTTAGCCTCGCTATCCATACATAGGTATCACAGAAATAGTTGAGCCTTCAAAAAGGTAGAAGAATTGTTATTAAATATGAGAGTCAGTTATTTCTTCAGATTCAGCAGTGAACGCTATATTGACCATAAAGATGAATTAAAGCAGTATGTGACATGCCTTATGGACATTAATCATAAGCTACCAGCAATTAATACATTGCTTTTAAACCATAACATTATAAATAGATAAGGCATAAGCTTAAGGAAAAAAAATGATATTTTTAACAGTCTACAATTTAGTTTGGTTTTGGGGTCACTAAAAACAATTATATGCCAGGAATGAAATACATATAATCTCACTGAAGGAGCAGAGCTTAACAGAACAAAACTCAAAATGCAGTGGATTTTGTGACACGCGACATTGTATATAACAATCTTAAATTGGAATGCATCTTAGAATTAATGACATCATGGAGTCACTTTCAGCTGGGTGGCATTTGCAATGCAGTAGACAATGCTTGTGCACATATGAACACCAAATTCCAGCATCTTGCAGGAAGACCCCAGAGATAATGAACTAAACTTTTACCTCCTAGGAATAAATTCCTTTTGATGGGGACAAATGAGATGGTGCATTCTATACATGTAATATGTTATAAAGGTGAGTTTAAAAAGGAATCTAGTTCCCGGTCATTGCCAAGTGTCTTAAGAACCCAGCACCAAAGCATTTTAGTTACTTGACAAATTTGTTTAAAAAGTATCATATCACCCTATCCCTCGATTGCATAGATATTTAAATTTTAAATCTTTTTGTATAAAAATGCATATACCTTAATGATTCTGGTTCAAAAAATGATTGAAAGAGTCAGACTCTGGAAAGAAATTTCAGAAATATCTTATTTTACTTATATTTTGTTTTTATATACATGCAGCAAATACCTTAAAAATCTATGAATCATCAAATAAATTAGTTCTTTCAATAAGTGTAGAGCATTTAAGTGAAAGACTGTATTGAGTCAGTTTTATTTGTGGTATTTTTCCTTCAATTATTTTTTCCTAGAACAGTAATAACCACTGACATCACAGGTACTTTAAAATGAGTGGACACAGAACACAGGGGTAGATAAAGAAATCCTGAGAAGTCCAATGCAATAGAAATTAGTGCCAACCAGGAAGTTAGGAGATGGACTGACTCTTAGCTTGATTCAATAATTACGGAGCTTAGTGACCTTGAGCAAGTCACTTCGTTTCTTCAGACTTCATCTGTAAAATCAATTGCTAGTCTCTCGAGCATCTGGCTGGGTACTGGAAAGAATTAGCATAGGGAGACAAGCTCAACCAACCAAGAAAATTGAATCTATTCTACATAGTCCAAGAAAATGGACTTAATGTAGGGCATTTTGTGTTTCTAAAAGTGACGGGAAGGATGAAATAACTGAAGTCCACGAAGGCCACCACTGATCTGCCAGCCTCTCCACTGGCCGCAGAGAGATTACATGATGTTTCTGGCCTCACAGGTTGGGAATTGAAGGGAATTTCCGACACTGATTGTAATGCCTGAGAAATCCCCTAGTAAACATCTAAAGAGTGGTCTAATCTTTGTATTCCCAAAACCTGCATGCCTCCTGACATATTCCAATTCTCACACAGGAGCTCTTCACTGGTAGAATCTAAAATTGCAACTTGTTGGCAGAGGATTCTGGGAAGTATAGTTCCCACACTGACAGCCCCTGTGCTATGGGAGGGATGGTAGGAGGAAGGAATGGTGCTGAGTGCAACAGACTTATATCTGGCACCCAGCTAGGGAATCATGGACTCTGATGGCAGTGAAGGTGGGCAGGTTGTGGGGGGCACAATATGAAGACAAAGTTGGATGTCATGGGCAGAAACTGCACATCTGAAAGCTGCTTCAAAGGGAGGAACACCAAATTCTGGCATCTATAATTCTAGTCTCTTTGGCTTATCCACTGACTGTCATGTTCCTCTTCCCTAGCCTTCCTGTAACAGGAACAATACACCTTTCCCCTCCTAGTGCAAGAATAATGAGTTGCTGGCAGAAGCTCCATGCATCAGCCTTTGCACTGAGCATGTTATATTGTTTGGGAACTCAGCTAAATTTTTCCATAACTCCTTTAAAAGTGATTTCCATTTAGAGCCAGGTGGAACAAATTCTTGCTGCTGGCTAAATCTAAATCTTCTTTTTCTATGAACAGAATCTCATAAAAAGGACTACCGCTCTTTTGTACTTTTCTGTAATACATTTTGTGTTGGGGTCTATGAAGAAAGCCATCTAAAAATACATTGAATGTTGTAAAAATATCCTCATAATTCTAGCAGATTTCAACTTTTTAATAGCTATCTTTCTTTCTCCCTTTATGTCTCCTTTTCAGTTATTTCTTTCCTTTTGATGCATAGCCAGATTAATATTTCTGAGACTTTCATGGACACTTACACTGACTGGCCAGATCTGTCTCCCAACTTTGAGTTTTTCATCAAACTCCAGCAGAGTTTGATGACCGCAAGAGCAGAAACCTCAGATGTAGGAAGAATCACTTTCAATACAAAGCTGAATATGACTAGTAGTTGAAGTCCTGGCTGTTTTTATGATAAATATAACAGTCATCCTTCAAATCCTATTTTGGGTCTCTATGTTATGCTGTACCAGACCATGGCTAATGATAATTCCACTGTCAGGTTGATAAAAGTTTTAGCTTATTTCATCATTTTAATGTTGTTGAGTCATGTTTATCTTAACCTGTAAAGAGATTTTTCCTTTCTTTGTAATTCTGATGAGTCACAAATTTCTTTTCAATCTCCTTCCTCATGCTTGCTTTTAACCAGTCATTTTTGTTTAACTGCAACTGCTAAACAAATGTTGCCTGGGACTGGTTTCTAATAAGGATAAGAAAAGACTTGCCCCAGCTACCAAAGTATCACTGTTTTATTCCCAAATGAAGCAGTCTCTGGTTAAAAAAAAAAAATGCTTGTCTCCATGCAAAGATTTGGCGAGCCACAAGCTAGAACTGAGCATCTGGGGCTTGGAGTATGAATCAAGTGATGTAGGTCATCCCATCCCCATCCCGGCTGACTCAGAGGAGTAGGCTGCAAAGGTTTTCTTTATTTTTTTATTGACAGGCGAGTGGACAGTGAGAGAGAGAGAGAGAGAGAGAGAGAGAGAGAAAGGTCTTCCTTTTTCCATTGGTTCACCCCCCAATGGCCGCTATGACCGGCACTCTGCAGCCGGCGCACCGCGCTGATCTGAAGCCAGGAGCCAGGTGCTTCTCCTGGTCTCCCATGCGGGTGCAGGGCCCAAGCACTTGGGCCATCCTCCGCTGCACTCCCGGCCAAAGCAGAGAGCTGGAATGGAAGAAGAGCAACCGGGACAGAATCCAGCGCCCCGACCGGGACTAGAACCCGGGGTGCCTGCGCCACAGGCGGAGGATTAGCCTATTGAGCTGCAGCACCAGCCCGGCTGCAAAGGTTTTCAAGCATAACAGCCACAGACCACCAAGTCCTCAGGGCCAAGAAAAAGAAGGACCATGAATCAAGTCATGAATTTGTAGATTCACAGAAGATATGTTTAGAGGTGTAATGTATGGAGATCAGGTGCAACTCTTCATTGAACAGGTAACAAAATAGCTCCATGGGAGTTAACCATCCCGTAGCATATGATGGCCAAACTTGGATGAAAGCCATGTTTGGGAACCAGTCTAGAGCTTGCTTTCCTGTAGAAGCTATTATTTCTAATGGTGATAAAATGAGAAGATTTGATATGGATGCCCTAAGAAATAATATAGCAATAAACCACAAGTAAAACCCAATAACTTTTTGAAACAGCATTGTAGTGGCTAGAATTTTGCCTTCCAAAATAAGATACGTCTAAGTTCTAATCCCTAGTACCTGTGAATTTGACCTTATTTGGATATGGGGTCTATACAAGTGCAAAGAAATTAAGGATCTCATGATGAGCTCAGTGCACATTTGGGATTGGCTCGAAATCCAGTGACTGGTGCCCCTGTAAGAGAAAGAAGAGAGGAATCTGACACACAGAGAAGGTGGCCATGTAAAGGAGGCGGAGGTGGAAATTCTGCTACCACAAACCAAAGAATGCCAGGAGCCCCTGTAGTCAGAAGGCGCAGTAACAGTCTCCAGGGAGAACTGGGTCCTGTTGACAAACTGTACACAGGTTTTCAGCCACCAGGACTGTGAGAGAAAACATTTCTAAAAGTTTCCAACCTACAAAAGCAATCTGAGAAGAATTTTAATTGTATCAAAAGTTTCTTGGTTTATTTTAACAAAGCCTACCTCAAATGACACTACTTTGACGTTTTGGATTAGGGAAGACTGTACACTTAACGGCCCCCATCAATGTTCTTAGGCTACAGACCTGTTACATATTTAACAATATGTAAAAGGCCTTGCCCAGCCCCATGTCCCTTCAGCTGACTTCCCTATCTCTGAGGTGCTGGAACATGCCAGGCCCCTCCTACTCAGACTTTATTCTATGCCCACCCAGCATCTCCTACTGCACCTGAAAATAGATCCAAAGGCACTCCTTTGTGGGAAGCCCCGGCTGGCTTTTGTAATAGGTCAGCCACATACCTACCCCTTTAATAAGCTCTTCTACTGCCCTCTACTTCACAGTTTGTGATTATACACTGGCAACCTTATGAGACTATTTGTCTCTCTTTCCCACTGGACTGCAGCTCCCAATGCATGCATGTTACACTACACCCTCAATACAACATTCCAGGTCTAGTCCAGTGTCGCAGACATACAGCAGGCACTCACGAATGTTTGGTAGACAAAGGAAGAGTAATATTTAACTTAGAATGGAACTGTGGCCCATTTTCATACTGAAAGCTGCCCTGTTTTCAACATGTAAAACTGAAATTCTAAGAAAATTGGTACATAGTCATAACTCCAAAATTAGTTAATTTTAGTAAGGTCGTAATTATTCTTTTAAATAGGTAAAACTTTTGCCCTGCAACTTTCATTTGTAAATTTTGTTTATAAATTATAAATTTTGTAAGTAACTAAGCAAAGTTACAAGAAATTCAAATCTGTTACCGCATTTTTCTCTGCTGACTTTCATGGATAGGCATCATTGCCCTAATTATCTTTTTCATCTGTATCATGAATAAGCATTTACAAGACACCTAAGAGATTCCAGAGATTCTAGTACACAGTGATTTTAAATCTACAGGAGAGAAAATAAGATGACAAGCACCATAAATCCAGAACCAGTTGTGATGGTGGAGTCTAAGGGGAGCCGTGAAGAACTGAAGAGGGGAACCAGGTGGTGCAGAAGGGCACTTCCGGAGGCAGTGCCAGAGCTGAGTCCTAACTGGTGCTTAGAAGACAGAGGGTAATCAGAGACAGCAAGGCTGGTCTAGGCCTGGGTTGCTCATCCTTGACAGTTTGGATTATTGATGGTTGTCGGGGTGGGGGGAGGGGCACAGTGTTCTGTGCATTTTTAAATCTTTACAGCATCCTGATCTCTGCCTGTGATGTTCCAGTATCTTCTAACATTGCCAGATGTCTCTGGGAGTGCCTCATCTCCCAGGTCTAGGGGCCAAGAGGAAGTCTGCAGTAGGTGTGAGTGGGTCCTGACCACAGGTCCAATGGGTCCACGTAGCTTTAGCAAGAAGTGCTTGGAAAGCCAAAGGACAGGGTTGGGAAAGAAGGCAAAATACAAGCGTTATGCTAAGGGCTTTGCATGTCTAGCTAGAGAGTTTAGAACTTCATCCTGACAGCACTTATGAGGAATTAAAGGATTATAAGTAGAAAAAGATAATTTGTATTTAAAAGAATCACTCTGGTCACAATGGAAAGGGTAGATTGGATGGAGAGTAAATCCAAATAAACATGACGCTGTCTAGGAAAGACATGATGCTTGGTAATGGAGGGGAAAAGGAAGATGGAAGAGGTATTCTCATCAACTCTCTAAGACATTTTCAAGGCTGAACTCTGGATTCCCTGGGTTGCATGATCGGAAGATACTGTCATAAGTGTTCTCCAATATCCAGTGGAAAATCAAGCCATATGAGTTTATGAGAGAAACTATTTGAGGTCTAAACTCAGAAAAATTACTTGTAAAGATTTTTAAGCATAATCTAGGTGAACTTATGCTGTAATAAATAAAAATAGCATTACCCCAGGCTTCAAATTCAATTAGGCCTTCAGCAACAATTCCTTGAGCAAATTGTCAAAAAAAAAAAAAAATACTAGTTTTAGGAATAATCAATATAATAGAAGACTTTACTAAATTTTTGCCCCCCCACTCCCTCAAGCAACATCAAGACAAGTAAGCAAAAGAGCCAAATTGAAGAATGAGGCCATTTTTCTTGCCTGATTGTCCAGAAAATTGTCTCATTTCTCTGCTTTACTCTACAATTCTATATAGTAATAGCAGAAAACCTTGTATGCTTGGATATTTTAAAATGCTTGGCTCTCTGACAGACTATCTTAGTGTTTGGCAAGACCTGTTTTCATTCAGCCACTTGTCAGCGTATAAGGCAGTCCTTTATGTGAGAATTGACCAGATGAAATGTCAGGAGCACCCACTGTGAGGGAAGGAGGATCAGGTCTGCAATCTGAGTCATAAAGAGAATCCCTGGCTGTGAGCCCATGCGTGGTACCAGGCAATTAACAGGTCAGGGCAAGGTGTGACTTTCATAGATGCTGCTCTGCCCAGAAGTTCTCTGCTCCCTGCTTCTCAGAGTTGCTCGCATCCCTTGCTGTACGACATGAGGAACACAGGATACTTAGGGACTGTTCACGAATTTGAGTGGATGCTCTTGGCAAATGTGGATGGAGTTAATCATAATTCTCTAAGCCAGAAAGCATCATGCAACTTTCAAAGGTTAACTTAAAATGATAGCTGTGAGATTTAACCATAGCAGTCATTCAGGTGATTGTTGACCAAATCCAGATGAAAATAATTAAAATTGAAGCAAGAATACTTAGAAACATCTTAACTTTTGAAAAATACAGTTCACACACACAGATATAGGACGTATAAACT
This sequence comes from Oryctolagus cuniculus, assembly GCF_051225735.1. Classification (NCBI taxonomy): domain Eukaryota; kingdom Metazoa; phylum Chordata; class Mammalia; order Lagomorpha; family Leporidae; genus Oryctolagus; species Oryctolagus cuniculus. The sequence continues at coordinate 175,594,932 of NC_142869.1, read as the reverse complement.
GAATTTTTAATGTGTCGATAAATTATATTTTAAGTATTTGGTTTCAACGGAAGCATAAAAAATAAAAATCCGTATTAATCCCTATAATGATACGTACTTTTAAGAAATCATCAACACTAAAGATCACTAAAACATCACACACTTAATAAAACATTATTTTAAATCATAAACCAAGTGGTAACTCTGAAATTAAAATGTATCATACACTGTTCCTATTGATCTAATTTCCATTAATTTTTATTATTGCTAATAAAAAACATGTTTTTGACTTCACAAGCATCACATATGTCCTTAGTGTTTTACACGCATCGCTTATTTGCTCTTCACAACCATGAAAGATGTATGATTATTAATAGTTTACAGACAAGAAAGCTAATCCCTAGGTGAAATAATTGACCAAAGATCGTTGAGCCAGTGGGTGGCCACCCTGTGCCTAGGGGAGAGTGTTGTTCCTATACCTCATGAAGAACAGAACAGATATAAGCCATTCGTCACCTATGGACAAGGAATTTGGATAAAGGTACTTTGTGAGGACCAGAGTAGTAGTGCAGCCGGTTAAGCTGCCACAAGCAACATCGGCATCCCATATCCAGGTGCCAGTTCAAGTCACAGCTGCTCTGCTTCTGATCCATATATTCCTGCTAATGTGCCTGGGAAGACAGCAGAAGATGGCCCAAGGGCTTGGCCCACTGCCACTGACGTGTGAGATCAGAATGGAGCTCGTGGCTTCAGCCTGGCCCATATCTGGCTGCTGCAGTCACTTGGAGAATGAACCAGTAGGTAGAAGATTCATTCATTCATTCTCTCTCTCTCTCTCTCTCTCCCCCTTTTAAATAAAGAAGTTCTTAGAAAACAGTAACAGTCATCATGTTTTAGATAACTAAGACAGTATAATCAACTCTGCAACAGGCCTGTTGTACTTGTTCCTACATGTTCTATTCTATACTGAGTTTACTGTTATTTTATTTTTAATGGCTTCTGTAACTATACTTAGCTATGAGAACAGGGAAGGCAATCACTTTTAGCAATTTTAAAATAGGTCTAATATTTGTACTTAATTATTTCTGTTCCATTTCAAATATCTTTTTCTGCTGAATATTGTCTGAATTCTAAAAGGCATTTGGGCTTCAAACTTTATTTAATGATAAGAAAACATAGCTGAATATTTAATTTCCCAGAATGATTCCAAATTACAGAAACATTGAGAAAGCTTAATAACCAAAGAATAAAACTGCGTGCAGTTTAGAGATCCTGATTCGTACACAAAAGGCTAAACCTTTCAATAAATAACTGCATTATTGCCAGTTCAGAAGGAATTTTAATTTTGTTTATATTTCAAAAATAATGGGATCAGAATCAAAAGAGCCTTATCGTCTCTGTATTTGACTCTGAATCACATCAGTCATGCCAGGCTACAGCTAAGTCCTCAGAAAAGTGTATTAAATCAAGATGATAATTGTTCAGTAAAATTTCTCCTAGAAGTATAGTAAATATGATTGATTTAATATATCATTGAGATTCTACTGGAAAAAAATGGTATAAAACAGCAACATTCTGTTGCCATTTTATAACTTTCATTTTTGTAAAGTGACCATTAGCATAATACAGTAATATCATTATGGCAATCTGCACAGATGAAAATTTCTCAAAGCCAGTATTACATTTGCATCAAGTCAATGACCATGTGTTTCAATAAACACAATTATGAATGTTAATATACCAACAGATTGAGTAATTTGATTTCTCAACACCGTTGTTTATTGGAGAAAAACAAATTAATCATCTTTGAGGTAGCACGTAGAAATGTAGACTTTGGAGTATAATCTGTTCACTGAACAGAAATATTGTTTTTCTGATTGTCCTTTTGTGAGATCATGTTATCATTAGATAAATATCCTGAGTACTGATATCCATGTAGGGTCAGAGAATTTATCTGTATAAGGATATACGGGACACCCAATAGAAACTCCCAAGAAAATCTGGTTCTCATGTTTGTCTGTGGAAGTGGGCATTCCTGATCAAGATGCTCACCCCTGTGAACAGGGCAGGCCCTCATTCACAACTTCATTTCAATCACTAAGGTCATATGTATCACCGAGAAGGCAGTGAGGTTGTCATCACTTTCACTTGGATCCATTTTAGCAGTAAGCCTGTATTTAGCATTGGTATGGACGTGTAGATGTAAGAGGCACAAACAGAAAATACAAGAGTCAGCCATGTGAGATTTTAACTATCAATTTGACAGGCTGCTTCAGCCTGCAATCATAACTTAATTGTTGGGTATCATTGAGAAAGCTGTTTCTGGAAAGAAGCCACATTTTAAGATCATTTGAAAATTTCCTTACTGAAGTGCAAAGAAATGTTTTGTTTTCAATCACTTTTGCACAGAAATCCTTCCAATTAATAAACAACTCCCTGACTTTCTAAGGGAGTGTACAGAGACTAATTTAACCTTTTCCTGGAAATCCATGCTCAGCATGAATCACTGTAGGCTTGCTGTAGCAGAGCTACAAATGTGGCTGGTCCAAGAATGTCTCACCCTCACTGGGTCCCCACACAGTCTGAAGAACTTTCATACTGCGAACTTACTGTTTATTCTTCTGCCTTGCTGAACTCCAGGATGAAGAGATTTCTGCACACACTCGCAGTCTTCAGGTTGTTTTACAGCTGGACAAGCTACAGCATTAATTAGCTAATTAATCTATCAGCAATCTCTCCACACTTTTTCCAAGTTATCTTACTCGTATTAGCCTCACAGTTGTAACTATTACTGTTTAAGAGTTTCTCTCCTACACCCCTCCAGTTTGCAAACTAAAATGATAAAGCAAGTGTGAATGAGAAATTTTCAAAAATGTGTTAAGATGTTTTGAAGTTCTTCTTGATTTAGCAGCAGGATTAGATGGAACAAAACGACAGCTTACACAGCTTTCTCTAGAATTTTAATATTGACTCTTAGCAAATTTTCCAGTACACTACAGTAAAATTTTAATGCTCTTGTGTTGAGACCGAGTTACCTACACTTATTGTGTTTCTCATTTATTTTTCTCAGCCTTCTATTTGCATTTATTTCAAGCATGTTTGCAGTTGTTCACTGAAGCATTTTTAGAACAGCTGCTTTAAAATCTTTTCCAGATAATTCTGACATCTCTGTCATTTCAGTGTTGGCTCAATTTTCCTTTTTTCTTCCAGTTGAGATCTTCGCAGTACTTGGCATGATGAATGTTCTTCCTCTGAAACGAGATGTCTGTATATTACGTTGTAAGACTCAAGGTCTGCTGTGGTCCACCCTCTCCTTTCTCTTACTATCTTTTCTTCTTCTTCTTCTTTTTTTTTTTTTTTTTTTTTTTTTTTGACAGGCAGAGTGGACAGTGAGAGAGAGAGAGACAGAGAAAGGTCTTCCTTTTGCCGTTGGTTCACCCTCCAATGGCCGCCGCGGCCAGTGCACCGCGCTGATCCGCTGGCAGGAGCCAGGTGCTTCTCCTGGTCTCCCATGCAGGTGCAGGGCCCAAGCACTTGGGCCATCCTCCACTGCACTCCCGGCCACAGCAGAGAGCTGGCCTGGTAGAAGGGCAACCGGGACAGAATCCAGCGCCCCAACCGGGACTAGAACCCGGTGTGCTGGCGCCGCAAGGCGGAGGATTAGCCTAGTGAGCCATGGTGCCGGCCTCTTTTCTTCTTCCACCACCTCTTATGCCGTTAATTTGAAGTTCAAGGAGATATAGAAAAAACATGAAAAGCTCACAGATGGAGGAAGCATTGTACTGCAGGGGTCACATTTAAATTCTCCAGGAAGAATAGACTTGTCATTAAAGGGCCTTTATGAGTCACAGATGGCAGTGAGGCTGCCATGCCCCCACCTCCTTCCATTCGTTGCCCACTAATGTCACTGATTTTCTGAAGTTCCTACTTCATGTAACGACTTTCCAAGACCATCACTCACTGTTTATGTTCAGTCATAACTCCTAGTGAAGATTAAGTGAGGGGGAGGCATGTCTGAATTAAGAATCACCAAAGTACTCTTTTAAAATGAGTCCGAGTTTATGGCATTCACTTCTAAGCTTGGTTCACAGCTAGAATGATTACTACGGAAGCGTCTTAGAGGGTAGATTGTAAAGCATGGAGACAACCTATTTGTCCATTAGCAAAAAGTAATGTGTTTTCCATCCTTAACAACAGCTTATTTGTTTGAGTAGATGAACTACTGCTTTTAAAATCGTGTTTATTTATTCTGTAAGCAAATCTCAAGTAAATTTCAACCCAACCCTTCCCTAAATTTTCACAAATTCTAGTGTAGTGGAATCCAAATTAGAAGGCTAATTATATGTTCCACTTTGGCTTAAAGGGATGCACTATGAGCATTAGAATCTGATTTAGCACAATTGTTCCATGATCTGAAATCTAATTTGATCATTTTCTAGGTGAATCATTTGCCATGAATTCTAACAGGCTAGGTTAGCTGATGGTGAACCTTAATGATCTGTTAATACTGAGCTTTGTCTCTGAATATTTCTGTATTTTTATTTTTCATTGATTAAATATCTGCATATACAAAGCACTTCCTGATACCAAAGACACAAAACACTGTGCCCTATATGTTTTGATGTGATATTATTGAACATATTCAAGCTTGTGAGATTGGGAGGTACATTCCGACTTGAAGTAGAAAGATTATAGGACTATGAAAATTTCTTATAGTAGTTTTATGTTACTGTAATGAAAAACTTGAAGCAGGGTGCTAAGGAAAAGAGGTTTATTTTGATGCATGGTGCTGGAGGTACAAGGTTTAGTGTCCTCATCTGGCAATGGCGTTCTTGATGGCAGTCTTGAGACAGAGCATGGTAAGAGACAGGGAGTACACCTCTCTTTTGGTATGGTCTCCCCACCTTTATAAAGCTGCCAGGATTCTATCACCAATGCTCTACCCTGTTGGCCCTTATTCCTAATCTCTTCGTAAAGGCCCCACTTCTAATTATCTTGTTCAAATCAAGTTTCTAGCCTCTAACTACACCACAGTGGGGTGTAAATTTCAATACATGAAGGCTTGGGCGAGACTCAAACTATATCTAAATGGTATACTACTTTAAGAAGCCCTAAAACTATTCATTAGAACTATCTCACTGTCATCAGAATGGCATTTGTAACTCAGAACAGTTCAAGGATACAGCAAATAGAAAATCAAAGATTGGTTAGATCAACTGCATACATTCTGTAGGATGTGTTGATAGCTTGTATCTTTACTTACAGATCAGTTGGGTCATTTTACTGAATAATTCATATATTTATGATTCATAACAAAGTGTGCTTTCTAAAGGAAACTGGAATATAGTTAAGATGAATTGTTTGCATTTCTCTTTGAATTATAGTAGTATAACAATGAAATATTAAACTTATGGAAAAGGAGGATTACAAGGTTTTTGAAAGTGAGGAAGTATTGTAAATTTATTTTTACTTTATAAGGATTTTGGATTGAAAAATCATCATTTCTCTCTTCAATCTGAGTACTGAACCAACTGAAAGAGAGACACAAGTGTCAGATAAAAATCAAAGCAACAGTTTTTCTTTTTTGAAAGATTTATTTCTTTTGTATTTGAAAGACAGAGAGAGAGAGAGAGAGAACCTCCATCTGCTGATTCATTCCCTAAAGGACCACAACATCCAGGGCTGGGCCAGACCAAAGTTCCTTCACGTCTCCCATGTGGGTACTTGGGCCTAAGCACTTGGGCATTCTCAGTTGCTTTCTCTAGGTGCATTAGCTGGTAGGTGGATTAGAAGTGGAGCAGCTGGGAATAGAACCAGCACCCATATGGGATCCTGGTGCTGCAGGTGGCTAAGCTACAGCACCAGCTCCAAAGCATCCGTTTACACAGAGTTTCCCTAGAAGTATAGGCCAGGCAAGCCTACTTAATAAGAGTTGAAGGGGGCAGTGTGTGGTGCTGGCACTTTGGTACAGAAGACTAAAGCCTTGACCTGCAGCACTGGCATCCCATATGGGCGTTGGTTCAAGTCCCAGCTGCTCCACTTCTGATCCAAGCCCCTACTAATGTGCCTGGGAAAGCAGCAGAGGATGGCCCAAGTCCTTGTGCCCCTGCATCCACGTGGGAGACCCAGAAGAAGCTCCTGGCTCAGCTCAGCTCTGGCCATTGCAGCCATCTGGGGAGGGAACCAGCAGATAGAAGACCTCTGTGTCCACCTCTGTCTGTAATTCTTTCAAACAAGTGAAATAAATCTTAAAAAAAAAAAAAAAGTTGATGGTACACTAAGAAAGTACAAAAGCCCCTAGCCTCCACTACACGAGCTTGTTCTCAGGACCAGGAACATAGTACAATCTAGCTCTCAGGACCAGGAACATAGTACAATCTAGCTATGTGTTGTCTAATATGGGAGCTACTAGCTGCATGTGACTATTGAGTACTTGAAATACAGCTATTGTGGTGGAGGAATGTTTCATTAAATTTGAATTTAAATTAAAGATTGATACTCAGTTTATTGGAAGTCTTTTAGCTCAATTTAAAACATCTTAAATATGCAAATCTGCTTTTCTAATCATTGTATGATATGTAAATATAAATTATTTCTTATAAAATGAAGGAGCCAAAATGAGATATGCTGGAAATATAAAATACACTAGAGATGTTGTATTATAAAAAAAGAGTATGGAAAATGGTTCATTAATAATTATTTACATGTTGCCATAGTAATGGTTTGGATATATGGGATTAAAATGGTAAATATTTACCTCTTTTTAGTTCTTTAATGTGACTAATATTAAACGTTATACGCATGGCTCACATATTTCTGTTAGGCACATTCTGTTAGAGTGTGATCTAGACTCACACTCTAGCTGGTGTGCAAAGGTAGTGGTAGACATTTAACTGTGTCTGGGGGAAGGAGAATAAAAAGCGTCTTTGGGAGAAAGAGAAAATCTCCTTGGCCCCAGCTTCCCTGGAGGCTGTTGTCTAGGTCAGTTTGCATCTCTGCTTGGCTTCTGAACATGAACTTCAGTAGAAAAATTATCCCAGAGCCTGTGTTATGGCAGAGAGGGTTAAGCCACCACCTGCAATGCCAGCACCCTATATGATTCTACCTTTCAAATTAAACCAGTAAATTTTAAAATAAACAATGAAAAAGAAAAATTTCCCATCAAGAGGTCATTTATACTGTCAGATGCTTATTCTTTCCAAACCTAGACTTTTAAAGCTCTGAGTGTCATCTTAATGTGATGCTTCCCTTCCAAACTTTGCCTTTTTAGTTCATTGACTTCCGCTAGCCTTTGATTAGTTTAAACTATTAAAATTGCAATATAGAAATATCCTTTTACTATCTGTTTTCCTATTGTAGCTTGATATGACTTTCCCTGGATATGCACTCATTCCTTGACCATCATTAAGGAAAAATACAGAAAATATTAATCATCCCCCCAACTTTCAGCCCTACAAAAGTCTTTTTTTATTTTATTTATTTGAGAGGTATAGTTACAGATAAAGACAGGGAGAGGCAGAGAGAGAGGTCTTCCATCTACGGGTTCACTCCCCAAATGCCCATGATGGCCAGATCTGGGCCGATCCGAAGGCAGCAACCAGGAGCTTATTCCAGGTCTCCCATGCAGGTGCAGGGGCCCAAGCACTTGGATCATCTTCCACTGCCTTCCCAGGCCATGAGCAAAGAGCTATATCAGAAAAGAAACAGCTAGTACACGAATCAGGCCCCTAAGGGATGCCAGTGCCACAGACAGAGGCTTAGCCTACTATGCCACACACCAGCCCCCAAAAATCATTTGCGAAGAGTTCTCAGAGGCAACATCAAAGGTTGGGTCTCTGAGGTCTGAAAAACAGCTCTACCCATTTTGAATTAAACATCTCCCTTCTCACAGGGGCCATGAAGTCCCTATAGAAGTGAAACTGCCTCTCCAGTTGACATTTCCTACAAGTTCTCCAGACCTTAAAAAGAAAAAGAAAAAAAAAAAAAACTTTCTCTGATCAGAATTCTGCTTGATTAGTTTGAGGGCCAGGAAACAACCTGTACCACCAAGATAAGTGTTTTTTTCCCTTCTTAAACTTAAGGAGACATGTTGCCCAGATATTCAGCTGGACCACCCTGCTGCCTCCTGGAGCCCATGCAGACTCCTTGTCCAGCCACGGTCCTCTATTCCTCTATTGTAATGCCATGTTACTATCACGGTGATCATCTTTAACAACGCATGAGCCAGACCAGCCATATGAGCATCTCAGCTACTAAGGGGGACCTAAAAAGATACTGGCCAAGCAAAGGACCCGTGTGTACCCAGACCACTTCCCATCTCAGTAACCATGTCACTCATGTTTCTCATGAATACTAGAATAAATAAGGAAGGTGGGGAAACAGTGGAAACATTCTACCTGGAATTCTCAAGGAGATCATATTTTACGTTCCAAGTAAGAAGGAAGAATGGAGACGTGGGGAGAGGAGTTAATACCAGACAGGGATCTACCTGTAGTATTTTAGGCAATATTTGCTTTTATTATATGCTCAATGCTTATTTGTTGGCAGAAAGAATGATTTGATTATGTCACAAATAGTTTTCTTACTCTAGAAGTGTTTTGCTAGTATGAGTCGAGATTAGAAAAGCCTTGGAATTTAATTTTTTCTCTGTCTCTAGTATGTTATTTAAATGTTTCCTGTTAAAGAATTAATCATGGGGCGCCGGATTCTGTCCCGGTTGCCCCTCTTCCAGGCCAGCCCTCTGCTGTGGCCAGGGAGTGCAGTGGAGGATGGCCCAAGTGCTTGGGCCCTGCACCCCATGGGAGACCAGGAAAAGCACCTGGCTCCTGGCTCCTGCCATTGGATCAGCGCGGTGCGCCGGCCGCAGCGCGCCGGCCGCGCCGGCCATTGGAGGGTGAACCAACGGCAAAGGAAGACCTTTCTCTCTGTCTCTCTCTCTCACTGTCCACTCTGCCTGTCAAAAAAAAATTAAAAAAAAAAAAAAAGAATTAATCATATAAACCATGGACATTCTAGCAGTAATGAAACCCAGCAAAAATATGTGTCAGTAATATGTGAAAATCCAGACAATCCTTAAAAGTCCATGGATCTAAGTGTGCCCTAAGTCCAAGAAAACCTCTTTTCAGGAGAAAGAATAGTTAGCTGTCAGGGTTTCCTGGAGAAGTTTGTCACAGCCAGAGATAGCGTGACAAAAGGCAAGAAAGGGAAAGACAGAGACAAGGACAGAAAGATGACAGGTCCTATCCATGGCAAAGGACCAGAATGGATTTTCAGAGTTTTCATTATAAACTAAATGGTTTGGTATATTTGTCATTACTCTCTATCTTGGTTAGGTTACTTAAAGTCCTTAACCAAGATAAAGTTATATAAATTTGAAGAAACATGTTTCCTGTATTTTTTCTGTAGACATTTAAATGAACAATTGTTTTTCTTACTGCATGTGTCTGTGTGTGAGATCTGTGTTAATGGTATTGCTTTACTGTGTTTGAAATTCATTCTTTCAGAAAAATCTTCCTAGTCTCCCATAAAATTAATCAATTAGAATGTCTAAATATTACATTGCTTACACAGAATGTTACATTGGTAAAAGGTTTCAAGTGCTATGCATTGAGAATCTTTAATACTTTTTATAAAGCTAATAATGAGAATGTAAATTTTCATCATATTATCAAAAATGCCTGATAGTTATGAGTATTAGATTACTGAATAAAATTGGTTTCATAATATCAGAATTTGCAAACAAATGGCAAAGAACTTATCCATCAGGGGAAGAAGTGCTGCCTTCATCTTATGCTTCCTGTCAATGGAGAGCAGGTCCCCTAAGTACTGATAAAGTTATCTGCATCTAAGAGGCAAAGCCCATTTGCCACTCAGAAGCTCAAGTTGGAAAGTAAAACTCTCGCACAACACAATAAAACTTCAATAGAAGAAAGCCAGACAGAGCACAAGACTGAGACAGTAAAGATTTATCTGAATACACAGCTTTAATACAAATTACAATCAAGCAACAGTGATTTGCATCTGTTACTGGCAGTTGCTATACCTGCTGTTACTATTTAGGTAGCATGAGTCTCACCAAGAGCATGGACAACAATGATTGCTTTCAGAGATCGAGACTGTGCTCTGAGAAGTCTTTCCTGTTCTACTCATAATATGGTACATAGAAAAGATGATATATTGCATATAAACTTTGCACCTATTTCAGACCCAGGAATGTTGAACTGTGGGATATACTGCCTTGAAGGACAAACACTGGATATTCATCAAACAAAAATACTTTCAACATGGAAACACTTTCATCATGGGCTTTCCAGTGTTAGTGCTTCTGTTGTCTTAGAGCAGAAAACTCCACTAAGAAATCTAGATGCAATTGACATTTTTTTAACAAGTTCCTGGTTGTATAGGCTGATTGCACTCTAACCTTAAACAGATATAAGCTATAAATTCACACCTAACTAAGAATGCTGTCCTACTCTTTAAGAATTAGTCCTGAGTTTGTATTATCCTTATAAATGCCCTAAGATTATTTTTTAAGCCATATGTTACCAAGAAGTAGGCAAGTTTCTACATGAACAATATGTAGCTTTGTAACAATTAGCCATCTGTTTATAATGCTGTTAGGGATCAACAGCATCTCAATGGAAGCAGGCAAAACAACAAAAATATTATATCTGCCAAGTTCTAGTCATTCGTTATCTTACATAGCAATTTGTTGTCTCATGAGATCACTAAGGAGAGAAAAAACCATGCTGGGCTACAAAATAAACTTTGTAAAGCAGGTAGTTTAATAGCAAATTAATGATGTGCTGACAAGAACAAGAGAAGACAAAAAATAAAAGTAACAGTCACATTTTCTGCAGTGTCAATGAAACAAGTTTGAAAGATTTCTCAAAAGACAAAAAATAAAAGGCAAGATGGTATAAGATTACTTTTCTCAATACCAATTTGTTTTTAAAATTATTAGAATTCAGATATTATCTTGCTATCATTCTTGATATCCTTCTAAATAAAGGATGTCCATGTCATAAAACCTAAACTCCTTCAGTATCATTTCTTAACAGTTGGTTTCACAGAATAAGTTAATGCAGTAAAGCTTATTATTAAGTTAAAAAAGTAGCCTTAAATTTTATTTATTTATTTATTTGAAAAGCAAAGACAGAAGCATATAGCATAAAGATAGTTCACTTTCCAAATGTGTGCAATGGTCTTTGGCTGAGGCCAAAGCCAGGGGCTGGGAACTCTATCCAGATCTCATGCATAGGTGATGGGAATACAACTACTTGAGCCATCATTGCTGCCTTTGCAGGGTGTGCAATAGCAGGAAGCTGGAGTTAGAAACCAGAACCAGGTATTGAACCCAGGTACACCAATATAGACATGGGTCCCTTAATCTGCCTCTCAAATGCTAGGCTAAGGAACTTTAAATAAAATGCATGGAAAGTAAATATAGTAAGGTAGATGGAAAACTTTGCTTATAGTGTTAGTTATAGTATGATTACACATAAATTAACTTCACAAATTAATAAAGAATTTGTTGATCATAACCATAATCATACTAGATGATAAATAAATAGATGTATAGATAGTTGATAGATATGTAGGTATTGCAAATTGGCTTTCTTTTATACTTTTCAATATATAGATTTAACATTTGAAAATCTTCACAAGAATTACGTGTATATGTGTGTGTATATTGCCCAGCATGAGTTAAAACCTTCTATTTCGTATTGCTTGTATCAAACTGTCTTTAAGATGTTAAATAAAGAATTTCAGATGATATCTTGGAGTGAGGAATAGGGAACCCACTGTTCTCTTTCTTGAAGGTTTTTTTCCAAGCTGAGAAGACCAATCATGACTTTTTTTCATCAATCTATTAATTTGAGCTCTTTCTTACTATCACCCAGGTGCTATGCCTGTAGGTGTTCCCATCTGTGTCAACAACACTTCTGTTTGTGATAAGGATTTGCACCTCCTGTGGAGAAAAGAGCACTCTACCGCCAGACCTACATTTCTAATCCCAGACAACAGGTAGTTTTTGTCACAGCACGGACAACATGACCCTTTGGAACACAGTCCAGTGTCTTTCTAACGTGGTGGTAGTTATTGAGTCATCAGACCATTCTTGGAGGACACACTTGAGCAACTACTTTATATGAAGCTTGTAGTAAATGTAAAAGAGGATATAGAAGTAAGTAAGGTCCAGCCAGAATTTACAAATACTTTACTTCATAACATAAAGGGACAGATAAATTCTACATAAATAATATTAAAGATAAATCTTTCTGATCATTTACTCATGCATTCAACAAATCCACTGAATGTCTGTCACATGCCACCTTTGTCTTGAAGGCTGATGATACAGACTGAACCAGATTTAGACAGCAGCCAACCTCACAAAGTTTGATTTTCAATTGAGAAACAAGGTATTTAAACCAGCATTTGTATTATAAAGTCATATGTGCAATGAAACATGACTTTCCAAATATTAAGGACAAGCATAGTTAAGACATCTCATCCAAACCAAACGAACCAGAAGAGATTTCTTTAAAGTTGCATGTGAAGTAATGTATAAAGAAAGTAGCCAGCATGGAATTTTGTGATAATGCAGTAATGATCTGATCATCAGTGAGATTATCTTCCAACAAACTACTTCTCCAAGCATTATTTATGGCTTATTTTGTATCCAAGATACCTTGTTGGAAATCATCAGAGATCACAAAATATTTGCTATAAAATAATCTTTTGTTTGTATAATAATGCACAATGGAAGTTTATTATTATAATTTCCTACAATGAAACTCTTTATTGAGTCTGCATGAACAGAAAGGGAACACGGGAGATCACATAGCCTAAGAACATCCTAGGGATGGGGTACTTCAGTTTCAAATATTTATAATAGGGACCCCTCCCATCAGTTGGGACCAGGGTTTGGTAAACAGTGGCTGATTTAGCACCTTTGAGACTTCACTTATTTAATGAAGGAAAAAAATGTTTTGTGGTGTTTTAATACTGTCAAAAAGTATTGGCCCCTAATGATAAAGTTTAGAAGGTTTTTGCACTATCACTGTCATTTGGAATATTTCTGAAACCACTGATTTTTACTTGCTGTGGTTGGTATGTGGTTTGTTGTCCAAAAGTTCATGTGTTGCAACTTGATCCTCAGTGTGGTATTAATGATGGGGTTAGAACTCTGAGAGGGCCTGGCAGTAAGTTCTTAGGTCATTGAATTCCTGCTCTCAGAAGACAATAATATAGTTCTTTTTAGACCCCTGAGTTGTATCTCCCTAGAAGATTGTTATAAAAAACCAATCCTGAGCATTCCCCAGGACCTCTGGCAGTTTCTCTTATGTGATCTCTCCCTCTCCCATGTGGTCCCACTTTGAGGTGATACAGGCAAAGGGTCCTCACCAGAGCTGGTGCTACACAGTGTGAGCCTTCAGCCTCGAAAACTGTGAGTTAAATAAATGTCTATACTTTGGAAAACCCAACTTCAGGTATTTCATTTTAGTAATGAAGATTAATCATATAATATGGTAGGTACCCCTAGGAATACATGCTGAAGACATTCACAGCCCCAAGTAGCCCAGTCATGGAAATGGATTTCCAAAGGTTTTACCCAAAAAATTGACCCTGTGCAAGAGAAGCCATTTTAATGCAGCCACATCAGCAGTTCTTCTAAAGCTGAAAATTTACAGAAAAAGATAAAACCTTCCAGCAATTCTTCCCGCTAACAGTGATCTTGGAGTAATTTACTGTATGTGGCATGGTGCATTATCAGGTTGTTGCCACATCAGCATACCATTTTGAAAATAAAAGCAAACAAGTCTATTAAAGTATACATCAAATATATAAAGTAAGATGAGACCGCACAGCTCTTGCTTTCAGATTAGATCCCAAGCCAGTGTACATTCTGTAGGAGGAAAAAAATGAGAAAAATTCTAAGTTGACAGCAAGGTATTAAGAGAATGAGAATTTCAGAATAGAGCTATTGAAAGAGACAACTTTATGCAAAGTGAAAAAGAAATGAATCAAGCCTGGGGATGGGGGTGAGGGTGGAGATCAGCACACCACAGGCAAGGAAAGCAAATAAAAGAAAAACGGGGTATTAATTTCAACTTGGAAAGAAAGTGGTAATTTCTAAATAATGAAGGAAAGTGAAAACCACAATGTAAAAACTGACTCTTGATCCAGATCCCTGAATAATGGCTGTAGTTTGTGTTTTGCTTTTCTGGTCTCTTTGCTTAAGGAAACAACCTACAGGATGATGGGAAACATAGACTGAAAATAAGTTTGTCCCAAGGATTGATCAATTTTATCCAATTTCACACCAGCTTACAACATAATCTACAGTGTTTTACATCTGATTTGTTTACCTTTTAAATGGATCATTCTGACCTTTTATTGTTTTTAAGAGCATCCAGCAAATACTTCTTACAATCTTACCCATGCTGAGTGTTTTCCTAATGCTAGGAAAAAAATAATTTGCAACAATTATATGAGACAGGCATTATTATTAACCTCATTTAATGTGTGGAGAGACTGAAACAAAGGTGCATTTAATGCCCAGAGTTATGTAGCCAATAAATGGAGAATTAGTCATCATCCTCTAAGAAGATGCTAAGGCAGGATTGGATGTGCAGGAAATTCATGATGTTTGCCCATAAGTGAAAGTAGGGTGAGGGATTAGAGAAGGCCATGAAGGAGGTCTTACCCTGTAGAGGAAAGAAGGGAGAGAGGAAGGTTGTGTAGGAAAGTTATTAGACCGTGGCAGAGTTCTAGAAAATCATTGAAAGGCTGGTGAGCGGTCCTTGAGCTAAAGTCTGCCAACTGAGGAGTCCCGTTCCTGTAGGATTAGCTTGATTCAGTATCCCTGCCCCATCCTACACCGGCTGGGGCAGCCCAAGGGAAGGGTGGTGCATGGGCACCAAGGTAGTGGGAGATTGACTCTTTTTCATTTAATCATGAGGTTGTATTTTATTTTGTCATTGGCATTAGAGGAAGAAAGTCCGTAAGTAGCTAAAATCCTGCATTGGGAGCAGGATATGAATTAAGTCTAGCTGACCTGATGGTCATGTCCCTTGTCTTCCATGGGCCCTACAGTAGATATTTTCTTTTCTTTGGGCTTTACAGATTGCTTTTAATGTGCTGTTTTATTTGAGGTATAATATTAGCTTGCAGTTTACATGGAGGGACAGAGTGGCTAATGCCCCCTCCACCCCCCACCTCCTCCAGTGCCCTCACTGAGGTTGGCGCCCTCCACGGAAGCCTTTCCAACAGGCTTGAACAC
Organism: Oryctolagus cuniculus; assembly: GCF_051225735.1. NCBI lineage: Eukaryota > Metazoa > Chordata > Mammalia > Lagomorpha > Leporidae > Oryctolagus > Oryctolagus cuniculus. The sequence goes on along the minus strand of NC_142869.1, from coordinate 175,579,667 downwards.
ACCCCACTCCTGCTGGTGGACTCTCTCTTCCCCAGTCCCTCGTCCTCATGGCTTCCTTGCCTGTTTGCTAATCTAACCTTCTGTCAAAGAACAAATTATAACAATTCAGTTTATGAAACATTTTAATTCTCTGTTGTTTTCTAGAATTGGAGGATTGAGTGTTCTGATGGGCTAAGCAGAGGAGTGTGGCTTTATAGACAGTTAAGGGCTGAAGAAAGCAGAAACAAAGAGCCAAAATCAGATCTCTCAGTCTGAAGTTCGTTTCTGTAAGGCAGAGAACAGAGATACAGAACTACAGGAAAACAACTGCCTAGTGAACATCAGGTTACTTCTTGTGGGGATTAAAGCAGAGGGGAATTCTACTGCCATGCCAGTCGGCCTCTCTGGGAAATCCGGACTTCTCGGAGGGTCAGATAACAACGTACTTCCTAGGCTGGTGTGATGAAGCCCACGGCAGGAGCCAGTCCAAAACAACGGTCTCCTGTAATTTTTATTTCCTTCCGAGTTCACGTCTACCTTATTACCCGACAAAGCACGGGAGAGCCGCTATCAGCTCTCACGCACGTTGAGCCTATGTGAATTGTGGCAGAGTAGTTCAGGGATTTGTTCAGCAAAACCTCCACAGGCCAGCAGTGCCTGTCAGGCTGCCTCAGCAGTCGCTTTCTTTATCTTCCAAGTTCCGGTGTCTGTCTCGCCTCTGGGATGCTCACTTGGATCGGAGCAACCACCTTGATGCACGCCCCTGCGTTTCCTAAGCACATATTTCCATTTTTTTCACTCTCATAAGTGAAACTGATTTAGTAATAATCACAGCCCTTAGAGGAAAACAGCCAGTGTTGGAGCCAGAACAAGAATACTGTCCTCGGGTCCCACTCCGTGCTCTTTTACCATCGCTAATGCCAGTGGAAAGAAAGAGATGCACCTGCTGTGTGTCCCGGTTTATTGAGATATTCTATGAGCATGGTTTGGCTCTTCTGAAATTTCTCAGTTTCTAATGTTATCGGACCACACATTTTTGGACCTTTTCTCTTGTAAGTGTTCAGGTATCAGATTCAGCTTTCGAATTCTTATTCATGGTTGTGTATATATATGTAAGACCCACAATCTCCAACAGGGGGAGAATACACATCTTTCTTATTCATTAATTGGAACACAAGAGATGGGAACTGGAGTATAAATATTATTTCACTGTGTTTATGATCTGATGGTCATATTCTTCATTAAATTGTAAGTGTGTGCACCATTGTCTAGAGGTCTGAAGACTCACCCATCGCACTTCCAAGGGTAAAGGCAAGAGGCACTGGTGCGATGAGCTCTTGCAACAGAAGACTGTCACAACAAATTTCTGGAAGGCACCTTGGTGTTTGGCTGTGACAGTTCTAGTTCAGACTTCTCAGGCGTTCTTCACAAAATGATGGAAAAACAAAAAAATCAGTAAATCTTGACTCAATTATATCTGAAGGTTATTTAGAAATTAGTACAAAATAATTTATCTGGTGAACATTCTCTTTTAGCATAGATCACTTCCCTTTCCACAAGAAAATCAGATTTGAACATGACTTCCTGTCACCCAAATGTGTCCCTCAAGTATCCACTCACATCTGAAATCCTTGCTATAAATATCAAACAAGAGGGGGAAAAGTGAACAGATATTTAAAAGACAAATGTATAGTTTACATTTGTAGCCATTGTTTGATAAAATATCTTTTGTATCTCTTTTGATTTTTTTCAAAAATAAGAAGTAAGATTTAATATGTCTACTGATGAAAACCTAATATGAACATTTAATAAAGTCAAAATGCTAATAAAAGTTTGAGTTTAGCACTAGAGTATCAATATGCCAATTAATTATACTGATTGTCATACATTTCAAAAGGTAACATTCTAAATCTAATAGGTAGGAATCCTATTTCTAAACTAAGACCTATATTATTAAAATAAACAGGAATTGTTTATTGCAGCACAATTCACAATAGCCAAGACCTGGAACCAACCTAAATGCCCATCAACGGTAGACTGGATAAAGAAATTATGGGATATGTATTCTTTAGAGTACTATACCGCAGTAAGAAACAACGAAATCCAGTCATTTGCAACACAATGGAGGAATCTGGAACACATCATGCTGAGTGAAGTAAGCCAGTCCCAAAGGGACAAATACCATATGTTCTCCCTGATCGGTGACAACTGACTGAACACCAAAAAGGAAACCTCCTGAAGTGAAATGGACACTATGAGAAATGGTGACTTGATCAGCATAGCCCTGACTGCTAATGGACAACTTAATACATTATCCCTCATAGTATTTTTTTTTTGTCTGTTCTACTTAATATGACTGGTTTAATTCTGTAATTATCACACAGTTATTCTTAAGTGTTGAAAATTAACTGAAATGTGATCCCTGTTAAACATAAGAGTGGGAATAAGAGAGGGAAGAGATGTATAATTTGGGGCATGCTCGGGCTGACTTGCCCCAATTGGTAGAGTTGGAAACATACCAGGGGATTCCAATTCAATCCCATCAAGGTGGCATGTGCCAATGCCATCTCACTACTGCAAGTGATCAATTTCAGTTCACAATTGATCATAATGAAAGGACTAAGAGTCAAAGGGAGCACATAAACAAGTCTAGTATCTGCTAACACCAACCGATAGAATAAATAAAGGGGAGAGTGATCCAACATGGGAAGTGAGATACTCAGCAGACTCATAGAATGGCGGATGTCCTAAATAGCACTCTGGCCTCAGAATCAGCCCTAAAGGCACTCGGATCTGGCTGAAAAGCCCATGAGAGTATTTCAGGCATGGAAAGCCAAGACACTCTGGCAAAAAGATCTCTGTGAGTGAGATCCCAGTGGAAAGAACAGGTCTTCAAAGAGGGAGGTGCCTTTCTCTGAAGGGAGGAGAGAACCTCCACTTTGACTATGACCGTGTCTAAACAAGATAAGAGTCGGAGAACTCAAGGGGCTTCCATAGCCTTGGAAACTCATAACTGGTGCATAGGGAGATTACTGATGCCATAAACAGGAGTGTCAATTGGTAAAGTCAACAACAGGAGTCACTGTGCACTTACTCCTCATGTAGGATCCCTGTCCTTAACGTGCTGTACACTGAGGCTTAATGCTATAACGAGTACTCAAACAGTATATTTCACTTTGTGTTTCTATGGGGGTGCAAACGACTGAAATCTTTACTTAATGTACACTAAACTGATCTTCTGTAAAAAAAAAAAAAAAAAAAAAAAAAGAAAGAAAGAAAGAAATTATCAATTCCCAACTTGACTCTCACTGGGATTAAACATGACAATAGGTCTGATCTGATTTCATCATCATTTAAAAAAAATCATCTATTATTTTTCACTTTATGTTTCTGTGTGGGAGCAAACTGTTGAAATACTTACTTAAGGTATACTAAGCTGATCTTCTGTATATTAAGATAATCGAAAATGAATCTTGATGTGAATGGAAGGGGAGAGGGAGTGGGAAAGGGGAGGGTTGTGGGTGGGAGGGACGGTATGGGGGGGAAGCCATTGTAACACATGAGTCGTACTTTGGAAATTTATATTCATTAAATAAAAGATTAAAAAAAATAAACAGGAATTAAGAATTAATCACAGTAACCTCAATCAGATCATATGATAGGTAAATTTACTAAAATTAGTTTTTACATGCTTCACCAGATCTTGCAACCAAACTGCAAATAAACGTCTCATATCCCTTGTTTTGCCTCCATGGTTGCCATCTCCTAAAGCAGCAGTGGCGGCTGGCATGCCCGCACTTTGCTCTGCTAATGTCATCTGTAGCTCGACATAAGGTAGAAACAATCTCTTCCAGAAAGCCTGAGGGCAGGGCGCTTATCACTCATGTCATGCTCAATTTGTCAATTGTCACCAGCCAAAGACCACCAGGCACACACAAGGAATGGGGAAGGGCACATACCCATTATCTGAGCAAGACAATAAGGGGGGTGTTACAGGACCACGGCTGCTGTTGGGTGATTTCAGGCAGGCCTTGAAGAAGGGAAGAATTGTTCTGGTTGGAAGGCATTGGGGGATGCAATTTGATGGTTCCTTAGAACATGTATTTTTTCTAGAAGCAACATGGCACGGTCACTGGGAAAGAAGTAGTAGCCATGCACGTTTGCCAAGAGAGGGAGCTGTTTGGTTAGTTTTGAGGTCACATGGGTGACAGAAGTAGTCTTTTTGGTCTTTGACTGTGGTGGTGGAGTGACCCTGTTTTATTTCTGTGGAAACAGTATCATGCTCAGGAGCCTACCTGATTCCACAAGCTACCAGCTCTCTAAGTCTTTTTATTCTTCTTTCCTTCTCAAGTACCAGAGCAAATGACAACTAACCAGTCCCTTTGTGTATGATAGGTACAATGCCCAGCCCAATCTAAATGTTATGAACACTGCGTGGAGAAATTATCAGTAATAAAACACCAAGATTAAAAAATAATGTAAAAGTAATCAGCCCTCACCCTGAGTGTTGATGAGCAGTTTAATATGTTATCCCTCTTAGTATTTTTTTTGTTTGTTCTACTTAATACTTTTGGTTGAATACTGTAATCAATACACAATTCTTCTTAAGTGCTGAAACTTAACTGAAAAGTGATCGCTGTTAAATATAAGAGTGGGAATAAGAGAGGGAAGAGATGTGCAATTCGGGACATGCTCAAGCTGACTTACCTCAAACAGTACAGTTAGAAACATACCAGGGGATTAGAATTCAATCCCATCGAGGTGGCATGTACCAATGCCATCTCACTAGTCCCAGTGATCAATTTCTGTTCACAATTGATCGTAATGATAGGACTAAGAACCAAAGGGATCACAGAAACAAGAATAGTGTCTGCAAATACTAGCTGATAGAATCAAAAAGGGAGAGAATGATCCAACATGGGAAGTGAGATACACAGCAGACCCATAGAATGGCAAATGTCCTAACAGCACTCTGGCCTCATAATCAGCCCTTAAGGCATGCGGATCCAGCTGAAATGCCCATGAGAGTATTTCAGGCATGGAAAGCCAAGACACTCTGGGGGAATAAAAAACCTAAATGAAAGATCTCCATGAGTGAGATCCCAGTGGAAAGAATGGGTCATCAAAGAAGGAGGTACCTTTCTCTGAAGGGAGGAGAGAACTTCCACTTTTACCATGGCCTTGTCTAAATATGATCAGAGTCAGTGAACGCAGGGGGCTTCCATAGCCTTGGCAGCTCATGACAAGAGCCTAGGGTGATTACTGAGGCCATAAACAAGAGTGTCAATTTGTTAAGTCAACAACAGGAGTCACTGTGCACTTACTCCTCATGTAGGATCTTTGTCCTTAGTCTGCTGTACATTGAGATCTAATGCTATAACTAGTACTCAAACAGTATTTTTCACTTTATGTTTCTGTGTGGGAGCAAACTGTTGAAATCTTTACTTAATGTATGCTAAACTGATCTTCTGTATATAAAGAGAATTGAAAATGAATCTTGATATGAATGGAAGGGGAGAGGGAGTGGATAAGGGGAGGGTTGCAGGTAGGAGGGATGTTATGGGGGGGAAGCCATTGTAATCAATATTCTGTACTTTGGAAATTTATATTCATTAAATAAAAGTTAAAAAAAATAAATAAATCTTTTAAAAAATAATGTAAAAGAACTAGAGTGCTTAACAGAAATTTGAAACTGAAGTAAATTTTCCAACCCTCATCAATCTTGTGCCATAGAAAATTTTTAATTGAAAGTTTTGAGAATGCTATTTCATAGATAAATGAAATGCTATGCTTGAAATTAATTTTATAAATAATTCGTTGAACTACTCCTCCTAGATAAGTTCAAAATACTTTGTTATATGAATGCATAACAAGGACTTCCTTTTAATCCTTATTATAAATTAGAGATATTAGCTGTTTTGTTTTTCTTATGAAGCAGATGGGATTTGTATGGTCTTTGATTCTGTAATTTAAGCTTCAGTTTATTAATTTTAAACTTTAAAGGGAAGTAAACCATTAGGAATTTCTCTGTGATGAGAAGTGTGATGGCAGGATGACTTGGCAGGTGCATACCCGTGTTTGGTGGCTGCTTCACTATCCCCTCTTCATACCCTTCATTAGAGAATTCAGGGGCATGGCTCTGCTATCAGCAAAGTGTAGGGGAGCCCCCGCTGTCAGTCCTCCTGCTTCCAACACTGAGATTTCTCATCACGGTATTCAGCCAGGGTTAAACGAAGGATGTTCATGTTGGTAGTAGCTGTGGTGCTAACATTTTCTAGTCATCTTTTGGGTGTCTTTTTTTCAGTAAAAAGTTTAACTTGAAAAATTCGGGTTGTTTGTCTTTCGATTTTATGGGATCATGTGAGGTTTTAATTTAATAAGGTGACAAAGAAGATGTTGCATTTTTATTTTTATTTTATTTATTTATTTTTGACAGGCAGAGTGGACACTGAGAGAGAGAGACAGAGAGAAAGGTCTTCCTTTGCTGTTGGTTCACCCTCCAATGGCCGCTGCGGACGGCACACTGTGGCCAGCACACCAGCGCACCAGCGCTGATCTGAAGGCAGGAGCCAGGTGCTTCTCCTGGTCTCCCATGGGGTGCAGGGCCCAAGCACTTGGGCCATCCTCCACTGCACTTACGGGCCACAGCAGAGAGCTGACCTGGAAGAGGAGCAACCGGGACAGAATCTGGTGCCCCGACCGGGACTAGAACCTGGTGTGCCGGCGCTGCAGGCGGAGGATTAACCTATTGAGCCGCAGCGCCAGCCTGCATTTTTATTTTAAAGAATGGAATCTCTCAAAGACATATTTTGGTTTGTTGAGGAATGGGAAACATATAAATTTAAAAATCATAGCAACAAATAATTCCAATGCCATTTGGTAAATAATTTGTGAGGCCAGCGCCGTGGCTCACTAGGCTAATGCTCTGCCTGCAGCGCCATCACCCCAGGTTCTAGTCCCGGTTGGGGCACCAGATTCTGTCCCAGTTGCCCCTCTTCCAGGCCAGCTCTCTGCTGTGGCCCGGGAGTGCAGTGGAGGATGGCCCAAGTGCTTGGGCCCTGCACCCACATGGGAGACCAAGAGGAGGCACCTGGCTCCTGGCTTCGGATCAGCGCAACACGCCAGCCATAGCAGCCACTTGGGGGTGAACCAATGGAAAAAGGAAGACTTTTCTCTCACTCTCTCTCTCTCTCTCTCTCACTGTTTAACTCTGCCTGTCAGAAAAAAAATGTGGCACATCCATCAATTGGACTAACTCACTAATAAAATAAAACCTAATACTCTTGTATCTACAACATGGAAGAACTGAAAATAAATGACAATTATGCTAAGTGAACAAAACCAAACCTGAAAGGTTAAATACATGGTTCTACTTATATGAGAAATCCAAAATGAAAAACCTGTAGAGACAGAAATCCTATCAGTGGTTGCCTGGAGCAGGAGATGTGGGCAACAGAGATTGACCTCTAATTGGCTAAAGAGAATTTTAGGGGTCGTGGAAATGTTTAAAAATTGAATTGTGATGAGGTGGGCGTTTGTGAAAGCAGTTAAGTCAGTACTTGGGATGCTCAAATCCCATATTGGAGCATCTGAGTTTGAGTCCTGGATCCACTCCTGTTTCCAGCTTCCTGCTAAGATGCACCCTGACAGGCAGCAGCAGTGATGGCTCTGTGTAGTTGGGTGCCTGCCATGCGAGACCCAGATTCAGTTCTAGGCTCCTGGTTTTGCCCTGGCACAATCCTGTCTGTTGTAGGCATTTGGGGAGTGAATAAGTGGAAGCAAGGTTTGACTCTCTCTCTGCCTCTGCCCCCCTATTACATTGCTTATATATTTATTAAAATCATAAAAGTGTATGAAGAAAATATGATAAATTCATAATCTGTAAAAATATACCATAATAGAGCTACTAAAAACATGGCATCTGAGTAGTTATCCTTCCGTATCAGCTGGAATTAGTTCCAGAAGTACCCATGAATACAAATCCTTTATACAAAATAGTATAATATTTACATGTAGCCTACCCACATCCTCCTGTATACTTTAAATCATTTCTAGATACTTAAGATGCATAATACTTTGTAAGTTCTATGTAAATATTTGTGCTGTACTTTTTAGGGAATACTGACAAAAATGTTTGTGCATGTTCAGTACAGACATGGCTATTTTTCTGAAACACATTTGATCTGCAGTTGATTGAATCCTTAGATGAGGAACTTACAGATATGGAAAGCCAACTGTATATACAAATATATACATTTGTGCCTTAGTCTTTTAAATATTTTATATTCTTATGTTCTATTAATACATAAGATTCATACATATATACCACAAAATATGTATACATTCATGTGTATCCATATAAAGTACATTAATCTTAAAAGTGGAACCCAATACTGTTTTTCATGTGCACACACGTGTACCAGCCATCCAGGTACCCTGTCCCCTTCTCAGTCAACACCTCCAGGGGCAACCAATATTCTGACCTCTACCTCCATGAATTAGTTTTACCTGCTCTTGAAATACACATCAGTTGAATCATACAGAGGAAATATTTTTGTATCTGTCCTTTTTCACTCAGCACATCTTTGACATTCATTCATGAAGTGTTTTTCCTTACTTATGTGTAGAATTCCCTTAATTAATATGCTTCTCTTTTCTATGTTGACAATTAAGAATATTTCTGGTTTGGGCTGTTATGAGTAAGTGTTACTAAAAATGTTGTGCATATCTTTATAAAGATACAGGCATTTATTTCTTTTGGATATGTACCCAGTAATGAAATATTTAGGTTACAGAGGCAGCATGTGTATGATTTCAGTTAATACTATAAAGTTTTCCAGAACAGTTGGATCAATTTACATTCCTATCAGCAATGTATGAGAATTTCATTTTCTCTGCATCCTAACCAAGATACGATATTATTAATATGTTTTGTATTACCTCTTTTAGTGCAAACTTTATAATAGCTATTTGGTTTGTAATTGACAATTTAGCTAATAAATAATAAAGTTGAATATTTTGAAATATGCTTATTGATTACTTGGATAATGTCTCCAGTGAAGTGTCTATTTAGATAGTTTGCCTATTTTCTCCTTGGGTTGTTTGGCTTTCTTTTATTGGCTGATGAGAGTTTTCAGTAAACTCTGGATAGGTGTTTTTTGTCAAAAACATGGATTACAAATATCTTTTTCTGCTCTGTGACTGAAAATTTTTAATATTTTCATGGTAGCTTATAATAGTAGTTCTTAATTTTGATGAAATTGACCCATTTTTATTTTATTTTTAAAAGTTAATTTATAAATTAGTAAATTTTTCAAGTGTATAACCATCACCACATACAAACAAAATGTGTTTTGTTGCCATTTAGAAAATATTTGCCTGTCCCAAAGTCTACACAAAATTATTTTTCCATGAAATTGCTCACTGGAAAATTACCATCCCTGGTGTTTCTTCTTGAGATGGTAAAAGCCTCTTGTCAGTCCCTGCTTTGCTTTTCTCTGTGGGTTTTTAGTAGCACATATTGCACTACATAGTAAAGCTTACCTCTTCGACCTGACACCATCAAGTTACTAGAGAACATTGGAGAAACCCTTCAAGATATTGGCACAGGCAAAGAATTTCTGGAAAAGACCCGGGAGGCACAGGCAGTCAAAGCCAAAATCAACTATTGGGATTGCATCAAATTGAGAAGTTTCTGTACTGCAAAAGAAACAATCAGGAGAGTGAAGAGACAACCGACAGAATGGGAAAAAAATATTTGCAAACTATGCAACAGATAAAGGGTTAATAACCAGAATCTACAAAGAGATCAAGAAACTCCACAAAAACAAAACCAACAACCCACTTAAGAGATGGGCCAAGGACCTCAATAGACATTTTTCAAAAGAGGAAATCCAAATGGCCAACAGGCACATGAAAAAATGTTCAAGGTCATTAGCAATCAGGGAAATGCAAATCAAAACCACAATGAGGTTTCACCTCACCCCGGTTAGAATGGCTCACATGCGGAAATCTACCAACAACAGATGCTGGCGAGGATGTGGGGAAAAAGGGACACTAACCCACTGTTGGTGGGAATGCAAACTGGTCAAGCCACTATGGAAATCAGTCTGGAGATTCCTCAGAAACCTGAATATAACCCTACCATTAGACCCAGCCATCCCACTCCTTGGAATTTACCCAAAGGAGTTTAAATTGATAAACAAAAAAGCGGTCTGCACCCTAATGTTTATTGCAGCACAATTCACAATAGCCAAGACCTGGAACCAACCTAAATGCCCATCAAGGGTAGACTGGATAAAGAAATTATGGGATATGTACTCTTTAGAATACTATACCGCAGTAAGAAACAACGAAATCCAGTCATTTGCAACAAAATGGAGGAATCTGGAACACATCATGCTGAGTGAAATAAGCCAGTCCCAAAGGGACAAATACCATATGTTCTCCCTGATCGGTGATGACTGACTGAACACCAAGAGGGAAACCTGTTGGAGTGAGGTGGACACTATGGGAAACGGTGGCTTGATCAGCATAGCCCTGACTGTTAATGAACAACTTAATACATTATCCCTCTTAGTAGTTTTTTTATCTGTTCTACTTAATATGACTGGTTTAGATCTGTAATTGATGCACAGTTATTCTTAAGTGTTGAAAATTAACTGAAATGTGATCCCTGTTGAACATGGTGGTGGGAATGGGAGAGGGAAGAGATGTATAATTTGGGACATGCTCAGGCTGACTTGCCCCAAGTGGTGGAGTTGGAAGCATACCAGGGGATTCCAATTCAGTCCCATCGAGGTGGCATGTACCAGTGCCATCTCACTGTTCCAGGTGATCAGTTTCAGTTCACAGTTGGTCATGGTGGAGGGACTGGGAGTCAAAGGGAGCACATAGACAAGTCTAGTACCTGCTAACGCTAACCAATGGAGTAAATAAAGGGGAGAGTGATCCAACATGGGAAGTGAGATACTCAGCAGACTCATAGAATGGCAGATGTCCTAAATAGCACTCTGGCCTCAGAATCAGCCCTAAAGGCATTCAGAGCTGGCTGAAAAGCTCATGAGAGTATTTCAGGCATGGAAAGCCAAGACACTCTGGCAAAAGATCTCTGCGAGTGAGATCCCAGTGGAAAGAACAGGTCATCAAAGAAGGAGGTACCTTTCTCTGAAGGGAGGAGAGAACCTCCACTTTGACTATGACCTTGTCTAAACAAGATAAGAGTCGGAGAACTCAGAGGGCTTCCATAGCCTTGGAAACTCATGACTGGAGCATAGGGAGATTACTGATGCCATAGACAGGAGTGTCAATTGGTAAAGTCAACAACAGGAGTCACTGTGCACTTACTCCTCATGTAGGATCTCTATCCTTAATGTGCTGTACATTGAGATTTAATGCTATAACGAGCACTCAAACAATATATTTCACTTTGTGTTTCTATGGGGGTGCAAACTGTTGAAATCCTTACTTAATGCATACTAAACTGATCCTCTGTAAAAAAAAAAAAAAAAAAGAAAGAAAGAAAGAAAGAAATTATCAATTCCCAACTTGACTCTCACTGGGATTAAACATGACAATAGGTCTGCTCTGATTTCATCATCATTTAAAAAAAATCATCTATTATTTTTCACTTTATGTTTCTGTGTGGGAGCAAACTGTTGAAATCCATACTTGATGTATACTAAGCTGATCTTCTGTATATTAAGATAATCAAAAATGAATCTTGATGTGAATGGAAGGGGAGAGGGAGTGGGAAATGGGAGGGTTGTGGGTGGGAGGGACGGTATGGGGGGGAAGCCATTGTAATCCATAAGTCGTACTTTGGAAATTTATATGCATTAAATAAAAGTTTAAAAAAAATTTATTTAAGGTATATAAATTTCATGTACTTACTATATACAGATTCAGAAACATAGAAATACTTCCAACCCTACCCTCCCTCCTGCCCATACTCCTACCCTTCTTCACTCCCTATTTTATTCTCAATTTTTTCAAAGATCTATTTTCAGTTAACTTTATATGCGTAAGATTAACCCTACGCTAAGTAAAGAGTCAAACAAATAGCATGAGAAATAAACACTGTACCTCAACAGTTGAGAAAAGAGCTGTTAAAAATCATTGACTCTCAGAATGTCAATTTTACTCTTATACATTACCTTTTAGGTACTCTATTAGTTACCACCAGTTATGGAAAACATATGGCGTTTGTTTGGGACTGGCTTATTTCACTAAGTATCATGGATTAAATTTGCAGCATTTTGTTGCAAATGACAGGATTTCTTTTTTTTCTCTTAGCACTGTGCAGTATTCTACAGTGTACATACAACATAATTTCTTTATCCAGGCCTTAGTTGATGGACTGGGTTGATTCCATATTTTAGCTATTGTGAATTGAGCTGCAATAAACCAGGGGGTACAGCTCACTCTTTTCATATGCTGATTTAATTTCATTTGGATGAATTCCCAGGACTGGAATGGCTGGGTCAACATTCAGATTTCTAAAGTTTCTCCCTACTGTCTTCCTCTGGGGCTGCATCAGTTTACATTCCAATCAACAGTCCATTAGGATACCTTCTTCCCCACATCCTCGCCAGCATTTGTTGCTTGTTAATTAATTTATGAGAGCCATTCTAACTGGGGTGAAGTAAAACCTCATTTTGATTTTGATTTGCATTTCCCTGATGGCTAGTGATCCTGAATGTTTGTTCATGTGTCTGTTGTTCATTAGAATTTCCTCTCTTTAAAAATGCCTGTTCAAGTCCTTTGCCCATTTCTTAACTGAATTGTCTGTTTTGCTGTTGTTGAGTTTCTTGAGCTCTTCTAGATTCGATATTAATCCTTTCTCTGTTTCATAGTTTGCAAATACTTTCTCCCTTCTGTTGGATGCCTCTTCACTTTGTTGAGTGTTTCTTTTGCAGTGCAGAAGCCTTATAGCTTGATGTAATCTCATTTGTCTATTTTGGCTTTGATGGCCTGTGCCTCTGGGGTCTTTTTGAAGAAGTCTATCCATATGCCAATGTCTTGCAGAGTCTCTCAAATATTCTCTAGTAATTTGATGGTATTTGGTCATAGATTTAGGTTTTGATCCAATTTGAGTGGATTTTCATGTAAGGTAACAGGTAAGGGTCATCTTTTATATTTCTACACATGAAGATCCTGTTTTCCCAGCACCATTTGTTGAAGAGACTGTCCTTGCTCTAGGGATTGATTTTAGCTCATTTGTCAAAGATAAGTTGGTCGTAGAAGTGCACATTGATTTCTGGAGTTTGTTCTGTTCCATTCATCTACACATCTCTTTTTTGGCAGTACCAGGCTGTTTTGATTATAACTATTGTGTAGTAGGTCTCAAAATCAGATATTGTAATGCTTCCAGCTTTGTTTTGTTTTATAAGATTGCTTTAGCTTTTGGGTCTCTTGTGTTTCCATATGAATTTTAGCATTATTCTAGATCTGAGAAGAATGCCATTGGTATTTTGATTGTGATCACATTGAATTTATAAATTTCTTTTTGTAGTATGGACATTTTGATGATATTGATTCTTCCAATCTATGAACATGGAATATTTTTCCATTTTTTTGGTGTCTTCTTCTGTGTCTTTCTTTAATGTTTTTTAATTTTCATCATAGAAATCTTTAATATCCATGGTTAAATTTATTCTAAGGTATTTAATTTTTATAGCTGTTGTGAATGTTTTTGATCTTACAAGTTCTTTCTCAAACTTGATACTGTCTGTGTATGCAAAGGCTATTGATTTTTGTGTGGTAATTTTATATCCTGCCATTTTACTCAATTCTTTTATGAGTTCCATTAGTAGAGTCTTTTGGATCCACTTTATATAGAATCATATCATCTGCAAATAAAGATAGTTTGACTTTCTCCTTTCCAATTTGTATCACTTTGATTTCTCTTCTTTTTTAAAGATTTTTTTTATTTCTTCAAAAGATAGAGTTACAGACACAGAGAGGGCAAGACAGTGAGAAAGGTCTTCCATCTACTGGTTCACTCTCCAAATTGCCACAGTGGCTGAGGCTGGGCTGATCCAATATCAGGAGCCAGGAGCTTCCTCTAGGTTTCCCACATAGTTACAGGGCCCAAGTACCTGGAAAATCTTCCATTGCTTTCCCAGGCCATAGCAGAGAGCTGAATCAGAAGTAGAGCAGCCAGGACTCAAACCAGCTCCTATATGGGATTTCAGCACTGCAGACAGTGGCTTTACCTGCTAAGCCACCTCACCAGCCCCTCATTTTTTTTCTTGCCTAATGGCCTGCCAAAAACTTCCAGAATTATATTGAATAATGATGGTGAGAGTGGGCATCCCTGGCCAGCGCCATGGCTCACTTGGTTAATCCTCCACCTGCAGGGCCAGCATCCCATATGGGCACTGAGTTCTAGTCCTGGCTGTTCCTCTTCCAGTCCAGCTCTCTGCTGTGGCCCAGGAAGGCAGTGGAGGATGACCCAAGTGCTTGGGCCCTGCACCCACATGGGAGACTGGGAAGAAGCTCCTGGCTCCTGGCTTCAGTTTGGTGCAGTTCCGGCCATATCAGCCATTTGGGAGTGAACCAATGGAAGGAAGACTTTCTTTCTGTCTCTCTCTCTCACTATCTATAATTCTACCTGTCAAATAAATAAAAAAGAAATAAAAAGAGAGTGGGAATCCTTGTCTGGTTCTGGATCTTAATGAGAATGCTTTCAACTTTTCTCCATTCAATAAAATGCTGATGTGAGTTTGTCATAAATTGCCTTGATTGTCTTGAGTAATGTTCCTTCTATATTGAATTTGAGTAAGGTTTCCATCAAGAAAATTGTTGTATTTTAGCAAATGCTCTCTATGCATGTATTGAAATGAGCACATGTTTTTTGTACTTCAGTTTGTTAATGTGATGTATCACATTGATTGATTTGCGAATGTTGAACCATCCTTGCATACAAAGGATAAATCTCACTTGGTCCAGGTTATTGATATCTCTGATGTGCTGTTAGATTTTATTAGCTAGTATTTTTGAGGAATTTTGCATCTATGTTCATCAGGGATATTATTCTATAGCTTTGTTTTCTCTATTGCATCTTTTTCTGGTTTGGGAATTGAGATGATACTGGCCTCATGAAAGGAGTTTGGGAGGATTCCCTCCCTTTCAGTTGTTTCAAATAGCTTGAGAAGAGTTGGAATTAGTTCTTCTTTAAATGTGTGGTAGAATTCAGCATTATTCTGGGCTTCTCTTGTTGGAGGAGTCTTTAAAAAAACATTTATTGAAGATTTATTTTATTTATGTTAAAGGCAGAGTTACAGAGAAAAGTAGAGACTCAGAGAGAGAGGTCTTTCATCCTCTGGGCCAGGACAAAGCCTGGAGCTGGGCTAGACTAAAGCCAGGAGCCAGGAGCTTCTTCCAGGTTTCCCATATGATTGCAGGGGCCCAGGCATTTGAGCCATCCTCTGCTGGTTTCCCAGGTGCATTAGCAGAAAGCTGGATAAGAAGTTGAGCAGCTGGTACTTGAACAAGTACCCACATGGGATACCAGAGCTGCAAGCCAGGACTTTAACCCGCTGCACCACCATGCCAGCCCCTTGGGGGGTCTTTATTACTGATTTACTCTCCATCTTGCTTACTCGTCTGTTTGGTAAACCTCACTTCTCTGTGCCATTTCCTGTGAAACACTTATCTGGTGTCAGTGTAATCACCCTTCAGTATCTGCATTTTACTGAGTTTTTCTCAACCTTAGTGTCCTCATCAGTAAAATGCATATGATGTGTAGGGGAGGACATGTTCATTTATATTTAATACTACTTGGATGTGACACAGGAACCTTCAGAAATGAAGCCCCATCGAGAGAAAACTGGTTATATTTTATGCTAAGTCTAATGAAGCAGTGCATAGTTGTGAAGAGACCTGGCTGCACTAAAAAGGAAGTGGCTATTTGTCACAATGGTTAAGACACCACTTGGGATGCCTACATCCCCTATCAGAGTTCCTGGTTAGAGTCCAGGCTTTGCTCCTGATCTGGTTTCCTGCTAATGGGCACCCTGGGAGACAGCAGATGATGGCTCAAGTATTTGAGTCCTTGCCACCCACATGGGAAACTTGGATTGAGTTCTGGGCTCCTGGCTTCAGCCTGGCCAAATCCTAGATATTGTAGGCATTTGGTGATTAAGTCCACAAATGGAACATTCTCTCTCGCTCACTCTCTCGTTCTCTCTCTCCCTCTCTCTCCCCCTCCCCCTCCCCCTCTCTAACTTTCTCTCCCCCCCTTTTCTCCCCCCCCCCGTCTCTCTCTTTCAAATAAATAAATCTTTTATTAAAAACCATCAAGTTTATTTTTGTCTATTTGCAAATAGTTTTGTAGATTTAGGGAGTAATTCATTCAAGTTTAATGACTTAAAGTTGACCCAATATTGATCCTTGCTGATTTTGCTTTATCAAAATAAAAGATCACGTTAGATTTTTGTTAAATTACTCTAGGTTCATCATGGAATGAATAAGGCAACATGTGTCAAATCCTTTTGAGAATATACAACACTAGATGGCTTTCTCTTAAGTGTGACGATGACAGGCCATAATACTACTGCATATTTTCTTACCAAACTGAAGTTCTGGGCTTAGTTTCAATGTTTTATTTAATATTATTCTTACCAGCTATCTTCCGACAGAGCTCAATCACATCTTTAGTTAATATTCCTGAAAACTACATCTGGGAGGGCTTCAGTCTCCCTGGCACTGACAAACACTTTTCACCGTAACACCCGCGTCTGTTGGCTGATTACTAACCACAGTTGTTATTGAAGAGACTCTCTCTTTTGTCCTCAAAAATCTTGTAAGCAGTAATTTCACAGCCCTCAGGAGTTCACCCTAATACAATGCCTGGTACCTTTCTGAGCATGGTAATTTTTAGGTGGCTGCAAAGTAGCAAATTGATCCACCTGGGGATTTTCGGCAGCCTCTTCCCCAGACTGAATGTCACTCCTGGGATTGTGGCTCGATGTGACATAACAAGGCAGCGTTGGCCAGAGACCTGCCATCTGGACTCTGACGAGCCAGGTGTCATTTACACAGGCCTGGCATTCAGACTCAGGGGTCACAAAGCAGCTTTCTCCAGAAGCAAAATAAAGTTGTCAAGCAAGTATTTGCCTTGAGTCTGCCAGGTGCCATTCGGATATGACAAACTTGTCTTCCTGTTTTTATTATGGCTTACTAATTCTGGAGAAAGATGGAATTTTTTTTCTCTCCTAATGCATGCTCATCCAAAGGTCAAAACAATTTTAAACAAGGGCAGGCACGGTCCTGCAATAAAAATGCAGCAATCTAATAGTGCAATAAGTCCGTGTAGGGGCTGATGGAAGTGTCATGTTTACCTCTCAGGAAAGGGCACTTTAATCAAAAGACTGATGGCAAGAGGAGCTTTGAATTTGTTGGTCCCTTACTCCTGTATCTGCATGAAAATGTGTCTTTGCAACTATATATTCTTGAGATGAGTGATACCATGGAGAAATACATGCTCTGAAATAAGCAGGGAGATATAGAAGCATAATAAAGGGCTTTGCCCACTGCTACAGCCTCTGTGGTTGTCAAGCAGGAGATGCCATCTTATTAGAGAAATGTGGGGATGTTTGAAGGAGTTGTCCCCCATCCCTGCCCACGGGGGACATGGACTCTTGCATCTTTCCTGAATTGTTTATTTCCTTAGGTGTGCAATGGCACTCAGAGAAAACCAATGCTTGCTGCTGAGACACTGCATGGAAAATGGAGTAAAGGCATAAGAAAAAACAGGGGTGAGCATTTGGCCTAGCAGCTAAGCAGCACTCTGAGTCCCTGCATCCCATGTCAGTGTGCCTGGGTCTGATTCCCAGCTCCAACTCCCAATTCCAGGATCAGGCTAAAATGCACTCTGGGAGGAAGCAGGTGGTTGTTAAAGTAACTGAGTCCCTGCCACCCAGGTGAGAGACCCAGTTTGAGTTTCCAGCTCCTGGCTTTGACCTAGGCTAACCTCAGCTATTGCATATTGTGAGTATTTGAGGAGTAAATTAGCAGATGGAAGATGTGTGTGTATGTGTGTGTGTGTGTGTGTGTGCCTTTCAAATAAATAAATCGAATATAAAATACTATTTAAAAACTAGTAAAAGGGAGGGGTGGGCTTTCAGCCTAATGGTTAAGACACATGTTAAGGTACGTACAGACCGCTCACATCAGATCCACTGGGGGCTCCAGCTTCCTACCCATGCAGACCCTGGAAGGCAGCAGGTAATGACTCAGCTACTTGGGTCTTCACCACCCAGATTGAGTTCCTGGTTCCAGCTTCAGCCTGGCCAAGTCCCTGCCATTTCAGGCATTTGGGGAATGAATCAAGATGATGGGAGTGGGCTCTCTTTCTCTCTTCCGGTTTCCCCACCCCACCTCTTGAATAACTAAATAAGAAAACAGGGAAAAAAAAAAATGGCCAGGAGACCAGTTCTGCAGTGTTCCTTCCCAGTGAAGTAAGCAGCTTTCTCTCATGCAGCTTTAGTGCTAGCTCCCAGGAAGATGGACTTCTATAGAAAGCAGTTAACACTTCCTTGGTCCCAAGGTTGGACCCACACCTTTCTCTGGAGCTCCGTTTACTACGGTTCATGCACAGGGCTGCTCCAGTGCAGAGGGTCTTGGTCATGAGCCAAAGAAATAGTGGCTGAGGATCTGTGCATGATAGTTCTCAGTGGCTTGTGAAGTCAAATGGATGGGTTTGGGATTTCAACTGAATTTCTCACCAACTTTTAAAGATAAGATTTGGAAGGGAGGAGACTCTGACAGACTGTTCCATGCATTTGCATTGAGTTTGCTAGGTGGAGGCATTGAATGAACTGCTGGCTGTGTAAATTGGAGTCTCAGAGGAGAGAGCTGGATTAAATGTGTGAGTAAGTCACACGCCCACTGAAGCCCTGGGTGTGGATGACATTGCAGAGAGAGCAAAAGAGGGAGCAGAGAAAGAGGTTGGAGAATACCAGCGTTTAATTGCTTAGATGGAAAATGTTAAGATGGCCAAGGAACAGTAAATTTTTTTTCTTTCATACTATTTGTTGAACTTTTAGTATAGAATTAATCATATGTGTATAAAGTTAATTGAAAATAGATCTTATGAAAAAATAAGAATGAGAATAGGAGAGGGAGAAGGAATAGGGGAGGGAGTGTGGATGGAAGGGTGGGTATGGTGGGAAGAATGACCATGTTACTAAAGCAAACAATTCCTATTCCTTAAATAAAAGGTTTCTGGGAGAAAAAAAGATGGCCCAAGAGACAAATATCAGGACCAGGTCCCATGACATGGGTTGAATGTAGGCTGTTTTCAATCAGGGAGAGAACAGAGACACTGCCAGTCATCAAAGGCTGCTGAGTGTTGTGGGAAAAGAACATTGCAAAAGGCCTGTTGGCTGTAACAAAGAGGAAGAAGGGGTGATCTTACTGGGGACTGTGTTTTTTATTTAATAAATGTAAATTTACAAAGTGCAACTTTTGCATTGTTGTGGTTTTTTGCCCATAACCTTCCTCCCACCCGCAGCCATCCCATCTCCCACTCCCTCTCCCATCCCACTCTTCATAAAGATTCACTTTCAATTATCTTTACATACAGAAGATCAACTTAGTATATACTAAGCAAATATTTCAACAGAATGCACCCACACAACCGCACAAGATATAGAGAACTGTTCGACTAGTAGTTTTACTGTTAATTCTCATAGTAAAACACATTAAGTACAGAGATCCTACGTGGGGAGCAGGTGCACAGTGACTCCCGTTGTTGATAACAATCGACACTCTTATTTATGACGTCAGTAATCACCCAAGACTCTTGCCATGAGCTGTCACAGCAACAGAACAAACAACCCACTTAAGAGATGGGCCAAGGACCTTAACAGACATTTTTCAAAAGAAGAAATCCAAATGGCCAACAGACACATGAAAAAATGCTCAGGATCTCTAGCCATCAGGGAAATGCAAATCAAAACCACAGTGAGGTTTCACCTCACCCTGGTTAGAATGGCTTACATACAGAAATCAACTAACAACAGATGCTGGCGAGGATGTGGGGAAAAAGGGACACTAACCCACTGTTGGTGGGAATGCAAACTGGTAAAGCCACTATGGAAGACAGTTTGGAGAATCCTCAGAAACCTGAATATAGCCCTACCACAGGACCCAGCCATCCCACTCTGGAATTTACCCAAAGGGAATTAAGCTGGAAAAATAAAGAGCTGTTTGCACCTCAGTGTTTATTGCAACTCAATTCACAATAGCTAAGACATGGAATCAACCTAAATGCCCATTATCAGATGACTGGATAAAGAAATTATTGGATATGTACAGTATAGAATACTATACAGCAGTAAAAAACAATGAAATCTGGTCATTTGCAACCAAATGGAGGAAGCTGGAAAATATGCTGAGTGAAATAAGCCAGTCCAAAAGGGACAAATATCATATATTCTCCCTGATCGGTGACAACTGAGCACCAAAAAGGAAACCTGTTGAAGTGAAATGGACAGTGTGAGAAACAATGACTAGATCAGCCCTTGACTGTTGGGGACTGATTTCTTAGACTGCTTAAAGGATCTAGAGGATCTACTCCATGTGAGAGTGCTCAGAAGTGAACAGGAGATGAGGAAATAAGAACATCAAGTTTACTGTGTGTAACACTCGCAAGAATTCTTGTTCTTGGGTGGAGGATATTGGGAGATGGTGGAAAGAGGCATTGGAATGGGGTGGGAGTGAGGTTTGTTTGCATGTTTGTTTTTCAAATAGAATGCACCATCAGTCTTAAGTGCTAATGGTGAGAATCCCAACAAAAAAGACTAAACAAATGTGTATTGCTCCTAAGAGACTGGGAAAGGGTAAGATCCCAGCACAAAATGAAAGGACAGTCAGAGTAGGAGATGTTATCAGAGAGCAGGACAGCAGAGGCTGGCATTTGTGTAGATAGGTCTCTGTGCTTGATCACAGAGAGTTGAGGGTTTCTCTCTGATGCTCTTGGGTTGTGTGAATTAAAATGTGTCATCAGTTTTTGATGAATGAGAAGGAAGCCCTGAGATCACAAACACAAATGGATCCAAGAGTTTTGGCACAAGGCAGAATGGAGAGGCAGCTCGGAATTGAGGTGCAAAGAGTACCACCAAATGCAGAACTCTGTTAACTTGCTAGAAATCTAGGACTGGTGTTGAAAAGGGGAGAGGACAGGGCTGAACACATGTGGCATCAGCATTACCAGAGGTATGTATTGGAGCTGTGAGATTGGACCTATGCAGTCATTTAATAAATATATACTGAGCTATCATCATGAACCTTACCAGCTTCTGAGAATACAAAGATGGAGTGAGATTGCTCCCAAACACAGCATTAATCTAGAAAGAAGTTGACATGTAAATAAGCCACAGTGATGCAGAGTGACAAGGGCTGTAATAAGCAGGACAAGGTTTTATAAACGTTTGTATGAAAAATGTACCTCTCTGCTAGTGAGACTCAGAGGAAACCTGAATAGAAAATAGTGTTTCTGTTTATATGTAAAGAATAAATAGTAGTAAACCTGGAGGAGAAAGGGGAAATGTATTTCTGGTAGTGGGAGGAAGTGTAATGTTGCTACCATCTGTGAAATTGTATAAAGAGTAGGGATGCTGCAGTATAAACCGAGTAGGTCACATCTGAATACATAGACAGAAAACTCATAGATTCAGAGAGCACTAAGGCCAGAAACAGAGATCCTCAAAGTCCACACAGTCATGTTACACAGCAGGAAAGAGCCCAAGAGAGGAAGAAATGGAACATTCAGATAATAATGGGGTAGAACTCCCAAGTCAGTGTGGGCCTCACTCAGGCATCTCGGTCTCACAGCCACGCCTCCACTGAATGCAACTGTGCATGGTCTGGAATGTCCCATGGGAAGGGGCAGCATTGCCTGGGCTCCACTCACAAGCAGCAGGTAACTGGAGCGGGAGCTTCACATGAGGGGGAGGCTAAGCTCCCTGGCTACTGGGTCAGCAGTCAGAGTTCCCTGTGAGTCTCCAGAGCTGTCTCCACTCCTCTGGCAGGTCTGTGGGATTTGTGATATGCTGAAGACATAACTGCTAATTTAGCGGGATTGACATTGAGGCAGGAAGCAGGCAGGCAGGCAGAAGCAAGCACCTGAGTCCGTCTTTGTCAAGTCTCTGATTATCAGCCAGCCTCATCAGGATTTCTTGTGAATGAAGAGCTTACTAGAAAAAAATGTCAAAGAATATATCCATAATCTCTTGATTTTCTGTTTATTTGTTTAAACTGAGATTTGCCTGCTTTTGTAATTCTGATGGACTGCATAGAATTTTAAATTTATTTCTTGATTAGGTCAAATTGTCTTTCCTCAGGGCATGATTCTGAACATTGATGTAACTCTAGAGCATGACAGATGCCAAAAGTGTAAACAATTCTGCTGAATGGTCATCAACTGGTGGCTATCTCAGGATACCAAGAGATTGGGACTGGTTGTAAAATGAGTCCCACTTCTCCAAAGATCAATTAATCTCATCCAGCCTTGTGAGCACACTGTGAGCTGGACTTTTGCCCCTTAGAGTTCACTAACATAGCCATACCCTATAAGGCAACTGTCAACATAAGCTCTCAGTTTCTGTGTGTGTGTGTATGTGTGTGTGTGTTTGTGTGTCTGAAATCCAGTATAAGACACAAATAGATTCTTAAGCTCCCCGAATAAACTAGATTCCAAGTAATTAACACTGATGATGGTGCTGCTGAGAGGAGGAGTATGATATGAAGATTGAGATGAGAAATAGAGTTCAAGTATAATTATTGCAAATGGATGAAGACAGATTCAAAGACAAACCCAGTATGAACATCGATATGGACATTGCAGATCCTTGGTCAGAGATAGTTAAGTAAAAAGGCATCAGGGTTATAACCTTTACATTGACATATTTCAGTATGTCCAGGCTCAAGTGAGTCCACGAGAAACTGATGAGGTGTGAACAGGTTGATTTGAGTGAAAGCAACTTTCAACTGATAGGGCAAAAAGTAGTGGGAAAAAAACCTAGGAGAATTCAGAATGTGAGCATGACTTGATATTATTTTCTCTTTTTTTATTTTTATTTTGTTTGGGTAGGAAAAAAAATAAATAGAAAAAAAGACTTAGTCATGTATTCAAAAAAATTATTTGTTCAGCACCTACTATGGACACATGCTATTTATCAGCAAACAAACACAGCTCAGTTGCCAAGGATCTTAGTGGGAGGAGAAAAAGTAAACAACAAAACACTAATGTTTGGGGAAATAATAAATGCGAGTAAGCAAATAAATGAGCAAGGAAGGAATGAAAGATGCCATCTTAGGTAGGTAATTAAGGGCAAGTCATCCTCTTGGCCTTCGAGGAGTATCTAAGGAAGTGGAGTGAGGGGTCCTTTTGGGTTTTGGGGGAGAGAATCCAGAGCAGAAAAACAGAGCAGGTGTGAAGCCTTGAGAGGGAACATCCTCAGGAGTTTCAGGGGCAGGAGGTGCACAGGGTGACTGAAACCACATGAGCCAAAGCCCAAGAGGCCGATGATAAAGAACCTTGGTCTTTTATTAAATTTTATTTATTTCTATTTACTTGAAAGGCCAACCAACAGAAAGAGAAACAGAGACAGAGATCTCAGAGCCACTGAGTCACTTCCCAAATGCTTTTAACAGCCAGAGCTAGGCGTGCTGAAGCCAGGAACCTGGAATTCAATCCAGGTCTCCTAAGTGGGTGGCAGTGACTAACGTACTGGAGCCATGGTCTGCTTCATCCCAGGAAGCACATAGGCAGGAAGCTGGAGCTGAAATGGAGCAGGAACTTGAACCCAGGCCTCTAGGATGAGATGCAGACATCTCAAAGTGGCATCTTAACCACTCTGCCACACACCTGCCCCAAGAAGTTTGTTCTTAATAAAAATGCAGGCAGATTATTAAAAAAAAGATTAATAGTGAAAATCAGAGAGGCAGATGATTTTGATAAATTTTAATTTTTTTTCCTATTTGGTATCTTAATAAAATTATTCATCTAGAGCTCTAAGGCAATAGTAACCCAAAAGTATGTCTGAATATTTTTGTAATTTGTTACATTCATTACAATCAAACTGAAATAAGCTATCAAAGTCAATGAAAAAAATGACTAATTGACATAATGTGAAGAGCTCTGAAGAATCTCATTGAGTACCAGTGGGTTAATCAGCAGGCTAATAAAACAAGGTTTAGTTAAATACAACAATGAGAAATGTATTCTGTGTGGTACTATTCAATTCTTTTGTTGTCAGGGGAAAAATATCAGGACAAAGTTTTGAGATTTCATTGTTTAAATAAATGGTCCTTTTGCCCACTTGAAAAATCTGCCACTTGCTATTGTTATTGAACTTCTTGTCATCGTCCTACTCTTCTGCGAGACTGGAGGACTTGGAATTTATGTCACTTTTATTAACTGCTTGTGCCATTGAGAAAGGCTTTCATGTCTTAGTTTCCTGGGAGACAAATTGGGGAAGGATTGGGTTTACTCTCTCTTGGAGGATGAAGGGTTTCTGTCGCCCTGAACAGCAGTGGGATGCATAACCTCAGGTTTTGCGCTTCACAAGAAGGGTCTTGTTTTGCTGTCGAGGGATGGGGGTGTTTTTCAGAGAGTAAGATAGTTAGTGCTGTCTTAAGAGTGAGCAGTTGTGGCCGGCGCCGTGGCTCACTAGGCTAATCCTTCGCCTGCGGCGCCAGCACCTCAGGTTCTAGTCCTGGTTGGGGTGCCAGTTCTGTCCCGGTTGCTCCTCTTCCAGTCCAGCTCTCTGCTGTGGCCCAGGAAGGCAGTGGAGGATGGCCCAAGTGCTTGGGCCCCTGCACCCACATGGGAGACCAGGAGGAAGCACCTGGCTCCTGGTTTCAGATCCGGCTGTAGCAGTCATTTGGGGGGTGAACCAACGGAAGGAAGACCTTTCTCTCTGTCTCTCTCACTGTCAAAAAAAATAAAATAAAAAATAAAAAAAGTGAGCAGTTGTGGGCGTTGGGCACCATTGTGGCACAGCAGGTTAAATTGCCACTTGCTATGGTACTATCCCATATCAGAGAACCAGTTGGAGTCCTGGCTGCTCCACTTCCTATCCTGCTCCCTGCCGATGCACGTGGGAAAGCAGTGGAAGATGGGCCGGGTGCTTGGGCTACTGCTGCCCTAACAGGGGACTAGGATAGAGTTCTAGCCTCCTTGCTTTGACCTGAATGAGTCCATGGCCATTGTGGCCATTTCAGGAATGAACCACAGGATGGAAGTTCACTCTTTTTCTGTCTGTAACTCTTTGTGACTCGGCCTTTCAAATGAATACATCTTTCTCTTTTTAATTTTTGAAGACTGATAGGGTTAGACATAAAGGCTAATATTTTAGAGGTTTTGGGTTTTGTTTTAGACTTATTAAAGAAAAGAAAATACTGATTCTGTGAAAAACCTTTTTGGTATCAAGCTTCATCCTTCTGTCTTGTCCTTCTCATGATTCCCTGGTCATGTCTTCATCACAAGGGGTTGAGATTATCTCAGCTTGCTTCAGGATCCAGCATGTTGGGAAGATAGAAGTCATAATTGTGATTATTGGCATTGATCAGTGTTGGCCTAGTCTTTACAGCATTTATCTCCTGTGCCTCAGTTTCTCTTACCTTGACTATACATACGTTCAGAACCTTCATGTCTTGAAGAATCTATAAACTCTCTCTGGTCACCGTTTAGCTGCCCCATACCATCCCCATATTCAGATGGTTTCTCTGTTATGGTCATTTGTGTTTGCTTCCTCCTATCCTCATCACCGTGATCTTTTTTTTTTTTTTTTTTTTTTTTTTTTAGATTTCTTAATTTGTTTATTTCAGAGGTAGTGTGACAGAGAGGGAGAGGAAAAAAGAGAAAGATATCCCTTCTGTTGGGTCACTCCCCAAATGACTGTGATAGCCAGGGCTGGGCCAGGCCAAAGCCAGGAGCCAAGAACTCCATCTGGGTTTCCCACATGGATAACAGGGGCCCAAGCACTTGGGCCATTATCTGATGCCTCCCATATGTGTTAACCGGGATCTGGATCAGCAGCAGAGTAGCTGGGACTTGAACTAACACTCCAGCATGGGTTGCTGATGTTGCAAGATGTCACACAATCCACTGCTCTATAAAACCAGCCTCCTCCTTGGGCCTTAGAAACTTGATGACTTGAAAGATGAATCTGTCTTTCAGGTCATCTCCCAGTCCTCAGATTCATTGGTACTTCAACCCTATCCTTCACCTTTCTAGAACACTCATTTATCTTCTGTATACCTATGCTAGAAGCTGGAGATAGAGAATAGGTGTCCAGATGGGTTAGGGAAATGAGTACATAAGAGCAGTGCAATACAGTACAAGGAAGGCAATAATACTATTTATGATCAGCACAAACTCTGTGTTAACACAAAAAGGGCCTCATGCAAACTGCCATGGGGATTGATAATGAGAGCAGATGTCAGAGAAGTTCACTTTCTTCAGACCACAGCTGCTTCTGTTCTCTTCCCACTTCACAGCTGCTTTCAAGTCTATCTTCATCTCCTGGGTCATAGACTTCTGAGAGACAAGGACTAAGCTGGCCACTCATCCTAGTCCATCTTCTTTCCTGCTCTCCTTCTCTGTTGTCCCTGTGGATGACTCAGATCTAAAGATTTATCTCTGGAGGCTCTGTCTTGAAGTTATAGATTCTGTATCCCGGATGTCCTCATATTTGCACTGCTGTGTCAGAAGGCTTCTCTACGGGGTGCGATTGGCATAGGGGGCATGACAGGTAATTGTTATGCAGGTGTGTACCACATAATGCAGGACATTCAAAATCCCTGGGCACTGAATGCCAGTAGCACCTTACAGATGTTTCCAAGTCATGCCTGAGTAGAACCAGCTCTTGTTGAAACCAATCGCCACCTTAAATTTACTCTACAGTAAAGTTGTACTGAATATTTTTTCTCCAAAGCAACAATCTCCTCTAAAATTGAACATTCTTTTAAAATATACCTATTTGCCTAATCTTAAAACTAACCCATCATTGCTAGGTGGTCCAACCTGGTTAGCAATGTCTCCAATATCTTTGCACAGTAGATTTGACTTCTGCCTATGTTAGGCAATGCATCATGCTCATGACATCCAAGTCTTGATCTCCTAATTTGCAGAACAGATCCTCTGTTTCCAGCCTCCTTTCCGGTACATCCTAAACATCACATTCACCATGCTTCTCACTTGCTGTACAACCCACAGCAACTGACTTATGTTATAGTAAGACTGAAGAGACACAATAAAACTCTTTCCCTGCAAACATGTAAAAATGTGTTTCAGGTATCTTTCAATCCTTATGTTTGTATAATTGAGCTTGCAATAAAATGTGCAAGATCCTGAGAGATCTACTATGAAGCAAAATCATGAACCAACTGCATGAATGCATGCTAAAGGCAGATGCTCACCTAAAGGCAACTGCTCATTGCCAGCAACCTACAGCTTTAATTTCAGCAGCTAATGGGGAAGAAGGGTTCCTGATAAGTGATGAGTTATGGCAAAAGTCTCTTTATAGAAATCAGAATCCAAGAGCCTAGATTTTCACTGAAAGAAAACCAAACCAAGGCTGGCTCTGTCGCGTAGTGGGTCAAGCTGCTGCCTGAGATGCTGGCATTCCATAAGTGCATTTGTTCAAGTCCCAGCTGTTCCATTTCTGATCCAGCTCCCAGCTAACACTCCTTGGAAAGCAGCAGAAGATGGACCAAGTACTTGGGGCCCTGCACCCATGTGGGAGACCCAGAGGAAGCTCCTGGGCCCTGGCTTTAGCCTGGCCCAGCCCTGGAATTGCAGCCATTTGGAGAATAAACCAGCAGATGGAAGTTACCTCTCTCTCTCTCTCCCCCTCCCTGTCTATGGGTCTGCCTTTCAAATAAATAAAATCTTTAAAAAACAAAACAAAAGTAAACTGAACCAAAACTAATACCCTGCTCTGCAAAAGAGGGTAGCTTTGAATTTCTGAAACTCATTTTGGGATAAAGGGAAAAAGAAATTATCTCTTGAAATTGTATGACAAAAATCTAGATGTGCTGCGTGTCAACAGCGTAACTTCACACTGTTTAGACAGCTGGAAAAAATTGAGTTTTATTTTTTATTTTTTTATTTTGACAGGCAGAGTGGACAGTGAGAGAGAGAGAGACAGAGAGAAAGGTCTTCCTTTGCCATTGGTTCACCCTCCAATGGCCGCCGCGGTGCGCCGGTCGCAGCGCGCTGATCCGATGGCAGGAGCCAGGTGCTTCTCCTGGTCTCCCATGGGGGCAGGGCCCAAGCACTTGAGCCATCCTCCACTGCACTCCCGGGCCACAGCAGAGAGCTGGCCTGGAAGAGGGGCAACCGGGACAGAATCCGACGCCCCGACCGGGACTAGAACCCGGTGTGCCGGCGCCGCAAGGCGGAGGATTAGCCTAGTGAGCCGCGGCGCCGGCCTAAAAATGAGTTTTAAGGAGGCCCTGCCTAGGTTGATGTCCTCAGATTTGTGATGAAAGCAAATGCAAACTCTGGGTGGGGCATGTAAGGGTACTTCAAAAACTCCCTGGAAAAACGGAATTGAAATAGAAGTTAGTTTGGGGGCACAGAATTGTTGAAGTTTCTGTATGGTTTTCTAGTAGTACCCATTTTTTCATGAACTCTTTGAAAACCTGTCCTACTTTCAAATTGGGCTCAAAGATATCACACAGGTACTTTCCTAGAAGCATGATCTCAGAGAAAAATAGAATCATGAAATTCACAGGGAAACAAGATACCAACGTTGTGCATCACCCGAAATAAGTCATAGCATTGTCAGTGTGACAAAAACCTCAGATATTTCAGATATTGAAATTCTTGGATTTTTTTTTTTAAATATAGAAGATGTGATTAAGGAAGGCAGTATCAAAAATCCTGAGTGACATTTGAAGAAGAAACAAAGTTGTAGAAGTAAAAATACAATGGATAAAATCAGAAACTTAATGGTAGTGTTACATAGCAGTTTCTACTCTGAGAATGGTGACATGGAAATGTAAACTGAAGAAATTGCCCCAAGAGACCAATCAGAGGGAGTTTTCTTTTTTTTTTAAGATTTATTTATTTATTTGAAAGGGTTAGAGAGAGAGACTCTTCCATCAGCTGATTCATTCCTCAAATGTCCATGTAGGGGCTGGACCAGGCCAAAGCCAGCAGCTCCTTCTGGGTTTTCCACATCGGTGGCAGGGACCCAAGAACTTGGGCCATCTTCCACTGCTTTTCCCAGACCATTAGCAGGGAGCTGGATTGGAAGTGGAGCATCAGGGCCA
Organism: Oryctolagus cuniculus; assembly: GCF_051225735.1. Taxonomy (NCBI): domain Eukaryota; kingdom Metazoa; phylum Chordata; class Mammalia; order Lagomorpha; family Leporidae; genus Oryctolagus; species Oryctolagus cuniculus. The sequence goes on along the minus strand of NC_142869.1, from coordinate 175,550,393 downwards.
CAAACCCGTGTGCATATGGGATATGGCATCATGGGTGGCAATCTTACACACTTTGCCACAATGCCAGCCCTGCTATTTTTATGTTCTAAATTTTAATTAGATTTAACAGATTCAATGAGCTTTGTAGATGCTGTTCCAAGATGGTAGTCCACCCCTCCCTCTCTTGCCTCTTTCCTTCCCACCCGCCTGCCTTCTCTCTCTCTCTCTCTCTCTCTCTGTGTTTTTGAGATAATATATTCTAGGTTTACATTATAGTAAAAAGGCTTTAAACTTTATCATTCAATACACTCAATGCTTCTCTCTCTCTATATATATATATATATGTATATATATATATATATATACTCACACCTTAACATTTTCTTTGCTGCCTCTTTCACTTTCTATTTGCTATTTTTTTCAATGCAATTCATGTACACAGGATATAATGTTCAAATCAGGCTAGGCATATCTGCTAAAACATTTCTCATTTTTTCTGTCTCTGACTATTCTCATGGGATCTCTATTTGAAATACAGCTTTATATAGTCTTTCATTGAAAAGATGGAGGTGGTAAATATTATTTTTTCTAAAAATATCCTTATTTAGACTTTATAAATAGATGGTTTAATGGGTGATAAATTTCAAGTTGATGTCCCACATTAGTTTGAAATCAGCAGCCAATTTGGGAAGTGAACCAGTGGATATAAGTTCTCTCTCTCTCTCTCTCTCTCTCTTTCTCTGTGTGTAACTCTTTCAAATAAATAAATCCAGAGAAATTAGTCACTTCATCAAATTGGATAGAAACATTATCTATCCAGCCCTATCCATTGCAGCCACTTGGGGAGTGAACCGTGAATAAGTGGATACAAGATCACTCTCTTTCCCTATGTCTCTCTTTATCTGTGTAACTCTTTCAAATAAATTTTTTAAAAAATCTTAAAATAGCAAAATTAGTTCAATATAATTATCACAACAAAGTTGACTTTTAAAAAAACCGTTTGAAAAATCTATTTAATTACCATATTAACAGCTCAAAGGAGAAAAAACTGTCATTTCAATAAATGCAGACTAGCATTGAATAAAATTCAACATCAATTCGTGTTTTATAAAAATCCTGGTAAATGTAAATGTAACAGAACTCTTTAAACATAAAGATGAACTATTTTTAAGTGACAGCATTGCAACTTAATGATTAAACTTTCAAAATATTTTTCATGAAATTAGGAAGCAAATGAAGTGCCTCATCACCAATTTAACATTGAACAGTGGATGATACTCATGCAGAAAGAAGATAGTAGTAGACAGAAGTGGAGAAGAAAGAAATGACTTATCATTGAAGTAATCAAGAGAAAGAATAAGAAACAAACAAATGGCTTGTGGTTCCATACCATGATTTTGGTGTTATTAATCACATTTGTTCCTAGGGAACGTAGTACAAAGAAACTAACCAAGGTCCTGAGGAAGCCACAATGGCAATGACCCTAATAGAAACTAAAGCCAACTGAACCTGCAGTGGGTTGGCCTATTTTGTTCCCATGACCTCTACAGAAACCAGGGCCAAGTAACTTCGAGTGAGTTGGTTCACTTTGTTCTCTTTAATACTGCTCAGCATTATGAACTCCAGCTGAATCCATCACTTCAATTTCTTTCAAATACATAAAATCTAATTCATTTGAATAGGATTCAAAGTGATTTGATTCACCTGCATCAAATTCGGCTCACTGGAACCAGTCCTTGATTGAAATCTATTAAGTTCAATTCAATAAAATAAATTTATTAGGCAGTGAAATTAATTTTTAATTAATTAACACTTCAATTCAGGTCCACTTGGATCTGAACTTCACTTATACATTTCTAAATTTGTCCCTTATTCAAATCAATAAAATATAGCAAAATCAATGTAATTCTGAAAGATACAACCTGAGGCTAATCAACCACATTCATTTCTATTCATCCCTAATCAGATGAGTTTAGTGACATTCAATCACAGAGAACATATTCACCTTTAACTATCAAATTGGATGTTTTTATTAGAACTTCAAAATTTTTCCTAACATCACATCCCTCGCTACAAGTTTTTCCCATTCTTTGTTGAGTCTTTAAGTTAACATAGAACAGTATAGAAGTAGATAGTTAGAAACAAAGATAATGTTTATCCAGTTTGATAAGCTGACTTCTCTAAAATTATAGTAGTTGCAGATGATAGAGTGATGATAGAGTTGTTTTAATATTTGAGAATACCAAGATAAATGATTTCAAATTTTATTTTTAAAGCCTTAACCTAGTTAAATAGAGACATTTTTAAAATCAGGATCATGGCTATAATATTTTTTAAAAATAAAGAGGTTAAAATGACTACATAATTTGGAAAATACATGGGAATTGAATTAAGGTGTTTACTACAATGAACACCATTATGACCTTTTCATCTCCTACCCAGTAAACAAGGCTGTGGAGTGCTATCCCAATGGGATCCAAGTTCCCAGTTCTCTCTGTTTCTTGACAGATACTCCCTCCCAAGTGTCCAGTGGACTAAACTCTGTCCTCCCATGGGTAAGCATTTGGCAGAGTCATCTGAAAATATAAATCAGCAGGGTCCCGGTGAGCAAGTCCCTAGATCTTGCTGTGAGATTCTTATTCTACAGATGTTCTGTAGTCCAGGAAATCTCATATTGCTTACAAAAGCCTTAGGGAAATCTTAGTTAAGCTGGAAAGGCTCCCCTATATTCTTCTCCCACAATTGGGAAATGGAAAAACAAGCAAAAAACAGAAGTGGTCACTTCATGGCTTCACCTCCCTGGCCTCATCCATGTATAAAGATCCAGAGGGTTGTGCCGCCAGAGTCCAGTCCTTTAGGAGATTGTAGACGGACAAACGACACACTGCAAAGGAGAGACTGTCTGTAAGTCAGAGAACTCTAGAAACCAACATTCCAGTTCTGTCAGCTTCATTGTGGGCCCCTGCTATCCACATTTGACACAGAAGGGAAAAGCAAAGCCAGCCTCCTTGAGCTTCCAAATTATAACTGTCAGATGATCTGGTGGATTCTGCAGTAGCTACCACACCTCCAGATGTCGTCTCCTCCATCCCAACCTGCAATGTATTAGGAAGGTTCCTCTACCTTCCTTCTTCTCTAGGTCATTTGCATTGAAAGGATGGTCTCAAGGCATCACAGTTTTCTGCACATCCAGTCTAGAGTTACCCAATTAAAGATCTCATTTGCAAGGATATTATCACCACTCCTAACTTGGGTTGGATTGTTGCGATTGGATCAGGTGGTCAGCTGAAATTTACTAATGAAGTGGAGGGAATAGATTCATCAGTGCAGTAGTATGGGTGGAAGAGAAGCACAAGTGGGAGATTTTTTCAGCATGTGAGTCACTTAGGAAGGGGATTCTGTGTGATAATAGATTTGTAAATCTGTGCCACTATAGTAACCAGTTTACTGTCTCTGTGTATCCATTAATGTAATGTGGTGTGCTCGAATACATGCAATAACATTTATTTTCAAAAAAAAAAAAAAAGAAGAAGAAGAAGATGGAAGGGAAAGGAGGGAAGAACATTGAAAACACCAGAATACTGAGAGCAGGACCTGCAGAGAGCTGAAAAGGAGTTGCCAGAAGGGGGCGCTAAGCAGCACAGTAAAGTGTTTCTGGGACTTTGGACAAGTTCTGTTTCCTCCACTAAAAAGCCCCCTGTGATTCCTTGACAGAATCTGTAGAAAGGATAGTAGTAATACATATAGTAAGACGAGGTTTCATCAAGCTGTAAAGGATGCTTTTAAGTTTTCATTTTGTAGACTGTAAAAGGCCTGTGGTATTATTTTTAATACCCTATAGAAGTAGATGGAATGGAACTAATTGAATGCCCCAGTGACCGCACTGGGTCTTATCTTAGACTGTGCCGGGATAATATTTGCTTAAGCAGCCTGTTAAGTTACTGTGTGCCTCCCAGAAGCTCCAAAGAGCACATTTGGAAAATCACAGGTATGTACCACATTTCCATCAAGGGGCCCCCATGCATTTGTCCATGTGCTTCCAAAACACCTTGTTATCAGCAAAATCACAGAGTTCTGTGAGCTTTTTCTTTCTCCTTCCCCCAGTTGAGTCATTCGAATCATAATAAACCCTTCACCCTAATAAAACTTGATCTTAAGTGAGTACAAATAGTATGGTGATTATATTTAATTCAATCCATATTCGGCTGCTTTAATTCAATAGGCCTTACTTTGGTAATTTAGCTCCTAGTTAACTTGGAATCTAGTTCATCATTAGCTAATCTTGTTGCCATGATTATATCTCTTTAATATAGTTAACTAAAATCTCCATATTCTAAGGTTAAAGAAATTCCTGAACTCTTGTATAATTAAATGATTTCTTTTCTCACCACTTCATATTCATGTAGTTTTAAAAATTCTTTCCATTTTCATCACCTTTAACCGCTTTTCCCAAAGCCAATTAACAGGTAAATAATGATTTGTAAAGCAAAAGGTAGCACTTCATTAGCATAGTGCTGGAATAAGGCAATTATTTGCTCAAAGTAAATTGAACTTGCTGAATACATACCAAATTAATAATTTATTTTAGTTATGGTGATTTAACCAAATTAGTGCTAATAACAAGGCTACAATTGTTTTTCTTGTTGGCATTCTTTTTGTGGCTGATGTGGAAACAGCTGAGTAAAGCATTTTGTGCATACACTGAACTTATTTTCTTGAGAGGAAAACAGAATGATGTCACTATTGCATCTCCCTAACCAACAGCACTTGTTACATGAAGACTAAGCTATGGTGACTTAAGAGAAATGTGAGGAATGGGACAGGAACTGGGAAACCAGGCTCTTCTGACTGGGTGTCACCCTCGCACCGGGTAGAGGAACGTCCTTGCAGATTTCCCCTTTGGTCCCATCCTGCTGTCTAATAAGAGCCCTTCCTGAGGGTCTGAAATACGATATAACCACTGAGCCTGGCTGCATAGCTAAGGACTCCTGGAACCACCCATTTGGATAAGGACTCTCAAACAGTAAAAAGGTCACATGACAAAAGCAAAGAAGGGCATGGTGGTCACCAAGGACTGGGAAGAGGGGAAATGGGCAGTTGCCAGTCAACAGCCATAAGGACTTCTGTTAACGAGAGGAATACGTTCCAGAGGTCCCTTGCCCAACACTCTACCTGGCGTTAACGATACTGTTCCAAATCCTCACAAGGTTCTTAGGAGAGGAAATCTTCTGTTAAGAGCTTCCCCAAAAAGAAACAAATTTCCAAGAACAGGCATCTGTTGCCAAGACCTTCTCATTCTGTTCCTTTCTCTGCCTGCTGCCTCCAGGCGTTTCTTCCCACCATTCCCCCACAACCCTGCTCAGCCGTGACCTTCTAGCTGTCACAAGACAAACTTGAATTCCTCAGGCTGGCAACGCTGGCCACTCTGGTCTGCTGGAAATCCTTCCTGCATTCTCCCTCAACCCCCTCTGGCTGCCTTCTGCCCAGACCTCCTCTATGGCCCTCTGCCTCTCATTCTCTTCTGAAAAATGCTGTCATAATCTGAGGATTCCAACTTGATTTCTGCCACTTCCAATATTTTTTTTTTGTTTGTCCTGGTGGTTTCTAAAGCAAGATTTTCAGTTCAGAAAATGCTTCTGAGACCCAGGCTTCTACAGCCAATTCCCTATTATATGATGTAAGCTTGTCATCTTTCCGTCAACATTCCCTCAACTTCTCATCCCCCTTCATAGTCCCTGTCTTAGGGAAGCAAATCACCACCCTCTTGGTTGCCCAACACAGCAGCCTGTGATTAGCTCCCAGCACCTGTGGCCATCCTCCCTCCCACCCAAATCCCACTAGTCCCACGCCAACTGTATCCCTTAAGTCTCTGTTTCTTCTCTCTCTTCTATTCTTTTTCCTCTGTATTAAAATCAGGGCATCACATCTGTGCTCCCTGATTCCACCCCTCAGATAGCCATCTCCATCTTACTGTCGAACTTTTTAATCCTAATTCATTGCTTAGAATCCTTTAGTGGTTTCCTACGATGTTGAGGATAAAGTTAAATTGTCTTAAATTGGGGGCAAATAAGCACTGAAAAGTAAGAATAAACCGAGGAAAATAACCAGACAACTTTGTATGTGTGTGATATGGAGCTCATTTATATCTGTTACTGTCTGCTGCCACTGCCCTCTCAGACAGCCCACTCCAGCCTTGTTCTACCACTGATGCCCATGCTCCATCTGGAGCCCTTCCTGACTGTGTGGTACAGTCTGATCCCTTTCCATAGGAGCCCTTACCTCTCTGTCATATTTATTCATCTGGCTAGTGCCTGTTCAATGTTGAAGACGTAACTCAAATAGGAGTATTTTATCGCCTCTAGGAAAATATCTTCATGGCCCCATTGCCCTCACCCACCCTTCTCTGTCTTCACTTTTTTTTTTTAAAGATTTTATTTATTTATTTGAGAGACAGAGTTATAGACAGACAGAGGGAGAGACAAAGAGAGATCTTCCATTTGCTGGTTCACTCCCCAAATGTCCACAATACCCAGGGCTGGGCTGGACAGAAGCCGAAGCCAGGAACTTCTTCCAGGTCTCCCACACAGGTGCAGGGACCCAAGGACTTGGGCCATCTTCCACTGCTTTCGCAGGCCATAGCAGAGAGCTGGATTGGAAAAGGAGCTGCCAATATATAGACCAGCACCCATGTGGGATGCCGGCGTCGCAGGCAGAAGCTAAGCCCACTACACCACAGTACCAGCCCCCACGAGACTTATTACACCATATTCTCCATCAACATGTTTCTTCTTTTTAGGGAAAACCAATGGATGCTTGCTGAATGCATGAATGAATGAGTGGGTGAATATTAGGCCAAACAATAAAGGGAAGTAGTATGATACAACCACCTCTCAGTGTCCATGGGAGTTAATCCCAGACCCCCCTCAGGAAAGGGCCTATAGCACATGCATGCTTCCCACCTGCCTTCAGTCCTCTCTAGATTACTCACTGTACCTAATACAATGTAAATGCTATAAAGTGGTTGTTTTCAAATAATGCGTGGGAAACAATGACTAGGTAAAAAAGCTTGTATATGTTCAACAGAGACATGTTGTTTTGAACTATTTTTGTTCTGCAGTTTCTTGAACCCATGGGTGCAGAACTTGCAGATACAGACAGCGGCCTGGATACAAAACAGGAACAATGTGTTGTACCTTGAAGTATCAGATTTCTGATTCGGGTTTGGGGGAGCTGATTTGGGTAACTGAAAGAATTGTTTGACCTTTATTAGGCCTAAATTTTCTTTTCCCTTAATTTAGGAGGTAATAGACACAGCAAAAGTCTGTTTTCAACCCTAATTTTCTATGATCTGCCTATTAGCTCACAGAAAAACAAGAGCAACCATGGTGTTGGCTGTGTGTTGTAGAATCAGTTCAAGGCTTGTGCACCTTCAGTGTGGGCTGACTCCACCAGGGCCACTGATCTCCTGAATCCGTTCCCATATTCCAAAAGCTGGAATGTAAAGTTCTTTTCCAAGTAAAGAGGTATACATCCCTGTGAATATTCTGTATCTTACTGTTCACTCTGATTTTCTTTTAAGTTTGGATATGTTTATTAAAGTTTATAGAAACATCATAACCAGAAACCTGCTTCATAAATATAAATCTTTTAAAATGATATAAATAATAAACTTCAGCCTAGGAATCTTCCGATACAATGCAAACAATGAGAACTGCAGGGGGCATCTTTTAATATTATGCAAGAATGAGTAAAAACTTTCATTTCTAAAATAAAAACACCCTGATTATTTTAACCCAAATTATAAGGAGCTCATTTTTGGCATTGATGTGACTATTAGACCCAAATGACAATCGAAACTTGTATTTTTTTTTTTTTTTTGACAGAGTTGACAGTGAGAGAGAGAGACAGAGAGAAAGGTATTCCTTTTCTGTTGCTTCACCCCCCAGTGGCCGCTGTGGCCGGTGTGCTGCGGCCAGCGCACCGCACTATCCGAAGCCAGGAGCCAGGTGCTTCTCCTGGTCTCCCATGCGGGTACAGGGCCCAAGCACTTGGGCCATCCTCCACTGCACTCCCCGGGCCACAGCAGAGAGCTGGCCTGGAAGAGGGGCAACCGGGACAGGATCTGGCACCCCGACTAGAACTAGAACCCGGTGTGCCGGAGCCGCAAGGCGGAGGATTAGCCTATTGAGCCGAGGTGCTGGTCTGAAACTTGTATGCTTAAAAGTTAAACACGTGGGGCCAGTGTTGTGGTATAGCCAGTAAAGCCATTGCTTGGCAACCCATTTAGGCACAAGATTGAGTCCTAGCTGCTCTACTTCTGGTCTTCTGTTACTGGCCTGGAAAAAGCAGTGGAAGATGTCCCAAGTGCTTGGGCCCCTGCACCCACATGCAGACCCAGAAGATTTCTTGGCTCTTGGCTTCAGTCTGGCTCAGCACTGGCTGTTGTGGATGAAAGATGTCTGTCTGTCTGACTCTCTCTCTCTGTCTTTCTCTAACTTTCAAATAAAATAAATAAATCTTTAAAAAAGTAAACATGTTAAGTACGTTTCTCATAGTGTTCTGTTGATACTACACTTGATCTTAGCCAAAAGGCCGAGAAGCGATGTGTTCTGTTGATACTAATAACTGAAATAAAAATATTTGCAAACAGTTTCAAAAAACATCATGAATCTGTTTCCCAAATAGGGCATCTGAAATATCAAAACTTTTTTCTCAATTTTTAAAATTTATGTATATAAATGAAACAGGTTTCATATATTTCATATATGAAGTTTTAAGATCATATTGCTGTGGCTTAATAGGCTAATCCTCCACCTGCGGCGCCAGCATACTGGGTTCTAGTCCCGGTCGAGGCACTGGATTCTGGCCCAGTTGCCCCTCTTCCAGGCCAGCTCTCTGCTGTGGCCCAGGGAGTGCAGTGGAGGATGGCCCAAGTTCTTGGGCCCTGCACCCCATGGGAGACCAGGAGAAGCATCTGGCTCCTGGCTTCAGATCAGCGTGATGCACCTGCCGAAGTACGCCAGCCATGGTGGCCACTGGGGGGTGAACCAACAGCAAAGGAAGACCTTTCTCTCTGTCTCTCTCTCTCACTGTCCACTCTGCCTGTCAATAAATAAATAAATAAATAAATAAAAGATCATACTAATATCCCCCACCCTCTCTTGCTCTCACCCTCTCTGCCCCTTCCATTCTTATTTTACTTCTAATTTTTATAATGACATACTTTCAATTTACTTCCAAATTACAAACTTAATCTTCCACTAAATAAAAAATTCAACAAGTAGTAAGTAGGAAAAACCACCATTCCTCAGAAGTATAGGCAGGGCTATAAACAATAAAAAAATCTCAAGATGTCAATTTCATTCAGATACATTACTTTTTTTTACTGTTCCATATATGTTACCATAAATCTGAGGAAGTGTATGATATTTGTCTTTTTGGGACTGATGGATTTGACTAAGCATAATGATCTGTAATTGCACACATTTTGGTGCAAAAGGTAGGATTTCATTTTTTTTGATGGCTGAAATCCATCATGTATATTTACCAAATTTGCTGTATCTAGTCATCTGTTAATGGACATCTGGGCTGATCCCATATCTTAGCTATTGTGAATTGAGCTGCTATAAAAGTTGGAGTACATGTAGCTCTTTTTTTGAAGGTTTTTATTTAATGAAAACAAATTTCATAGGTACAGCTTTTAGGGATATAGTGTTTCTTCACCCCATTCCTGCCCTCCCACCCCACTCCCATCCCACCTCTTACCCCCTCTCCCATTACATTTTTCATTAAGATTCATTTTTAATTGACTTTGTATACAGAAGACCAAGTCTATTCTAAGTAGAGATGTCAGCTGTTTGCACCCACACAGACACACAAAGTATAAAGCACAGTTTGAAGACAAGTTTTACTATTAATTCTCATAGTAAACCTCATTAAGGACAGAGGTCCAACATGGGGAGCAGGTGCACAGTGACTCCTGTTGTTGATTTAACAATTAACACTCTTATTTTTAATGTCAGTGACCACCCGAGGCTCTTGACATGAGCTGCCAAGGCTGTGGAAGCCTTTTTTTTTTTTTGGCAGAGTTATTGAAAGAGAGAGAGAGACGGAGAGAAAGGTCTTCCTTCCGTTGGTTCACCCCTCAAATGGCCACTACAGCTGGCACGCTGCGCCAATCCAAAACCAGGAGCCAGGTGCTTCCTCCTGGTCTCCCATGCAGGTGAAGGGTGGAAGCCTTTTGAGTCCACAAACTCCATTGGTATTTAGACAGGACCATATGCAAAGTGGAAGTTCTCACCTCCCTTCAGAGAAAAGTGCATCCTTCTTTGATGGCCCCTTCTTTCCACTCGGGTCTCACAGAGATCTTTCATTGCAGAACCACTTTTGAAACTATGTCTTGGCTTTCCATGCCTGAAATGCTCTCATGGGATTTTCAGTCAGGTCCAAATGCCTTAGGGGATGATTCTGAGGTCAGAGTGCTGTTTAGGGTGTTTGTCATTCTAGGAGTCTGCTGTGTGGACTGCTTCCCATGTTCTCAGTGGGAATGCTTCCAGCTTTTCTGCATTCACTAGGATGCTGGCCATGGGTTTGTCATAGATTGCCTTGATTGTGTTGAGGAATGTTCCTTCTATACCCAATTTGCTTAAAGTTTTCATCATGAAAGGGTGTTGTATTTTATCAAATGCTTTCTCTGCATCTATTGAGATAATCATATGGTTTTTCTTCTGCAGTCTGTTAATGTGGTGTATCACATTGATTGATTTGCAAATGTTGAACCATACCTGCATACCAGGGATAAATCCCACTTCGTCCGGGTGAATAATTTTCCTGATGTGTTGCTGAATTCAATTGACCAGAATTTTGTTAAGGATTTTTGTATTTATGTTCATCAGGGAGATTGGTCTGTAGTTTTCTTTCTCTGTTGCATCTTTTCTGGATTTTAGGTATTAAAGTGATGCTGGCTTCATAGAATTTGGAAGGATTCTCTCTCTTTCAATTGTTTTGAATAACTTGAGAAGAATAGGAGTTAGTTCTTCTTTAAATGTTTGTTAGAATTCAGCAGTGAATCCCATCTACTCCTGGGCTTTTCTTTGTTGGGAGGGCCTTTATTGCTGATTCAATTTCTGATTTAGTTATGGGTCTGTTTAGGTTTTCTATGTCTTCATGGCTCAATTAAGATTGTATGTCAATTTAGGTTGTATGTCTCGAGGAATCTGCCCATTTCTTCTAGGTTTCTCAGTTTGTTGGCATACAGCTCTGTGTAGTAATTTCTGATGATTCTTTTTATTTCTGTGGTATCTGTTGCTAAATTTCCTTTTTCATCTCTAATTTTATTGATTTGGGTCTTCTCTCTCCTTTTTTTGGTTAGTTGGCCAATGGAGTGTCAATTTTTTTATTTTTTCAAAAAATCAGCTCTTCATTTTGCTGATCTTTTGTATTGCTTTTTGGTTTCAATTTTGTTTGATTGATTTCTTCTCTAATTTTAATTATGTCTTTCCTTCTACTGGTTTTGGGTTAAGTTTGCTGTTTATTTTTTCTAGATCCTTGAGGTGCATAAATAGTTCATTTATTTGGTACCTTTCCATTTTCTTGTTGTAAGCACCAATTGCTATAAACTTTCCTTTTAACACTGCTTTTGCTGTATCCCACAAATTTTGGTATGTTGTATTGTCATCTTCATTTGTTTCTAGAAATTTTTTGCTATCTCTTTTATTTCTTCTATGATCCACTGTTCATTCACTAAAATGTTCATTCTCCATTTTTTTGCATATGTTGTAATGATTATTGAGTTGCTGATTTCTAGCTTCATTGCATTGTGATTCAAGAAGATGCATGGTATAACTTCAATTTTTTTTAATTTGCTGAGACTTGCTGTATGGTCTAGCATGTGGTCAATCCTAGAGAATGTTCCATGTACTGGAGAGAAATATACATACTCTTTGGCTGTAGGGTGGAAGGTTCTGTAGATATCAGCTAGGTCTATTTGATCTATGGTGTCGATTAACTCTGCTGTTTTCCTTAGGATTTTCTGTTTTGTTGATCTGTCCCTTGCTGAGAGTGGGGTATTGAAGTTCCCCATCACTATTGTATTTGGATCTATATCTCCCGTTAAATCTTTTAACATTTCTTTTAAATAGCAGGTACCCTGTGGTTGGGTGCATATACATTCATAATGGTCACATCTTCCTGTTGAATTGATCCTTTGATCATTATATAGTGTTCTTCTTTGTCTCTCTTGATGGTTTTTGTGTTAAAGTCTATTTTGTCTGATATCAAGATGGCCACACCAGCTTTATTTGGTTTCTATTAGCATGGATTATCTTTTCCCATCCTTTCATTTTCAGTGTGCAAGCATCTTTGTTGTTAAGATTTGTTTTTTGTAAGCAGCAACTAGATGGATTTCCTTTTTTAATCCGTTAAGCCAGTTTGTGTGTTTTAACTGGGGAGTTGAGACCATTTATAGTCAGTGTTACTATTGTTAAGTACTGACTTTGCCCTGCCATATTTCTCTAAATAGCTCTGTTTATGTACTTTGGATTTCATTTGTTCTTTTGTTGGGTGATTATCTACTTTTCCAGTGATGTTCTTGTTTCTGTGTGTAACACATGTTTGAACAACTTTCCTAGGGCTGGGCGAGTACTTACAAATTCTTTCAATTTATATTTTCTGTGGAAGATCTTTATTTCTCCTTCATCATAAATGAGAGTTTTGCAGGATACAGTAATCTGGGTTGACAGGTTTTTTTCTCTTAAGACTTGGAGTCTGTCTTGCCATTCTCTCCTTGCCTGTAGGGTTTGTGATAAGAAGTCTGGGGTGAGTTTAATCAGGTTTTCTCTGTATGTGATTTGGTGTTTCTCTCATGCACATTTTAGGCTCTTTATGTGTTACTGAGGAGAGCTTTGCCACTATGTGTCGAGGTGAGGTGAGGATCTTTTCTGGTCTGTCTGTTGGGAGTTCTGCATATTTCCTGGATTTGAATGTGTCTTTCTTTCTCCAGAAGGGGGAACTTCTATGCTATTATTTCATTAAAAAGGCCTTCTAATCCTTTCTCTGTTTCGATGCCTTCTGGAACTCCTAGGATCTGTATGTTGGATTGTTTGATAGAATCTTGCAGATCGACAACCTTGTTTTTCAATTTCCTGATTTCATGTTTTGTTTGGTCTGACTGAGTTATTTCCAGAAATGTGTCTTCTAGTTCTAACATTCATTCTTCTGTTTCATTTATTCTATTTCTGAGAATATCCACTGTATTTTTTATTTGCTTTATTGGATTCTTCATATCTAGAATTTCATTCTGATTTCTCTTCAATATCTCAATTTCTTGGGAACACTTTTCATTTAGGTCATGAATTTGTTTCTGATTGCTTCTAAGTAACCTGAAGATTAATTTTCTGAATTCCCTTTCTGGCATATCCTCAATCTCTTCTGCTTCTGTTATTGAAGAGGTGATGTAGTGTTCCATTCTGGGGCTAATACTGTCTTCTTTAGTCTTATTAAAATCCACCCCCCCACCTAGTTTTTCAGCATTTCTGGTTCCTTTTATCTTTAATACATATCGTGGTGCTGTTGGCAAGACTTCCTTCTGCTATGTGTCTGTGCATTGCCAGTGGAAATACATAACCCGGCCTCTGGAAGTCCTGCTCACTTCTGGATGGTGATGGGGGCAAATAGGAGAGCTCTTGTGCACTAAGCCCCACCTACTTGGGCCATGCTCTAGTGTGTGAAAGGAGCTAGGATTTCAATGTTTAGAACTTCTCCCCATTGTACAGCTCATGTGGCGGTGGGAGGGGATTACTCTGAAATATTGCGATCCTCATTCCCAGGTGAGTTGAGTGGGGTGTGGTGAAGTGGCCCCCACAATTGATGGGCATGTGCATGGGAGACAAATGCAGTAGCACCCTGTTTACATTAGGAGATGTAAACAGACAAAATGGCTTCTCCCAGCCAGCTGCAGGTCCAGTTGTGGGGAGGGGGAGATGCAGATGGGCACCTCAGAGGTGTGCCCGAGTTCTCTATCTATTCCCCTATTCTTCCCTCTTGGAATTTCAAGCACAGTTTACCCAGCTCTCCCACTTGCGACCTCATGCCTCACCTGGTCTGCCTGGGGAGGGAGGGAGGGAATGGCGTCACTCGTCCTGTTTTGCTTCTCCATCACACCTCTGCTGTGTCTCTGTGACTCTCTGCTCCCTCTGTGTGGTCCTACTCAGTCTCTGCTGGACTCCTGGGATTCTCTGCTCAAAACTAGGGCTCTGTCACCAGCCTGTATCCCCTTTCCTTATTAACAATCTATTTTCCCCCTGCAACTCAGAATGTCTTTTTGCTATACCGGCATCTTGGCTTCGCCACAAATAAACTCTTCATATTCTGATTTCATTTCGTTTAGGTAAATTCCCAGGTGTGGGATGGCTGGGTCATACGGTAGATCTGTTTTCAGATTTCCGAGGAATCGCCATACTATCTTCCATAGTGGTTGCATTAGTTTACCTTCCTACCAGCCGTGTATTAGGGTAGCTTTTCCCCCACATCCCCAGCAACTTTTATTATTTTTTGATTTGTAGATGATAGTCATTCTAACTGGGGTGAGGTGAAACCTCATTATGGTTTTGATTTGCGTTTCCCAGATGACTAGTGACCCTGAGCATCCTTTCATGTGTGTATCGGACATTTGTGTTTCATTCTTTGAAAAAACACCTGTTCGTATCCTCACCCCATTTCTTAACTGGATTGTTTCTTTTGTTGTTGTTGAGTTTCTTGGACTCCTTATATATTCTGGATAGCAATCTTTTATGAGGCACATAGTTTGAAAATATTTTCTCTCATTCTGTGTGTTGCCTCTTCACTTTGCCGAGAAGCTTCTTTACCTTGATGTAATCTCATCTGGCTGTTTTATTTTATTCCCTGTGCTTCTGGGGTCTTATCCAAGAAGTCATTGCCTAGGTCAATGTCTTGCAGTGCAGTGTTTCCGCTCTGTTTTCCTTTAGCAGTTTGATTTAGATTCTTGATCTCTTGTGAGTTGATTTTTTATAGGGTGTAAGGTAGGGATCTTGTTACATACTTTTGCATGTAAAGATCCAGTTTTGCCAACACCATTTACTAAAGAAATTTTCCTTTCTCCAGGGAGTGATTTTAACTCTTTTGTCAGAAATTAGTGAATTACAGACATATGAGTTAATTTCTGGGGCTTCTAATCTGTTTCATTGATCCACATGTCTATTTTTATGCCAGTGCCAGGCCGATTTGGTTAAAACTTGAAATCTGGTATTGTGGTACCTTCAGCTTTGTTTCTAATGTTCACGATTACTTTGGCTATTTGGGATCTCTTGTGTTTGCATATGAATTATAGATCTGAGAAGAATGTCCTTGGTATTTTGTTTAGAACCAATTGAATCTGTGAATTGCTTTGGGTAGTATGAACATTCTGGTGGTATTAATTCCTCCAATTTATGAACATGAAAGCTTTTTCCTTTTTTTGTTTTCTTCTACTTCTTCTGAAGTTTTTTAATTAAATATTCTATTATTGAAATAACTTTATTTTTAAGAGAGGTGGGGACATTCAGTGCTCAGAGAACAATACCTGTCTTGGGGAGAATGGGTGTAAGTATGGCATGATAATGACTGAAGCCAGATCTGTTTCTCAATGTGCCTTCCCCCTTTCTTGTAGATGGAAGTCCTTACACTTGGTGGGTTGGCAAAGCCAATGAGAAGCACTACTACTGGGGAGGCTCCGGGCCTGGCATTCAGAAGTGCGCCTGTGGCATTGAGCGTAACTGCACAGACCCCAAGTACTACTGTAACTGCGACGCCGATTACAAGCAGTGGTGAGTACCACCTGCCATCAGCTCAACCAAGGGCAACCCCTTCCCGCCCCGGCCCCGGCAATGTGCCTTGACATCATGCTAATTAGATAGAGGGGGAAGTTTGAAAAGTGCTGGAAAAAAAAAGAGAATGGGTAAGAAGGTTTGGAACTCACCCAGCTGACAAATTTCAGGAAGATACTGAAAAATATAAAAGCAGAAAGAGGTCAGTGTGACAAGGGTTTGCCTTTAGGAATGGGCTGACACATAATTGATGTGTTCATATTTTATTCAGAAAGGAAAATAATGAGCCATGATGTAGACAGTGATTTGCATTATAAAACATGCTGTGGAAGAACAGAGAGAGTGGCCTGGCAGCAAGCCCATATGTGTGCAGGGAGGGTGCCTGGTCAGTGATGTCTCCTGGGGAGTGCTACCACCTGCTGTGATGTTTGCTTTGAGTCTCAGGACCAAAACAAAACAGAACAACAGCCTCAGTGGGGGGTAGGGATCATTCTTTGCTCCTGTCTACAGCAAGTGCTTACCTGTCTTTCCCTTCACTGCACTGTGTATAACTGATACAAATCAGTTCAAGAAAGATCTATTTTGGGTTTCTTTCATCCCTCTGCTGGCTTTTGTCCTGCTTTGCAGCAAATGGCTAGGTCTGCTTCAGTAGTAGAGAAAGATAAAATCAGCTGTCATTCCCTGTTGTTGTTTTTTTGTTTGTTCGTTTGTTTAAATAAAAGGCCCAAAAGTTTAAGGAGAAAGGATCTAAACTTTAGTATGTTTCCCCCCAGAAGCGCACGATGCAGCGCTGCCTTCCTACAGTTTTAGAACCCGGAAGGGCTCTGTGTGCTGGGTCCCCGCCTCTGCACAGTTGAGCCCTGGGTTTCCTCGTGGGCCGCGTCTGCTTCAGTCTGCCTCCTGCCCTACGCTGTGGGCAAGGACAGTTTCTAAGACATGTTCATCCTGCCAGTGAACTGAAAGCAAATTCTCAGAATGTAAAGCTATGTGACGCGCAGGTAGGCTGTTGTCAGAAGGCACAATTGCAACAAATTGGGTTATAAATTTAATTGGCTTTTGGCAATTCATGAATCAAGGCAGCCGCCATTCTAGGAAATGATGAGCGCCCCCACTGGGCACTAGCAGAGCAATGGTTTCATAAGGCAGAAACACTGAACAACAGAGGAAGAAAAACCCGACTGCTCACATCACATTACTTCAGCTGACTTTTTCGTAAGGGATAAAGCGGAGGAGATTTTCTTATCATGCCAGCCAAAACTGGATTGCTTGGGTACTGGACTACTGTATCTCTTTCTCCTGATGTCTCAGACAGTCTGATGAACAGCTTAACTATGGCTGGCTGGCTTGGAACCTCAGCATGAGCAACTCCCATTTGGTTTGGTCTCTTGGGCCTGGTGCACTCCGAAACTATAAATTTTATTTAACAATGTCTACTCATTTTCCAAAACCCATGCTTCTTTTACTAGCTGGAATAAATCACCAAAGCTGTGCATTTCAATGGCTTAAAATTTCTGTGTGTAAAATACTTGTACAAAGCTATCATTCATTTTATTAAAAAAATACATTATATATATTTATATATGTGTGTGTGTGTGTATTTGAAAGACAGAGAAACAGAGAAAGAGGGAGAGAGAGAGAGAGAGCAAGAGAGAAATCTTCCATCTGCTGGTTCACCCCTCAAAAAGCCACAATAGCCAGAAGTAGGCCCTGCCAAAGCCAGGAGCCTGGGACTCCAACTGGGCTTCCCATGTGGGTGGCAGTGACCCAAGGACTTGGGCCATCTTCTGCTACTTTCCCAGGGAGCTGGACCAGAAGCACCATTCCAATGTGGGGTGCTGGCATTGCAAGCAACACAACACCAGCTGCTTTATTTGTAATTAATTATAAAGAGAACATGCTACTCAATTTTATATGAAAGATATCTATACACATATACACATAGCCGTGTGCACACCCTATAGAAAGTCTGGAAGCCAAGAGAAAGCAACTGAAAGGGCCCGGGTTTTGAAGTTAACTTCTCATTCTTTCACTGTCAGTCAGTCATTCATTTAATATTGATTGGGCATCTACGTGTCAGAGACTCCACTTAGCCCCGGGGATAAAGCAGTGAATGACACGAGCAGGAAACTCGGCCTGATTCATGTTGTTGTCATTCTTCACCATCTGTATGTTGTACAGCAAGTCTGGCAGACTGCCGCTGTGATCCATCCATTTGTGTATTCTGTCTTGACTCCTGCCTGGGCGGGGAGTTGCTCTGAGTGCTGCCTCCCTAACCAGAACTGTCCCAGCTGGTTCCTCATGCAGGCAACCTGACACATGCTGCCTCCACCACCACTGCTCCATCCTTCTTGCCCCTCACGGAGGAGAGCTGAGGGTCGCAGGGAGAGGAAGACCTACTGCCTACGCCCCAGGGCAACCTGCTTCTATCAGATATCAGCATAAGAGCTCAGGGATACAGTGATCCCCAGAACATGGCCAAGCACTAGCTGAAGGGAAACACACAGATGGACAGCACAGGGGTCAGCACTGTGGCTCAGTTCATTGCAGCAGTGGCTTGCAGCACTGGCGTCCTGGTTGGAGGCCCAGCTGCCCCACTTCCCATCCAGCCCTTGCTAATGGCCTAGAAAAGCCACGGAGGATGGCCCAAGTGCTTCGGCCCCTGCACCCATGTGGGAGACCCAGAAGAAGCTCCTGGTTCCTGGCTTCGGGATTGGCGTAGCTCCGGCCATTGCGGCCATCTGGGGAGTGAACCAGCAGATGGAAGATTCATTCTTTCTCTCTCTCTCTATCTATCTCTCTCTACATCTCTATCTCTATCTCTCTCTTAAATTCTGCCTTTCAAATAAATCAATAAATCTTTTTTAAAAATGCCCAGCATAACACAGTCAGTGTCAGAGGATCCCACAGGGACTGATAGAAGAGAATGTCAGCCTGAGGTAGTGAAGACAAGTAAGGACATCTCAGAGAAAGAGGCATGCTCAAAAGAGAAGTCTGCCTGGCGCACGCTTCCTTGCCCGGTGGTCTTGGAGGAGTAGCATGAAGGAGCTAAGTCAGTGCAGTAGGTCTGGAACGACCCCTGCAAAGGAAAGGAGGAGCCACAGGCAGGCTAAGTATGTGAGCACAAGGGCACCAGGGCCTCCCTTCTGCTCAGGGGCTCAGAAGTTTGGACTTCCTGCCGAAGCAGCCCTTTAAGGCAGAGGCAAGAGAATGCTGCAATCGCCCTTGAAAACCATTGAGGACTTGAGACAAAGGATGGCAGGATATGCAAAATGAGGGAACACATTTGAAATATTTGCGAAATGATATCCATAGGATCTGATGTTGATGGCTGGGAAAGGAAAGAGGAGTCTGGGTGGGCTCCTAGAAATGGAGTGGATGGAAAGCCATATATCAAGCTCAGGAGAGGGGGTGGGTGTTAAGTTCAGTTTGTAAAATATTAAGTTTGAGGCCCAAGCCTAATTTTTCTGTCTAAATCCAGAGGGGCACCATCAGTAGAATTACAGGTAACACATATAGATTTTAGAGAAACATACTTGCCTCTGAAACATTTCAAAAATACTCTATTTATTTATTTATATTTGAAATGCACAGAGACAGACAGAGACCTCCAGTCTGCTAGTTCACTCCCCAAATGCCCCAGGCGGAATCCAGGAGCTAGGTACTCAATGTGGGTCCCTCACATGGGTGGCAGGGGCCCAAATATTTGAGCCATCACTCGCTGCCCCCGAGGGTACACATTAGCAGGAAACTGGGATAGAGAGCAGAGCTAGAATTTGACCCCAGTGCCTCTGAAATGGGGTAGGAGTATCCCCAGCAGCAGTGTCAGTGTTGTGCCACCCCTATCCTCCCCAGCTCACCCCAGATCACATTTTAGAAAACCTACTACAGGACATACCTAATTCATCCCCACTCTGGCAAGCTTTTTTTTTTAAAGATTTATTTAATTTATTTGAAATACAGAGTTTCAGAGAGAGAGGTAGAGACAGAGAGAGTGAGTTCCATCTGCTGGTTTACTCCCCAAATGGCCACAACAGCCAGAGCTGGGCCATTCCAAAGCCAGGAGCCAGGAGCTTCTTCCTGGTTTCCCATGCAGGTGCAGAGACCCAAGCACTTGGGCCATCTTCTGCAGCTTTCCCAGGCCATAGCAGGGAGCTGGATCGAAAGTGGAGCAGCCAGGACTCGATCCAGCACCCATATGGGATGCCGGCACTGTAGGTGGTAGCTTTACCTGCTACACCACAGCACCGCCCCTCTGGTAGGCTTTTGATTAAAGTACGTTTCACAGTTACACAGAGACTTGGTCACTGCTGATGTCTTTCTTACTTATGGCTGAGTAGTAACCAAGACATCCTTACTTCTTTGCTTCTGTAAACTTTCTCTGACATCTCGTAACAGGCACTCTATGAGGGGTTTACAGAAAACTTACAGAAAATGTGCATTATGAAAAAGGTATGCATGAATTTCAAAAATTTTTGCCACAAAATAAACATCTTTTAATTCCATTTGCCATGAACTTTTTGAAATATTCTCACGTTCTGAGCAGACCAACAATATTAATAGGTACATGTATAACAAACAGCTATTACAAGGCTATTCCCTATATAACCCAAGAAAGAAAGTGTTGGCAGATGTATTATTGGTCTTTAAATTCACCAGCACCACCTGACAAAGGGTCTCCCATGTGGACTTTTAAAATGTCTCAGAAGGGATGGGTTGCTCCTGGAGGCATGTCCCGCTTGTTCAGGAGCAGTGAAGAGTGAGCGTAGCTTGAAGCAGGAAGATCTTACATCCAGGCCCAAACTCGCCAATTTAGGACAGAGGCTTATAAGCAGCTTAAAACCTCCCTGAAACATAGATTTGTTGTCTGTATAATAACAATGAATCTTGTTGGGGGACTTTTGTGAGCTATAAATAGTGTATAGAAATTGAAACATTTTATAAATTATGCAAGATGGGATACATAGCTATTTTCAATTTTTAATTATGCTATTCTTAATGATTCCAAATGAATCATAAGAAATGAACTGTGGAAAGTGAGGTCCTTCATGTTCTCCACCTGCTGTTCAGCAGGCTGCAAATCAAATTCCACAACTCCACGCATGACAGTGTATGGAATACGCTCCATTGGAGACGGCCTGAAATCCGGGGTCATCAAGAGGTCCCTGACTGCATCATCCCTCAAGAGAGGTGCTGGAGCCATTGTTCTCCTGGAGTCCCCAAGCCCAAATGGTCCACAGAGCCCCTGCTTGGTCAGCGAGGGAGAATCAGACACCCAGGGCGAGGGAGAATCAGACACCCAGGGCGAGGGAGAATCAGACACCCAGGGCAGCAGGCGGTCTGGGTGCAGGTGCCTGCTGTTTGCAGACATCGTCTTGGAGTGTTTCCCCTCTAGGGACAGGCAGGAAACTGACGTTGCATGCAACCTGCGTGCAATCCCATCCCCCAGGAGACCTGAGGAACACTGCCCTGGCAACCCAGAGTGCACTTCTTTCTGTTTGACCATGGAGCATTGCTGAGAGATGGACAAAAAAGAAAATTTAGCACCTATAGCCATGACAACATTGATTGTGAGGGAAGGGTAAAAACCAACGTTCTGTTGAATCCCATGCTTCCAAACTATGTGTTCCAGTTAATGAAGTTGCTCCTTGCAACAATCTGACCTCAAAGACTCATTTGATTAGGGTGGACTGACCACAAAGAATTTCGATGCCATTCTGTCACTTTGTGACCTAACTCAGGATATTTAACTTCTGAGTTTTATTCTTGGCAAAATACAGATTGCTAATACTTCGCAAGTCACGCACAGATCTTGGCAAACTGCTGTCATATGTTAATATTTCATAAGTGTAGAAGAATATACAATTTTATCATTGTTTGAGTATTGAACAGAACCCTAGCTAAAGTCATTACACATTTCTAATACCATAAATGTAAATTGGAACACAGAAAATTACTTTCCAAAAATTACATTGAAACAAGGAACAGAGAGATGACTAAAGACCCATGTATCTAAATTCCTCTTCCAAAGTTGTTCTACAAAACCATGAACGTGGAAGAGCTCACCCATTGCTTTTATCTTGGTAATGGTTTGAGGATTTAAAATTTTGACATGCTTTTGGTAAGTTTTAAATTTAAAGCTTATACCATAGATGACATGTTATATGTTCCTTTTGGAAGAACTCTGAAACATAGGTTGAACATTTATTCTTATTTACTAGAGTAAATCACATAGAAAAGAAGCCAAGATAAATGAGACTGTAGCTGAGAGCATGACTGGGCCTCTTAACAAAGCTGCCATGGCCTGAGAGTCCTATAACTATCTCAATAATTGCCTGATTATCTATGCTGTGAGAATTTTTGCACAGTTATTTCTGAGATTGAATGTAATTTAACATTTATGATTTACTATTCACAGCAATAGTAAATATTCCCACCTACAGTGCCAGAATCCTAATTAAGCAAGCCTTGGTCTCAGCTAAGTGCCCACTGCTGGGTAATTCCTGGTCTCTCTCAGCCTGACTCAATGAACTAAATCATCACATCTGAAATTAGCAATTCCAGAATGGAATTATCAGTGAAGGAATGCCATTTGTTGCTGAGTGCCCTTTTCTCATTGTCCTTGTGAATTTCTGGATTATTGTGTCCCAGCCAAGATGAGCACATACATATAGGATGGGAAATAAAAGTGAGGTGAAAAGTCATTAGCACAGCCTTTGTGTTGCAGTTGGTAACCTTTTCCCACCCTGATATTAGAGAGGCCAGATACTAACTGGTTATGCGATATTCTGCTGGCCCTGAGTCAGACTGGTTTGTCTGGAGACCTTTCTCCTCCAGGGCCAGAAATAATGCCTGTCCACCCTTGGTCAGCAGCAGAGAGAAGTTTACCAAAGATTCTCTTCAGTGTTAAAAAGCCACAAGTTTATATTTGATTGTGTCAACTTACTATCCAACAACCAGCTGCTAAGTGTTTTTGAATATGTGAAAGGGAATCATACATTTTTGTTATTTATAAACAATCTGATTCAATCTTCTTAGTGACATTTTTTCACAAAGTCTTCAGGATATTTTTACTAAAAGTGAAATACTGATATGTGCATTTCCATTCCTCATGTTATTTAAATAACAGTGAACATTTATTGAGTTTTAATTATAGGCCCGGCATTGTTCCTAGGGCTAAAATGTATTGTGTTATTTAGAGATCATGCTGACTCTACAATGAATGTGGTATTTTAGCCACATTTTACAAATGAGGAACCCGAGCCCCAGGGAGGTTAAGTTCTTTCCCAAAGTCCCAGGACTGGCAAGGGGTAGAGCAGTGATGCAAAGCCCCCGCAGGCAGCTCCAGACTCATTCTGAGATACCACTCAGTTTTTAGCTCGTGGACTACCAATTGCATGATTTCATTTTTTCTTTCCACTGGAGTTAAGTCCATTCGCTGTTTTGTGCTGCCATCACCACCATTCATCTCTAGAGTTCTTTTCATCTTGCAAAACTGAAACTGCACCCATTAAATAGTAACTCCCATTCCTCTCTCTCTGGCTTCCACAATTCTATTTTCGGTTTCTTTGATTCTGACTACTGGAAGTCCTCATAGAAGTAGAATTACATCTTTGCCTTTTTGTGACTAGCTTATTTCACTTTGCATAATGTCCTCATTATGGTTCATCTATTTTGTGGCATGTGTCAGATTTTCCTTCCTGTGTAAGATTGAATAATCTTCCATTGTATGCATATTCCACATTTCACCCATCAGTGGATACTTGCATTGCTTCCACGACCTAAGTCACTGTGAATAATGCTATGAACACACATGTGGAGTTTCTTTTTAAATATCTACTTTTACTTGCCTTTATGATTCTCCTGCTTTGGTTTTTAAAATCTGTTATTGTTTTAATTCTACATTAAAAGTATTCTTCATTATAAATAGATACAAATTATTCTTTTTAAAAATTGTTTGAGCGGCTGGCGCCGTGGTTCAAAAAGCTAATCTTCCGCCTGCGGTGCCAGCACACCGGGTTCTAGTCCTGGTCAGGGCGCCGGATTCTGTCCCAGTCGCTCCTCTTCCAGGCCAGCTCTCTGCTGTGGCCCGGGGGAGTACAGTGGAGGATGGCCCAAGTTCTTGGGCCCTGCACCTGCATGGGAGACCAGGAGAAGCACCTGGCTCCTGCCATTGGATCAACGTGGTGTGCTGGCCGCAGCACACCAGCCGCAGTGGCCATTGTGGGGTGAACTAACAGAAAAAGGAAGACCTTCCTCTCTGTCTCTGTCTCTCACTGTCCACTCTGCCTGTCAAAAAAAATGTTTTAGCTTACTAGACAGAGATGAGAGAGCCCTCAGCTACTGGCTTACTCCCTACAGTGCCCTGTAGCTGGATGGGGCTGCTGCTGGAGCCAGGAACATAACCCAGCTAAGCCCACATTGTGGCGGGAGTCGGTACCTGAGCATCACTGCTGTCTCCCAGGGCCTGCACTAGCAGGAAGCTGAAGTCAGGAGCTGGAACTAGGAATCAGGTTCAGGCACTCCAATGTGGGTCACAGATGGTTTAGCTGCTATGCCAACAACACACTCCTCAAATTATTTTCTAGATGTAAACTGGTTTTGAATGCTAGTTCTGTCATTTGCTAGCTCCGCAACCTTCAGAAAGTTACAAACATTCTCGATGACTGTTTCTTTAGCCTCCAAATGTAGTGGTTAGAAGATATTTACATCATGTGCGAGATACAAGTTTAAGTAAGGAAATACTCTTAAGTGAGAAGATACATCTATATTTCAGTCGTGTATGCTCAGCAAAAATTGACTGTCATTGTTATTACTGTTTCTGGTATGTACTCCTCAAACTGCACCTACCCACACCTACCATTTATCTCCTGGTCTTTGGTAGTGTGACCCCAGAGGTCCTCAGGGCTCTTGCACACTGGCCTTCATGGCTGATTGCCTGTTACCACCCCTGCTGCTGACACTGCCATCCTGAGCTTCTCCTTCTGCTGGCTCCAGCTGTCTCCATCTGCGATTCTCACTGATGCGCTTAGGAAGGGAAGTCAGCTCCTGATTCATCCCCTGTGCCTCAGAAACCAGACTGTGGCTTTTAGCAAGACTTGACTGACAACTTTGACCTAACAGAGAATATTGCACTGAGAGAAACTTGCAACAGCAATTTGAAACAGCTGTTCCTGGACACAAGGCAGGAACCTGACTCCAGAGGTCCTCCCACCCTCCCCCTGACTCCTGCCATGGATCTCAGCCCTGTGTTCACTACTGAGGCTGCCCATGCCCAGGCTGCCATGGGCATTTGGATCCAAACCACAACCTCCTCCAAATGAGCCCATCCCTAGCCCTACCTCCAGCAGGAGAAGTGATGGAGTCTCAGGCCATGAGTGCCATCTGCTGTGGACCTGAGCCCATTGGGTGCATTTCCCAAGTCAAGGTCTCACACTGAGGGGGCATCCTCTGGGTGACACATGTGACCAAGCATGTACAGTGACAGTATCAGTCTGGTTTTGCTTCAGTCTTTCCTTGTGAGGCAGGGAAGCGGGAAGCCTGCAAACTGGACCTTCTACTGTTTCACGTGGGGGAGGCTGGACAAAAACACAGCCACATGGCAGAGAAGGAAGATTTGTTCTCAGGCACAGGACAGTTTAAATCCAGAGGGGTCAAGCTCTAATCATGCATGGACAAGATCCTGGTCAATTTGCACTTTTAACCAGAAAACCCCTTCACAAGGGCTAGTAAGCTTCAATCATCTCCAGATGCTGAGGCACTGTGGAGATGTTGACTTCCACCAGGTGATCCCCCCAGCAGGAGAGGCCACAAAGGGACCCCTCGGGAGCTAGAAATCTCATACAACCCGTCCCATCCATCCCCAAAGCAAAAGCAGTCCTTACACCTTTGGACTCTTAGTTTCAACGGCAAGCATCTTAACAAAGGAAAAATAAAGGAAAAAAACAGACAATGGGTATTTTAAAAAAATCTTGCAGCAGACCTGTAGTCTAGTGGTTAAAGCACTTGCTTCGCACATCAGAGTGCCAGGATTTGATTCCCAGCACTTCCTGCTAAGGTAGCTCCTGGGGGACAGCAGGCAATGGTCTTGGGTCCCTACCACCCACATGAAAGGCCTGGATTGAGAAACTTTTGGGTGTGAGAGGTCACTGTAGCTTAAGTAGTTGAGATTCTGCATTGCAGTTGGACAACGTGTGTTTTTATCTCTTCTCCAACCCCCAGCCAACTAGGAGAACCTCACTGCCTCTTTCTCATTTATAAAATAGATGTGGTGGGGGTGCCTGCCTTCACAGATAGCCCAGGCTCCCTCACAGCGCATGGGAAAGGTGCTGAGACCTGCATCTCGTTGGCAGCGTGATGAGCGCCGCAGGTGCATGGTCTTTGGCAGTGGAGCTGGAAGCATGCCGCTCCATGAATTCCTGGCAGGAAAGCAGCACTGGTGCCACCGTTTTGAGGACAATTTGGAAATTGCAATCAAAACTTGACCATCATATTTTTTAATCCCTCACCATATGGTGTGAATCCTCTTGAAGAAAGAGAAACACATGTGGCCTCACTTGTTTTGTGGCAGTCAAAACAAGCCCAAATAAACACGTAAACAACAGAAATGTTCATTAATAGAGTGTTAGATAATTATAATGGTTTAAGGCTGTTAGAGGACAGAAGTACAGAATTAAACACTAGCATGGAAAGATAGTCAAGATGAAAGTACTAAAAGAAAGTTGAAGAATAATGTGCATAACACAAGCCCAGTATTTCTTTAATGTGTATAAAACTATAACCGTTATACCTGCATGGGCAATTACACTAATACTGGTTAACATAGTGGATGAAGGGTATACAATTTTGTGGATGGCTTGGCTTGAAAATTCTTTGAATGTTTTGCCATGATCATATTTAACCTGTTTGATTAAGATATTTTAAATAATTTAAAAATTAAAAAACCCTTCAGCATCCTATTATACAGTAAAATAATAAATTATCCTCTTAGGAAACAGCAGACAGAAGAATGATTGTCAGTAGCATCAAGAAAAAGGGTTCCTATTATTGGTTCTTTTAGCTCCAAAGTGGAGATTTCTCAGGGCACTGGTAGATTTGTCTGAGAATACTCAAACTGTCAGCCTTACAACCACAACACAGGACTTCCTCATTGATCTGATTTCTTGGACTCATGTTCATGCTTTTAATCCTCCGGGGATCCTGTTTTAGCTAGCAAGAGTGTCCCAATACTCAGTGGTCTTGTTCTAACATAGTATAGCAATGCAATATTTTGAGAAGTACTGATACCAGTTATGAGTAATATTACTCTGGTTGCTAAACTCACTGAAACAATAGTTGACGTTCAAATAAACATGTGTGCATGTCCTTGCACGTATATATATATGTATAAAATTAAAGGTTAAATGGACAGCACTTGATATGCTTTCCTTTTAGATAAGTAAATGGAGATGCTCTTTGCATCTAAGAAAGACCACTTTCATTAAGTTAAGCTTTGTTAAAAAGAAGAAGAAGGTGTCAACAGATGCCAAGGGGGAGAAAGGGAATTCAACTTTAATTCCATTTCATCCCAAAGCAGGTGTCTTGGTATCAGAGTAGGGTCAGAGTGGTTTTCAGGATGGCTGCACGGCCGCTTCAGCTTTCTTCCTTACACCTAACTCTGCAGGACTTGACTGGGCTGTTTTCCCACCAGAAAGCTGTTTCTCTGTAGGGTATCCCTGGGAAGTCTAGGAGTTAAACTCTCAGGGTTAACAGCCTCAGGCAAGAACTTCTGCTCTTTTTCATGATGAATCTACCTCGGCATATGAGCTAGGGAGTCTCAGGAGGGCCCATCCTGCTTCAGGTAGGTGCTGGATAGCTCCAGTTCTAAGGCTACCTCTGGTGCCACTATGTTTTCTGCAGCTCTGTGAGTTAAAATACCTGTAGGCAATGGGTGTAAGGAAATGTCTCTCCTAGTTTCCAGAGGAAGAATAAAAATGATATATTATCTACTGTCTCGGGGATATTTTGGGCCAAGCTGCTTGGCATGGCATAGAACCCTCTTGTCACGTCATGGATTGTATCATGACAGAAAGGTAATTGGGCACCGGAGAAGATTCAGCAAAGTGTCAATATAGTTTGACCACTGCCCCCAAACAATATTGATGACAAGAAAGAGAGAGAGATTAATCAGGTGTGAGCCTGTCAAATGTTCAGAGAGTGCTGCGGTTTCCTGGGATAGACACCACCTATCAAG
The DNA here is from genome assembly GCF_051225735.1 of Oryctolagus cuniculus. Classification (NCBI taxonomy): domain Eukaryota; kingdom Metazoa; phylum Chordata; class Mammalia; order Lagomorpha; family Leporidae; genus Oryctolagus; species Oryctolagus cuniculus. The sequence continues at coordinate 175,522,364 of NC_142869.1, read as the reverse complement.
AGAATGTTAAATGGACTGGAGCAGAATAGATTCTTTAGTTGTCTTGAGGAAAGCAGAACTAAAATCCAAGGTAGCATTCCGAGAAAGGGGAGCTTTTTGCCGATTGGCTTCCATCTCTGTACATGGCATTGAAAAGAAGCAGGTCTGTTATATTTTCTGAAAAAAAAAAAAAAAACTGCACTCTTCCCCAATACCAGTCAAGCCCTAGGATCAGGCTAAAAGGCGTGCCGCTGAGTTAAAGACAACAAGTGTGGACAAAGCAGTTTCGAAGCTCACTATGACTGTGCCATGGGGATGCAGCCCCTTTGTTTGTTTGTTTGCTCTGTGTCCTACTGAAAGCTCTAATCCCTCACACCTGGAACTCTTCGTCACACTGTCCCCACTGTCCCCACCTCTGCTAGGATCCCCTCTAAGTGTTGGCAATATCTGCTCCCTCCAGTTTCCCCCCGCATAAAACCTCATTGCCTCCCATACTACAAAGCTGTCACCACACCTCTTGCATGGACTCTGCATCCCCTGGGCTTTTCACACACACCTGGCCGTTGGTAACTACTGCCTTCTCTTAGATGTAAGCCTAAGCATGGTATTGCCACAACCTTCCAAGTTAGCGTCCAGCCCTGGAACTCCCCTCCTGTAATTCCATCACTGGTTATCACTGCCTGGCTTCACAGTCAGACCACTTGGGGAGCTTTAACTGTGACTGGTCATTAGACGCTGACTCAGATTAATTATATGGAAATCTCTGGGGATCATTTCTGGCTGTCCTTGATTTTGCAAACTCCTGAGGTTTCCAGTGCATAGCCAAGGTTGAAAAACCAGAATATGTTGAGTTGCACAGATTAGACAAATTAAAAAATGCTTAAGCAAAATAAAATTCTCTGTTGTATAAAGGAAGCCCATGTTCCTTCTAGCTCTTTGTTCCAGCTCCTTCAGATTTTATATGATCCTCTGGATCCAACATGGCTCCTTGTTCACCAGCCATCACAGTCACATCCCAAGTGGAAAGAAGAGAAGGGGGTGAAGGGGGGAGGGGGGAGAGGGCACACTCTCTCCCACTGAAATTGACTTTGACGTCAGTTCTAAATACGTGTCATCTGCTGGACCTTTAGTTAAACCACCACAACTCAGCACAGTTATGTGGCCTTTAACTGGGGAAGAACACACCCCACTGAAAGTGGAAGTTCCATTAGAGGGCAAATGAGCATTGGGATGCAGCTGGGCTAATTGCTTGGGAGGGTCAGGCTAACCCTCTGCTCATCCCCTCCATAGCCCCTGCACCCTCGGGATTAACGTCCAGGCTCCTTCAGTAACTGCCTGGGAAGCTGCAAAGCCTCTCCTCGCTTCACCTTCTCTGCTTTGCCTTACTCTACAGGGTGGACACTCAAGGAACATTGCTGCTTTTGCATTGCTTTCCTTTTGCATGCGCCTCGGACAACCTTCACACAGCTGCCTTTTAAACATCACTCTCCTGCAGACCCAGCTTCTCTGCCCCTCCCCAGGGAGATCTCCTTCCCTTTGCCCACATCCCTGGCTTCCAGTAAAAGTCTTCTCTTTAAAGTACTTCCTGGGGCTCTCGAAGCAAATGACAATTATCATGAAGATATTTGCTGCCTTTCTCTAGTTATTTCCCTGTCTGTCTTTCCCTTGAATCCTCAGCCGGCCAAGTGTCATGCCCCATTGCATGTTTGCAAACACTTTGTGACTACTGCTTAGCAGTTATTCAGTGACTATTTGTGATTTGACTTAGTTTGTAGCACTTTAGTGATTCAGATTTTTCTATTTCTTTTTCAGTGTTTATAAAATTTCTATTTGCCTTGAGTAATAAACCTAGTTGCACACGCACGCACATACACACACACATCTCTACTTTAGTCTTTGTATATAGTTTTATTACACACAGCAAAAACTGGAAATGGGCTACATAGTAAGGCCATTTAACAAAGAGTTTTAAAAAAAGCATGTTGTATACTGATATCCACACTCAGGTGTGCAAATACATAAGGAGAGAGTGTCCTGTCTCGTGCACATCCTATGTTACCGTATGTGATGTGAAATACCTATTCATTTTCAGGATGCATGCTTGTCATCTTAGGCTAATTTGACATTTAGAATTAAGATGAAATTGATTGCTATCTGTATGCAGGAAAAGAAATTTTCAAAATGGAGATACAAGGCATCTGGGAAGTTTACAGGAATGAGCGTTTGTGAGGATGCATAGCTGCCCATCTCTGCCAGCTCTGGGAAGGGCGGGCCTTCACCTTAGGTCAGCAAGTGAGGCAGGACGATGGTCCCAAGATGCTTTCATCCCACAGCCCAGAGTCTGGGAGCAGTCTGCCTTACCTGGCAGAAGCGATCTTGGAGTTATAATTCAGGGTCAGACCTTGAATTAAGATTGTCCTGTGGTGTTGATGGGGGTGGGGGGAGGTCATCTAATCACACAAGACCTTGAAACGGAGGACCTTTCCTGGCGGTGGTCAGGCAGAAGGAGGGCCAGGGCGGTGCTCAGCTGCTGGCTCTGAAGACAGAGGAAGGGACCCTGGAAGGCGGGCATCCTGAATTCTCCCGCGGAGGGGCCTCCAGAGAGGACGGCAGCCCTGCTCACCCCCATGTCAGAAGTCCAACCCTCGGGACTGTAAGATAATAAATTGGTGGTGTTTTGAGCCACTTGGTGGGTGGTAATTTGCTACAGCAGCAATAGAAAATTGATGGCTTCCTTTTGGCTGTGGGAATGTCATTGAAAGGGCTCCACAAAACTTTATTTTTCCCTCCTATTGGCATAGTGTGAAGGATGACTGGTAGAAGAACCCTGCAGATAACTTACAAAGTGTGCCCATAAAAGTGATTTGTAGCCAACACCATGTCCCCCTGCCTGTCTGTCACTTGCTTATGCCGGGAGCTTCAATCCTGTGAGGGGAAAACAGGGTTTCCTTTGGTGATGGCTTGTTCAACTCAGTCAGTACCAGTCCCTGCTATAGATCCATGGCTGTGCCACACCCTTCCCGGTAGACCTCAGAAATAAGGGGAAAAAATAAAAAATAAAAAGGCTGGCGCCGTGGCTCACTAGGCTAATCCTTCGCCTTGCGGTGCTGGCACACCAGGTTCTAGTCCCGGTCGAGGCGCCGGATTCTGTCCCGGTTGCCCCTCTTCCAGGCCAGCTCTCTGCTGTAGCCAGGGAGTGCAGTGGAGGATGGCCCAAGTTCTTGGGCCCTGCACCCCATGGGAGACCAGAAGTACCTGGATCCTGCCTTCGGATCGGCATGGTGCGCCGGCCGCAGCGTGCCGGCCGTGGCGGCCATTGGAGGGTGAACCAGTGGCAAGGGAAGACCTTTCTCTCTGTCTCTGTCTCTCTCACTGTCCACTCTGCCTGTCAAAAAAAAAAAAAAAGAAAGAAAAAGAAAAGAAAAGAAAAGAAAGAAATAAGGGGCAGGGGTGGGTGCTGTTTTAATGCTGAAAGTCAAAGTGAATCTTCTTGATCCCGTCAGTGCCACATCTTATATACTGATCTTGCTCCTGTCACTTGTTTTTGTAATAGGCAGAGAAATGATAGGATAATGTGAGCATTATCCATTCTCTTATTTTCGTAAATTATGAATTGGAGAGGGGTGTTATGGGAGATATGGCATTTCCAGTTGTAATGGTTTTATTTCATGGCAGGTGCCATCAGCCTGCATTCCACAGCATTATTAATGTGGCCTCATTGTGTATCTTCTGTGTATTAAGTTCTTCATGATACAGATAGCTTCTGCTTCACTAGCAGTGAGGTTTCATAGCTAGAACAGCAAAGGGAAAATTACCAGCTCTATTACGTTCTGTTATTACTATTATTATAATCATTATTATTATTTAGGGGAACTGTTGGTGAACTTTCTGCATTGTATGGAAACTATCTTATTTCCTAAGGATCTTGATGCATTAGTCAATTATAAAATAGACATTTAATTCATTCATTTAGCTACTTATTCACTGAGACCCTATTATGTGCAAGGCACTCAAGCAGGAACAATGACAATAAAAGTTCAATAGTGCCTTTACTAGTTATTAACTATAGGACTTTCAGAAGTCACTTAACTTTTCTCACTTCGGTCTTCTCATCTTTGAAGTGAGAATAATCTACTGACCCAGACAGTTTCGTTAAGATTCATGTTTTTATACAATATGTATATTATTTTGTAAGGCTTCTGAATTTCAGGAGTTCAAAACCCTAATAACAAGGGAGCAATGGACCAAATAGACAAGGAAGGAGGCAGATCTATTCAACAAATATTTATAGAGTGCTTACCATGCACAAAGGAAGAATATCATTATGAGAGGCGAATTCAATTATGAGAATACAACAAAACATTAAGACATGGGGAGCGATTTTAGAGTGCACATTTTGCAAATCAAACAGAATTTGTAAACCCTTCTAAGAGCCCTCTTGAAAACTGTTAAGAATGTTTCTGTCAAGCCCCAATTAGCCATGTACAAATTATCCCCATTGTAGACTATCCATAGTCTTTATTTCTAGTATAGAAAGCATTACAATGATCATATTTAATCCTTGTTACATTCTAAATATGCATGCCAATGCAAATTATAAATATTGAAAAGAAAATGAAGACAGAATGAAAATAAATTAAGAAATTTGTTGAGGAAAGAAAAACAATGGTATGAAGCAGCCAATCTGTCTTGTGAATATCAGCCTTCTCATTTCTAAATGTATGCATCAGTGTTGTTTTGACTGTTCCCAACCCCGCTTTAAATTCAACATCAGTACTAGAACTATCAGTAACACTAACATGGCAGTCCTCTGGAGAGTGAGGTCAGCAGCATTTGGAGAGACATTGCCCAAGATTCACTCCTACTCTTTGGAAGAACTTAGATTGCCTCGTAGTCTTTCATCAAGATACCATCAGCTTTTCAGAGACTGCATCCAGCGGGGAAGGAATTCATCTCTGGAGGAATGTGAGAACACACAAATGGAAGCTTGGATTTTTTTTTCTTGTGATGGGCCACTTTTCACAGCAGCTTCATCCTCGTGTTGATTTGCTGCAGGGTTCTTGGACTATGCCAACCAACCTGGGCTGCAGAGTCCAGCGGCTATACAGACTACCAAAGTATTTCCTGTGACCGCCCATCTCTCCAATTCTAGGAGTAATTCAGGCCAAGTTCATTTCCATTAACTCCCTGGAGATGTCATGCAGCAATGGTAGACTAAAGAAGCATGAGATGGTTATGAGCTGTTAGGAAAGAAAGTATATAACTTCACCTTGTTATAATTTATTCCAAGCTTGATAGCTGCTAGTACTTTGATGTGCCTACCAAAATGGAAAAAAAAAAGTAACAAGACACCCTTAATACTATCTTAAGAGTTGTGTTCACATCACAGGATTTTACAGAAAGTATCAGACCACATCTGAAGTATTGTATCCAGTGCTGAAAAACTAAAATGAGGGAAATGAGGTCAGAGAACTAACAAAGATTCTCCATGAAGAAAAACCGGGGTATGGATTGGGGGCAGGAAAAAGGAGGGAGGGACTGAAGGAGGGAGACAGGCTCTCCTGGCCACTGACCAGTGTGAGAATACCTCCCCAAGTGTTAGCAGTTAAACTGTGCTTTCCAGAGGGATATGGCATGAATGTATCCTTATTTAGACATAGACCCTTTGCAGATGTACTCAAGTTAAATGAAGCCATAAAGGTGAGCTCTGATTTCATATTGATGACATCCTTATCTAAAAATAACAGACAGACAGAAAGCCAGGTGAGGATAGAGGCAGAGACTGGAGTGATGCATCCACCTGCCAAAGAACACCACAGTTGTCAGCAACTCCTACAGCCTTTAGAGAGAGGATGGCCCCATGTGCACGTTGATTTCAGATTTTTCTTCTCTAGAACTAGGAGAAAATAGATTTCTGTTACTGTGAGCCACCTTGTTTGTGGTACCTTGTTACAGCAGACACAGGAAATTAATAGATTCAACACTGCTCACAGAGATGGGCATTCACTTCTGCCAACACATTCTTAATGTGGTTCTGCTCTCCCAGGGCAGTGTTCCCATGTTGGACAGCTCCCCGAGGGGTTCCCGACTGATGATCACCACTCCAAGCACTTTCTCTGCATTTCTTTATGAAGTCTTCCTAATAACCGTGCAAAGTGGGTCCCATTGTTAGTCCAACTCTGCCAGGGATCTGAGGCTGCTCAACTTTCCCAAGACAACACAATTGATAAGAAGCGAGTGAAATAAAGCCAGCAATGTGATGCTGCAGTCATTTTACCATACCTCCTGTAGAGAGAGGAGCTGGAGCGATGTTTAAGAGAGATAAAAATAGGTAGGGAAAGATGTAACTGAGAAGGCTTCAAGATGAAAAAGTAAACACAACCTTAGCTATCCTTGTGCAGAGCATGAGAAGGGTGTTGTGTACTATACTGGCCTAAGGAGAGATGTCAGTGCCTCAAATTAGAAATATAGGGAGCAGGTGTTAACACCTGTATCCCACTGAAGAGTGCAAATACCAGGCTGTGTCTTCTGTCTCCAGCTTCCTGATGCTGCAGACTGTGGAAGGCAGCACTCATGACTCAGGTAGCTGTGTTCCCGCTGCTCATGTGGAAGACTTGAATTGACGTTCTAGGATCCTGGCCTCAGCCTAGCCCAGCCCCAGCCATGCAGGCATTTGGGCAGTGAACTACCCGTTGGGAGCTTGCTCTCACTCTGTCTTGCACTCTGTCTTTTACCTCTAAAATTAAAGAAAAAAGGTTTAAAAATGAAAGAAAATGTGTGTAGAACTCGGGTCTTACAAGAGAGATCCATAAAAGTTTCTACAAAGAATAGGAAAAGTAAAAAAAAAAAAAAAGCAATAATTCAATGCCAAACTAAATTAAGAATATATAAATTAATATCCCAAATTAAGATACATAAAATTTCATCAGTGACATAGTCAATGTGCCAGAATTTTTGGGGGGAAGTGTTTCCAGTTTCTCCAGTGATACTTAGGGTCCTGCCTTAGTTCCTTTCTACAACCCTCAGTGTCTCCTCATCAGTACTCTGGTTACTTCCGTCTAGAATCTACCAGACTTAATTCTCTGTCACCTGTTTCCCCACAAAGAACCAGCAAGGCTTTGCAGTTTTTGTCCAGGGTCTTTCACACAGGCTCTGATACTTTATCTTCTTCCTCAACCCATTCTTCTCTGTCACCCTGAGAAACATGGCTCTGCATTGCCGGGAGCCTGTTGTTCCCTAACTGTAAGTCATGACTGTTAGAGAAAGCCTCACTAAACAGGCCTCCTGCAGAGCCAGTACAGATATCCACTGTGCAGCCGTTCTTGCCATCCAGAGATGCCACTCGGAGTCTGACTCTCAAAAATTTCCAGCTTTTTAAAAGAAATTATAACTCTTCCACATTGGCAGTCTGTGGAAAATAAATTCTAAGCTATTAAATATGCATCAAATCACACACAAATAAACATTCTATTTTTTCAGTAAGCTTTATTTTTTAGAGTAACTTTCAGTTCACAGCAAAATTCAATGGAAGATACAGCAGTTCCACACCCAAAAATAACTCGGCCTCCCTCACTCTGAACATCCTGCCGCAGAGTTGTCCATTAGCTGCAATCATGAACCCACGTGGGCCCATGAGTATCACTCAAAGTTTATAGTTGACATTAGGGCTCCCTCTGGTGGTACACTCTGAGGGTCGTGACAACCATATAATGACATGGATCTATCAGTATGGCATCACACAGAATAGGTTCACTGCCCTAAATCTCCTCTGTACCCTGTCCGTTCATCCCTCACTTCCTCCTAGCCCCTGGCAAACACTGATCTTTTTTACTGCCTCCATAGTTTTGCATCCTCAGATTGTCATATAGTTGAAATCGTATATAGTCATTTCTGTGCTAATTTTATTTTAATGGTGAAAAATGTTAAATAGTACATAGATGAATTTAGCAATGATGACATTTTAAGAAGAAATATATTTAAAATATTCTCAGTAAGTTGGAATTTGTTTAAAGTAGATGAAAATGTTGTTCAAGCTGGATATACTTCCTTAAGCTTAAATCTTTGTTGAAAATTCAGAATGAAGAGAGATTAAAGTGGAACATTTCAGGATGAAGGGAGAGAAAGGTCAGGAGTTCCACCAATTCCATGCATCCACCAACTCCGTACCCTCAACGAGGGACCTTGGAGACTTCTGTGAAATCTCCAGTGATTCATGAAGTACAAAATTAAAACCACAGACTTCAGAGATGAGAACCTGAAAAATTTAGTGAATTCATAATAGGAATGTGATGAAAATGCCCTTCTCTTCCATAACAAAATTTGAAAAGCAGGCCATAAACTATTAAATTTTATCTGATCTGTTGGAGTTCTTTTTGTAATCCATTGGCATGTAATTTCTTGGGTTTGTTCAAGATCTGATATTTGTAGACCAAAGATATTACTAATAGTCAAAAATCAAGGAAAATTAAAGTCAACATCTTTTTACACATTGAATACATCAAATATCTATGATCTCCTTGTAATTACATTCTCCCCAAATTAAAGTTAAACTTTGATTGGCATTCAAATTATACTTCACAAGAAGTTTCTATAATCTTTGTACCCAAGTTTACCTTATGAACATTTAAGATAAATGTCAAAAAGTACAAAAGGTAAACATGATTTTCATAAAAGAAAGCTAAGGGCATGAAAATTTACTTGAGGAAAACAAGAAGCGCTTTTTTTTTTTTAACTTGACAGAGTTAGACAGTGAGAGAGAGGGACAGAGAGAAAGGTCTTCCTTCTGTTGGTCCACCCCCCAAATGGCCACTATGGCCAGAGCTACGCCGATCCGAAGTCAGGAGTCAGGTGCTTTCCTGGTCTCCCATGCAGGTGCAGGCACCCATGCACTTGGGCCATCCTCCACTGCCTTCCTGGGCCACAGCAGAAAGCTGGACTGGAAGAGGAGCAACCGGGACTAGAACTGGTGCCCATATGGGATGCTGGCACCACACGCGGAGGATTAACAAAGTGAACCACGGTGCCAGTCCCAAGAAGTACTTTTTAAATTTTTTTTTCCCAGAAACCTTTTATTTAAGGTATGCAAACTTCATGTATTTTATAAATTCAACTTTAGGAACATAGGGATTCTTCCCACCTACCCACCTCCCACTCACATCCCCACCCTTCTTCCTCCTCCCTCTCTTATTCCCATTCTTAATTTTTTTTACTAATATCTATTTCCAATTAACTTTATACACTAAGATTAACTCTATACTAAGTAAAGAGTTCAACAAATAGTATATTAAAAAAAAAAAAAAAACTGTTCCTCAACACTCGAGAAAAGGGCTGTTCAAAGTCCAAGCATCTCAAAGTGTCAGTTCCACTTTTGTAGATTATAGGTGCTCTATTAGTTACCACAGATCAGGGAATACAAATACATATGGTATTTGTCCTTTTGGGACTGGCTTATTTTACTAAGTATTATGTTTTCCAGTTTCATCACTTTCCTTGAGTGGGATGGCTAGGTCATATGGTAGGTCTAGATTCAGATTTCTGAGGTATCTCCAAACTGTCTTCTACAGTGGCTGTACCAGTATACATTCCCACCAACAGAGGATTAGGGTACCCTTCTCCCCACATCCTCACCAGCATTTGTTGTTTGTTGATTTCTGTATGAAAGCCATTCTAATGGGTGAGGTGGAGCATCATTGTGGTTTTTTATTTGCATTTCCCTGATGGCTAGTGATCCTGAGCATTTTTCCATGTGTCTGTTGGCCATTTGTATTTCTCTTTTGAAAAATGTCTGTTTAAGTTCTTTGCCCATTTCTTAACTGGGTTGTTTGTTTTGTTTTGTTGTTGTTGTTGTTGTTGAGTTTCTTGAGGTCTTTATATATTCTGGTTTTAGCCCTTTATCAGTTTCATAGTTTGCAAATAATTTCTCCCATTCTGTTGGTTGCCTCTTCACTTTGCTGAGTATTTCTTTTACAGTGCAGAAGCTTCTCAGTTTGATGTAATCCCATTTGTCAATATTGGTTTTGATTGCCTGTGCCTCTGGGGTCTTTTCTAAGAACTCTTTACTGATGCCAATGTCTTGCAGGGTTTCACCATTGTTCTCTAATATTTTGATGGTATCAGGTCATAGATTTAGGTCTTTAATCCATTTTGAGTGGATTTTTGTGTAAGGTATAAAGTAGGGGTCTTGGTTCATACGTCTGCATGTGGATATACAGTTCTCCCAGCACCATTTGTTGAAGAGACTGTGCTTGCTCCAGGGATTCAAAATATTGATTTGAATTCATGTAATGACAATGGAATTTAGACGCAAGACAAGTTGAAATATTTAAAAGTAGTTTTGATTATTTAGAGACATTTAAAGACTATATTTCCTCCCTAATTTGAATTATTTATAATCTCATGATTAATTACACAGAATAAAATTGAATTACTAATAAATGCCAGGGAAACCAATTTAAATTAACATTCATCTCCAAAGTCAACACCTAAATAATCACCACAGATTGTTCACGGTTTAATACTTAGCATAATTAGACAATAAAACAACTATATGTATTGGAAAGGGTAGAACAAGCTCCATCAGCGATCAATTTAATACACATTTATTATTTTTAGTTTTAAATAGATAAAAATTATAAAAATTAAAGATTTCTGTTTCCTGAGGATAAGTTAAGCAAAGAAGATGGAAAATATTCTGTTTCCCTAAACCATTATTGTGTGTCAACCACACATCTCTTATCACAGCCAAACTGCGTGACTGGCAATTGTAACCTGTGCTGCACTGAAGTTTACTTCAGTTAACCTTGGAAGATCTGGTTTCAGTGGTTGAAGTACTATAGACATTAGTTGCAAAGCAGGATCAAAAAAAAGATGTCTGATTTACTCAAATGATTTGATTAGATTACATTCTTGATTTGATTGGAGTTGAAAAGTAGACAAATATGATTTCAAACATTGTGGAATAAGTCAAACACACTTTTAGGTTCAAGGAATAAGTGGGCATAAGCTCATAACTTAAACAATATCAATTTATTTTTATAAATTTCTGAACCCAAGTCAGGTGGTGCAAGGTAGCCCATGCAATGTCTTTAGAATTTCATGGAGTGAAATGTATGGTTTCACCAATACATTTTTAAATTTTAAAATAATTATAGAACATCTTATTACCAATCATATACACTTTTTGTGTGACTGTTTACTCAATGAGTTTACCTGGTTTAAACTAGTTACTAGTTCACTAGTTTACCTGGGTTAAAAAAATTCCTGAAAAGGAACACAGTGCAGCAGTCAAGAGCTTGGCTCTGAGGTCTACCTCCTGGCTTCGAGCCTCAGCATTACTACTAATTGTTAAATGAGCAATCTCGGGAAAGAAAATTACATGACCTTTATACGTTTAAATTTCTTAATATGAAGGACAGCGAAAAACATGGTGAGGCTAAGGAAGAACGTACTGATGTCAGTAACAGCACCTCTTCCACAGAGCTGTGCTGTAAACTAAATGAAATAATGTAGAAAGCACTTATGAAGTGGTCAAGAGTGTTAGATTTTCTAACTACTCATGGGTAGCCTCTTCACTTTCCTCATTAGGAGGAAACTGATTCTTAGATGTCTTCGTGAAGAGTACTAGGAAACTGTTGGCTATGAGTGAAAATGGCAGAAAATGTCTAAGGGATATGTTCAAGACAAGAGAATGTTTATTGTTGGCAGGTGATATACATTTGATTGTGTTGCCTGAATATACAACACTTTAAGTGGTCCTCAATGACTTTCACACTTCCAGGTGCTCTACCTGATCCTGGGAACCATATCACATAACACATTTCTTCTAGAAAATGATCCATAACATTATTTTTATCTCTGCTGCTTTGTATGTGATCTATTTATGTACTGGGCTCTGTCCTTATTGATCACCATGGAAGCAATGCAGTGATGTCAGAATGGTGAAGTCCACTGTGAGCTGCATTTGAAGCTCAGTTACCTGCTATTTTAATCAGCTACTGTAAAAGGGTTATTCCCATGAATATTTATCTCTTTTTTTATTTGACAGATAGAGTTAGACAGTAAGAAAGAAAGACAGAGAAAGGTCTTCCTCCCATTGGTTCACCCCCAAATGGCCACAACAGCCAGTGCTGAGCCAATCCAAAGCCAGGAGACAGGTGCTTCCTCCTGGTCTCCCATGGGGGTACAGGGGCCCAAGCATTTGGGCCATCCTCCACTTCCCTCCCAGGCCACAGCAGAGAGCTGGACTGGAAGAGGAGCAACCAGGACTAGAACCTGGTGCCCATATGTTCTGCTGGTGCCGCAGGTGGAGGATTAACCAAATGACCATGGTGCCAGCCCCTCACATGATTATTTAAAGACAAGTTTAATACTATATGAGCAGTAGGCAGCACAGAGGTGAGGGAGGGCTCATCTAAATGCCTAACAAAGAGCAAAGCTGTCCATATACTATCTACTGCATCCACTTCTTTGAGAATATAATATCCTGTAACTAGGGTTTTACTACCATTTTATCAGTGTCATAAAATAGTGGCATCATTATAAAATAATGCTTAAAATCTAAATATATGAAAGGTACAGTTTCAAAATACAAAATGTTATGTAGGCCTAATCACTTACAGATAGATTAATAATATATGTGTAATGCATTATTTACTATAGGATTTTTGCAAATATGAGGGGTCTGCAAAAAGTTCATGGAGAATGTGTGTTATGAAAAAAACTATATATGTATCTCAAGTTACTTGCAGCAAAGTAAAGATTCTTTTAATTTCATCTTTCTACAAACTTTTAGAAGTACCCTCATAGTAGATTAGAAGTTGTCCTATAAGCTTTCACTTTCAAATAATCAAGTGCTTGTATTATGCCAAAAAAAGAAACTATTCTATTTTAGATGTTTAATCTGAGATACTCACTATTATGTAAGCCTAAGATCCCAACAAAGAAAATATCTAAAATAGATATACACATGAAAAACAGGAAAGAATCAAGCATATCACTCTAAAACTTCAAGGAAACACAAAGACAGCAAGAGGAGAAAGGAGGGACCAAAAAGACAAAATACCCAGAGAACAATTAACTAAATGCAACATTGAATCCTTCCATATCAATAATTACTTAAAATCAAAAGACACAGAGTGACTAAATAGATTTTTAAATGTAAAGGTCCCCCCAGAGTCAGGTTTTTCTGTTTGGTTGAGGGCGGGTGCAGCCCTGAGTTGGCGCAGCTGTTACATATTCCAAAATGGCACTTGCTCTATTGTCTCACACGCCTTTGTAAGGTGTGTAGAGAGAGAATCGTGTCTGTACCACCCCTTTTATTTTTTCTTTCCTCTAGTTAGGCTGGTGTACTTTCCCCCACAGGGCTTCAAGCCTCCCTCTAGGCTCTTCCTGCTGCTTTTCCACCAGTGCCTCAGGCTACTGTGGTTTCATCTCACCTCTCTTTCCAGCATTGGTGGGGAGGAGAAAAACTACTACTCAAACAGTACTCTCCACTTTGTGTGTCTGTGTGGGTGCAGTCTGTTGAAATCTTTACTTAGTATATACTAAGTTGATCTTCTGTATATAAAGATAATTGAAAATGAATGGTGATGAAGAATGGGATGGGAGAGGGAATGGGAGATTGGATGGTTGTGGGTAGGAGGGAGGTTATGGGGGAAAAGCCACTATAATTCAAAAGTTGTACTTTGGAAATTTATATTTATTAAATAAAAATTGAAAAAAGATAGATGTAAAGATCCAATGACAGGCTGTCTACAAGAGACTCCCATTGGATTTAAGGATACATATAGTCTTGAAATGATGGGATGGGAAAAAACCCAATCTAATAGCAACTACAAAAGAACAGGAGCAGCTTTAATCATATCACACAAAATAGACTGTTAGCCAAAAACTGTCATAAGGAACATCATTTAACATATCATTAAATATGATAAAAAGAGTTAATTAACTAGGAAGATAAAACAATCATAAATATACTTGGATATGCATCTAAATCAGTATAACTAAATATATAAAGCTAACATTATGGAATTTAAGGGGTAAATAGACAGCTATACAGCAATAATAGGAACTCCTATACTCCCCTTTCAATGGTAGATCAACAAGATAGAAAAATCAGTGAGGGCTGGCACCACGGCTCAATAGGCTAATCCTCTGCCTTGCGGCGCCGGCACACCGGGTTCTAGTCCAGTCAGGGTGCCGGATTCTGTCCCGGTTGCCCCTCTTCCAGGCCAGCTCTCTGTTATGGCCAGGGAGTGCAGTGGAGGATGGCCCAAGTCCTTGGGCCCTGCACCCGCATGGGAGACCAGGAGAAGCACCTGGCTCCTGGCTTCAGATCAGGATCAGTGTGGTGCGCTGGCCACAGCACACTGGCCGCAGTGGCCATTGGAGGGTGAACCAACAGCAAAAGGAAGACCTTTCTCTCTCTCTCTCTCTCTCTCACTCTCCACTCTGCCTGTCAAATAAAAATAAAAATAAATAAAAAAATCAATGAGAAAGCAGTAGACTTGAATTGAACAACCTTTGGCCAAATGGACCTGCCAGATCTATACAGAACATTGCATCCAACATCAGCTAAGTACCCATTCTTTTCTAAAACAGAGACAACATTCTCCAGGAGAGATCACAAGTTAGATCACAAAACAAGTTTCAAGAAATTTAAGACTGATGTCCTATCAAGTATCTTTTCTGACCAAAATGGAATGAAACAAGAAATAAGTAGGAGGGAAACTGGAAAAATCATACATATGCAGAAATTAAATGATGCACTAAAAAGCACCCTTACATAAAAGAGGAAACCAAATGGGAAATTAGAAAACCTTGAGAAAATTGAATAAACTAAACAAAACAAACAAAAAAGCCAACACAACATACAAAAACTGGCGAGGTGCAACAAAAGCAGTACTAGGAGGGAAATTTGTAGTGACAAACATCTGCATTGAATAAAAAGATCTCAAATTAACACCCTACCATTAAACCTCAATAAACTAGGGAGGGAAAAGGAACGAGCTAACAGTCCACAGTTAGAAAGGAAAGGGGCTAGTGCTTTGGAGTAATGAATTAATGTACCGTCTGAATGCCAGCTTCCCATACAGTGCTGGTTCAGTCCCAGCTGCTCCACTTGTGATCCAGCTCCCTGCTAATGCACCTAGGAAAGCAGCAGAAGATGCCCCATGTACCTTTGCCCCTGCACCCACGTGGGAGACCTAGAAGAAGCTCCTGACACCAGGCTTTGGCTTGGCCTAGCCCTGGCTGTTAAAGCCATTTGGGGAATGAAGAAGCAGATGGAAGATCTTTCTGTATCTCTCTCTCTGTAACTCTGCCTTTCAAATAAATACAATGAATCTTCAGAAAAAAATTAAAAAGAAAGAAATAATAAGGATTAGAGCAGAAATGAAATAAATAGAGGATATAAAGACAATAGAAAAAAAAACAAAGAAATTAAGATAGTCATCTGAAAAGTTAAACACAATTGGCAAATCTTTACCTAGACAAAGAAGAAAATAGAGAAAACCTAAATAAACAAAATCAGAAATGAAAGAGGAGACATTAAAATGGGTACCACAAAAATTAAAAAAATTGTGACTACTATAGATAAATAATAAATACTACATGCCCATAAATTTGTTAACCCAGAAAAGCATGAACAAATTCCTAGAAATATACAGACTACCAAGACTGAATCATGAAGAAATGGAAAAAATGAACAAACCAATAACAAATACAGACATTGAATCAGTAATGTAAAAGTTTCCCAAAAAGAGAAGCCCAGGACCTGATTATGGATTCACTGCTGAATTCCTTCAAGCATGTTAAGAGCTAATAGCAATACTTCACAATATATTCCCCAAAAAATGAAGAAGCAGAAACACTTCCAAACTTTATGAACCTTATGACGCAGCATTTCCATGCTACCAAAACCAGACACCAACACCACACAAAAACTATAGGATAATACCCTTGATAAACATAGATGTAAATATTCTCAAAAAATGCTGTCAAATGCAATTAAACAGTACATGAAAAGTATCATACACCATGAACAAATGGGATTTACTCATAGGAAGCAAGGGTGTCTCAACATCCAAAAATCAACTAATGTGATACACTCGTTGCAAGAATGAAAAATAAAACCACATGATCAAATAGACATCAAAAAAAGCATTTGACAAAATTTAGAACTCTATCATGATGTAAATCTTAACAAACTAGTAATAGAAGAAAAGGTTCGTCACATAACAAAGACCATTTGTGAAAGTCACAGATAAAATCATATTCAATATGAAAAGCTGAAGGCTTTTCTCTTTCAACATTCCATTCAACATACAATTGGAAGTCCTAACCAAAGGAAATAGACAAGTGAAATAAATAAAAGGCATACAAAACTGAAGGGGAAAAGTAAAATTATCTCTTTTTACAGATAATGTTATCTTATAAATAGAAAATTCTACAGACTGCGCACACATACACACATGTGCGTTCAGTGAAGTTGCAAAATATAAAATCAACATATAAAGCCTAGTCATGGATCCTTACGAACAATGAACTGTCTAAAATAAAATTGAGAAAGTAGTTACATTTCCCAGAGCATCAAAAATACTAAAATAGTTAGGAATAAACTCAATAGGTGAAAGACTTAAGACACAAATTAAAGGCTTCCCTAATTCACCATTGGAGGAATCAATATCATAAAATGCCCATACTTCCAAAAGAAATTTAGATATTGAATGTAAACTATATCAAAATTCCAATGGCATATTTATAAAAATAGAAAAAACAATCCTAAAAGTTACCATGGACCCTAAATAGCCAAAGTGTTCTTGAAAAAGAAGCGCAAATCTGGAAGCATCACAATTCCTGATTTAAAAATACATTACAAAGCAGGATTAATTAAAACAGTGTGGTACTGACACAACAACATATTTGTAGACCAGTGGAATAGAATAGAGAGCCAAGAAATAAGATCAACAGAATACACAATGAGAAAAGAGGGTACTTCCTTCGACAAATGGTGTTGGGAAAACAACACATCTAGACGCAAAAGAATGAAACTGGACCCTTATATATAAAAATCAACTCAAAATGAATGAAAGACCTAAACACAGAACACAACACTGTAAAACTCCTAAAAGAAAACAGGGAAAAATCTTCATGACACTGATTTTTTGCAGTGGTTTCTTGGATAAGTACAAACAACAAAAGCAAGTATAGGCAAATAAGACCAAATCAAACTATAAAAAAACTCCCACATAAAAAAAAAAACCATCAACATAATGAAAAGGCGACCTGTGGAATGAAACAAGATATTTAAAGTGTTTTCTGTTGAGTTGTTAGTACCTAAAGCATATAAGGAATTCTTGTAACTAAATAGCAAAAAGCAAGTAATGTAATTTACAGATAGATAAAGGGCTTGGATAGATATTTCTGTGAGGAAGACACAAATGGTCAACAGGTATGTGAAAAGATTCCTCAACATCCCTAATTATCAGAGAAAGACAAATTGAAATTATAATAAGACATTATCTGAATCCATTTACAGCAGCTTTTATGAGACCAAAAATAAGTGTTTTCAAGGATATGAAGAAATTGGGACTCTTATACACTGTAAGTGGGAATGGAAAGTGGAGCCACTATGGGAATTTAGCTTAAAAAAATTGAAAATCAGGATTTCCATATGATCCAGCTATCCCACTTCTAAGAATTTATCCAAAAGAATTAAAATCAGGATCTTGAAGGGCTATGTGCTCCTTCATGTTCATTACAGTATTATTCACAATAACCAAGATGTAGAAACAACTTAAACAGATAAATGAATAACAAAAAGGTGGTGTGTACACACATGGGAATCTATTCAGCCATAAAAGAAAGAAATACTGCATATGAGACAAGAAGGTGAACCTTTAGAACATTATGCTAATTGCACATTATACTAATTGCAATAAGCCAGTCACAGAAGGATGCATAGTATATGTTTCAGTTTATGTGAGAGATCTAAAATAGTCACATTGCAGAGAATAGAAGGCTAGTTGCTGGGAGATGAGGGGACAGTGCTGGGGAGTTGCTCTTCAATGGGTGTACAGTTGCAGCTATGCTAGGTGAGTTTTAGTGATCTACTGTATACACTGGGCCTACAGTTGACACCATTGCACTATACACTGTGAAAGCTAAAAGAGTAGATCTCCTATTGCCTGTTTTTAACCACAGTTAGAACCAAACCAAAACACATAGCCAGGAGTGTGAAAGCTGGTTGTTCAAGAGGTCTCGGGAAATTGCAAAATTATCACTAGCTCTAGAATCTTAGATTTGGAACAAAATAATCAAAAAATGGCATGTTTGCCTCATAGTCTGTGAATTTAAAAAATTCTTGCAGGCAGCTTGTATAGAAAGACCAAAAGATAAAAAGCTTATTTAACATCCTGTTCACAATATGCATAGCAGTCTTCCCCTAAATACACAACTGTTACACGTTTATTTAGATTTCTACTCTCTATCCAGTTCTATTGTAGCTTATTTACCAAAGCATGTCCCCCTCCTGTGCTGCAAGACACAAAATTTTTGAATGATTTTTGGCAAGACACAAAATTTTTGAATGATTTATTATATTTGATGAATTTTAGAGCTGACTTTGGTAGAATGTTTATGTCCTTTGGCCATATAACTTAGAAATAACATTAACAAGTACTCTAATGCAAGGTCATTCTTTTTATTTAAAATATTTGAGTAAATCTTTCTTTAAAAAACACTGAGGTTGAATTTATTATTCTGTATCTGCATCAACTCAGAATTGAATTTTATGCCACCTTTTAGCCAATTGTGAGTTGAAATTGTGTAACTGAAATTGTTTACAAGATTATGTAAAATCAGGGTTGAGAGAATACAATATGAAGTGTGATTCAAAGTTATGCATTAAATTATGTCCTTAGAAATTTTAGCTACTTTTTGAACTATTATAAATATGCAGTAAATTTTCTTTTATATCCATGCCTTTTTGTTCCATTCATGTAATTTAAGATTAAAAAGTGAGCCTTATTTTAGAATAATGTTATTGTTCATTCAATGTAATGGTAAATTATTAAGTATATCATTTTTGTTCAAAATTATGAAAAATTCTATCTTTTGGATATTTTCCCATTTCACTATTTTCCTCCTCATTGTAGATGTATTTATCTGGAAATCAGCTATGCATTGCAGCATGCAGAGTGTCAGACTATTTTAAGAAATATAACATTATACTTGCTGTAAACACGTGTTTTCAGTCATCATTTAGCTTTATAAAACTTTTGTTTTAAATATTTATTTATTTGAAGAGCAGAGCTACAGCGAAAGAGGAGGGAGGGGAAGGGAGAGGGGGAGAATCTTCCATCCACCGATTTACTCCCCCCAGATGGCTGCAACAGCCTAGTCTGTGCCAGGCCAAATCCAGGAACCCTGAGCTTCCTCCAGGTCTCCCACGTGAGTGCCGGGGCCCAAGCACTTGGGCTGTCTCTGTCATTTCCAAGGCACATTAGCAAGGAGCTGGATAGAACCAGCACCCATATGAAATGCTGATCTCGCAGACTGAGGCTTTACCCACTACACCATAGAACTGGCCCTAAAACTCTTCTTTTAACTTAAACCTGTTTTCACGTAAAAACTCAGTGGGGTGAGTATTTAGCCTAGTGGTTAGGACAGCAGTTAGGATGTCACGCCCAGCATCATAGTGCCTGGATTTGAATCCCAGTTCCCGCACCCATTGCAGCTTCCTGCTGACGCAGACTCTGGGATGTGGCAGGTGGCGACTCAAGCACTTGGTGGCTGCCACCCATGTGGGAAACCTGGAATGATTTCTAGGCTCCTGGCTCTGGCTTGATATAGGCATTTAGGGGTTGAACCAATACACTGGACTTTCTCCCTCTCCCCCCCTCCCTCTTCCCCCCTCCCTTCCCCCTTCCCCCCCTCCCCTTCCCTCTCCCCACCCCTTTCCCTCTCCCTCCCCCTCACTCTTCCCCTCAAATAATTTTTAAAAAGCTCAACTGAAAGTGTGCTTGTTGAGAAGATAAGAAAAATTGTCAAATAACTAGTCCTTTCTCATACTTTTTAAAATATATATCATGTTTCAAAATAAGTGTACTAAAAGAGCTAAACATAAAGACTCCTATATTACCACATTAAATTTAAGGAAACAGGTTTTTTTTTAGGAAAATCACAATAAAAATTTGAAAGTTGTGATTCCTGGATCACCGATCTTGACACACAGATATCTAATCTCTTTTACAGGGTTGTATATACTATACATGATATTTTTTAAAAATACCTATTGTAGGCCAATGAATCTTACCATTGTTAATGGTGAGTCCAGCTGCTAGAAAGCTGGTCATTTAAGTATGGTTCAATCTGAAGACAGAAAGGGATTAATTTCAGAGAAAGGTAGGATATAAAAAATTAGAGTATTTTGTATCCAACCCGCTGGAACATGGATCTAAAAGAGAATAAATCATTAAACAAGAAACTAGAGGATGCTATTGTGTGTATTTGCCCATCACAGCATATTCCATAATACAGTGGTTGTTATGGTTTTACTATTGCTGGTCCATGTATACTGAGGCCAGTAAATGTATGGGATACAAATCACATAACCACTGAGACACTCTGGACAGTGGATGTCTCCTGAGGAAAGAGGTCATCTGACCCCACAGGCTAGCCAAGGCTGGTCCCTTATTTGTGTCTTTGCGCCTTTTCCTGCAGGCACTATGCACTCTTACTCTCATGCTGCATGCAACCTCCCCTTCTCTGTACCATCTGACTTTCTGGAGTAGATCCCTATGTTTACATAATATCTGAGTCCAGCAAACAGAGCCAACAGTTCATGGCATGTTTCCCAATTTCCAGAATGGTACTAAAAAGCAACCTCAACTCTCATTCCCTAAAACCTGTGACATTTTAGATTTTTTGCCTAGGGCATGGAGATTGACATTTCATCAATAATCACATGATAAGAGGGATTTTGGATTAGAGACAGTAATTTATTTTTAATTTCACTATAATAATAATGATGATGACAATAATAATAGTTGCTAACAATAATGTACCTACTGTGCACCAAGTGCCTTGTATGTTAACTATAGTTAACCTTCATAGGAATCCTCGATAAAAAGGATAGTGTTCCCTTTCTCAGGTGAGGGAAGTGAATTTCAGCAGGAGTAACTCTTTTCCTATTCATATTGTAGCTTTAAATTAGCATCTAAAATTTTATCTCATTTGATTTCAAATAATTTTATTCCCATGAGATCACTTTCTGGCTAGGGATGGGAAGTGTGATATGATATCATTTTCTTTTCTTGTGCCAAAAATTTTCATTTTCCGGAATTAGGGCCAATACCAAATAGAACTTAACTTATTATAGAGAAAATGTGAGGAATTTATGGAAAAAAATTATATTGCACTAAGTATATAGAATCTCTCCTAAAGAAACAAAAAAGGGATTATGCATCTCAGTAGAAAAAAAAGAAGCTTAAAATATATTATAAACAACTTTAAAAATAGTATAGAATAATTTATGTGGCATCTTTATGATATCTGAGTAGCAAAGAAAAAGTCATCATGAAAACATTAATAAACTTGAACTTGTCAAGATGTAGAAATACTCACTTGACAAATATCATCATATGTAAATTTAAAACATGGATAATAGATTCCAGGAAGACAATTATATAACAAAAGTTTATTCACACTACTAGAACAAGCTCCTACAGATGATAAAAGAAATAGAGAAGCACACAAAATCTGGATTAGAAATTGGCCAGAATTATTTACATATAAAATTTCAATGTAATTTTTATATTTTAAAGATTTATTTATTCATTAATTTGAAAGAGCAATGGAGAAAGAGTGTGGAAGGGAGAGAGGAAGGGAAGGAAAGAGGGAGAGAGAGCTCAATCTTCTATCTGCCAATTCACTTCCCAAATGGCTGCAACAGCCAGGTCTGGGCTGGGCCAAAGCCAAGAGTCAGTAACCCATCCTAATCACCCACGTGGGTAGAAAGGGCCCAAATAAGTGGGCTGTCTTTGCACATTTGCAGGAAGCTGGAAAGAAAGCAGAGCAGCTAGGATTTGACCGGCACTATGATATGGAATGCAGGTGCTGAACCTGCTGTCCAACACCGCCAGCCCCAGCCCTGTTTTCATTTGCTAGCCCCCATGCTTATATTCCTTCCAACCAAATGTATTAGTAAGTATCTTTGTGTTTTTAGCCTTCTTCTGGATCCTATGAGACCTATGAGAATAACTGCATAGAAAGTAAGGTACTGGGTTTACCTCTGCTGCATTCACATTAAAACAATAAACATGCAGGACAAGCCTCACTTCTGGTCCACAAAAATGAGCACAGATGCTTTGCGTGGCGGATTCTTACTGAAACAAGAACCGCCCTAGAATCTGGTAACAATAACAAGAGACCCTTGAATTTTCAGTGTGGCTGCTTTGAGTTCACAGGAAAAGGACGTGGGTATTAAGTGAAGGAGGCTTCTTTGAGGAATGACTATAAATTCATACAATTTGTAAAGTACACCTGCTCCTTCCAAAAATTAGGTCTCGTGTGAATCTACTCCGATTCTAGAATATTGTTCACTTTTCAACCAACACTAACAGCCTGAGGCCACTGTATTTCCTTGGTTTTCCTATTAAAAAGAAACAAGAGAACATGGGCTCATGTGGGGCACGTTGAGTGATCCTACGTCCCACCCAGCTGGAGGCTTTGAGCTGAGAGCACTGGAGTCAAGAGAAGTGTCTACAGAGTTTGAGTTGCAGCAGCCACTGTAGTTTTCAATATTACATGTTGTTATTTTACCTCACCAATTTCCCTAACTAAAAAGCGGAATGTGTTAAGTCTATGAAGTTTAAAAAATGTGTCAGCAAATCTATCTGAGCCCATCAACAGCTGTCTATACAGAATTGAACGGGCACATGCCTGGGGTTCAAGCAGGGAAGGTTAGAGCCTGCAGAGAGGGCATTTAAATGCCAAAGGAGGCCAGGCCGCGGCTCACTAGGCTAATCCTCTGCCTTGCGGCGCCAGCACACCGGGTTCTAGTCCCGGTCGGGGTGCCGGATTCTGTCCCGGTTGCCCCTCTTCCAGGCCAGCTCTCTGCTGTGGCCCGGGAGTGTAGTGGAGGATGGCCCAAGTGCTTGGGCCCTGCACCCTATGGGAGACCAGGAAAAGCACCTGGCTCCTGCCATCAGATCAGTGCAGTGTGCTGGCCACAGCGCGCCGGCCGCGGCGGCCATTGGAGGGTGCACCAACGGCAAAGGAAGACCTTTCTCTCTGTCTCTCTCTCTCACTGTCCACTCTGCCTGTCAAAAAAATAAAAAAAATTAAAAATTTAAAAAAATGCCAAAGGAGCCACATGTCATTATACCATTGCTGATCAAATGCAAAGACAAGTGTCTGCATACACACACACACACACACACACACACATGCCAATACATCCGTGAGCAAAATAAACAAATACCTCATTGCAAAGCTTTTCTTCTCCCACCTGGGTTCGAGGGTTGCTTAGTTTAATCCCAGTGATGCTTAATGTGCTGCAAAGCTGTAAATTTGGCTTTTCCATGCAATTGCTTTAAGCCAAAGAAGATCAGAGCCTTGAAAATGACTTTTGAAGCAATTTAACACCCAAATGTAGCAATCTTTACTGATACACAGGCTGTATTGCTTCTGGTGAAAGAAAACAAATGGCATAGTAAAGCCAACAGAGCAATGGTGGGTTCAAAATCAGCTCACTGAGTCTGAGTTTTAAACCCCAAGAATGGCCTTCAGAAAAAAACACTAAAAACAGAAAGAATACCATGCTATTTAGCTGTTTGTACCAACGATGGTTTCCGTATAATAGTTGAAGTAACCAGTATAAAAAGAAATATTTTAAGTTATCTTACTTTTGTATTGTCAAAGAGTAACATCATTGTTGGAGTTGGTTTGGAGGTATTTTCAGCTGGAATTACCCCAGAGATGTTCCGACAAGAAACTACATGCTCCCTTCTGGTGCTCTCCGAGGGCCACCCACAGCCCAGCACTGAGAGCCTGCTGCAATGTGAAGGACCTGCAGCAGACGTGTTTCCAAGAGAACACTGTGCCTAGGAGATGGGGAGAACTGGGGGAAGATATTGTAAAGAGGCACTTTGTGAGGGGGAAGAGAGAGACCCTAGAAGGCATTTCATTTGTTTGTTGAGTTTTGTTCCATCCGCTATTTGACTCCCCACATGGCTGGAGCTGAGCCAGCCAAAGCCTGGAACCTATACCTGAGTCTCCCCGTGTGCACAGGGGTCCAAGCGCTCAGGCCATCTTATCCAGCTTTCCCAGGCATGTTAGCCGAGCGCTGAATGCGAAGCAGAGCAGCCAGGACTAGAACTTGTGCTCTGACGTGGGAGGCTAAGTCTGTTGCACCACAATGCCCACCCCTCCATGACTTCTTTGTAAACTAGGGATTGCACATGTATAATTAGCAAAAGAATCCAAATGGCAACAGAGGGTGAGAATAGTTCATATTATAGAATTACTATTATAGAGTCTGCCTCACACAAGATTCTGTAACTTCTCTGGAAATAGCTAGCATGTCCTTCTTTCCCAGTAGCCCTATAATTTTTTTGATTAAAAAACACAAATTTCAGAAAGCTTGCAGAAAAAGTTATCATGGCCAAGAGACTGCTTCTCTCAGGAGAACTCAGCAGACAGAAAATAGCTTTGTATCTTTATAAACAAATCGCTCTGTGAATGACAGTGGGTACACAAATATGCCAGTTCTCTGCAGAGTTCTTACTCATTCAGTTGCCAGGTTTGCTTCTATTTTGATGACAGACTTAAAATGTAATTAGTGGGTTTTTAATGAGTCCAAATGTGACACATTACAATTCAATAATTACCATGAAATGACGAGTTGCAATTGATCATTCCCAGAAAGGAGGGGCATTTAAAGGCAGTATCATTTATTGCTCGTTTGTAGTACTGCATTTATAACCGTCACACTTCTCTAGGAATGAATATATAGTAGATTCAAGAGTTAGGTGATAATGCTGAGGTATTGTATATATTTACAGTTGGGACCAGGTACTCTGAAATTCTTAGGGTCTAAGTTCTTTGAGATGTGTTTAGGTCTACCGAAGAACCAATAAGTGGACATCTTTATTGGCCACTCTACTGAATGCTGACTGTCTTTCTTTTTTTTTTAACTTTTATTTAATGAATATAAATTTCCAAAGTACAGCTTATGGATTACAATAGCTTCCCCCCCATAACGGCTGACTGTCTTTCTTAGTACCCCAGGGTAACTAACTGGTTTTAAGATGAGTTTGGATCATGTGGCATCAGCTTCTCTCTTCAACCTGACACAGGATCTCACTGTAATTCTGGGAGTTCTGTATGTCTTTAAGGTTCAGCAGGGCTTAACACAGGCCTGGCAAAGTGAACCTAGAAGTTTAATATCCAACACAAGGATGACAGCACTAAAGGAAGCAGTTGCCCCATACAGAAGACTTACCTGTAACTAGCCCACCTATTTGCTGGGCTAACTGAAATAGTACAGCCCACATATTTGCTGGGCTAACTGAAGTAGTACATGTCAGAAGGTACTGACAGATTTTCCCAGTGATACTGAAATCTTAAAGAACATTGAAATAGCTAAGCTTGTTGTAGAATTAAATATTTCATTCTACAGCAATTTAAAAAATTGGGTAAATACTTTCAGATATTTCTTAAGACAGGTTTCCTAGGAGGAAAAATCACATATGCACTAAATCAACATAGTCTGAGGTCCTCACATCTAGGTTTCTATCTTTTGTAAGAAACTGGTCTATGGCATTCCAACAGCTCTTCCAGAAACCTATTTGGATATCTAGGTATCTCCTGCTGCAACTAACAGCAGTGCTCAAGTCTAGAGGCTTCATACTTCCTTGGCATCATGATTTGTCTTTCTATAGCTTACACCCTGTGATCCTTGCTTTGCCCTGTGCAAATATATATATATATATGAAGTCTACTCCATTTCCCAGCCCGTGAAGTATGTGAACACTGAGAACAATTCTTCAAGACATCTCCAGGTGGAACATTCTCACTTTCAATAGTAGTTTTCCTGGAATCTTACCTTTCCCTGAATTTCATTTTATTTGTCAATGTCATTCAGTTATCTGCATTCAGAAAGAAATTCAGATGTTCACATGTACACTTCTTAGGACTGAATTCCACAGGACTATACATGTATCATCGCCTTGAATAGCCAAAACTTTCTGTACTTACCATTAATAGAATAACTTCCTATATAATTTCATTTATTTCACTGCTGGCATAACCAAGATTTTTGTGTAAAGTCTTCTAATCATTTTTACAAGAAATGTTGTCCAATTGTATATTTTTATTCTGTACTTTGATCTTAAATCAGCAATGTTTCTACTTGTTGAATTAGGTGTTTTATTATTTCAGTATATTTAAGGCATGTTAATATTACTCTGAAAACTACATGGAAGATTCCAAATTTGGCTCTGAAAATTATGAATTTTCTGAAATCTGAAATTTTCTAAAAACCTGAAAATTCTGTGAATCTTCTTTCTCATCCATTTTGTTGTTCATACTACTGAGCAGAAAAAGACCAAGAATATACACGTGGTACATGTACCAACATGGAGAATGCACCAGTGATCATCTCCATCACTCAACCATGTCCCAATATAACAAATCATTATAAGTGGTACCAATAAATGCTTCTCTGCAATGAAAACATATTCACTGGAAAATTTCCCCAGTCTCTTAACCTCCCTGCAGAATAACTTCTAGAAGTCCTAACTTTGACTTTGAAATGCTAGATCTTCTATTACATTGCTTTCTCATTTTTGTTTTCTATCCTCTCTACCACTTCTCAAATCAGGACAATATAACATTATTCTCAAGAAATATATAATATTAAAATGTAAAATTCTGCCCATATTGGTAAGGTACAAACTGCATGCCTTTGTATTAAGTAAGTACCATGTTTCTGGACCAATACAAGAAGTGTAATTATTCTACTTTGGCTCCTAATTTTCCAAGATGTTCAAGATACATAAAGTAAAGTGTTATTATTTTAAGACAATTAAAAGGGCATAAAATGGCAGCACATGAAAGAGGCAGCGTTTCACGTTTCCAACAAGACCATCTGCCTGTGAGCAAGATTTTTTCTTAAAAAATCCTAATTGAAAAGAAAATAATGTTAAGAGACATATGCCCATGTTTACTAGCTGAGGGAAGTTGACAAGTGTCTGTAGTTTGCCAGTTCTTTTACTGTCAACTGTTACACATAATAAGGAAATTTAAAATCCGTCATTACCATTCTGGTCTCCCATTGTTTTAAATGTGCTTAGAATTTCTGAAGCATCCTTCCAAATCATTGTTTGCGATAGGACAGAAGAACAGTTAAAGGGTGTAGGGATGGATATTCAGCTATTTTGCAAAGCATAATACTTTGATGATAATAAATTCTTTTCCTCCTTTTCCTCCCAGTGTTGATCACATTATGTTTATAGCTCCATTTGTAGATAATCCTTCAAGCTACTTTTTTTTTAGGCACAGTCATTATGAAAGTCTTCTTCTATTTGGCCTTGGCACTGCTTGGAACTTGAAATTGCTGTTTGCTTCCTGCCAATTACAGAATAATTTAAGGTTTGATGTTCCCAAGCACAGTTCATGAAATACACAGGAAAAAAATATGTTAAGGTAGAATGCAGAATATTTTCTTTTTATTGCACAGTGTCAATAGATTGCATAGAATTATATTCAAATTGCTAAACAAATCAATGGAAAAATTAATTTTCCTGAGAAATTGATTATAATGATTTTACTAATATTTATTCTGATAGCCTTATAAAAAGTATTTTTAAAAATTCATATTATTTATACCTGAATGATTTGGATCTGTGAAAAAAAAATTGATGGATATGTATAGATAAAATTTAACATCAAATTTGAGTTGCTAAGAAATTGAGAAAAATGTGACTTTTAAAATCACTTTGGAATCATTAAAAGGGATGATAAGTGAGTTGAATTTCAGCTCTAAAGTGTACTAACTTTTTTTTGCATATATGTATCTGAATTGTGCATTATTCAAAGTGAAAAGTTGGAAAGGCATAAATCTATGAGTTGACAGAATCAAGTAGACTCATATCTTTGAAAACTCAAGACTTTTTGTTTGGGGAAAGTGTAGAAAGTATGCTCATTATCATGAGAATAATAAAAAATAGGAATAAGTATTTAGATAAACCTGACATCATGCCTACAATATTTAGAAAGTGATGACGTATAGTCAAGGAAAGCAAACAATAGTCCTTTACATAATCACAAGCTTCCTCATAGTCCAAAGAAGATAAATACGCATACACATGCACACACACACACACACAGTCTATACTTCTCCCACTTCAGTGCCTTGCATGCTCTCTTAGGAGTCCTTTCTGAATACTCACTCTCAAAACACACCACACAAGTACACAGCAGTTGAGTTCCACAAACCTCATTTTTAATGCCTTCCAAAGAAGGCTACTTTCTTCAAAATGAAGCACAAACAAGGTAACCAAATACTGTTCGTAACAGAACCTTCCACATTGGGTAACCATATTTGCTTTTTTTGTTGTTGTTACTATGTCATGGCCAAATGCCCATGTGTGTAAATGGAAACTAATGGGAAAAGGTGCAGACAGGAATAAGCAAGAAGTTAAGTTCCAAGATATTCCTTCAAATCAATCATAGTTTAGCTTTTTCTTATGCAGAACAGAATCAAGCAGAGCACCATTAGTGTACGTCGTGGCAGGAGATTTTCTGTAAAGATTTAATGTAGGGGGGTCCAAATTTCAACTAGTTTCAAGAACAGTTTGTCAAGGAGGGTTCTCCAAATAGGAAGGAATTTTTCTATTGATTATCAACACTAGCACGGGCAATTTGAGTCTTATTGGAAAAAAACTGAAATTAAAGTCGTAAGCAAGAATTGAGGGGAAGAATAGCTGGGAGAGTTGACATGGGAAAGTCGTGGTAGAATGTTCTCAGTCTCACTAGATCTCTCACATTTACAGAGAAAGATACTGACCCCTCACAGAATACATAGAGTGTCTGACATTGTACGTTCAGTTTATGTTTATTAATAACCTTGGATTTTTTCTATCATCCTAAGCCTGATTGGCATGATTGAGAGGTGGTTAAGGTTTCCAGAGGAAACATCATCTCTATCACATAATTGACCAGTAATCAAATAAACCAGTACATAATTCCATTTCCATACAGATCTCATTTGTACCTTTATCTACAAAGAAGTTGTGGATAATCCAACATACCTTAAAAATTAACTTTCCTTCTCAAAGCCATGTTTATGCCGATTTGGTTACAGTTTATCTTTCATTCTAACTATCCTCAGTAATAAATGAGATTTTTTTCTAGCCATTTCAAGGAGAAAAAAGCCCCATTGTGCAAAAAATAACATGATCCTAACCACACATATAATATAATCATTATTTGTGTGTACAATGATATGTAATGATAGATAGATAGATCATTGATATCTATAGAGTTTTAGTTTTATTGCGGGAATAAAATCCTTTCTTCAAAGCTATGGATTATATGAGCATAACTCTATCTAGCTCAAGATTTCCCAAGAAACTTACTCGTGGAAACACAGACAAGAATGAATTACAGTACAAGGTAGCTGGTTGTGTTCCCAGAAAGAAAAAATTAAAAAGAAACTCAGTTCATTATCAAGAAATACAGTCAATGAACTCAGCACCATTCTAAGACCTGGACAGGTGAGGGAAGTTTGTTTCCACTCTGTTAGCTCAGATACAAGCCAAAGAAGCCAGCATGGCCTCCTTGATGGTTGGCCCTAAGCCAAGAAGCCCAAATGGGATTTTAGGAATTTCTTCCTAGGAAGCACAAGGGGGAATAATGTCCATCTTCAACTGAGGGTTAACCTGAGATCCAGATGAATGGGTAACACCTGAGCACAGCCCATAAGAAGTCAGAGCTCTGACTTAAAACTGGCATTGATAGCCAAAAAGAAAAAAAATCATTTGGCTCTGGGCATATAGCCAGTTTGCTTGTCCTCAGGAGCCAAATGCAAGCAGCATTTACCTCCCAAGTCCCCATTCCTACCCATCTTAAACTTGAAAAGAAAAAGGTGTCGTGGGAGCAAACTGTTGAAATCTTTACTTAATGTATGCTAAACTGATCTTCTGTATATAAAGAGAATCGAAAATGAATCTTGATGTGAATGGAAGGGGAGAGGGAGTGGATAAGGAGAGGGTTGTGGGTTGGAGGGATGTTATGGGGGGGGAAGCCATTGTAATCCATATTCTGTACTTTGGAAATTTATATTCGTTAAATAAAAGTTAAAAAATAAATAAATAAATAAAGGTGTCAAGTGCAACCAGTGGATACCGGTGCTGAATCCAGAATCCAGGATGGTTTGTAGAAAGTTTATGACCACCAAGAGTAATTAGGAAGTAATTTTTCAAGCTGAAGGCTGTTTGCACCTGAGGTTGTGTCTTCATGCTTCATATAATCCTTATAGTGCATATAGTTGGCTGGAACATCAGATAAGTATGATAGACTATATTAAGGCCAGTAGAACTGGCTCTTGCTTCTTAGCTTGAGCTATTAACCTAGGAAGACTTTTTTTTAAAAAAAAAAAAAAGGTGTCCTTACAGTTTTGTTTATTGAGCTTATCATAAGTGCAGGAAGCTCATATTTGCATTGCTAATAGTCCTCTTTCAAAGTTTGTTGACATTTCAGCTGATCTTTAATATGCTATAATATTATAACACCCTTGGGCAAAGTCAGCTCACCGTGGGCAAATAGGCTCTAAGCACCCCAGTGGAAGAACACAGACTCACAAAGGCCCAGAATCCTGCCCACAATATTAGGGACTTCAGCTCAGCCCAAATCGCTGATGCATGGTAAAATGTACCACCCCAAAACATGCCACTTTAGCCTTAGTATTATGTTGTGTTGAAGGCACTTGAAAAATGGTAGAGTTAAGAAGATGATTCTGACTTCATTATTCTTCCATTTTATAAGCAGAAAGCAGAACCCTGAAGGAAAATTGTCTTCATTGTACCAGGAGGAAAGAAGCATCCGTTTCACCAGAGACAGGTGCAGGGATAGCCATCCAAATAGACCATGTTAAACTAACCCTTACTTGTGCAGCCTCTGCTCCACTACCAGCCTGGCCCAAGCCCCTTTGTTTTGAAAGTTCACAGTCTGTTCTTTGTCTGTATACCCACCTAGTATGTAAACCTTTGACTCTCCCCTCTCACTGCTGCAGTGGGTCTTCATTTACCTAGGGGGTGGTCTTGTACAAGTAAAAATACACATGCGTTTCTCTTATTCTGTCTTCTTTCAACTGAATTCTTATGCATAGCCGGAGACCAAAAGATGGTAAAAGTGAGTCTTTGTGTCCCCTGCCTCACCATACTTGGGAGCCTGAAAATGAAAATCTGAGCCTTAGAAATAGAGAAGAGAAAAAATGCATTTCTATGGATCCCTAAGGAAAGTGTGAGGACGTATAAGGACAACAGTAAGAGAAAGCACAGAAAGGGACATGTAGAGCCTGTTCTAGAGAATAAATTGGTGTATTTTTTCCTGTATTGGGCAAGGATGAAAGGAAAAATTCATTATTGACATTAAAAGGTTATACAATGGAGAAGACTGCATAGTAAGACAAATATCTTGCTCCCTAGAATATGTGATCTGATTAGGAAGGGGAGTGATTCTGGCGAGAAGTAGATATTACATCTAGGGCTGGGGTTAAGAAGAGTCAAAATAAATCAATAATTTCATTAAAAGGTAGTTCAAGTGTTGGGTCCCTGACACCCCTGTGGGAGCCCTGGATTTGAATTCTTGGCTCCGGGGTTCTGCTTATGCCAGCTCTGGATATTGCAGATATTTGGGGGCATGAACCAGTAGATGTGAGCATGTTCTCGTGCTCTCCCCCCCCCCATGTGTGTGTCCCTCTGTCTCTCAATAAAGTTAAAATAATTTTTTAAAAAGAATATAATAAACAGTGAGTAGTTATGGTTTGTTTATGTAGCTGAATTCAAAGTACAAACCCTCATGGAAAGTGTTAAAACAAAGAGCAATTCAAAAATTTAGAATAATATCTTGAAAGGGTGCAAACAATTTCATGGTGTTATGGTTCCAATATTAGAAACTGGGCATAATATAAGTAGATAGGGAAGATTTAGATAAAGACCTAAAATCTAGTGTTGATGCCAAAATTAATATCAATTTGTAATTTAAAATATAAAGTATGTTTATATCCCAGTTAAAAGCAGGCACATTTAAATCTCTTCTTTTCATTATTTATAGATAATAGTATTTTGACATATTCAATTGAACATATTTCTTTAAGTAATTAAATGTATGCCTATAAAAATGTGTTCTACCTGGTGATGTATTGCTTAATTATCATAGATTATAATAGTGCTCAAAGGGAATTCAGGGCTATCTATTTTAAAAACAAACTGTCACCCACGGTTAGAAAGTGATTTTATGTGGCCCAAGTATAAATATGTACATCCATTCACAGATAATCCACATGCATAAACATAACAAATGCAAGCTTCCTGAAATAATACTTAACCTCTGCTTTGCACAGCAGCTAATGCACTTTGTTATTTCCTGTCTTTACACTCTTTTCCTAATAAGATTCTTGTTTTTAATGCTGGTTTTCATCCCCCCAATGTGAAATTACCAGCTAATGATGGATACTAACCTACAATTTGAAAAACATTGCCTAAGAGAAGAGCTAGACTGGCTTTCTCATTTTACACTTGAGAAATTTAGAGATTGAGGCGATGTTTCCAAGATCTATGGAAACTAGAAGAGCCAGCCTGTGCTGATACTTAGTCTTTCAAGCCCTGGCCCTCTGACTTTTCCCCCATCCTACATCATTTTCAAGATGAGTAGTTATGTATATGGTCTTCTTTCCCTCTCATATTTGATGAAGTGAGAATTATTCTGTGAATATTTGTCTTGTTCACTTTGCATTTTCTGAGATTTATGGGAAGCACTAATTAGTCTTTAATTTTTTAGAATTATTCTCACTTTTAATCATGTGTTCCTGTCTCTTCCTCCTAAATTGAAAGCTGCCGTAGAATAATTGTATTAATGAGGCCAGCACTGTGGTATAGAGGGTTAGGCCTCTGCCTGCAGTGCCAGTAGCCCAAGTGGGCATGCAGGTCCAGGTCTGAGCTGCTCACTTCCCATCCAGGTCCCTACTGGTGCACCTGGGAAAGCATTGGAAGATGCCCCAAGTTCTTGGGCCCCTGCACCACGTGGGAGACTGGGAGGAAGCGCCTGGCTCCTGGCTTCAGCTTGGCCCAGCCCTGGCTGTTGCGGCCATTTGGAAAGTGAACCAACAGATGGAAGATCTCAATCTCTCTCTCCCTCCCTCCCTCCTTCTCTCTGTATTTCTTTCTTTCAACTAACTAAATAAATCTTTTTTTAAAAAAAAAGAATATATTCATATCAGTGTCTCCTAATGCAAGCCAAGCAGTATGAATGATTGAATCTCTTAGAAAGATAGGCTCGTGTAGATGAATAATCTAAATATTGAATAAGAGGGGCAAGAATATCAGTATTTCAGTAGCCATAGATGTTTCTCTTTTCTTCTAAGGAGGGTAAATTCTATTGATAGTGCCGATCAATTAATAAATGGAAAAAGACTTGAGAAATTGTAAGACAAGCTGTATTTTCCTATGATGGCTATGACAGAGTGCCACCAGCTGAATAGCTGCAAGCAGTAAAAATTTATTTTCTTACAATTCTGTAGGCTAGAAGACTGAAGTCAAAATATTAGCAATGCTGGCTTCTTCAGGTGTCGCCAGCAATCTTTGGTGTTCCTTGGCTTGCAAGCACATTGCTCCAGTCTTTTTTCATTGTTGCGTGATATTCTCTGTGTTTCTTCTCTATCCAACTTGCCCTCCTCTATGAGGACAGTAGTCATTTGAATAAAGCCAACCTTAACCAACTATGAACCGATTACGTCTGCAAACATCCTGTTTTGAAATAAGACCATATCCACAGGCACCAGAAGTTAAAACTTGAAAATATGTTTTGGAGTAACACAGTTATATCCACTACAGAGGCTGAGTTAATTTACATTAGAAAGAAAGTTAACAGATGTTGAAGAGACGGAGAGAGAAATGGGATACAAGAGAGATGAGCAATGGGACATGAAAACAAGCAAATGGGTTTGCTTTCATGGGAGAAAAAAGGGTGAGGAGAGCATGCCTGGAGTGAACTCTGGAGTAAGACAGGACAGAAGGTGATTTAGGACACTCTGCTTCTGGTCATGCAGCTTAATTTTCCTTTTGGTGCCACTTCCACTGCCAGAGACCTCTGTGAATCACAAATGACTTTGCTAGACTTCATGTAAGCTGGATTTGGACTTATCTAAGATTTTATACTACAAAAACTGCTCACAAGTGATCTGGCATTATTTAAGCATAATAATTATAATTTTTCAATTAAACCTCAATTTTATTGTGAGTAGAAGATTTAACACATTTCAGCCACAGCCTTACCAGTATGCAGACGAAAAAAAAGACTGTCGGTAGAAAAGACAAACATACGTTGACTTTGCTGAAGGATGCCTCTATAAAACAATACTATTGACACATTTTTTGCTAAAACCTGAATACTGATAAAGTTAAATGCCTCTTATTATTCTATACACTGAACAAATATGTTTATTCTAGTAATGAAAAGCATGGTTATTTCCAGCTAACAGTTGCTCTTTGAATGCTATAGTTAATCTTTTATCTAAATTTTCAGGTGACTAATTAATTCTCTTATAAATCATCATTCTTTCATTCACTGAGAAATATGGAACCAAAGTGTAAGGCATAATTCCATCTCTATCTCCTTATATTGTTAGAGTCTCGTGGAATTAACAGAAGTTTCTCTTCATGGTAATACATAGTATAAAAAGTGTATAATAGTGTAGAAAACATGGAACCATAAGATCATGTGTATAAATGAATATGTATTCATATATATGTGAATATTCATGCTTGTTCAATTATGCTAATATTTAAATACTATTTTTAAAAATATGTATTTATTTGAAAGGCAGAGTTATATATGCTAGAGGAGTTATAGAAAGAATGAGAAAGAGAAGGACATCTATCCATTAGTTCAATCTCTATATGGCCACAACAACCGGGGCTGGGTCAGGCCCAAGCTAGTATCCAGGAGCTTCCTCTGGGGATCCCATGTGGGCGACAGGGGTCCAAGCACTTGGGCCATTTTCTACTGCTTTTCCCATGCCATTTGCAGGGGGCTGGATCAGAACTGGCACCCAGTGCGATACCAGCATTACAGGTGGCAGCTTTACCTACTATACCACAATGCCAACCTCATTTTATTATTTTTAAAGCTATTTTATAGTGTGAATATCTTTATCATATCATAAGCAGTTTAATTCAGTAAAATACGTTTAATATAAACACACACAGACAAGAGATCCTCTGGCCTTACTAGGATTATTAAGTTATGTACAAAAGAAATAGATAATCCAGAAACAGATTCATAAATAAATACACTTAATTTATGAGGAAACTGGCCTGAAAAGTATGAAAAGATGGTCATTTAAGTAGACTGTGCTAGGACACTCAGATGCCCATAGGGAAAAACCATAAACCCTGTCTCACTCCATGCATGTAAACCTATTCCAGGTAGATTAAAAACCCAAATGTAAAGAAAAGCATTAAGGATATTAAAGTCTAAAAGAGAAAAATATCTTTGGGAGTTTAGGGAGGAAGGAAAAAATTAACACTTTTTTAATAAGTAACAAATTTCTCTGGAAACAGTAAGCAGATATTAACATACTTGAAATTCATTATATGAAATTCCTATTAATTGTTTCTGTTTTTACTCTCCCTCTTAATTATTAAGTTTAGTCTACAGTATGAAATCTTAGAAACTATTTGTAGTTCCAAATAGTGAAATGACAAGCTCATCTCTATTTTAAATGGTACCGTTGGAAGCTGGCAAGGAAATGATCATTTTCATGACAGAGTACTCTCTTTGGGAAAGAATGTATTTCTTTTTTTTTTTTTTTTTTTTTTTTGACAGGCAGAGTGGACAGTGAGAGAGAGAGACAGAGAGAAAGGTCTTCCTTTGCCGTTGGTTCACCCCCCAATGGTTGCCGCGGCCAGCTCGCTGTGGCCAGTGCACCGCGCTGATCTAAAGCCAGGAGCCAGGTACTTATCCTGGTCTCCCATGGGGTGCAGGGCCCAAGCACTTGGGCCATCCTCCACTGCACTCCCTGGCCACAGCAGAGGGCTGGCCTGTAAGAGGGGCAACCGGGACAGAATCCGGTGCCCTGACCGGGACTAGAACCTGGTGTGCCGGCACCGCAAGGCAGAGGATTAGCCTACTGAGCCGCGGCGCCGGCCAAGAATGTATTTCTTAAAAGAATTTTAGTTAATAGAAATTACCCTATATAGAAAGATCACATGGGTGGAGGCAGGCTGTAGAACTACAAATCTCCAATCATTGGTCAGATCCAAGCTGACAGGGGAGGGCAGGACAGAGCAAGCAGGGAAGTTGCTTTTAATGAGAGACCAGATCTGTGGGCTGCAAGTTCTTGCATAGTGAGTGTGCATTGATATTTGATAAGGCATTATATATGAGCCCTGAAGACCAGCGTATTTTCAACAGACCCATTACGAGGAACTGAACAGACCCGAAACTCAGAAATAATGCAGGATCAAGTGGGATACAGTAGCAGAGAGCGCAGGAAAGGCTCTGTAGTGTGGGCTTCTTCTGGCCTTTAGTGGTGAGCTCGTTTGTTACTGATTGCCCCTTGTGTGTGAGAGCACACGCGTGGCCTGATTTGTAGGCTGTGGCTCTGGCAGAGTCAGGAGAAATTCAGGCTGTTCGCACTGGCATTATTTAGAATGGCTCCAGGGGGGGAAGCCCATGCTAACAGGGAACGGCACAGAAAGCACCAAACTTCTGTGGAGGGAGGATTTCTAGCGCAGCTGCACTCTGCTGAGATCCCTCTGAGAGCTGCTTCCTTTACACCCCGCCTAGCTCCTAGACCTCTGTGAACACAGACACGTTATTCTTTCTGTTGTTTGAGTCCAGATAACATAGCTGATTTGTGCTTCTGATACTGAATTTCCCATCACTAATGAAGTGTCGGAGTGGCTTCTTAAAGTTCAATTTAGGGAAAATAAATGTTATGTGATGATTCTTGCACAGTCAAGCATATTGATTAACATGAATTTCTCTCAGGCGATGATTATCAAATTTCTCTTTCTCCTCAAGACCTCAAAACAATTGTAAACATCAAAGACTCCAACTCTTCTACCTATGTAGGTTTTACATATCATTATTTAAATTATTAAACATGTATACTGTTACATTTTGAATATTTATTAACATATTTCAAAATAACACTAACAGCCCATTACTTTTTTTTTTTTTTTTTTGACAGGCAGAGTGGACAGTGAGAGAGAGAGAGACAGAGAGAAAGGTCTTCCTTTGCCGTTGGTTCACCCTCCAATGGTTGCCGCGGCCAGCTCGCTGCGGCCGGCGCACTGCGCTGATCCAATGGCAGGAGCCAGGTACTTTTCCTGGTCTCCCATGGGGTGCAGGGCCCAAGCACTTGGGCCATCCTCCACTGCATTCCCTGGCCACAGCAGAGAGCTGGCCTGGAAGAGGGGCAACCGGGACAGAATCCGGCACCCCGACCGGAGCTAGAACCCGGTGTGCCGGCGCCGCAAGGTGGAGGATTAGCCTAGTGAGCCGCGGCGCCGGCCTAGCCCATTACTTCTTAATATAATGTACTTTAAAAAGAATCTGTTAGGGCCGGTGCCACGGCTCACTAGGCTAATCCTCTGCCTGCGGCGCCAGCACTCCGGGTTCTAGTCCTGGTTGGGGCTCCGGATTCTGTCCCGGTTGCTCCTCTTCCAGTCCAGCTCTCTGCTGTGGCCAGGGAGTGCAGCCCCATGGGAGACCAGGAGAAGCACCTGGCTCCTGGCTTCGGATCAGCGCAGCGTACCAGCCGCAACGTGCTGGCCGTAGCGGCCACTTGTGGGGTGAACCAACGGAAAAAGCAAGATCTTTTTGTCTCTCTCTCACACTGTCTAACTCTGCCTGTCAAAAAAAAAAAAAAAAAAAAACTAAAAAGAATCTGTTCTCCAAAAAAAAAAGATTAATGAGAAATGGCAATGTTTCACAATTTTGCCCATCTCTTTCATGTTTGTAATAATGCAAGCAACTGGGCTCCTATGTTCAATCTGTAGTAGTCACATACAGTGTAGCCTCAAGAACATTCTGTCAGCTTGGTATTGTTAGGAAAATCGTTTACTCCAATAGTTCCTGGACCGCCCCCCACCAGTGTCCTTGAGGAACCCCTGTGTCTCCAGGCCACATTTACAGACCTTCTGCCTTAGTCCCTTCTAGTATGTACTAAAGGAAATAGATTCACTAGTTCATTAGTAAAGACTCAGAGGCTACAGAGTAACTCACTGGCCTGCTTACCCTTTAGCCATCATACAGCGTGCTGTCCCTGGCCAAGTGGATGAGAAATTCTTGTTCTTGTTCAAGGTGCCCTCTGGGAACCATGAGCTAATATCCAGATGAAAGCACAGAAGAGCTATCCACACATCTTGAGATACAGGTGAAAGAGCAAAAGCAGCAGATACATAGTTAACACTGGCACAGAGATTCCACAGAGGACATCTTGTGATCAGGATTATAAACTTGACCCAAGAATCACTGATTCTAATTAAACCATAATTTAATAGAGGGACTATTTGTTGGGAAATATTTTCACCCAAGAATTCTATAGTAAAATGAAAATTATGGTTCACACATTGGAAGTTTTGAAAACAATTCAGGATTTAAGGGCCATTTAGCCTTCTTAGCTACACGCTTTGCTCATACTTACCACTTCTTTCAACTACCATAAAAATAATAACTACACTTGAATAATCTCAATAAATAAGCAATATTAAACTTGACTTTTATGAGATAGTATTTGGTTACTTATCATGTTTTAAGAAGAACAGAATACAAGAGTGAATATTTACGTGTATTTTTTCAATAATGTTTTCCAGAAGACTCTTGGAGAAAATCTCAAAGGGAATATTCCTTTGGCAAGGGGAAAAAAAGAATAACCCTCCATGATATCAGCACAATACATCAGAGGCTCTGCTTTCTTTTGAATCACGTTAAAAGTGGGCCAGGGCTCAAAATAGAAATGCTGAAAATATCCAGAAGGAAAAAGTTTTCAACACCTCTGGTTTCTCCTAAATCTGGACAGAGCCAGACGGGAAACATTGCAGTTAGCCTAAGAGGCTTGTCAGAGGTGCCGGACCCTGCTCAGCCTTTGCCACTGTTGCTCTGTCCAAAGGTTGACACTCACTGAAGCACCTGCAGGCACCCCTTCCTCATGTCCAGACCCTGAAAACCTGGGGTTCACGAGACTCCCGTGTAAGATTTTTAATTTACCGTTAAGTTTTTGTCTTTGCAAAAATTAAATAATTTGAGTTACCTATTGGCTTGGTTCAAAGCCCAAAAGTTATGAAAAGATACACAACTAAAGCCTTTTTCTCATCCCTGACCTCCACTGGACCAGTGATGTCTGTTATTAATTTTCTCTTGCAAAGCTTTTTTATTCTGAGAAATGATATCAAGTTGAGACTGCAAGATCAAATATGTACAACTCAATGGTTTATTTCATAGGAACCACTCCTGTAACTACCACAAGGACAGATGGAGGGGAAAAAATGACCAGTAGCTTGGAGCAACCCTCGTGTATTCTCTAAATCACTACTCTTCCCTCCTCCCTGAAATTTTCTACTATCGTGAAATTTGACACCATATATCCAGTTTGTAAATGTCTGTACTTTATATAAAAGGACACTTGCAACACATACTCTTTTTGCCTAGTTTGCATTTGATCAATATTAAATGTGTACACTTAATCCTTGTTGCTGGAGGTAGCTGTAGTTATTTGCATTTTCATAATAATTGTGCTCCCTGATATGTTACATATGCCATGATTTAAATTGTTGATGAACATGTGGTATCTTTGTGTGATCATGTTTCTATGCAACATACCAAGTACTGGATAATTTATTAAACAAGACATTTATTTCTCACTATTCTGAAGGATAGCAAAATAAGATCAAGACATTGGTAGATTGGCTGTCTGATGAGGACTTGCTTCTTCATAGGTGGTGCTGGTTTGCTAAGTACTCACATCTTCTAGAGCTTCTTTTACAAGGGCACTAACCCTATTCATGTACGCTCCACCCTCATGAGTAATCACCTCCCAAAGGCCCCACCTCCTACTGTCATCACTTGTGGGTCAGAATTTCTCCACATGAATTCTGGGAAGACACAAACAATTGGACCATAGTGTCGCTCCCCCTCTTCGTGGAGGAACGACACAGGACCCTGCGCTGTTCTTTCGTCTGCTCGGCCCTCCCCGGGTTTGCTGCTGGTTCTTCCCGGGTTGGCTACTATCCCTTCCACCTCCGTGGAAGGGCAGTTCCCCCTGGCCGCATTCCCCACTTCCGCAGGGGAGCGGCACACCACCGGCCGGCTCTTCTCGGGGGCTGCACGGGTTCCCTTCAGCTAGATGTTCCCCATAGATGTTCCTGGTGCATGCCGTCTCTCTCCTCCTTTATAGTCCTCCTCCGCCAATCCCAACTCGGCTGAGTACGCTGCTCTCCAATCAGGAGCAAGTCCTACAGTTAATTGGTTGAACTGGAGGCAGCTGTGCGGAAGCTGTTTACTTCTCTCCCAGCGCCATATTGTGGGAGAGCAGATGCATAGAATAAGTCTTAATTCCAGTAACAGTCTAGTCCGGTTTGCTCCCCACAGATCCCCCTTTCTTTTTATTTTTTGGCGTTGATACGCGCCTGTCTTCGGTGTCCCGCAGCACACACTCTGCTGTACTTGCTAGAGTTGCCACAGGCTCTTACAAGTCCTATCAATCAGGAAAACCGAATCCGGGTCCTCTCTTCGCCATTGTGAGGAGGTTTTTAGGCGCTGATGCGTGCCTGTGTTCGGTGCCCTGCAGCGCATGCTCTGCTCTGCTAGAACTGCCTGCAGGTATACAAAACCTATCAGGCAAACCGAATCCAAGCCTTCTCATTGCCGTATTGTGGGGGAGACTTATTAGTGTTGGTTTGTGCCTATCTTCGGTGACCTGCAGCTCATACTCTGGTCGAGCTTTGCTGGCGCTTACCGCCTTAAATCAGGCAGACCGAATCCAAGCCTCCTAATTGGCATGTTGAGGGGAGGCCTTATTTTTCTCTATTTCTCTATCTCCGGGCATTCCTACCTCTCCCATTTCACTTCTATCTTCCAGCATTCCCATTTCTCTTTTACTTCACTTCCAAACTTCTGTTTCTCTTATCCCTGCGGCTTTCCGGCACCTCGCCCCGCCGGCGGGTTCCCGGCTCTGCGCCGCTTCAGCCCGCGCGCCTCTCTGCGCGGCTTCCCGGCTTTGCGCGGTCCGCGGTCTCCACGCTTAACCCTTTCGCGTCTGAACCACGGCCTACGCCAGCGTTCCCTATCTATTCACGCCCCGTGCTCTCTCTGCACGCGGCGGCTTCCGCGAGTAACACAGCGTAGCTTGCGTCTCCGCCACTAGGATTCAATCTAAGTTCCCCGGGCTAGCCTGGCGAATTCAACCCAGCGTACGTCTCCGCCCCACGATCTGGCTTCCCGTCCTTTGCTCCCCGGGCTAATCAGACGGATCCCAATCTGGCTTACGTCTCAGCTTCTGGTTTCAACTTTTCGCCCCCTATTCCCGGGCTAACTTGAGAACCCCAAAGTGGCTTTCGTTTCCGCCTCGGCCTGCCCCCCGCGGCTTCAATTTCCCTAACATTTTTCTCTACCCGGTATGTTTCCCTAAGTTTTCCTCCAACGATATTCCTCCCTCATTTCTCCTGGTCTCTCCCCACAGTCCGCGTCCGAGTCTGTTTGTTCTAGCTTTCACTTTCGCTTTCGACCTTAGAGATTTCTCCCAGCTTCCCCCCGTAGTCCGTATCCGAGTCTATGCCTAGGCTTTCAATAGCTTCTTCCGGCTCCTTTTTCGTCCGGCTTTTCCCTAGGCTGTTTGCTAATCTCTCTCTCCGGTAATTTCCCAGTTCTTCCCGTTTCTTCCCTCCTAAGTTTGCTATCCGTTCTAGGTTTCCTATCCAAGCTAGGTTTCCTATCCGAGTCACGGCACCATTATGTCGCTCCCCCTCTTCGTGGAGGAACGACACAGGACCCTGCGCTGTTCTTTCGTCTGCTCGGCCCTCCCCGGGTTTGCTGCTGGTTCTTCCCGGGTTGGCTACTATCCCTTCCACCTCCGTGGAAGGGCAGTTCCCCCTGGCCGCATTCCCCACTTCCGCAGGGGAGCGGCACACCACCGGCCGGCTCTTCTCGGGGGCTGCACGGGTTCCCTTCAGCTAGATGTTCCCCATAGATGTTCCTGGTGCATGCCGTCTCTCTCCTCCTTTATAGTCCTCCTCCGCCAATCCCAACTCGGCTGAGTACGCTGCTCTCCAATCAGGAGCAAGTCCTACAGTTAATTGGTTGAACTGGAGGCAGCTGTGCGGAAGCTGTTTACTT
Organism: Oryctolagus cuniculus; assembly: GCF_051225735.1. NCBI lineage: Eukaryota > Metazoa > Chordata > Mammalia > Lagomorpha > Leporidae > Oryctolagus > Oryctolagus cuniculus. The sequence goes on along the minus strand of NC_142869.1, from coordinate 175,479,761 downwards.
CTCTCCCAGCGCCATATTGTGGGAGAGCAGATGCATAGAATAAGTCTTAATTCCAGTAACAGTCTAGTCCGGTTTGCTCCCCACACCATAGATTTGAGCTAGTTGAATAAGATATGAATGTTTTATCAATATCTCTGGGTGCACATGGGCATTTTTGTTTTTGTTTTTGTTTTGTAAAGACAATGAGAGAGAGAAACGTCTTCCTTCTGTTGGTTGGTTCACCCCACAAATGGCCACCATGGCTGGAACTATGCCAATCCAAAGCCAGGATCCAGGTGCTTCCTCCTGGTCTCCCACATGGGTGCAGGTGCCCAAACACTTGGGCCATCTTCCACTGCCCTCCTGGGCCACAGCAGAGAGCTGGACTGGAAGAGGAGCAGCCGGGACTAGAACCTGGTGCCCATATGGGATGCAGGTGCCTCAGGCAGAGTATTAGCCAAGTGAGCCACAGTGCCAGCCCCTTGCTTTTTTATTTTTCTGGAGCTACTTCCATCTAAGAGCAGAAGTGCTATATCAAAGACCATGTGAATCTTCAACCTTAGTAGATACTGACAAAGGCTTTTTGAAGCAATTTTACTAATTTACCTATCTACAAAAGTGTTTGAAAGTTTGTTGATCCACACATTTACCAACATTTTAAAAATATTTGATACCCTGTAAGTTGTGTAGGGGCATCCCATTGAGGTTTTTATCTTCATAACCCTACACTAACGAGATTAAGTATGTTTGCACAGGCTTGTGGGTCTTTTAGATTTCCAAAAGTAACTGTTCCAGTATCTTTCTCATTTACCACTGGTGTATCTGCATTAAAATTTCATGGGAACATGACAAGGAGAAAAATATCTAAAGAGATGCTTTGAAGAGATGGTAATTTTTAAAAAGGCTAAGGAACACTGGATTAGACACAAGTGAATAGAAAATGAGCTACTTGGAAAATAGCTTAGTAGAAAAAATATTTAGAAAGAAGTATGGAGAAACAGAGGTGAGAAAATGCAATGTAAGACAAATCGAGGCTATAAAGAAGGCCTCCTCATCCATGTGGAATCCTAGAAGTCACCGAGGATTTGCTGATGGAGAATTTTCTAAAAGCATTGTGGCATCAAAAAGTACTTTAAGTCTGTGTTCCATAATAGTGAAACTGCTTAAGAAAAGCCTAAATATTCCCCACACAAATTGTCTTTAAATAAGCCAAAATTACAGTGACAGTTTCTGAACATAAAACAGGAAAATCAGATGACAAAAGAATACCTTTAAAGTGCTGAAAGAAAATACCTGTCAACACGGAACAGTTTATTTCTACTTCAAGAATAAAGTGAAGTCGTTTTAGAGCAATTTAGGTGAACAAAAATATGAGAGAAATTTTCCACGGAGTTGCTCTAAAGGAAGCACTAAAGGATATTATTTGGAGGAGAACACAGGGCGATGATGGTGCTACTGTTCTAAGTTCTTGCATGATTGAGATATCACTCCATCAGATTTAGGTTGGGATGATCCAAAGCTCAGCTGCAGGACCTATGGTGGCAGATGTGTTTCAGGTCTACCCTTAGCCCTACAGTGAAGCCCCTGGGGTTCCCAGTTAGAGCACAGGAGGTTACCAGAGAACCTGACCACCTACCCAAGCCCCTGGACTCAGACCCTGTTCTCTTAGTCCTTTTAAGCTCTCAAAGGCACCTTTTGGCCTCTCAGCTGTCATCTATCTTGATAGCTCTTATACTTGTCTATATTCATCCAGTTTCCTCATGGTCTTTAGCAGGAAGATTGGTCCAGTTCACCAGACTTGCTTTTCTGCTTCTCTGTTTTTTTTATTTTTGTTTGTTTGTTTGTTTGTTTTTTGGGTTTTTTGTTTTTAAGAAACAAGTATGGAGTACACACTTCAGGGATTTTTTTTTCTCTATAAGGAATCAAAGAGAAATGGGATAATAGATAGAGGGGGATAAGGCTCTATGAGAAATTTTTATTATGTTTCAAGATGAGAACTACTGTAATGTATTTTCATGCTGGGACTAATGAGCCAATATAAAGGGAAAATATAAAGACAAAATGACATAAGGTACATTGGCAAAAGTAAAGGACTCAATCAGGCAAGAGGTGATGGGGTCTGGTGAATGAATGGTAGGTTGACTCCACATAGGGAAAGGCTGAATACAGGGATCCAGATACAGATAGACACAAGGGCACAAAAAATGACAATTTTACTTGAATTGACCTTATTTATTATCCAGAAATAAGAGATGTGGTCATCTGTTCATCCTCAGATATAGAGAGCAAAAAGTATTGGCTACACATTTGTAGAGAATGAAGGGAAGTTGGAATTGACTACAGCAGGCATTGGTATTGTCCTGTAGGACTGAGGACCCAGTGGATACTTGTATTTGTAGTCTATGTGCAAAGTGCGTCAGGCCAGCACCTTCTGTTTGTTTCTCTCCAAGCTCTCTCAAGTTTTACTCTCTAGATAGATATAGGGAAAAAAAAAGGCAGCTTCTCTGAGTTGTATTTCCAGGTGATATTACCTACTGAAGTAGGAAGGAGAGAACATGTTTGAAGTTTTAGGTGAGAGGGAAAAGAGTCTCTTAAGAAAACAAAAGTGAGGGACAGGTGTGGAGCCTCGCAATTAAGACACCCATGTCTCACACTGAAGTACCTATACTGGATTGCCATTTCCAGCTCCTACTTCTACTTGCTGCTAATACAGACTCTAAGAGGCAGCAGTTCTGGCTCTAGTATGGGGTTCCTGCCACCCACATGGGAAATATGTTGACTTCCTGGAACCTGGATCCAGCCTGGCTCAGCCTCTTCCGTTTGGGGCATATAGGCAATAGGAGTACTCGCTTGTGCTTGTGCGCGCGCTCTCTCTCTCTCTCTCTCTCTCTCTGTGTATGTGTGTGTGTGTGTGTGTGTCCTCCTCTGTCTCTGTGCCTCTCTAATTAATTAATCAATTTTCAAAAGAGAATAGGAGTGAAAATTACTAGACTAAATTAGTGGATTGTCTCAGGAAACTAAAAGTCCTTGGATTAAAAGAGATTTAGATTTTAAGATGGACAGGGATTTACTGGAAAACACAATAGAAGGAGCTAAGGGTGTTTGTTTTTGCGAATGAGTGACGACAATGGCATTGGGATCCATGCTAGTAAAGAAAGAGAGTGAGGATAAGAGGGAATAATAGAGAGTGAAAAAGTGGTAGAACCAACAAATTGAAAGTCCCATTGAAAGAAATATTGGATTAAGGAACAAAGTAAGTGAACTGGAAAATTAAAAGCAGTGATCAGAGGTTGGGGTAATTAAAATAAAAATTTGAAAAAGATTGTCAGGTCAAGAGTATCACCAGAGGAGTAGCTGGTTGGAGAGTAGTTGGATGAAAATTGAAAAGGGGTTGAAAGTGAGAAGGTCAAGGAAATGTGAGGTTCATAAGTCATTCTGGCCCAAAATTGTAATGATTTTGTATTAAGTTTTAGTTAACAAAGATATTAAGCATTTTGTCATTCTAAAATTGTCACTAGAATTGTCACTATAATAAAAAAAGTCAAAATGTAACTAGCTTGTCTTATGTATACAGAATATTAAATTGAAGTCAAATCGGATATATAAAATATGTAGAAAGAATAAATATTAATTAATACTATGATCAAATTAAAGATTCTTTACCTTCCCTTGTCTGTACAATATGTAGTTTGAATTAGATTATCTAAAAATTCCTTCCTTTGTCTGGAATGTATTGTTTCTTTTACTCAGTACAACTCATTGATTTTAATGATCACCAGAAAAAAGGAGATAATTATTTGAATACTGTAGAGCAAGTACTGTTGAATTTTGGAAGTACAAGTCACTTCTTTGTAGAAACTATTTTGGTCTTGTTTATACATTTATTTACTAGGTTGGAGAGAAATAGTATCAATCATTTTTCTATTTGGCCATTGGGACTTTTATTTCCCCATGCCACATAAGTTTAATAATAATAATATAAAAATGCATTTCTCTGATTCCATCTGAAATAGCAAACTTGGAAATTTAAGCCACTCTCAGATTCTGTTCAACTATGTTAGAGTTCCCCAAAGTTGACTCAAGTGTTAGTGCAAACACAGATTCTCCACTTGCCTTGTAGCATCTGAGAATGCTCTTCTCTCCTATTAGAGCTGCAATGTGGATGTCTCTAGTATTGTCCTAGGACAGATATGGGATTGCCAATCCTCAGGATATTAGGTCTGCCCAAGTATCCATCATCACTTGAAGAAAATTACCTGAATCAACTTTTTTATTGCAACTTAACAATAATTTGAAACTATTTGCGTGGCATCTCATTGTATCGAAAATTACTCCCTTCATGAGTTTGATCCATTATCCTAAAAGCAAGCTTCAGCCCTCAACTCTCCTCTTCTGCTAGGCCCAGAAGATTGCCACTTTATGCAAATACAGCCTTGAAAAGCCCCCACCCCTGTGACCCACTTGTGTCACAACAAGCCAAGTCGAATCATCAGAACCATGGAGTGCTAAACTTTAGACTCTAAGTGATCATAGACCCTGTTACCTGGTGTTCCTGCATGAGTAAGGGAAAATAATAGCCAATTTTTATGGAGGCTAGAAGAGACAGATGTGTTGTATGGTGAGGTACATAAGTCAGCATCTGTCACTGAAGAGTGAGTAGGACAGTCAGGGTGTTTGAGCAAGCTTTGCACCACTACCACAAAATTTGAAGCAGTAGAGGGCAAAGAAAGCTGATGGTGAGATGATTAGCCACAAGGTGGCACTGGCTCCAGCAGTGTGTAATTAAAGGGTCAGCTGTATTCAACTTAAGCACGTAGCTAAATCTTGGATTGTAAGAATTAGCCTTCCAAATATGAGAAAATTCCAGATGGACCAGGAGAAAGAATACCATCCAACAGTGCTGGTAATGGGTCGTTTTGACCAGCATCAACTAGAGTATTATTTCCTACCCAAAGTAAGTTAAAAACTTAGGATTAGTCCAACATGGTGCGATACACCGCGGAGTGGGTAAGGGTGGGTTAAACTCTCCCTTAGAGGCACTCAGGGACTCTCTGCCAAAGATAATATATCCAAGGACCTTAGGTTCTTTCATAGTTGTGAAGCCTTGGAAGTAAGCCTTTCCTTTCTTCCCTAGAAATGAAGATGAAAAATAGCTGCCCATATGCAAGTAATTCTTGAGTATAACAAAAAAAAGCCTACTTGATGAGGTTAGCTAAGGACACAAATTACGTTCAAGGGGGTAACTAACTGCACATCCATTATAGAAGTCTGATGTATCCTCATTTGGAAAATTTCTTTTCACTCAAGTCCTTGGTTCTCTACACTTGTCTTCCTCTCAAACCTGACTTACTCATCTCAGAGACCTACTTGGTTCCTTGGGAAGTCTGGGTTTTCTGTCTTGCAATTATTTATGTTCCCTCTACTGAACTTCCGTTTCCTACCTACTGGAAACTAGCTTCTCGTTATCATTAGAACATACTGAATTAAAAGCCCCTTTTCTCTTTCTTCTGCTTTCTTCTAAATGATGTGCTTCCTTTTGATTCATTTTGCTTGCTACAGCAGAGATGTTTGATATCTCCTACAGAAGTAAAAGAGGTTCATCTCGTATGTCCATTTTAAATGAGTGAGAGTGATCATTTAACAGAAAAATCAACACTGCCCAGATGAGCAAATGATGCGCGTGGAGAAAGGTATTCTCCAACCGACAGGGCCGATTTATATCTGTGGGTTAATGCCATTTCCCACCTTTTCAAAGGACCATTGGGTCCAGGAATGCCATTATTAGTAATGTGTTTTACAGTCTTCCAATAAAAGACATAAGCAAAGGAGAGAATATTGATTTCCACATTCACTTGCTTTAACCTGCTTGAGTAAATTAGTTATTCCCAGTGGATTATTCTCATTGGCAATTCCATCATAAAGATTCTACATACTGTGTGTTATCATCACTGGCATTACAATTTTGTTTCAGAATCTCAGTAATTGAATATTCATTATTTAATGATAATTAAAATGCAAGGTTCATTTAAGAATGCTTACAATTATTGAAACACATATGAAGTTTATTAAAAGAATTAGGAGTTAAGATCATTTTCATTCTTAGAGAACTATGGAATTGCAATATTAAAAAATAAAGAATTGTGAAAAGCAAAAGGGAAAAAAACAGTAAAAGAAATAGAAACAAAATAGATCCCTGTTATACTATGGTGGGAGAACAGAGTATTAATTTAATGATTCAGTCATGAAAAAAAAATGCACAAGGCGTATAAAGTCTAGTAAATTTCACCCTCCTTGAATATTGAACATGGAATTTATTATTTCTTGCATCCCTCACAAGTCCAATGGCAGCACCTGGAACCTAGTGGACACTCCATAAATATTTGTTGGATAAATAAGGAAGCAAATTCTGTCTGTTATAACAAGTAAGGTCATGAATACCTTTTCTAGTCAGTGTAAAGCTGTAACATTTAAGGAAATTTGTATTTGGACATAGTTAGAATATGTGTGCTTTATTGGAGTGTTCTTTTATGTGCTGTGGTACTTAGTTGTCCTAATGAAGCTACTCAGGAGGCAGCCAGGCTCAGAGGAGGGGCAGGAGACCTGCTACCTTGTCCCTTTCTGTCCTCATCTCTTTCCCATTATTGGCTGAGATCATTGCTCATTACCTAAAAAGAAAACATGAGCCCAGAACAGAAATAGTCTTCTTTATAAGCACGTTGGATTTGTGTCCTCATATGAAGTACTAAAGCTAATAATCATGAACTGTTTATGGAGCATCATCAATGATGATTTTAGTAACAACTAACATTAAATTGAACCATATGAAATTGCCATTTTTGTAGGCTAAACACATAGGTAAATACTGACAATTTCATGTTTTTCAACCCAATATTTATTGAGTTCGTACTATGTGCTAGGCAGCTAAGTAATTTAGAGTCAGGTCACTTGTTTAGATTTTGCCAAAATAGAAGTGCTTTAACCGATGAAAAAATGGAGTTAAGGAGCTTACCCAGCACAGGAAGAAGACATAGAACTGAACAGAGTTTGACATCAGAACCTCTTTTCTTAACTGTTTAAGGATTATTCTCATTGGCAATTCCATCATAAAGATTCTACATACTGTGTGTTATCATCACTGGCATTACAATTTTGTTTCAGAATCTCAGTAATTGAATATTCATTATTTAATGATAATTAAAATGCAAGGTTCATTTAAGAATGCTTACAATTATTGAAACACATATGGGTACTATCTTACCCAGGAAAAATATGGGTGTTGTAAGTGATGCTAACAAAATCTTGCCTTATAATCTAATTATGTCGACAAAAAGGTGGCAGTAAAATATATTATTTTTAATTCTTAATACAAAGGTTCTGCCTTTAGAAAGGTGAAATTTACCTATAATACAGAGAGAATTACCACTGTAATGTCAAGATCAAGTTCTTTTTTTTAAAAAAAATATTTATTTATTTATTTGGGAGGCAGAGTTACAGGCAGAGGGAAAGATGGAGAGAGAGGTCTTCTATCTACTGGTTCATTCCCCAAATGGCTGCATTGGCCAGAGCTGGACAATACAAAGCAAGGAACCAAGAGCTTCTTCTGGGTCTGTCACATGGGTGCAGGTAACCAAGCAGTTGGGCCAACTTCCGCTGCTTTCCCAGGCCATCAGAAGGGACCTGGGTTGGAAGGGAAGTAACCTGGACTCTAACTGTTATCCTTAGGGGATGCCCACACCATAGACAGAGGCTTAGCCCGCTATGCCACAGCTCTGACCCCGAAGGTCAAGTTCTACGGCTATAAAAATGATGTCGTCTTTACTTAAGGAGGTCATATTGCAATAGGGAGGACAAAGAAATATAAACTTCTACCTCTACTATATGAAGATACTCAAAAAGTTCATTGAAATGTAATTAAAAGATAAGTTTATTATGGCACAAAAAATTCTGAATTCCATGCAGAGTTTTTCTGTAATACACATTTTCCAGAGTTTTTTGAAGACCCCTCATTTGCATGGATTTCAAAATTTGTTTCAAACCAAAATAAAATTTTCTTTTGATTCCATTTCCATGAACTTTGAAAGTACTTTCCTGTCATTGTAGTTGGATTTTTTTGTCCATTTTGTCCCAATCCACAAAGGAGAACACATGGTAGGAATATGAATGGAGATAAAGACATGAATAGATGCAACCAGGAGGATCCCATGAAATTTGCAATCTGTGTCAACCACAACTGGAATAGCCACGTAAGTCAGTCACTATGGGATCCCAGGAAAAAGTAATCAATCCACCTTTTAGGGATCAGGAAAAATTTCACAGAAGAAATGACAACTGCACAAGAACTTCAAGATGAGTAGAGCTGCATCAGTCAGGAGAAAGAAGAATATCCCAGAAAAGCCAATAGCAGAAGCTCAGGAGTTGTTCCCTCCCAGTTCACTAATCTGAGTGATGTGAGCAAGCACGCAACAGTAGACGTTGCATCCATAAGCAAGATGTTAAGGGCTCACCAGTACTCTGTACTTTTTTGTCTTTTGATCTCATTTATTACATTCCAAAGCTCTGGAAATGATTTCCCAATAAAGTTACGTGTGAGAAGCCATAGATTGCCAAGATTTATGCTTCATGGAATGGCTTAATGTGGAAGATTATTTAATTTATTGCACTAATATGTCTGCTGAACAAAAAAAAAAAAGTTTATTTTTCCAGGATGCTGTGTTAACAAAGTTAAATATCCAGTGCAAGGATCCCCATGGTATTTATAATGTAATTTGTTATCTTGGGTCTCCAAGAGTGAACTACAGAATGTATATAGCATCTCCCATACCTAGGAAGCCAAATATTCTTTCCCCTCAAGCTAAAACTAAACATAAAAATTATATATACCTCATACAAACTGAATTTTGAGTTATTTATATATGAATTTTGTACCCCTAAAATGTGTGTTAATTCTCTAATCCCTAATGTGGACTGTACTGGGAGACAGGGCCTGTAAGTAAGTAATTGCCATCAAATGAGGTCATAAGGTTAGGGCTGGAATCAGGTAAGACTGGTGCCCTTGTGAGAATAGGAGGAAACGTGAGAGCGCGCTCGCTCTCTCCATGTGTGCACATGAGAAAGAACATGTGAGGACACAGTAAAAAAGGAGTCATCTGTAAGTCAGGGAGAGAGGTCTCAGCAGGAGCCAACCCTCAGGGCACTCTCGACTCCGGAGCTAAGAGTAGGGTGTAGGCTGCCCAGTCTGTGGTGTCTTGCTATGGCAGCCCAAGCAGGCTAATGTGAGTGTACCTCGACAAAGTGGGGGAAACAATGAATTTGAAAGGTAATTTTATTTTGCTTCCAAAAACTTATGAGACCCATGTGCAGTTTGCTTCATAACATGCATTCTCCATGATCTTTTTGAACGCCTCTTCATACAACAATCTCTAAGTTATCAGTCATCCAAATGTTGTGCACTTCAAAGAGATGAAATGACTGCTCCTCCACAGGCTTGCTTGCATCGCTTCCCTTCTGTGTTCAGATTATTTGCAAACTGAAGACTGTGCCCTGAAAGAAGCATGTGGCAGTTTCCCCTTTTGGATCTTCAAGAGAAAAATGAATTCACACAAACAAGACACTCATACTGTATTCTCTCCATAAAACTGTTGCTAAATTGAGTTTTGCAGTGTTTGAGATTTGCATAGCTCTGTAATTCCTGGCCCTTCTTTTCTTTGCTGATATTTGCTATCCTTCAATTAATGATGATGGATTTTCATTGCTTCTCTTCAGAGGGGAGGATTTATATGTCTTTTAATTTATGTAGGTTGGACTGCCTCATAAATGGCTCCCCCTCTAAATTACTGAGTAAGCTTGCCAATAGAGATGACCTTGTTTATTAAAATCTAATTAACTGAAGTTTTAAAAAGCCCCTGAGTGCGTTACTGCATTTCTGATTTTCTCCAAACCCAGTGAAGATCAAAGATCCAGCTGGCTGTTGTTCACCAAAAAGCTCAACACCTCACTGGGCATTAGTTTGTTCCTCTTTAGTCATTTTCCTCAAGGCTACAGGCCCAAGAATCTCTTCTCAAAATATGTTGGTTATCGTATTTCAGAAAGCCCATGTGCTTGGTCATTTATGGTTTCAAGAAAAAAGCCCAAGTGCTATTTGTTCACTGTATCTGAAATAAGAGTATACAGAAATAAAATTGACACAAGTATCCCTAAGCAGTGGTCAGAAGGTTCCTGATTATGGGCCACTTAAATCAACCTCTGGACAAACTTGTATGTTATCCATATATAAAAGACAGTAATATTCATGACTTTTTACTGCCAAGCTTGGAAAATAATGTTGGCAAGTTGATTGGAGGCACATGTGATTAACCATAATGGATTCAGTTCCCAATCTGGACACAAAATCTCTGAGTGCTAAAACTCTTTTAGTTTCTCCCCTGATGTGTGTTTAATTTCTCATTCTAATTTTGAAACAAGAGCTTAAAGTTTATCTCTACTTTCTCATTTCCCATTTAATTATCAACCATTGAACTTTTCATTACCATGTTAGAACTTGTGATACATCCACCAATGATCTCCATATCAATGTACCTGGCACTCACTCTACTTTCCAACACGAGGGATTTTTGCAATACTGAACATACAAGTATTCATAATGAACTACCTTTTTCCTGCAGAAGTTCTGTATTCTCTTGGCTTACATTTCTCATGAATCCTTTGGCTGTCTACAAAAGTGTAGATTGTTTATTTTCAGTTTCCATGGTTCATCCTTCTCCCTTCATGCTTGGGACTGATAGCAATCTTGAGACTCTCATTATTCCCCATTATTAAGAAGTGGTTTGGAATTTTATTTTTATTTTGACCATCTCATCTCAAAGAGTAAGTGCTTGTCGTGATTGTAGCCGAGTCCGTGTGTCTTTTTCAGATGTTAACATTCTACAGCCTCTTCAAGATATTGATAACATAAAACCAAATATTGATCATCTTAAGGGCCTGACAGAGTTCATAGACTAGCAAAGGAAATGGCTTCCACCTTCAAACAAGGCTTTTGTGTCTACTAGGGGAGCAAAATGACCTGCTGAGAAGCAGTAGGTCTGACAAAGTACAGTGTGATGTTTGTAGAGAAGACTGCAGTGGTAACCAACGTGAGAATCATTTATATGGATTTGTGTTATATGGAGGGGGCTTTAGAAGTGGTAATAGGAAGAAAAAGCAATGTTTCTCAGTTAAAAGAATGCTTGTATCATTGAAAAATGGTACCTATTAGGACAGTCACGTCCATAAAATAAAAATGCAAGGCATATTGCACTCCTTTCTGAGGCCAAATGCATCAGGATTAATGCTCTTTTGAACAGACCACACTGTTTAAGGAAGTATATGGAGAGTGGAGAGTCTTTTGTTATCTTTCATAATTGTGGAGATCCATGGAAACAGAGAAGGAATACTTTACAGAGAATAAATTAGATAAAATTTTAATGTAACCAAAATAGACTATCTCTAGAATTATTTTTCATACCTGAGGAAAAGTCAAAAACAGTTTCTCCAGGCTGTGAGCCAGACTAAGGCATTGGTTCCCCTACATTCCCAATCTGAATGCCAGCCCTGCCTGTGTTAACTAATTAATAGCCTCCGGAAACAAGAGAAGCCCAACATTCCAGCAGAAGTCTAAGAGATAAGGGGGAAGATTCATCTGCTGAGTTGTGAACGCATTCTATCTGCCCCAATTGCCACCGCCATCATGAGAGTAGGGAGAGGGAACGTAAGGGTTATCAGTCAGAGAGCTTGGCCTGTATAACCTGAATTTTGAGAGACACAGGGGACCATCAGGATCACATCAGTCCAGAATATCCCCACCAACTTTCAAGATGAAGGTACATGGAGGTGTTGGCAATGGCCTCCCTTGTCAAGTCTTTGTGGGGAAAGATGCAGGGCTGTGCTTGGAGGGTAGACATAGGACCTATGGAATGAAGCCATCCAGGAGCAGCCTCGTGGATCCCACTTGAGAGCCCCCACGCCTTGAGAGAGAAAGGCAATGAACCCTGTGCAAGCAGAGAGGGGCTAGGTAAGCAGGCAGGTACGCTGTTCCAAATCCACACTTGTTTGTTGGTTGAAATAAAGCATCACAAACACACAAAAGCTCGAACTGTTCATCCTAATTTTTAGACATGTATTGGGCCAGTGTGAGGAAATGCTTGCCCTTTGAGTGTTGAGATGCCAGGGGTTGGCCATTAATTGCTAGAGATGAAAATACAGGGAAATGGCCAGGAGAGTACACATCAAGTACTCCCTCTTTGCTAATCATAAAATTTATGAGCCATGATTTACAAGAATATAAGGAACTCTTAGGGAAAATATGAATACAGAAGAGCAAACTAAAATAAAAATAGCCCTACCTAGTCTTTAATCCAGTCAATTTTCCTATTTGATAAAAATATTAGATTTTCATATCATTTAAAGAAAATCAATTGAAAGTATTTTAATAGAATTTGAGAAATGTAAACATCTTCTCTTCTTAAACTACAGAGCATTAAAAATTTGGTCAGTTTTTCCTAACTTAGCTACTAACTAGTTGCAAACATTAGTCCAAACATTCTTTTATTCATAGTCTATTACTTCTGAAAGATGACGATGGTAATCAGATAACCTTGCAAAATAAATGCTGGATTCTGTCATAACAGTTCCTGGGGAAACTATATAGGACCACAAAGTCCTATTCTCAAAAGGCTTGTGCCTTTTGGAGTCTCAATTAACTCCACTCCAGGAAAAATAGATCTCACACTTTTGGTATCTTATGCCACACTCAAGTTTGTCAAATTTTTTCAGTTGCTACTTCTTGCTCTAGAATTGAACACACACACACACACACACACACACACATGTAGAATCAAATAACCAAGACTTATCTGTGTGGAAAACAATGACTCAGATAAATTAACCAAATTATTCTTACATAGATACAAAACAGGTTTAGAATTTGTCTTTTAGATATAACTGTTATGGCCTTTTCACTGTGTTAATGATTTAACTATTGCTTTCTACAGAAAATAATAAAATGTCAATTACAAAAATATTTCAAAAATATTCAAATAACTCAGTGTAAGGAAGGTTTTCTTTCTCATCTCACTGATCGTGTGCACACTTTGATAACAACCGTAGAATGAGGCCTTAAAGCTTTGTTTATTCATATGTTTATTCCATCACAAAACATACTACGCAGTCACCAACTTTTAAATGCCTGCTTATGTTTATTTTATAAAGTTTTATAAAACTATATATCTGCCCTCAGGGAACTTGCATTCCAGGACACTTTGTATAAAATTTAAAAATGGTTCAGTGTAAACTGAACTGATAATTGTCTTACATTTATAAAAGGCCAGAGCTATTCCCACTGAAAAGGAGTAATTGAATATGTAATTACTACCATTTCATAGGGGACATAAGCATAGATTCGAAAGATCTAATTGTGATGGTTGTTTTCTTAATTACTCTAATTGCTTTGTAGGGAACTGTACCTTGTATCCGTTAAGGAAAGCTCAATAGTCAATGGTGACTTAGGATGCCATCAGATGAATTTATAAAGTTCTACCTTATTGAGTATCAGATGGCTCTGTTATTTATTTTACCTTCTGATGATGCAGCCTTTCTGAGATAACCCTTGTGTGTTCTGTGGACGGAAACATTGACTGCTGATAGAGAAGTGTCTTTTGTCATGATCACGGGGAACTGGCAAATTGATGGTGGCCATCCCTTACTTAGGGACACAGTCATCTCCGTACAGGCCTCTCAGTCATGCCAGCAACATTCCTCTTCCCAATCCAGTCTCCAGCATTCATGGACACCTGGATTCTGGAGCAACCCTTTGTCTTGTCAAAAGGCAAAATTACAACAAATTTAATTTAAAGACCTAATTGAATTTCATTGATTCTAAAATCAGGCAACATCTCATTCCATCAAATAGAACAGGCACATCACTGAAATGAGCAAAAAAGGGTGGCTTTATAGGCAGAAAAGGGTGTAAGAAAGCAGAAATAGAGAACAAAGATAGACTGGTGATCTTGAAGTTGCTTCCCTTAGGGGATCAAAACAGAGGACTTCTATGTGCCTACTCAGGTAAACTATGCCCCTTCTTATTGGTTGTTATGAATCTCTTGCATTTTGGTAAAATGACCCAATTCATGGGTCAGTTTGGTTACCTAGCACTTGGTACAGGTGACTCCAGTTCATTGTGCTGGGGTCTTAGCACAGCAGCCTTTTCTAAAACAATGGCCTCCCAAAAGCTTTGTTTAACAGTCTGAGTAGTATATTGCTTCCACTAAAGAAATGATTAGGAACAAACAATTTTCCTGATTATTTTCTGAGACTGGGTTTTAATAGGGACTAGGACAGATGACATTTGTGGGGCATTTGTTCCCTTTTTGGTGAAAAGCAGTGGGGTTATGTCCCAATTGCAGACAAAACACAGAAACAGAGAGGTGAGGAAAATAAATTAAAAATTCCTAATTTACTTAAAAAATTATTTAACTAGATCTAGCCTTAACTTCACTTTATGGTTTTGCTGGGTTTCTTTCCTCTTCATTTGAAAGAAAGAGCAAGGGAGAGAGCATACCCAAACTCTGATTCCAAATGCCTACACTGGCTAGGGCCAGGTTAGCTTAAAGCCAGTAGCAGGGTAGCAGGGAATACAGGTGACACTGTATTCCCAAACACTGTATTCCCAAACACTGGCAGCATCCCTGCTGCCTCCCAGGTACTCATTAGCTGAAAGTGGAACGGGGAATCAGACCCAGGCACTCCAACGTGGGATGTGGGTGTCCCAACTGGTGTTTTAATCATTAGGCCAAATGCCCACCCCATCCTTCCTTTTTAGATAACATTAGGTGCAAATTTTCAGTCAGTTAAGTAGTGTTTCATAATATACCATAAAGCAGGATCCCATTCCTAAGTAGAGGCTATCACTGTGTATAATGGATGTGCTCTGGATTAATTATTTGAGAATCAAAATTTGTTAAATTCAACTGCCTATTCCTATTCCCTTGTACCTCCAAAGCCTATTTACAAAGTTAGGAGGATAACTGAGATAATCTATGGGGAAATTTTGAATATTTTAAAACTTTGCAAGCTATTTATGTACATTTTAACTGAAGAGGTAGAAAGAATAATAATCTAAAGACCCCCTTAATAAAAATAACTATATACAAAACAAAAATCATTAGTGCAAGTTATTAGTAAAATAATAACTTTCCAGGATAGTTTTGTAGATTTTCACTTTTTAACTCATTTTTTATGAATCCTTGCCATGAAAATCTGTGTCTAGGAATGGCTATTAGAAGGCAGTAAATATGGAAAGAAAACACACAGATTTGTAAATAAATTCAACTTAATTATCTGAACTAAAAATCACACAAAAACTTCCAAAAAGTTTAGAAACCATCTTTGAGAGAAACATTTGATGCTGCAATTGTTGACATTTTTAGGATAACACAATTGCAAGTGCTGACAGTTGAATAGACTTGTACTGTTAAGCATGTCCTGGAAAACCAAGCATGCTTGATTTTCTTTCTTCTTTAAAAAATAAGATTTATATATTTATTTGACAGAGTTACAGAGGGAGAGGCAAGTGGGAGGTCGGGGGGCAGTGGAGTGAGGAAGAAAGATCTTCTGTTTGCTGCTATACTCCCTAGATGGGCAAGGCAAGCCAAAGCCAGGAGCCAGTAGTTTCATGCAGGTCTCTCTTGTGGGTAACAGGGGCCCAAACCCTTGGGTAATCTTCTGCCATTTTTTCCAGGCCATTAATAGGGAGCTGGATCAGAAGCATGGTAGCCAGGATATGAACTTGCACCCATATAGGATGCCGGCATTGAAGGAGACAGCTTTACCCACTGTGCCACAACCCCAGCCCCTAGATATTCGATTTTCTGTAAATTAGGTACAGCCCCTTTTATAGAGCTAGTTTAGGAATCTGAAAGCTGATACATGCAGGAATAAAGAAGGCAGGTTCTGAATGATGAGTGGAGAAGAAGCTGGGATGAGGGTGAAATTGGGGGAGTGTCTTGTGCCAGAATTCAGAGGCCAAGGGTGAGGAGAGAAGATTGAACAGGGGTGTTGTGGGATGCTATCAAGGAAGCAGTATCAGTGGAAGATGTACATATTGATGTCAACTTTAAAATGCAGGGACAAGTACCTTCTAAAAAAGGAATTAATGAACATTTAGTAATCCAAGGTTTACGTCACAAAGTGGATGACTCAAAACCAGGAAATATACTACCCCATAATTCCATACCCGAGTATCTTCAGTGACATATATGGAACAGAATTGTCTTCCCTGTTGCCAATAGACATTTATCTTTCTTCTTTTTAAAAATATGTATTGATCCATTGACATACTATAATATTGACTCACTTTAAGTGCACACTTCCAGGGATTTGTAGTAAATTCACTGTTTTGTCCAATAAATCACCACAATCCAGATATAGAATATTTCCATTATTCCTATGAGATTTAGTCTACTTTAATGTTTCCACCCCCAGTTCCAGGTAGCCTCTAATCCACTTCATGTCTGTAGATTGCCTGTTCTACTGGAGAGTTCATGTAATTGGAATTACAGAATTTGGAATCTACCAGGGCATGTTGGTTTTCCCATAGTGCCTTTGGATATTTCTTCATATTGTGATATGTATCCTTGTTTCATTGGTTATTATTACTGGAATAGTCCATTGTATGGATATGCCACATTTGTCTAGCCATTCATTAGTTGGTGGACATTTGTGTTGTTTGCACTTTGGAACTATATTATAAATAAAAGTGCTATAAACACATACCAAAAGTCTCTGTGTAGACATGTTTTTAAATTCACATTTCTTTTTGATGTATATCTAGGAGTGGAATTATTTATTGCATCATGCAGTAAATATATAGTTTAACTTTTCAAGGAACTACTAAATGGCTTGTAAGAATGACTCTATCAGTTTATATCCCCACCAGCAATGTGTCATGATTACAGTTCCTGCAGATCCTAGTGAATGTTTGTTACCAGGGTCAAACAAGCTCTCCTAAAACTTTGCAAAGAAAGCCTACCTACTCTGCTGAAATTAAAGGATGGATTCATAGTATGAACATTTCCATAGCATCTGGTAGAAGATCAGGCTCACAATTAAAGACGCTCGGGTGGTTCATGGTCCTTTAGGAGTGTTTTGTTTTTCACTGAGCTAAAGGCAAGGACCACCTAGAGGCTTGCTTGCTTTCTCAGCAGGATGGAGAAAGTAGGCAAGGGAACCACAGCAAAGACAGTTTCTCAAGAAAACGGTACAGAAGAAAAATAATAGTAGTGCCAGGTAGAGAAGCAAAATCTATAAAATCAAATTTTATTTTAGTAACAATGATGGTAGATTTAGGGAGAGTCTGAGTCTAGGACCTAGTTGAAATGGGTGGTGGAATTTCTAAAATCCAACCAACGGATAAATTTAATTAGATTTGTATGCTAACATGATAAATAGATAACAAATATCTCCCTAAATTAGATGGACCTCAGTATGTAAGGACCAGCACTTCCAAGGCTTGTTTTTCTTGCTGCAAAAACTTGAACAACATCCTAATATGGATAGCCTATAGGAACCTCCCCAGATCTCACTTGATCTTTCAAAAGTGGGGTGGCACAGGCGTTTAGAACAGTGATCAAGATGCCACTTGGGGCCGGCGCCGCGGCTCACTAGGCTAATCCTCCGCCTTGCGGCGCCGGCACACCGGGTTCTAGTCCCGGTCAGGGCGCCGGATTCTGTCCCGGTTGCCCCTCTTCCAGGCCAGCTCTCTGCTGTAGCCAGGGAGTGCAGTGGAGGATGGCCCAAGTGCTTGGGCCCTGCACCCCATGTGAGACCAGGATAAGTACCTGGCTCCTGCCATCGGATCGGCGTGGTGCGCTGGCAGCAGCGCGCCAGCCGCGGCGGCCATTGGAGGGTGAACCAACGGCAAAGGAAGACCTTTCTCTCTGTTTCTCTCTCTCACTATCCACTCTGCCTGTCAAAAAAAAAAAAAAAAAAAAAAAAAAGATGCCACTTGGGATGCTTACATCCCAGATAGGAATACCTAGATTTGGGTCCTGGCTCCACTCCTGATTCCACTTTCCTGCTAATGTGCACCACGTAGTTGGGTCCATGCCCCACATATAGGAGATCAAAACTGAGTTCTCAATCCCTGGTTTTGACCTAGCCCAGCCCCAGCTATTTTGGATATTTGGGGAGAACCCCCAGATGAAACATCCGTGTGTGTGTGTGTGTGTGTGTGTGTGTTTGTGTGTGTGTCTGCCTTTCTTATAAATAAAATATTTTTTTAAAAAGGAGGTGTGCTGTAAGAATACAGCAGAAAATTTGTGTCAACTAAGCCACTTTATTCCCACCAACACATTCATTTCTACAATCATAGAATTCAGTGCTTTGTGGGCATCAGACACAGTATTTTATGCAATGTCTAGAGACCTTTCTAGACCATTGATCAAATATTATTGAGAAAGAAACTTCTTGCTTTCTCTGCTGACAGTTTTTCCCTATTTTTCTTTTTTTGGTTTGATATGGAATATCTGAGTGTTATAACTATTAGCTATTCGGCACCATATTATAAATTTGAGTATATCATTAAAAATAATGGTTGCTTTGGGCATAAGGTAAGCCTCCAGCTCTCTTGCACTGTCTATTGTTTGTAGAGCAAGTGTAATTAAAACATTGAAGATACCTTTGAACTTGTGATTTACACATGACTTCAGCATTTTAGACTGGCTAAGTATGTCTTAAAAGGTACTTTTCCACCTCAACTGTCAGTGAGCATTAAGAGAAATAAGACTTTAAATTGATATTGTGGGTTTTTTGAGGTCTATCTCTGTTTTTTTGGTTTGTTTGTTTGTTTGTTTGTTTTGTGGAAAGCTTAAGGATGGGGTTCAGGTGGTCTGGATTTGAATCCAGACTCTACTCTTATGAGCTAGTGGTCTTGGTCAGAATAAATTCTTTGTTTCTCATTTCCCTCATCAGTAAAATGGGGATAATACATAAACCAGTAAGTACATCTAATGAAACATATTAGTTTTTCAGTTACTTTCAACCAATAATGGAAAGATTTTGATAAAATCTGAGTTTTTCTTGCAAAACCAATGAACAATGCCCAGTTTTAATTTTAAAAAAGCACAGAAGCTCTACATTTACAAAATACTCCAACAATTTAAGAATCTTATTTCCAAATTGTGAAAGTATGTAGATATGTGAATCCCAATAACGTTATGCCTGCATCAGTTTGGGTAATACAATTACATAATTGTTAAGGGAGTATTCACAAACATTTGTTTTTAAAATATCCTTACCTGAGTTCTAGTTCCGTTATAAAGCTCTTAACTTCCACTCATCCTAAATGGATCAGTAGCACCAAATATTGGCAAGGATCTTGAGTAACTTGAATTCTCATTCACTGAGGATAGGAACGTAATTTGTTACAAGCTCTTATGAAAGCTGTTTGTAAGTACCCACCAAAGTGAAGCGTAAGTGTACTTCACGAGGTGGCGTTTCTACTTTTGGGCAGATACTCAACAAAAATAATGCTAATAAGAAACTCAAGTATGAGAATGCTCATAAACAACATTATTTGCATTAGCCAAGAACTGGAAACAACAAAAGGACAACAGGAAAAGGTTCATTCTCATGTTCCTTCCTTTGCCCCTTCTTTAACCCCATGCTCAGCTCCTGGCTTCTGGCTTCAGATTGGTGCAGCTCTGACTATTACGTCCATTTGGGGAGTGAACCAGCAGATGAAAGACTCTCTCTCTCTCTCTCTCTCTCTCTGCCTCTCCTCTCTCTCTCTCTCTAACTCTTTCAAATAAATAAATCTTTAAAAAAAAAGAACTCTATCATTTTTATCATTACTTTTCTGTAATTAGTTCTATGTACAATTTCAAAATTTTTAATTTTTGAAACTTGACAGGATAAAAAAACACCTAAAAATATAAGGTGATAGAATGACTTCAGCCTGATTTGTGCCTCCCACCCATTCAGCCCCAAATGAGGGGACGCCTTACCTGTAAAGGCAGGAAAATAGGGGAGGGCCAATGATTTTTCACTAGCATGAAATCTGGGCTGCACACAACTCAATTTGCAGTCATCCCCAGGAACAGACCTTGGGCTTCTGTGTGCCACTCTAGAAGCAGAGCTTTGTGATTAGCCTTGTCCAGTTCTTCATTTAGGGTAGGCACAGAGTAGAGTCAGGAGACTCCAAATGAGGTAAGTGCAAACCGGGGAACAATTCTGGAATGAATAGCAATCTGGGCTTGAATCTCAGCACCGCCCCTATTACAGATGGAAAGAGACACTTGATGAACCTTGTGTTGGAAGCTTCACATGAACTATTTCACTCGTGCTACTAAGAAAACATGAAGAAACGAGATGTTCTTCATTTTGCTGATGCACAGTGAGGAAAAAAAGCTCCAAGAGAACTGCTTCAAAGCAATTAGGGAGACGAGGGGGTATTGGCAGGATTTTATGTCACATGTTATTGAGGTTGACTTTGTCGAACATTTGATTCCGTGACAACAGCAAGCTCTGCTTGTAAGCTCAGTGTTGAGTGTGTGCCCTGGTTTATGATGAAGCTAGAGTAGCCTGCACTGTGTGGGTGGTGCTCTCTGGAAATCACAGTGTCAGTTCTGCTTTCCAGAAGACAAGGGTGCCAGAGCTCTTCCTGAGTGATGTGCTGTGAGGCCACCTACGGAGGAGGGAGACCAATGCTGGTTTTATTTGGTGAATTTCTGAGCAATTACTGAAATGTCATCAATTATTAGACAACTTGAACAATGATCAGAAAAGACATGCTTCTAACCCCTCATTCTTTTCTGTGTTTCCCTATGATTCAGGAGGAAGGATGCTGGCTTCTTATCCTACAAAGATCACCTGCCCGTGAGCCAGGTGGTGGTTGGAGATACCGACCGGCAAGGCTCAGAAGCCAAACTGAGTGTGGGTCCCCTCCGCTGCCAAGGAGACAGTAAGTTTGCCCAACATCTGGGGCCATGCTTTCTTAATCACATTCAAGTGGCATTCCCAGGCTCCTCAGAGGATGACAGAAAACAGACATTTCTGTAGTTCCTGCCGAAATACACGACACAAGCACAGCCAGATGGAGAGTTAGATGGACATTAGTATGTAGAGGAGGGCAACAGTTCTAGTCTCCAGTACAGGAGCTAGATTTGGGAATAAGATGCAGAATAACCATCTTTCTCATATATCCACATGTAACAAGTTAGACTACCTAAGTTTACGGTAATATAAATAGCAATGCTTATAGCATACAAGCAGCAGTCAACAGCTGTGATTCAACTGAGTGCTGCTGTTAATGCCATTAGCATGACTATTTATATCACCATAAACTCAGTTTATGGTGATATAAATAGTAGCATTATGGCTTAATGTATCATTGTAAACTTGGATTATGGTCATATAAAGTTTGACATTATTACTATCAAACTTCATCATCATCAGAGCTTGATGGTCCCTAGGAAACCAAAGACTGTTTCTGCAACTGTGCCTTGCCTGAAGGACTGGGCATCACAGAGAGGACTTTGGGGCTGCTAGCTTGGACAGTGGGAGGTAAGGGAGTTGGCGTTATGGTCCCACCTAATTAAGGGTACCATTAGGGTTTATGTTTTTGATACCCTTCGGTGTGCTTTATGTGCAGTCAGAGGGAAACGGGTGACAGGTTGCCATGGGGACTCTGCAATGAGCATCCTGGGTATCATTTTCCCTCTTCTTTTCTGCACCGTGATTTGGGTGACTCTCCTGGGAGTTCTAGACTTTTGCGATTATGTGCTAGGCACCAGGAGCCCCAGATTCTGCTCCCTCAGTTGCTGGCTTGCTGGGAGACCTCAGGCAAACCTCTCCATTTTCTCAGCTGTGGTAACGAGAATACCACCTGCGTCCCAACTCCTCGTGGGGAGACCATAAAGATTTTAGTGCCTGGATTTGGATTCCTCCAAGCAAAGCATTGTGTGAGATGGGATATTATTGCCACTTCTGTAAATCAACATAGAATTAGACCTACTTGATAATAAATTATTGCATCGACTCAAAGAGGTGTCCTAAGGAATGTAATGATGCATGCTTAACAGTTCACAAGTTAGTAAATCGAGGCTGTCAGCAATTAAGCAATGCAATGTTCCTAATACTAAAGAGAGATGCTGTTTGTACTGATTTTTCTCATGTTGAGACAATGAAAGTGCTCTCAGCAAAACTAAGATGGGTCAAAAAAAATCTTTCTCATGCATTTAGTGAACAATAATGCTTCAGGTTGAATTCTGTACAACTATGCAGTCAGAAAATTAATTTCAACTGCTTAAGAAAAACATTGACATAAAGTAGTAATATATATGCATTTTTATTAATTTGAAATGCAGAGTTATAGGGAAAGAAGGAGACAGAAAGAGAGAGATCTTCCATCTGCTGCTTCACTCCTCAAATGGCATCAAGAGCCAGGGCTGGGCCAGGCTAAAGCTCGGAGCCAGGAGCTTCTTCCAGATCTCCCACATGGGTACCTGGGCCATCTTTCACTGCTTTCCCAGGCCATTAGCATGTAGCTGAATTAGAATGAACAGCAGGGACACACTGGTGCCCATATAGGATGCCGACTATGCAGGCATAGGTTTAACTACCTTGCCACAAAGCCAGTCCCTAAATATGCATTTTTGAACAACTATTCTGAGAGATGACCTATAACGTTGCTGTAAAGTTAGTCAGGCTTTCATGAGTTGTCAAATGAAAATCAGTGTTGATGTATGCGTGCAGCTTAGCAATTCTAATGTCAAAGTTAGCTTTTAATTAGATACAGGGTTTCATGAAGTAATTGGTTAACTTAAATATTTATAAAAATTCCACTTATTGCAAAATTTTATTACCATTCTTAAGAAGAAAATTATAGGCGCCAGCGCCATGGCTCACTTGGTTAATCCTCCACCTCCAGCGCCAGCATCCCATATGGGCGCTGGGTTCTAGTCCCAGTTGCTCCTCTTCCAGTCCAGCTCTCTGCTGTGGCCCGGGAAGGCAGTGGAGGATGGCCCAAGTGCTTGGGCGCCTGCACCCGTGGGGGAGACCAAGAAGAAGCACCTGGCTCCTGGCTTTGGATCTGCGTAGCTCAAGCCATAGCAGCCATTTGGGGGGTGAACCAACAGAAGGAAGAATTTCCCTCTCTCTCTCTCTCTCTCTCTCTCTCTCTGTCTATCTATCTCTATCTCTATCTCTATCTGTCAAATTAAAAAAAAGAAAATTGTAGCAAGATGAAATAGTATATGCTGGGTATATAGATGACTACGGTTAATATTAGGTTGTTGTCTTTTAATCAGTAAAACAGTACTCAGGAAGAATTTATTGTGGGCCCATAATTTGTCAAGGACTTTGTTAGATACTTTGGGGAATAAGGAAAAGATGCTCAAAGCAGGTTTAAGAAATGCACATTAAAAAAACTGGAAAACACAAAATGGCTTCTAGTTTAATATAATATTTTGTGTGATATAAAATGATTGCAACTGATGCTCAAGAAAAGAGAGATGGTGTATTTCTCTCACCCAGATTTTATTTTTAAAAAGAGAAAATAGGAGTAGTGACTGGTGCTGTATTTGTGTCTCTGTTCCAAGGCTGTTGCTCTAAGAATCAGTTATGAAACCCATTAATAGAACACACAGCAGCCTTACTCAACTGTCACTGTCTGATCTTGGTGTTCTCACAGTACTAGAGCTCCAGAGAACCTCTTCAGCACCGTCTTGCCTGATACTTCATAAAAACAAAACTTCTGTCCGTAATTGCCAGCAATTATGTGGAATACTTTTGTGTTTGTGAGACAGAGCAGTGACCTCTTTCCCCAGGCAGCTGAGAAAAGGTTTGACAGAGTGCTTGGACTGTCAGACAGCAGTCAGCACTTCGAGTCACAGGTTCCTTTTAAGAATGTTCTGACCTGGATGGATAATGTGACAGGTCTGCACCAGCAGCATTTCCAGTCATGCACAGTCCCCTGCAAGGCATAAGGCAAATATTAGCCTTTGTGTTTCACAAATGAACTCAATGCTCATTTGCAAATGGCATTTACCCAACAAGTTTCTGAGTACTCTTTTAGTCTTGGAAGGCTCCAGGGGCAGAGATGGAGCAGAGAAAAGAAATAGCTTTCTCTCCGCAAGGTTGGAGTTATTTTCCTGACTCATTGTCTTCCCTGAGTCACTTGCTGATTAAATTGAAATGTCTTAAAAAGAGCTCCTTGGAGTTTTAGCCCACCACGAGCCCCACCCACATCCATGACCAACAAAGCAATGATGAATAAAATTTTAAAAGCAGTATTAACGCATTGATCCTATTGTTTACAGAGATTGACTTACTTTGTATCATTGACTGGAATCTATTCATAACCATAGTTTCAAAAAAAATTCTATTGTTGAAAAATCTCTCTTTCTCTCCTTGAGGAGTTGAGTGATGACAGCTCTCAGAAGCTGTCTCTTGAATTAGGACCTCTCCTATCCCCTAGTTTCAGAGAATGAAACCATTTTTGTGGACTCTGCCCAACCATTTCGGTGGTTTCGGTTGATTTCATCATGCCTGCTGAGTTTCATTTTTACTTTGATTCATCTGAACTCATAGACCCATATAATCAAAATGCTAAAGAAAATCAGTGAGTTCCACTCAGGTCTACTGCCTCTGCCATATAGCACTGTGAAATGCTTATGCCTTTGCAGGGCTTTTGTGTGTGTTTTTTTCAAATCTGTCCAAATGGAAACCTCAGATCTAAATGAAACTGAAAGTGTGACTGATGATGGATGGTTTGCTAAGATAAAAAGTGCAGAGAAGTTACAAATTTCCCTTTAAAGCACAATGTACGTCTGTCCCTAGCAAGAAACAAAGAGTTATTTAAGGATCAAAAACCAACAGATATTGTTTCCAAATTTAAATATGTAATCATTCTGAAGGGGGCTATTACACTTTCATGGAATTAGTTCAAAAATAAAAGATTTCAATGTTTAGAGGGAGACATCATATTCATCCTATCTGTAAAGACTATGATTAATTGTAAGGATACAATATTTGCTAGATAATTGCTTTATTCTCAGCCATACACAGTAAGAATTTACCATAATCTCTCTTGGGTGATAGGGACTCTAAACAATTAATTAGGGGCAAGTTTGCTACAAAAGCAAATGATTTCAGGAAAGCTGGGTAGAAACGATTAGGAAAAATGTGTTACTCAAGACTTCTTCTGAGTCTTGCCAGAAGTCCACTCTGGCTGTCAGTGGTGCCAGGCAGAGCACTCAAGTCCCACTTCAAGTTTAAGATGTAAATTCAGTTTCTTAGAGCTTCAGTGGTAGCTCAGAGAAGCAGAAAAGAAAAGGCACAGAGGACGACACATGTGGTTCCTGAATATGTGGAGGGCAGCGGCAGCGGTGCGTGGGAAAGAAACAAAACTGGTGATGGCATTTTATCCAAATGGAGGTGGACATTGCATATTTGGGAAAGTGAACTTGTGTGCCACCGTAGTGGAAAGGCCAGGCTGTCTTCAGTTCAAGAACTGTACAAACAGGAGCACAGCCTGCCACTGGCTGCCAAGAAAGTCCAGGCAGTTCCCTGGGTCTACACAATCTCCTTTTTCCACACACCAAACACCTCCACTGCAAGTACAGATGAGTCCAAGGCCATGTCAGATATGCCCATGAGGACACCCAGGCCACACTATCTATGCACAAGCCTCTGAGTATGAAACACACAGAAGCTCTTAAAGGCTAGAGAAGGAGGGAGGAAGAGCTTCTCACCTGGGCTCGGGGTACAGCTTTCACTATGGAAAAGCAGGTACTCCCCAAGCTTTATTTCCTTTTTGCTTTACCACTTCAGGAATGGAAGAGACAAGAAAGGGATCAGGGACCCAGGCTGCAGGTGCTAAACCAGACCCCTTACATTCAGTTTGTCCCTGGATTCTTCCAACATCCCATGTGAGGTGGTGTCCTCAACTCCAGGGCATCTAGGAAGAAAGAAAAAACAGGGTTCCTGGAGGGATTTGCTGAAAAGTGTCAGGGATGCGGCTGCAGAGAGCCATGTGGCCCAGAGTCTTTGTTTTCCGCCACTCACTCAGAGTAGATGTTAGGGTTACAGTGCGAAAGAAAAACATCCTCTTTTGTTCTTATGAGACAGGTCTAGCCATTTGCTAAGAAGGATGAGATAGCCTAAAATAACCTCCCTCTTCTCAAAACCTTGAAATCTTTCTTCCCAGCTTCCCATGTCCCTGGGACTCTCTCCTTGGTTCTCATCTAGCCAAATCCCTCCACAAATCACCCACCCCATCTGGAGCCCACGCCCTGCTCAGAACACTGCGTGTTCCAAATATTGCTTCAACATCTCCAGATATCGCTTTCCCTCAGTACTAAAGTCTCAGTTCCTCAGAGCAGTTGTATGTAGCTGAGGAAGATGGTATTTAACCCTGGAGCTGGACTAACCGCATCTCAAGTATGAATGATGAACTTACACAGTGCTAATTGGACAGAGGTGGTCTTGGAGAAACATGGAAAACGAGGAAGGCGAGGTGGTGTGAGGGTCGCAAACTCTGAGATCTCAACAACTTAAGACAAAAAAGGGTTTGTATTTCACAAAGGCAAAGTCCCATTGGGGTTCAGTAGCCCTTGTCCATCTCATGGCCTGCCCTCTGAGCTCCAGGGTTGCCATCGTGAGAGTAGAGGGAAAACTGAAGTGTACAGTGGGGAGGGTGTCTTTAAGGGCTGACTTCCATGTGGCTTGGACCACTTATGTGCAGATTCAGTGTCCCAACCTCAGCCGCATGGCAACACTGTAACTGCGAGAAAGGCTGGGAAACTCAGGCTTCCATCCTGCCCTGCAGGCTGGAACAGTGGTGCCCAGTCAGTGTGGTTTCTGGCAAACTGCATCTTCTAACTTTACTGTCAAAAAACACATTAGGACAGCTCAGCTGAGTGATCTCACTTGGCTTTGTTTTTATAATTCTAGAATCAGGCAACACTGCATTCCACAAAGCAGAGAATGTATTCCAATGGGTTGAGTAGAAGAGGTCGGCTTCATAAACACAGGGCTGAAGAAAGCAAGAGCAAAGAACAATAATAGACAGCTTGCCGAAAGTTATTCTCTTGTTAAGGTGGGGACAGTGAAACAGAACAATGGAAAAATACCTGGTTGGTTAACCTTGGGTTACTTTCTGTGAGGATGAAGGGATGCAAACACAAAGCAGAGTATGCCCTTACAACACCATCCACCCAGGGAGAGAAACCTCAGAGCCTGCAGGCTTGTGATTCCTTGACAGAGTCACAGGTGGTAGACTGACTTTCCATGTGGCATCCTGATTCTAGAGCCTGTTTGCCCAAGACCCTCCACTCTACTCCTTCCTGGGTATAGTTTTCCTCTGCCCCTTTCTTTTCAAAGTTCTTTGCTGCATAGTGACCTCTGCTATCCAGCGCAGTTTGCCTCTCTACACCTCTGTTTAGTCCTACTCGGAAAAGAGATGGCTTCTGGGCAGCCCAGGAAGGCACACCCCAGGTTGCTTCTGTAGCATCCTGATCTGTTCAGAAATGATGAGGGAGCATTCATGCCACAAATCTCGGAAAGGATACAGTTTAATTGCAATCAATCATTATGTCTTGAAATGTTGCTCCAAATCCTTTTCCTTTCTCTACTTCTTACCACAACAGGTAGCCATATACTCAAGCGTAGCTCAAAGCGAGAACAAAGCGTAGTTTCCTATGGGTGGGAGCATCTCAGAGAGCACTAAGTGCAGACTCCTCATTTCACAGATGAGAGAACTGGGTCTAGGGAGGCTAAGTGACCAGCAAAGGATCTCACAGCTGCCTCTGGCAGATGAAGGGATCCTTTGACAAAAGCCTTCTTGAATAATTCCCAAGGGCCAAGATGAATGTTGAGACCTGGAGAGGAACCTTTGGTCCCAGGCCCTGACCTGAGGGCTCTGCCTATCAGCAGCTGAGTGGTGTGAGAGCCTGATACTAGAGCTCCTAATCTTACCCAGCCCCAAGATCATCCATCTGAAAACTTTGATAGAAAACCCATAGCCACAGGGGTCAGGGGTCAGTGGTGGAAAGTTGATGACTTCTGTTTTTTTATTCTTTTACTTCTAGCTCTAGCAGTTTTCTGGTGATAATAGAAGGCAGGGGGAAAACCTTGGAGCGATGTGTAGAAACCATTAACCTCTTTTTTTCTTAATGACCCTGTCTCCTTGCTAGTGCCATGGGCTCCTAACAACAGAGGAGCAGGAGTGGCTCTAAGAACAAGTGGAAATGGTGGCCTTTTCAGGATCACAACCTAGCCTGATTCCCATTAAAGGACTGAGCCCTCTGGGCATATCTGAGGTCAGCTCCAATTACAAAGGCAGCAACTTTTGCTAGAGAAAGGAGCCTCAAAAGACAAAAGTCTTCCGGAACAATTAGGAGAAATGGAAAATTCCCCAGGGAGGAAGCAGTCCTGGAGAATTATTTGGTCATTCAACTTTCACTACAACTTCACTGTTGAAATGGGAAATAAAATGGTTTACAATTTGAAAAAATAATGGTGCTTCTATTTTACAATTGGTATGGTATTTGTGTGTGTGTGTGTGACAATTTCTTACCCATCCTTTCAAATACCACTTGTATTTGGAGAAATCATCATATCCCACAGAGGAGATAATCAGTGTGAGGGAGATTGATGCCAAGATTTGATTTTGCAGGTCCCTCTGACAGGGTGAGTCCCACTTCTTCTTATTCTCTCTCTGGGCACTAGCCTCTTCCTGACCTTGGCACTCAGCAGAAGTAACAGCGTCCCCAGATACAGGAGGGAATATTTTCTGTAAATTGAATCTCTGTAGTTGTGTTCCTCTTCTGAACTCTCCAAGAGATCTTTCTTACTATTTGCAAGTCTTGTGATAGGCTAAATCTATTGGTTCTAAAAATTTCCACTGTGCAGCACCCTTGGAATTGAAAAAGCAGTAAGTGAAACAGATCTTAACCTCTTCCACCATCAGTGCCTAGAAAGAATTCATCCTTACAGCCTTTGCTAAGAAAAATAGAACAGGACCTCATCCTGCATCATTTTATACTTTAATGAGAGTGGAAATTTTAACAAAGTGAGGAGGATGAGGATGGAAGTTTGAATTTCTAGTAGGAATTTGAGTGTAAAGTTTGGAGGCTGCATATAGTAGTGCTTTTTTAACTGGAATTTGCTTAGAAGTCTCCTGGAATGGTTGTCAACATGCCGATTTTGGTTCAGGAAGTCTGGGGCAGGACTTGAAATGCCCTAACTGCTCTGTCCAGAAGCTCACACTTAGAGTGGCAAAGGTACATAGCAGGGTATTGAATAGCACCAGCTTTGGAATCACGCACACCTGGGTCCAAATGCCAACCCCTCCTGGAACATCATTCAAGTCCTTTGACCTCTCTAGGCCTCTACTTCCCACCCACAACCTTACCACAGCTGCAGGTGAGAATTCCTGTAACCACATACCTGAGGTTGCTCTTATAAAGCCTGATTCTCCTTAGCCATCCCATGTGGTCAGTGTTCTGTTAGCGTCATCATTTCATATTATATTAATTCAACATACAAAGAGTAGCAGATTGATACCAGAAAACTCTGTCCATCTCTCAGTTCTGTGTTCCACTACCTCTAACCTTTTCCCTTCACCCCATTTTTAGAGATGGAGAAGACTTTTAGCCACCCTCCTAATTTAACACCCTCCAAATTTGGAGTGATGGCTGGAATAATTGTCTAAAACTCAACTGCTAAAACTAGCTGTCCAGAGTTAACATGGCCTGCACAAGTTAAGAACAAAGTCTACAGGGCCAGCATTGTGGTATAGTGGGCAAAGTCTCTTGCCTCTAACACTGGCATCCCATATGGGTACCGGTTCATGTCACAGCTCCTCTACTTTTGATTCAGCTCCTTACTGATGGGCTGGGAAAAGCAGAAGAAGATGGCCCAACTGTTTAGGCCCCTGCCAACCATGTGGGAGTCCCAGAAGAAACTCCCGACTTTGTCCCAGTATAGCCTTGGCTGTTGCAGCTACCTGGGGAGTGAACCAGCAGATGGAATAACTCTCTCTCTCTCTCTCCCCCTGCTTCCTCCCTCCCTGTAACTCTTTCCAATAAATAATTATCCTTTTAAAAAAGAAAAAGTAAGTCCACAACCAGCTTGCCTTCACTTCAAACTCCAGCTGCAAACCACTCCTGCTTCCAATAATAGACTACAAATTTGGGGGTTCCCGCTATCCCTTCAGAGTCAGTAATTCACTAGATAGGAAAGTGCTTTAGTTACAATCACAGCTTTTCTGTGTAGACCCCAACTAATGTTAGACAAAGGAAGAGATACAAACTCTGGAAATCCCAGATGCAGTGCTTCCGTATCTTCTTCCTGCGAGGTAAATGTGTCCTTCTCCCATCCCATCAATGTGCAGCACCAACCAGTAAAGCCTTCTTGAACTTCAGGGGTCCACAGTTTTTACAGGGATTTCATTATATGCACTCAATTGATTCCAGCCTTGACCACATGATCCAACCCAATCTCTAAAGGCTTAGAAGCTAAGTCCCAAGAAGCTGGAGTGGATTAACTAAATACATAAGTAAATAAATAAATTTATTAGACACCAGCCTCATTTCTCTATTTGCATTATTATCACTCTTACTCCCAACAGTTCTTGGGAACCTCAAAGAGAGGTCTATATCCCAGTGCCAAAAATAGTGCCAGGCACGTTGAGACAGTTCAATATGTGTTCATTGTGGATACAAATAGTTAAATAGACACCAGATTTAAATAAGCATTCAGACTAACATTGGAGGCAGCCCCACCAAGTACTTTATGATAAATTGTAGAAAATTTATAGAGACAATAATTGAGAAGAGCTATCACTTGATTTATATGCACAACTATTTTTAACCTCCACAAGGTTTTGCACATTTGTTCTTTTTAACTAAATGAAAACTTTTTATTCCTTTGTACCTTGAAAATCCCTTGAATCTGATGATTATCTTCAAATTAAGGATTAAAAAAAACTCTTGCTATGTTTTTATACTTTCTCTGGAAGTTCTAAATTAAGATGCACATGAAGTATTAAATTTATAGAACTCATTGTTTAATCTAAATTAGATTAACCCCCTTGGCTCTTCACAGATCCGAGTGGAGTGTTCCACACTTTTGTTTATCCATGTCTCAAGGTTATTACTGACAAAATTACAATTAGTCAGTACTTCAAATCTATTGTTAGGGTGCTAAGCTGTGAGCTATAAACTACCTTACTCTGGCATAATTAAAACCGTGTTCCAGTTCACCTATTTTATGATGCCTACTTGGCTTTTCATCAAACTTCTTTTCACAATCTTCACTGCGTGCAAGACTTAGAAACTTGGAACAGCTGAAGAAGACTTTAAAAGTAATCCTCTTCTTAGGGTTTGCTGGCGGTTCTTGTCATAGCAATTTTAGTATTACCAGGATTTTTTTAAAGTGTACTAAACAATTATAAATATTATATAATATTTGAATTACTTTCTTTAAATCTTTTTTTTTTTTGACAGGCAGAGTGGACAGTGAGAGAGAGAGAGACAGAGAGAAAGGTCTTCCTTTTGCCGTTGGCTCACCCTCCAATGGCCGCCGCAGCCGGCGCACCGCGCTGATCCGATGGCAGGAGCCAGGTGCTTCTCCTGGTCTCCCATGGGGTGCAGGGCCCAAGGACTTGGGCCATCCTCCACTGCACTCCCTGGGCCATAGCAGAGAGCTGGCCTGGAAGAGGAGCAACCGGGACAGAATCCGGCGCCCTGACTGGGACTAGAACCCGGGGTGCCGGCGCCGCAAGGCGGAGGATTAGCCTAGTGAGCCGCGGCACCGGCGATCGGCCCACTTTCTTTAAATCTTAAGTCAAAACTCATCTAGTGTGTGTAGATAGGAAACAGTTCATTTGAATCGGTATCTACCTATTGGCATGTTATACTCATTTTCAGAGTAGATGTCCACTCCCAGATTCAGAGGAAAAGGGGATCCTGTGTCCTATTCCTGTGCTTCGTCTTTGAGTAAATCCAAGAGCTGGTTGTCTTAAAGTAAATGGAGGCCTCCAAGCTGCCTGATGTGAGGAATTACTAGTTGCTATAAAAAAACATGGGCAAGAATTTCTCTGTCCCCAAGAGGGAATAGAAAACAACAGACTTAGCAAGGATTACTTGGTGGTTGGTGCTAATGTTCCAATTCAGATTCTTGGCATGCTTCCTCCTCTCAGGGTTTTCTTGACTTCCTCTCAATTTTGACAATAAGTTGCTTGCCAATCATTTCTATCATCCCTACCTCTAAGCTTAAGTATTCTATGGTGCAGTTGGAACTGATTACCCTGATCAATTTTGTTGACAGTATTTTGACTTCAGTTTTGTTTTACTGAATAGGATGCATATTACCACTTGGGCTTAAAATGTGACCTGCAATTTTACAGAAATCAGATAGAAAAGTCTCAGCTACTCCACTCTGGTGCCTCAGAGAATGAGTGCCACCAGCTCAAGAAGTCAGGATTGCCAGAGATAATCCCATTTCATTTGGTTTATTCTCCCTGGTTTGACCAAGAGACTAAGTTATCTCTGCCTCATTGCTTCTCCAGACGGGGGAAAGATGGCACCTTTTATTAAATAACTTCATATCTTGGGATTAGATGTGTAGAGATAGGACATGATCTTAACATTAGAGCTGAGAAGATATTTAATGCATTTTATTTATTTTCTTAAGTGTCTTTATATGTTCTTTGCTTAAATATTTCAAAGACATATATAGTCTTCTTCTTAATCCTTCAAATTTATTTATGGAAAATTTCACATTATTTTTTAAGAAAAATATATATGTTATTGTTTAGTGCACCAAAATTATGTTGCAGTATGTTTTTTTTTTTTTTTTTTTTTTTGCCTGCAACACTGAGCCCAAAAAGAAGTTGCCTGTGTCTTGAGAAGCTACAGGAAGTAAGACCAGAGTTCAGGGTAGTATCTAGAATAAAAAAAAATTACAGCTTTCCTTTGGGGTAAAGGAGCTAGAATGAGCTGTTTAGCCCACCCTGGACCTTAGGTGGCTATAAATGTTAAACCTAGGTTTCATCTGATGACTGCAAAGCAGCAAGTTATGTTGTGGTGATGACAGAAGCCAACAGGATCCCAGCTTGGAACGCCAGTTCCTCAGACTTCATATTTGAGGACACTCCTAAACTACTCTTTTAACTCCTCTGTATTATCTAACTCCAGTGGCTAGGCATCCTTCCTACTTGTCTACTTCCCATTTCCCGAGGACTAGCTGTTATGAAATCAAGAAAAAAATGGGTGACACTAATTTTCAGAATAAAATAATACAGGCCCTATGATTTTTGTTCTTACAGATTTTCCTATCCTTCTATTAAACACACATACACACAGATACACATATACAGAGACACACACAGAGATACACATACACACACAAACATACACACAGAGACTCACACACATACAGACACACACAAACACACACACATGCTGAGACACACACACACACATATAGAGACACACACAGAGATACACAGAAACACACAAACATACACACACAGAGACTCACACACATACACACACATACAGACACACACACACATACACACACATACAGACACACACGCATACACACACATACATGCCTAGCCATGGAATTCAGCCTTTGTTACTACCACTCCTGAAGTCACCTCAACCCTGAATCTGTCTTTAGCCAAGGTAACCATAACCCCAGACTTCAAACTGCTTGAGACTGGTGTAGTTGGAAGCATCCTTGTTGGATGTGGATAGGAAGACAAAATGAAATGAGAATGACCTGTCCCATGTGTTCCGGCAGCAACAGGACCATGGAGATGCAGTGCCCTGTGCTCAGCTCTGAGAAAGCTCGGTGCCCCGATCGGTTTGTATGTACTACAGACTTAAACTCAAAGCTCAGGGCTTTATGCCAAGAGGGAAATCACCGTTCCCACTTAGAAGCTAAAACATTAAATTAACAATGAGGTAATCTTTTATTTATTTATTTATTTATTGACAGAGATAGGAAGACAGACGGAAAGGTCTTCCTTCCGTTGGTTCACTCCCCAAATGGCCACTATGGCTGGCACACTGCGCCAATCCGAAGCCAGGAGCCAGGTGCTTCTCCTGGTCTCCCATGGGGTGCAGGGCCCAAGCACTTGAGCCATCCTCCACTGCCCTCCCAGGCCACAGCAGAGAGCTGGACTGGAAGAGGAGCAACCGGTGCCCATATGGGATGATGGTGCCACAGGCGGAGGATTAGCCAAGTGAGCCACAGCGCCAGCCAGCCCCGATGAGGTAATCTTTAATTCAGAAAAGTTATATGTATGCTATGTCATGCCATTTCACCCCATAAGCCACTAAGAAGTTAAGACAGAGCTTCCATCTATGTGATCCACTCTCCACTGGGTGTGAGAGGCCACATTCAGAAGCCAGAACTGTGCTTTTCTGTTGGTTATAATTTCTAGGGTAGCACTGCCCAGTAGAATTTTTGATAATGATGGAAATGTTCTATCATCTGTGTTTTCCATGTGGCAGCCGCCAGGCGCATGTTTCTTGGGCACTTGAAATGTGAGTAGTGTGAATGAAGACCTGAATTTTATGTTTTTATTTAATTTTAATCATTTCAAATTTAAATAGCCATGTGTGACTGGTGACTACCTTATTGCACTGCGTGGCTCTAGAGCAATAGTGAGAGCCCACTTCAGAGAACCCAAGAATTTGTCCCTACCTAGAACTGAATCTTACTTGTCCACCTGCTCTGATCCCCTAGAGTAACAAGGAATTCAAGTTGAAGGGGGAAAAGAAGTGAGATTTTCCCTCGGGATTAAACCTTGGTTCAGACAAGGACGGAAAGTTTATGGGATAAATTTCACTCCCTGGAAGATACATAGAGTATTTTCTCAGGTATTCCATCAGGCATCATTTACATTAGCTAGGAAAATGGGACAGAATAGTAAATTATAACCATAGAACAAGATTTTTTTTATGAGAATTTCTATTTCCTTTATCTATTGACTCCTGGAATAACTTGTCTGCATGTGGGAATATGTTTAGAGCCTTACTAAATCAGTTTCATTTTTAAAAAATTCTGTTTTAATTTTAGATTGTATGAAGGTACTTCAAAGAGTTTGTGGAAAATAGGATTAAAAGCTAAGTTTATTTTGGTGCAAAAAATTTTTAAATCTATGCATAGCTTTTTCGTAGTATATTTTCCATGAACATTTTCGAAGACCCCTCATTTGCATGGATTTCACGCATTTCAAAAATGTTTTCACACCAAAGTAAACTTTATCATTTAATTCCATTTTCCATGAACTTTTTGAATTCTCATATTTTAAAATACAATAGAATCTCAATTTTTTTCACTGGCAAAAAATAATAGTCTTTTGAAAGGAGATACAGTTACACGCTGCATGCATACCTCACACGCTGCAAAATAAAAATAAAATGGGAGACTATAAGTAGTTCTCAGGTGGAACTACCTCCATGGGCGTTTGTGTTCATCTGCTCCATGGCTGGATTTAGCCAGTGAGAAACACAGAGGCAGTGAGCTTCGCTATCCCCACCAACTTTCCATTTCTGTGTCCTTCTCATCCTCAAGTCCCCCCCTCCTCCCGCCATGTTTTCCCCACCATCCATAGCTGTGGCTTCTTTCCAATGTACTAGTTAAGTGCCAGTCATCGACACTTACAGATGCCCTGAACATCACTCAGAGGGCTGTTAGGACACGGCTATCTTGATGCCTAACTGCTAAAGAACAGGTTAAGCCAATTGAGGAGAGGTTGGAGTTGGGAAGATAAAGTACCAAGATGGTAGTTCCCAGGACCCCCTGGGAATCAAGGACACATTGGAGGAATCATGGGACCAACTGAGAACTGGATTGGCAAACATGCTACCTTGGTAGAACTGAAAAATCAAGGAGCATTATGTGGTAGAAAGCAAACTATATATGTAACACAAAGCTTTCTTCTTTAATTAATTATTTTAGATTAATTAACTAGTTTTATTTGAAAGAGACAGATTTAGATGGGCAGGGGAGTGATCTTATATCCACTTGCTTGCCCCACAAATGCCACAGCAATCAGGATTGGCTCAGACCCAAGTCGGGAGCCAGGAGGTCAATCCAGGTGTCCCGAAAGGATGCTAGAGGTCCAAGCACTTGAGCCATCACTGCCGCCTCCCGTGGTGTGCACCCACAGGAGGCCAGATTGAAAGTAGCATCAGGATTTGAGGCTCGTAGTTTTGACCTGGGATGTGGGCGTCTTGACTATGGAGTCAGACACTCTCTGGGGCCTTCTTCTAAATACTGGCAAAGTACATCACATTGTTGAGTGTTTCTTAAGTTTGAGCATGAAAGTTACCTGAGGTGCCGATCAGTGTGTGGGTCTGTGTGCAGCTGCCTCCCTCAGGGATTTTGAATTGGAGCTTCCAGAAGTGGTGCCTAGGACTCTGCTTTTAAGAATTTTTCTAGGTTTTTGTGACCAGGAAATTACAGAAACTTTAGCTAAGAGCACAGCATTGAAAACAGGGAGACCTAGGCCCAAACTCTTTGCTTATCAGCTGTGTGACATTGGGAAAGTTACTTAGCTCACTAAGCTTCCAATTCCTCATCTGTAAAATAGAGATAATTATGCTTAGTACAAAAGGTTGCTATGGGAATAAAATGGGATAAATGGATGTAAAGAGCTTAAAACAGTGACTGGTGCAGTAAGTTCTCAATAATGATAGTTATAAATGTTAATCAAAAGGGTAGCACTTTTTTAAACCTGTAGTTTTGTAAAACTAGATGAATTATGCTTAAATACAGACTGCTAAAGGCGACCATTATTATTTCTGTCATATTAAACTCATTCAGAAATAATGAATTATAATCTGAAATGAGCAAAAGGATCAATCCGTTACCAATGGTAAACACGGCACTGCTAGGGTTTGCATGCTCCCAAGTTCATATACTGAAAGCTAACCCCCAAGGTGATGACATACACAGTGGAGCCTTGGAGAGTGACTTGGTCATGAGGGCAGAGTTCCTATGAGAGGTGCCAATATCATGAATCAAGGAGACCCCCAGGGAGGGCATTTCTCCATTCTGCCTTCCAATGATGCGGCTGGAAGGCTGCATCTCTGAGTCAGGAAGCAGCCCTTGCCAGCCACCAATTCTGCCTTGATCGTGGCCTACCAATCTGCAGAACTGTGAGAAGCTCTGTTGCTTATTAGCCACCCGGTCACAGTACTCTGTTACAGCAGCATGAACAGACTAAGACAGGTACCAGCTGTACATAGGGTATTCACAGGTTGCAGATACAAAAGCACCACCAGTGATTTTTCCAGTGGGGCAATTTATAGTCTAATCAGGGATGATAAACTGCATCTCTTTGGAAAGAACCACATGAAGGCAAGCACAGAAGGTGCAATCATTACCTTAGCAGTATCTTGAGAGGAAGAAAGAGAGAAGGAGGAAAAGACATTTTCTGTGGGGATCTGTAGAGTGGGAAGAAGGTTAGAGTTGGAGAATATGAGACAACAATTAGCCAGAGCTAAGCAAAAGGTTCCTGTAGGGAAATATGCACATAGGACATAGAAAGTATCTGGGTGAATAATTGAATCAGGAAAATGAGATGTGAGTTGGAATGAGAAGAAGCTACACATGCTGAGAACAGAACTGAAAACATTCTATAAATGGCAGAGAGTTTCCGAGCCAATAAAGGAAGAGGTGCATGGGCAATCTTTGAAGTCTCAATTTAATATGACATTAAACTAATCATTAATGGTTATTATGCAGAGGTCTGTGTTCTTGCAGTTTATCCTTCTCCAATGTGTTTTCAAAAGAAAAGGAAAACCAGTAAAAATGGGGAGGGAGTTTCTGATCCAGCAGTTAAGCTGCTGCTTGGGATGCCTGTGTCTCACGTCAGAGTATCTGGGTTTGTGCCTCGCCTCAGCTCTCTGTCTTCCTGATAATGCATCTGGGAGGCAGCAGATGATGGCTGAGATGGGATTCCTGGATCCTGGCTTTAGTCTGGCCCAGCTTCAGTTGTTGTGGGCATTTGGGGAATTAATTAATGGATAGGAGAGATATCCTCTCTCTCTCTCTCTCTCTCTCTCCTTTACTCATATATTCATGTGCACTCTACCTTTAACATAAGCAAATAAATAAAACTTATTTTAAAAAAAGAAGGAACATAGCTAGTGAACTCTTCACAATCAGTCCACATCCAGCAATGGTATAACATAAACATACATTTAAAGCGTATCGTCAGGTCCTTATAATACCTTTGCTTTCAAGACTTCTAAAAATAATTTTAGACAACCTGTTTTCCTGTGTTATAAGTGACTACCACAAGCTGAATAATTTATATAAAATCGAGGTTTATTTGGCTCAGCGTTCTGCAGCCTGGGAAGCTCAATGTCAGGTGGCTGCATCTGGCAGGGACCTTCTTGCTGGTGAGGACTCTGCAGCATCCTGGGGCAGTAGAGGACATCCCCTGGGAAGACAGGGCATCCAGCCCCAGTACCTCTTCCTCTGACTGTAAAGCCACAGTCCCCTTGGACTCAGGTCACACCCACATGCCCTTCCTACTTACCTACTAACCCTCCAAACATCCCATATCCCAATACCATAGTCAAGCAGTCCCCACCTTCCTAATACCTCACAGAGGGATTCAGTTTCAGCATGAGTTGTGGTGGGAACTCAACAGGGCATCGCATAGCATTTCTGAATTTGATGTGCACTCTCAGAAAAGATCATGTTACTCTTTGTAGTAAATATGTAAAATTGTTGGTGACTGGTGTCATTTCTGCTTTGTTTTGTTTAAACAGGATGATTGTTGTGGTGGAATCATGAATCGTGTGCACCCAAAAGGCATGTGAAGTCCTAACCCTCAGTGCCTGTGACTATGACATTATTGGGCGGTCGAGTCTTTGAGGATGTAAGCAAGCCAAGACGAGGTCATTAGTGCCATACGACTGGCATCCATGGGAGTGAGAAAACAAAAGCATAGACAGAATGGAGAGGAGGCCTTATGAGGATGGAGGTGGTGATTGGTGTTGCCCTGGCTTGAGCCAAGGAGTGAGTAAGATTGTCCGTACCAGGAGAAGCTGGGAGAGAGCATGATATGGACCCCCCCCCCCCGCCCACAACCCCAGATAGAACTTC
Source organism: Oryctolagus cuniculus (assembly GCF_051225735.1). Taxonomy (NCBI): domain Eukaryota; kingdom Metazoa; phylum Chordata; class Mammalia; order Lagomorpha; family Leporidae; genus Oryctolagus; species Oryctolagus cuniculus. The sequence continues at coordinate 175,440,608 of NC_142869.1, read as the reverse complement.
TGCTGCCAATACCCGGAGTTGGTAATTCCAGGCTCAGCACACTGGGAGAATAAATGTCTGTTATGTTAAGCCAGTCAGTTGGCAGGACTTTGTTAAAGCAGCCTAGGAAGCTAGGCAGCAACTTCTTAATTGTAGAAAACAGGCACAGTTCAGGTAGTCCTTTCAACTCTGCCAGCAGTAGGCTGTGTTCCTCATTTAAAGGACAGTTGAAAATTGTCAGCCAAAATTCAGTTTAGAACTGTTGAAAGAACAAAGTGAAGTAGTGTGATCTGATACAGTCAGGGAGGACACTCACCTCCCCCTGTAGGGCAGTGCCCTTAAGAGAAGAGAGCTCCTTCTGCGAGCTCCCCAGTGTGATGAACCCACCTGCATGAGGAGGGAGCCCTTCATGGTGAGACCCTGGAATAACGACGAGAAGACTAATCATATAATAGTAATTTTATGATAGTGATTATAGGACCATCTGCTGTGTGTCGACTGTGTGTCAGGTGAAGTTAAACCCTTTACAGATTAACTCATTTCATCCTCACTAGTATTGTATGGAGAAAGTAATATCATTCCTTTCCCTTATTTTACAGATGGGAAATCTTAGAGGTTCTGTAATCTGTCCCAAATCACATTGTGAATGACAGAGCTAGAATTTCACCCAGGTAGACCGGCTGTCAGCCTTTATAGTTTAGCAAGCCTGCACCAGATCTATGCCAGAAAACCAGTCCTTTTGTGTAACAAGGGAAAGATTCCCTGGCTACATTCTAACAGACTCCAAGCTCTGGAGTGCTGTGGTAGCTGCAGATTTGGAAACATGAAAGATATTGGCTGCATTAGTTTCCCAGGGCCGACTTGACACATTAGCACAAACTGGGTGGATTGCACTACAGTGGTTTCACTCACTTGGGAGACCAGCAATTCCAATTCAAAGAAAGTGTCAGCAGGGCCATCTTTCCTCTGAAGACTTTGGCGGAGAATCTGTCCTTGAATTCTCTAGATTTCGTGGGCTCCTAGCAGTCTGTGGCTTTTGGAAGTGTAGTTCCTATCTCTACCTTCATCTTCACAGTGCATTCCTCACTGTGTATCCAGGTGTCCTTTTCCGTTTCATAAGGACACTCTTGTTGAATTTGGGGGCCATGCTAATTCAGTAAGAGCTCATCTTGATGCTTACCTAATCACTTTAGGTAAGACCCTATTTTCAGATGAGGTCGTGGTGCTCTGAGGTTCTGAGTAGACGTGAATTTGGGAGGCAGAGAGATGCTCTTCAACCTGCAGCAATGGCCACGGGGCATCTGGAAAGTGCAGCAGAAAACAGGATTTCCTGACAGCCTCTCTGCTGTTTCTCCTGCTTGACCTTCAGTCCAGTGCTCAGCACAGCTCTTTGCTCAGAACATCCTTCCAGCAGCATTTGCTCAGATTTAACAGGAGTGACCAGCTAGCCGGGGTTCTGTGTGGAAAATCCCATCACATCATTGTCACTGCGAACACCACATTCACCATTGTTAAGATTCACCATTTAGTGCCTTGTAATCCATGGGCTTTGGACTCTAACAAAATTTGGTAGTTACTGTTACAATTGCAGTGAGAGTTGCCAGTTAAGGAACAGCATAACACAAAAGAATCATATATGAAGGTAAATTGAGAGTTATATGTATTGGACTGTAGGCAAGCTATATGTTAATATGTATCTGGATTAATGAGAGTTTCCTCTATCTCTTTATAAGCAACGTATCTACTATGCCTTCTATTTAGGTGCTTGTTTTCAGAAAGATTTTTACATCTTTGCGTATACAGGGAATCTTCAACAAGTTCATGAAAATTGTATGTTATGAAAAATCCCTACATGAATTTCAAAAGCATGCATTAAAAAGAACTTAAATTTTTATTCCATTTTCCATGAACTTTTAAAAATACTGTCATCGAAGGTTACAATAATATTTTTGCAGATGGTCTGGCCTATCATTTTCAAGTTGGTATCGTTTTAACAGTTCAGCTACTAAATAAGGCTCATCCATTGGTTTTTGTTCAGAAATAAGCTTAATCATTCATCAAGTCACATTCACTTTATATTTCATAGTCTTCCCAATGAATGACATTATCTATGTCTGTACATTTTTTATTAAATGTAAGTCATTTTATGCCTATAAAGTCTACTCCTGAAAAAATAATTGTGCTACTAAAAAAGACCATTAAGTTCACAAATTCTCTCTCCATGGATTGATGCTATCTTTCTGCATTATAATTAGCTGCATGTATGATTCATCATTATGAGAAAAACAGAACATCTCCAAATTTCATCCAGGTACTGCTAATTGGAGGGTTTAACTATGTTTTTGCCTTCAGTTCACCATCTCACCCTTACCACGTGCCTTTCATGGTAGGAAAACAATAAACATATGTTTTTTCAAAATGACAGCAAAATTTTGATAAGAACTTCATAAAGCTTTGATAGACTGCATACATATTTAAATCAAGAATTTCAATGGCTCTTTACTTTTGCTTTAGTTAAGATTTCCCTTCTGTCTAATCTCTATTGCTAGAAAAATACACATTTTCATATAAGCACAAAATTTTACACATAATTTTAGAAAGAGTTGAAACACTCTGAAGGCCATCTATTGTCTCTAGACTAAGAATGCCAGCTTTGCAGACCAGCAATCAGGATCTTGTTATTATGATAATCATTTCTCTTAAAAAAAAAAAAAAAAAAAAACCTCAATCAGCTAGAAAATTTCAGCTAAATCACACAATTTTGCCCAACAAGTTTTTAGCAGAAAAAAATAATATAAAAATAAACAGTATTAGCTGGATCCTCAAATCCTCACACTAAACCCAGTACCAGTATGATTTCAGTTCATTCACTAGGCTGTGAGTGCTTTTGGAGCCTTGGAGGGGTTTAGTCATCTCTGTTTCTGTGATGGAGCCCAGAACAATGGTTTATCCATGGAGGGAACTCAGATAATGTTACTTTGTTATTTGACCTTAAAGTTTAGAAATTATTCTAATGTATGTAGACAAAAACTAAAGTGCATACTATAAAAAAAAAAGGTATTTGTTTCTAAGCAGCTATGAAACCTAATAAAGGTGAAATTAAGACTTGCACTAAACAAGGGAAGGTGTCAGTGGCCCCACCCTTAGATCCTTTAGAAAAAACAAAAGCCAGTTGACCGACCCATCACACAGTGCAGAAGGGTGATGAAGATGACCCAAAGCTCAGTGGCTACGTGGAAGAGCTCTGGAGAAGATTTTGCTTCACACGTCTTCCCCAAGAAAGCAAGGGCTCCAGACCAGAGGACGTCAGTACAAAGGGAGGTCAGATACTGTGACCATTTCTTGTCCCACTCATGTGCAAGGATGAGATCAGAATTGCCAGGAAGTAGGAGATGTGCTTCCAAGGCACAGTAGTCACTCTTATCCATGTTTTCATTGTCTGCAATCAAACTACCTATGTATCTCTGCATCTCCAATGCCTACATTAGTACCTAGCACAAATACTGAGCTCAGTCAAGATTATTACATGCACATTTCCTGAATGAAAGTAACAAAATATCTATTACGAAGCTAGATGATTTATTATTAATTGCTTCAATAAAGAATTTACAATAACATAGAAAAGTTCATTCAATCAGATATAACATAAAATTCTGAAGCCACTGCAAGAATGAATTAGAAATATGAAAAGCAAATTAAATGTTGTGCAGTTTACGAGTTTATACTTCTAGCAAATATACCATATCTCTCTGCACATAGTTTGTGTACTGCCAAAGTACCCATGTTTTAACCCATGATGGAGTAAATATTCCATTATCCCAAATTCTTCAGGTGTTATGCCAATCCTAGAACACATTTTTTTTTTTTTGACAGGCAGAGTGGACAGTGAGAGAGAGAGACAGAGAGGAAGGTCTTCCTTTGCCGTTGGTTCACCCTCCAATGGCCGCCGCAGCCAGCGTGCTGCGGCTGGCGCACCGCGCTGGTCCGATGGCAGGAGCCAGGTATTTCTCCTGGTCTCCCATGGGGTGCAGGGCCCAAGTACTTGGACCATCTTCTACTGCTTTCCCAGGCCACAGCAGAGAGCTGGACTGGAAGAGGAGCAACCGGGACTAGAACTGGCGCCCATATGGGATGCTGGTGCTGCAGGCGAAGGATTAACCTACTGAACCACGGCACCAGCCCCAAAATTGCCTTTTAAATCTTAAAAACATAAACAAGGAGAGCCCAGTTATGTGTGCACCATGTTCATCCTCTTAGTTGTGGAAGGTGGACACGTTTTTCGACACATGAGAAACCATTGATTGGCCCTTCCATACAGGCGCCTTAGCTCTGATACCAGGTGTTTCTTCTTTCCCTGTCATGTGGAACCTCCTAAAACAACAAATGACCAGTGGACCCTCTATGCTAAGCATTAGAAACAAACACAGTTTCCTTCTTACCCTTGTTCATTCAAATTTAATTATTGTGTTTCATCTTTCATCAGAAAAATGGTTAATGTTCTAACCTCTTCACCTCATTATCACAGTTTGGCTGATTTTGAAAAAGACCTCAAGTTTTCCCAGTGTTTCAGACAAGAAACAAGCACACCACATAGAAGATCTGTCAACCTGTACCAGGAATGAAGCTTTTTTTTCCCCCTAAGAAACCTTTTATTTAACGAGTACAAATTTCATAAATATAAATTTAGGAATATAGCAGTTCTTCCCACTACACATACCCACCCTCCCATACCCACTCCCACCCCTCCTCCTCCTCCCTCTCCCTCTCCCATTCCCAGTCCGGTTCTCCATTAAGAGTCATTTTTCAATTAACTTTATATACAGAAGACGAACTCTATACTAAGTAAAGATTTCATCAATTTGTAAATAAACACAAATTCACACACACAAAACTCTTTGATAACAAGTCTTATAGTTAATTCTCATAATACAACTCATTGAGGACAGAGGTCCTATATGGGAAGTAAGTGCACAGTGACTCCTGTTGTTAATTTAACAATTAACACTCTTATGTATGACATTAGTGATCAGCCAAGGCTCTTGACATGAGCTGCCAAGGCTATGGAAGCCTTTTGAATCCACAGTGTCTGTCAGTATGTATTTATTTATTTCTTTAACGATTTATTTATGTATTTGAAAGTCAAAGTTACACAGACAGAGAAGGAGAGGGAGAAGGGAGAGAGGAAAGGAGGGGGGAGAGAGAGAGAGAGTGTGTGTCTTCCATCTGCTGGTTCACTCCTTACTTGGCTTCAATAGTCGGAGCTGTGCTGATCAGGAGCCAGGAGTTTCTTCCAGGTCCTCCACATGGGTGCAGGGGTCCAAGCACTTGAGTCATCTACTGCTTTCCCAGGCCATAGCAGAAATCTGGATTGGAAGTAGAACAGCCGGGACTCAAACCAGTGTCCATATGGGATGCCGGCACTACAGGTGACGGCTTTACCCCCACTACACCCAGAGCTGGCCCTAGCCAGAGCTTTAACTCACTGTGCCACAATACTGGCTGCTCAAGTAATTTGTGTGTGTGTGTGTGTGTGTTGATTTTATATCCTGTTACTTTACCAAACTCTTCTATGAGTTCTAATAGCATCTGTCTGGTTCCAGATTTCAGTGGGAATGCTTCCAACTTTTCCACATTTAATAAGATGCTGGCCATGGGTTTGTCATAAATTACCTTGATTGTGTTGAGGAATGTTCCTTCTATACCCAATTTGCTTAGTTTTCATCATGAAAGGGTGTTGTATTTTATCAAATGTTTTTGCTGTATCTATTAAGACAATCCTATGGTTTTTGTTCTTCAAGTTGTTAATGTGGTGTATCACATTGATTGATTTGCAAATGTTGAACCATACCTGCATACCAGGGATGAATCCTACTTGGTCTGGATGGATGATCTTTCTGATGCGTTATTGGATTCAATTGGCGAGAATTTTGTTGAGGATTTTTGCTCAGGGAAATTGGTCTATAGTTATCTTTCTCTGTTGCATTTTTTCTATGTTTAGCAATTAAGGTGATGCTGGATTCATAGAAAGAATTTGGGATGATTCCTTCCCTTTAAATTGTTTTGAATAACTTGTGAAGAATTGGAGTTTAAATGTCTAGTAGAATTCAGCAGTGAAGCCATCTGGTCCCCGGGCTTTTCTTTGTTGGGAGGGTTTTTACTATTGATTCAATTCCTGTGCTGGTTATGAGTCTGTTTAGGTTTTCCAAGTCTTCATGGCTCAATTTAGGTAGGTTGCATGTGTCCAGGAATCTATCCATTTCTTCCAGGTTTCCCAGTTTGTTGACAGACAGCTCTCTGCAATAATATCTGATGATTCTTTTTATTTCTATGAAGTCTGTTGTTATATTTCCTTTTTCTTCTCTTATTTTATTAATTGGGGTCTTCTCCTTTTTTTCTTTAGTTCAGTCAATGGTGTGTCAATTTTGTTTATTTTTCAAAAATCTAGCTCTTCATTTTGCTGATCTTTCATATTTTCTTTTTGGTTGCAATTTTGTTGATTTCTTCTCTAATTTTAATTAGTTCCCCTCTAATAGTTTTGGCTTTGCTGTTGTTTTTCTAGATCCTTGAGATGCATTGATAGCTCATTTATTTGGTGCCTTTCCAAGTTCTTCATGTAGGCACCAATTACTATAAACTTAACACTGGTTTTTATATATTCCATAAGTTATGATATGTTTTATTGTCCCCTTTATTTGTTTCCAGAAAATTTTTTATTTCTCTTTTGTTTCTTCTGTGACCTACTGTTCATTCAGGAGCAAGCTGTTCACTCTCCATTTGTTTGTACATATTCTAGAGTTTCCTGAGTTGCTGATTTCCAGCTTCATTGCACTGTGGTCTGAGAAGATGCATGGTTTGATTTAGACTTTTTTGAATTTGCTGAAACTTGCTTTTTGCCCTAGTATGTTGTCAATCCTAGAAAAACTTCCATGCACTGGCAAGAAAAATTTGTATTTTGTGGCTGTAGGGTGGACAGCTCTGTAGATATCTATTAAGTCCATTTGGTATATAGTGTCAATTAATTCGGTTATTTCCTTGTTGATTTTCTGTCTGGTTGATCTATTGCTGAAAGTTGGGTTTTGAAGTCCCCCATTTCTATTGTATTTCAGTCTACATCTCTCTTTAAATCCATAAACATTTATTTTAGATAGCCAGATGCTCTGTAATTAGGTACATATAAATTTATAATAGTCACTTCTTCCTACTGAACTGATCCTTTAATCATTATATAGAGTCCTTCTTTGTCTATTTTAATAGTTTTTGTGTTAAAGTATACTTTGACATTAGAATGGCTACATCAGCTCTTTTTTTGGTTTCTGTTAGCATGGATTATCTTTTTCCATCCTTTCACTTCAGTCTGTGAGCATCTTTGTTGGTGAGATGTGTTTCTTATAGGCGCAAATAGATGGGCTTTCTTTTTTAATGCATTCAGCCAGTCTGTGTCTTGTAACTGGAGTGTTGAAACCATTCACATTCAGGGTGAGTATTGTTGAGTATTCACTTTGCCCTGCCATATTTGCGTTAATAGTCCTAATTTTTTACTTTGGCTTACCTTTGTACTTTCATTTGGTCATTTTCTGTGTTCATCCTCTTTCATAGTATGTTCATATTTCTGTGCTTCTGTGTGCAGCACTCCTTGAGCATCTTTTGTAGGGCTGGGAAGGTAGTTACAAATTCTTTCACTTTTTGTTTCTTGTGGAATATCTTTACTTCTCCATTCATAAGTGAGAGCTTTGAGGGGTACAGTATTCTGGGTTGACAGTTTTATTCTCTTAGGACTTGAAAATATTTTGCCATTCTCTCCTTGCCTGTAGGGTTTCTGATGACAAGGCTGTAATGAGTCTACTTGGGGTTCCTCTGAATGTGATTTGGTGTTTCTCTCATGCACATTTTAAGTTCATTTCTTTATGTTTTACTATGGAGAGTTTTACTACAATGTGTTGTGAAGATCTTTTCTGGTCACGTCTATTGGGAGGTCTGTGTGTACTTCCTGTACCTGGATGTCTCTTTCTTTCTCCAGATTGGGGAAATTTTCTGTCATTATTTCATTAAGAAGCCTTCTAATCCTTTCTCTCTTTCCTTGCCTCCCAGAAATCCTAGGATCCGTATGTTGGGATGTTTGATAGTATCTTGTAGATCTCCAACAGTGTTTTTAGTTTTCTAATTTCTTCTTTCTTTTGGTCTGACTATAATGCTTCCAGAAATGTGTCTTCTAGTTCTGGTATTCTTTCTTGTCTCACCTATTCTGTTGTTAAGGCTTTCCAAAAACTTCATTTTTTGTTTGATCTATTTAGTTCTTCATTTTTAGTATTTCATTGTGACTTCTCTTTAATATCTCAATTTCATGGGAGAACTTTTCAATTAGATTGTGAATTTGATTCTGATTACTTCTAAGTAATCTGATGACTAATTTGCTGAATTCTGTTTCTGACATATCCTTGATCTCTTCATCTTCACCTTCTATTATTTATGTGTTAAAGTATTCCTTTGGGGGCTTATCGTGTCTTCCTTATTCTTATTTAGGATTTTTCCTTTGTTTTTCGGCATTTGTGTATTTTTTTTGTCTGGTCGCCTTTCTCTTTAATTTGTGTCTTTGTGATTTAGTGGGACATTTATACCTTTGGTGAGTTCCAAGAGGTTCATACTGGATGTAGCCTGGGTGCTCTAATCAGTATTCCAGGGTGGCACAGGTATCCAATGTAAGGCCCCCATGGGGATTTGTAGTTTTCCTCTGGTTTTTTGGGTAGAAGAGGTTGTTCATTTTCTATTGATGTGACCTGTCCTTTTCCTCACAGTTGTGGGATGCCCTGGTGTTAGTCTCTGGCATGTTCAGGGTTATATCACCTTGCTTAACAAACTGCACCTCTAGCCTTTGGAGACTTTCTTGTGGTGAGGTTTCCATCTGTTATGAGCTGCTGTGGGTCTGTACATTGCAAGTGGAAGCACAGAGCCCTGCCTAACTGATCCTGGCTCACCGCTCAGTTGTGAAGGAGGCAGGTAACAGCTCCAGTGTATGGAGCCCTGCCTACTGGAGCCAAGCTCACTTCTGAATAGTGCTTGGAGCAGGCTCGAGTTTTTGATAGATAGGACTTCTCCCTGTTGTACAGCTTGTGTGGTGGGGAAGAAATTCTTCTGAAATGTTGTCATTTTTCCTGGGTGGGGGTGTGGTGAGGTGGCCCTTGCTATTGATAAATATGTGCAGAGGAGGCAAAGGTAGCAGTCCCCAGCTTACATTCAAAAATGTAAACAAACAAAATGACTTCTCCTAGCTGGCTACAGGTTCCTGTGTGGAGGGGGGAGAGGGAGGGAGAAGGGCAGAGGTTGCCTGGCCTCTCTATTTGTTCCTCTATACTTGCTCTTTTTTCTTTCATGGAACTTCAAAAGCAATTTGCCAAGTGCACCCTCCCACTGCTATTTGAAGCTCTGTGGACCTGCAATTTCCCATCTCACCTGGTCTGCGTGGGGGTGGTGCCAACCTCCCTGGTCCAATTCTCCGCCGCTTCCCTTTCTCATTTGCTCTTTCAGTGAAGACCTGCCCAGTCTCTGTTGCTCCCGTGGGCTTCCTTTCATGAATTTCCCATGGCTCTATCTCTAGGGTGTATCTTCTCCCCTTTTTAACTATCTACTTTGCCCCTCATGACTGACATCATCCCCTATTGCTATACCACCATCATCTGCACTGTTATAGATCCATTCCCAGCAACAAATCTTTAAGTGAACATCTATCTCCTCTTTCTTAGCTAATAGAGATAGCTACAAAAGCAGGTATATGTGCGTTGCAAACCCAAGTCCACTGAACTTAAAAAACCTGAATTCTGCATTCTCATCTTGAGAGAAAATATCCCTAAATGGACCAAGTTCTGGTCTTCCTTATGTATTATCTCCAAAGGAAAAATTGCAGATTTTCTTGATAACTTATTGTCTTCATTATTGTGGGTGGCTATAACAAAATGCCATGGACTAAGTGACTTATAAGCCACAGAAACTTCTCTCTTACAGTTTCAGAGGCTGGAAGTGCAAGGCCAGGGTGACAGCACCATCGGGTTCTGGTGAGGGTTCTCTTCCAGGTTGCAGATGACTTCTCCTGCATCTTCACATGGCAACTGATCTCTCTGGAGTTCCATTTCTAAATAAAATGTATATTTCATTTATTTTCATCTACTTGAAATGCAAAGAAAGAGAGAGAGAGAGAAGGAATTTCCCATTACTTGGCTTACCCAGAAAATACTAACAAACAGGGGATAGACCAGACCAAAGCCAGGAGCTTCTAAAAATCCATCCAGGTCTCCCATGTGAGTGTCAAGGCCCAAGTACTTGAGCTATCATCTACTACTTCCAAGGATGCATTAACAGGATTCTGGACTAGAAGCAGAGTAGCCAAGACTTGTGCTGGAACTCCAATAAGTGGCTTAACCTGCTGTACCAAGACAGCTGCACCTGGAGTCCCCTTCTCTTCAGGGCATTAATGCCAACCATGATGGCTCCACCTTCATAACCTAATCCCCTCCTACAGGTCCCACCTCATCTCACTGTCCCACTGGGGATTATGGTCCAGTGTGAATTTAGGGGGAACACACACATTTAATCCATAACAACAGAGAATAAGGGCTGTTGTGCCAACTTCCCAGGCTCCGTCCTGCCGTGTAATTGCTGCATCTCCTAAAGTGCGAACAAGTGCTGCTGCGCTCTCTTCCTGAAGCCCTGCTATGCAGCCTGCTCACTGGCCCTGCAGACAGTGGAGGAAGGGGTAGAAGCTGAAGGGCATTTGAATAGCTTAATGGCACCAAGAGGAATGTGTAGATGCCATAAACTGGAAAATTGGGGCTAAAGGTGAAGCAGCATCATACCAATATCTTCTCTCAAAAAGCTTAATCTTATTTTAGGAATATATGATCCATGGAGGACTTTATCACAAATTGATCTGAAAGAGCCGATAGCTTCTGAGGGTCCCTGTTTTCCAATGAGCGCAGTGTTCTGCTGCTTCGGTAGCCCAGCACGATTTAAAAGTATTATTGCTTCGCTACCGAAGAGACCTTTGTTTTAATCCAATTGCCACTGTTTTCAAAAATGGTTTAGAAGTATTATTGCTCTGCTACTGAAGAGACCTTTGCTTTAATCCAATTGCCACTGTTTTCAAAATGGTTTCACTTGAGCCTGCGCACTTAACTGTAATCCTATAGCTCTTCTTTTCCTGGGGTTCGTACTCCCTGGGAAACCATTGCTTTCAATAACTTCTCGCGAGAGTCCATGACCCTTCTAGACAGCACTGGCTTGAAGTCTGTATCACCTTTTTAAAATCCTATGACTACATCTGGTCTTGGAAAAAATGGACATAACATGGAGCACAAAATGATGAACCCATTTCTAATAAATCTGTGCATGTCCATTTTGAATAAATGATGCTCTCTAAGCAGTAAGTTTTATGAAAACTCTTGGTTGGGCCAAGGGACAGAACCAACAGTGTCATCAACCTGTGACAGCAAGACTATTTGTGTCACCAAATAAAGGATAATAATCTTTATGAGAAATAGCCTATGCTTTATGCAAATAAGCTTAATTGTAAATTTTATGTCCCAGAGAACTAAAGCCAGAGTTAGACTTCATAGACTAGATGCTACAAAGTTAATGGTAATGATTTTTATTTTTTGTCTTTGGTTTGTTTTTTATGGTATGTTCCAAGGAGGGGGAAGAATTGATGGAAATATTTAAATCATACTCTGCTCTTTCATGAAAGTGGGCAATTCAGATAATTTCACTCAGTGCTCTAGTAAGGTTTTCCAAGTAATTTTTTTAAAAATTTATTTGACAGATAGAGTTAAACAGTCAGAGAGAGAGAGAGACAGAGAAAAAGGTCTTCCTTCCATTGGTTCACCCCCCAAATGGCCACCGTACCTGGCACTACATGAATCCAAAGCCAGGAGCCAGGTGCTTCTTCCTGGTCTCCCATGCAGGGGTAGGGGCCCAAGCACTTGGGCCATCCTCCACTGCCTTCCTGGGCCACAGCAGAGAACTGGTCTAGTACCCAGTTCCCACATGGGATTCCAGCACCACAGGCGGAGGATTAACCAAGTGAGCCAGGGCGCCGACCCCATATTCCCAGTAATTTGTACATTCAAGTCAGGGATAAGCTTCATTGAGCACCAGGCTGTCATCATCATGGTAATACATGGAACATTCTAGCAAATATTTCTGAAGTGGTTACATTGTTGGCTCACACATTTGTGAAGATTCATCTGTACTTCTGATTTGCCATGAATAAACAGAAGGAAGCAGTCATTTCTAAGGACAGTTTTGCAGAAAAATATACTTGGAACAGCCTCTGAGACAAGCAGTTGAGTTGCTCTTGCAACATGGAATCAACAACATGCAGTACACGCTCACTACACATTTCATTATTTAATCTCTACTCCTTGTGAGCTTATTGATGGAAAATTGTGCCTGTCTTTTAACAAGTAAACACATTTCAAAAGACATCCAAATGCTATCAACAAAACAGAGTAAATTCAGAAAATATAGGGCTTTTTCATTGGACTTGGGGGATTGCTTCAATTGCCTCAATAGTCTAACACAGTCGAAATATCATATTTTTAAAGTTCAGATAAATAAATTGCACTGCTTCTGTAGGGAAGTATGATATTCTCCCCTGTAAGCAGTCTTTTACATTGACAATATAGAAACAATCTGTCTCATTATAAGCTAGACTGGATCCAAAGCCCTGAAACTACAGATTTATGTGCACTTCTGGCTGGAAATGATATTGAAATGTGAAAATGAAACTTCTCACCGAATCTCCAGGAACATAAATTTGAGGCTGGTTTTGGCAATGCACAAAGTTCATTTATTCTCAGTGTGGATTATGTACCACAAAAACTGACCATGAGACTTTACTGAGTTTGTGCTCTGGGGCGGATCATATTGATGGTGAGAAAGTGGTCATAGTGATTGCACTGCTCCACACTTTGTTTTAGGGTAAGATGCTGGCTTTCTTGATATCATCACTCAAAACACCAGAAAAAAGTAAAGAGTGAGTTTACTTGCCTTCTGCTCTCATTAGCTTCATGATACAATAAAACGTCTAGGTCTTGTGCTAGGATCCTGAATTCCTGCACAGCTGGTGGCTTGGAAAGATACCTGAAACAGAGTACTGTCAAAGATACCTCCTAATCTTCAAAGCCTGCGACTACATTACTCTATAGGACAAAAGGGATTTTTGCAGACGTGGTTAAATTAAGGATTTTTCAATGGGGGGATTATCCTTGTTTGCTGGGTATGTCCAATCAGATCTCATTGATCTTTACATGGAAGGGCGAGGTGGATGATGTAGATCAAAGGGATGTGATGTGAGTACTCAACCCATTCTTGCTGGCTTTGAAGAGGGACCCAAGACACCATGAGTACAGGATGAAGGTGGCCTCTGGAAGATGAAAAGACAAAGCAAGGGACTCTCCCCTGCAAATTGTTGTCACCTTAATTTTGAAACTCATGTCAGCTGACTTACACAACAGATGATCAATTTATATGGTTTTAAGCCACTGAAATTATAGTAATTAGTTACAGCAGCCATAGGAAAGGAATCCCAGGTCTACAATTTGTTTACCCCACTAAAGAAAATGACCATGCAACAGTGTTCCTTAGAATAACGGAAACTTGCCTCTGTTAGTGCATAAATTGGGGTGCTTTCAAGCTAGAAATACATGTTTTGTTTCTCATGTCTGAGATTCCTTTGTGACTTTCTTGTAACCCAGCAGCAGGATACTGAGATCTCCCTGGGGCATTCCTTCATGGTGAACATCTTAAAACCCATAAAGTCTGATGTGCTTCAAGAGTGGCTTCTGAGTTCAAGCAGAGTTAGTTCTTGAAATCACATTAGCAGCCTGTAAGTGGACCAGAAGGGGCTAGTTGAGCAGGTACTGTTTTATTTCCTCACTGTTAGTAGCTTATAATCAAAGAAACAGTGGGCTTTCTGGAGCTCATATTTTTTCCTTAAAGATTTTTCACTGAACTTGCAAGATAGACAGCCTAAGTCAAGAGGCTAGTTGCATTTTCCAGGATTCCTGTTATTACTCACATTTTCTAGAAAGGTTTGCTTCTTTTTTGACATGGCTATTATTTCTTTTTCTTGCACTAAAACATTTTGGACTTACAATAGCAATAATAAAAGAATTTTCAAATAGGAGCCACTACAAGATAAAACGTTAAAAACATTACAAAAGCTGGAATATTTTCAATGACTACCAATAGAATTTATGCTATGACTGTATAGCCACTGGCCTGAAAAGTTATCTGAGACAGAATAATGTTAAAGATCTCCCTCTCCCTTCCCTCTCTGTACCTAGTTCCTCTCTCCTCCCCCTTTTCCTCTCCTTTCTCTGAAAGTTAGTCCTCTCAGTGTTCCAACTTCTTCTCCTACTGTGTATATCTATGTTTTTTCTAAGTTTCCTATTGTCTTTAAGAAAGGACTGTCTCCATAATACTTGCCCTCTTCTGTAGAGAATTCTAAATCCGAGGAAATTAGAAACCCTGTTAAGACATCTGTGGCTGTGAAATGCACCCCTGTTTTCTTTGGATATTCCCGAAGCTTCTTCTTTAACATCATCTTTCTGGGATGTTTTCCTTGCTTTTGATCTGGGAGTTGGGCACTCTGCATCTGCTGGGCTCCTCTCCCTCTTTGATCTGGCTCAGGTAAGTTGCAGACTTCAACTCTTCTCCAGTATTTGTTTGGTTATTTTCTTTGAAGGTTGCTTTGGAGTTCAGTAGTTTCTGCCTCAGAGCCCTCAGATCTCAGTCTTTCCATTCTACAGATGCTCGTGGTGTTTGTCCATATTAAACTCTCTAGCCTAACAAAGCTGTCGTTTGTTTCATTCTACTTCACCTATATCTATTTTAAATATTTAAGACGTACTCAATGCCACTCTTAAAGCTAGGATGGGCATATCTTTCATGTTTCAGGAAATAGGCCAGGTTTTATTCAGAGTTCTTGAGAAACTGAAATATTGCAAGTAAGTTTTACTCTTTATAATACTGGATACATTTTTTAATTCTTTCTTTTATGGTACTGGACCTACTTCAATAGCTTTTGCTGCTTGTTCTTTTGTTTAAAATTCCACAAAGACAAATCCTTTTATATTTTCTGTAGATTTACAATGTTGGACTACTTATAAATAACATTACCCCATTTCCCAAATACTCTTTAAATTCAGCTGTGATTAACATTTTTCAGAAGCAGCTCCTAAATTAGAAGCTGTACCAAGTATATAAGGAATTAATAATTAGAGCCTAAGCTTTTCTCAATTCCTACACCTAACTCAAACTGTCAATACAAATTAACTTGAATGCTGAAAAAATTACAAATACAGTTGAAGCCCTCTGTGTATCTATCCTTAATCATGCTTTCTGTGTATTTCAAAGGGAATTGTAGTACACCAAACTGGTCATTTTTTATTCACGTGCATATTTAATATTTTATTATGTTTATATTATATGTCATATATGATAGTTCTTCAAAAGGCTCATGGAAGAGGGAAATAAAAGATTTTTTAGTAAAAAAATTTTTGAAATACATGCATAGCTTTTTCATAGCATATATTTTCCATGAACATTTTGAAGATCCCTGATATATGTGGATTTCAAAAGTTTTTTGGAGGGCAGACATTGTGGCACAGTGGGTTAAGCTGCTGCTAGCGAAGCCTGCATCCTGTATCAGAGTGCCAATTTGAGTCTTGGCTGCTTGATCTCTAATCTAGCTTCCTGTAAATGACAGTCCACACATTTGAGTCCCTGTCACCCACTTGGAAGACCAAAAAGGAGTTCCAGGCACCTGGAATTCCTGACTGTTGAAGTCATTTGAGGAGTGAACTAGTGGATGAATGAACTCTTTCTGTCACTCTGCCTTTCAAATACATACATATATCTTAAAAGATATTTCCCCCAAATAAACTTATATTTAATCTTTTAACTACATTTTCCATGAACTTTTGAAGTAACATGTACATATATATATATATATATATATATACATACATGTAGGCAATATATATAGATATATTCTCTTTGCTTTATACAAGTAGTAGGACATAAAATAGACGTGCAAGTTGCAACCATTCGAAGAAATATTAATAATCAGTGGCAAAAATTACAAATGTTCTGTGATCTTTAACATTTTGTCAAAATATTAAAAGCTCATCACCATGATGAATGTATAAGAAAAGAAAAACTGGGCCGGCGCCATGGCTCACTTGGTTAATCCTCCACCTGTGGCACCGGCATCCCATATGGGGGCCGGGTTCTAGTCCCAGTTGTACCTCTTCCATTCCAGCTCTCTGCTGTGGCCCGGGAAGGCAGTGGAGGATGGCCCAAGTGCTTGGGCCCCTGCACCCACATGGGAGACCAGGAGGAAGCACCTGGATCCTGGCTTCAGATCGGCGTGGCTCCAGCCATAGCAGCCATTTAGGGAGTAAACCAATGGAAGGAAGACCTTTTTCTGTGTCTCTCTCTCTCTCACTGTCTTAACTCTATCTGTCAAATAAATTAAAAAAAAAAAAAAAGAAAAGAAAAACTTAGTGAAGCTAATGTTTACTTGACACACTGTATTTTAAAACATTAGAAACATTGAGATTACGTTGCTTTATTTCTGGGTAACAAACCTACTAGTAGTAGTTGGAACAATGCCTCCCTTCCTTTTCTCAGCATGCAACTTATGATACAAATTAAGCATTATTTTTTCTTGTATTCCTGTCTAAGTTGGGATCAGCTTCCAACAACTTATCTTTTGTATTTTCAACATCATGAAGAATCCTTGAAAATTCCTTTTACACGTTGTATTGTACATTGCTGTCTCTGGGATATTGTTGTTTCATTCTGCTTTTTGTCACAAACTCTTTCTTCATTTATGGAGATCTGTTTGCATCCTTAAGTTTCTCTGAGTGCAGATCTAGAGTCCCTCAAACAACAGCACCGTCCTCCACTTCATCTGTATCTTCACTTATGTTCAGTTCACATTTCGTCACCAGCTTGTTTTTTGATGCACTTTTATTTTAATTGTCCACTTCCCTCTTGCCAGTGCCCCTTTTGTAAACCATCGTGTAGGTTTAATCCATGGGAATCAATAAGGCAGCACAACCACACACTTTGTTGGTCGGTGCCTACAAAGAATAATAGATGTACCATGATCATTCACACACAGATTTTGAAAGAAGTGATGTGACTGATCCCTGATAATGATGCACACCTATCACAGATGTGCTGTTTGTGAGTAGAAGAAGTAGCAATGAGACTGGAACATCATGCATCTACATAATGATGTTTATGCTTTATGTAATGAGTCTTAATGTGCCATGGTAACTGAAATTTGGATCATATTTTTGGGAGACTGATATAATTAACTAAATCAAGGTAACTGAAATTTGTGCTTATCAGAACTATGCAAAGCAAAGACAACCTATGTGTCAGTATAGATATATATGTATATAATGTATTTCATATATTTTTAAACTTTAAAAAATGCCATAGTATAATACATAATTTTCATTCAAAAATATTATGTTCTGAGTTACTCATATTAATGTATGCAACACTCAGTAAATTTTTGTGTTTTATGGTATTCTAGTCACATGATTATACTTCAAGTTATTTATATATTCTTTAATGAAGGGTTATATTGCCCCTAGTTTCTTGATTATTGCAAATATTACTCCTGTGAGAGTTTATTTACTGCTCCTGTAAAGTTATATCCAATATTTTCTCTAATGTAACTGTAACTGGGAGTAGATACAAGATCTTAAATCTTATTAGATATTTCCAAATCATTCAATCAACTTATACTTTAAAGTTTTTTGAAAGTATTTTGGTTCAACTTTCTCCATAACAATGCAGCCTCAAAAAAAAACTCAGTTTTATCAATGTTATCATTTAAGCTAATCAGAATAATCTGATACGATTTGGATTTTACTGATTAATAGTGAAATGGGCATATTTTCAAGGTTCTTCAAATATGAGTTGTTTGTATCTTCTGGTAATTATATTTTACATAGATAGTTATTAAGAGTTTTAATACATTATAGTTATCATCTCTAAGTCTCTGTCTCATCTTTTCACTTGGAGTACTCTTTTTTTCTTGTACAGCAGAGTTTGATGAGAATATGATAAAATTTACCAATTTTCCTTTTGCATTTAGACTCTATGGGTCACACAAATATTTCTTTTTGTGCCTCACGCCATGGAGATAACATCCTCACTTTTCTGAAAGTTTTAACTCTTGGGGCAGGCATTAGCCTAATGGTTGAGATGCCCACATCCCATAACGGAAAGCAGGGGTAGGGGTCCAATCTCCACTTTCAATTCCACTCTCAATGCCTGCTAATGTGCACCCTAGAAGGTAACAGGTGATGGTTCAACTAGTTAGATCCCTGCCATTAATGTGGGAGGATCTAGATTGGATTCCCAGATCACAGCTTTCACTTGATCCACCCTGAGCTGTTGTAGCTATTTGGGGAATAAACCAGCAGATGAGAGTTCTCTCTGTGTGTCACTCTCTCAAATAACTTTTTAAGAGTTTTAAAAGTTTTAATTCTTACTTATATTCTAGTCACTAGTATATATGGAGCTCATTTTTATTTTATTTTTTTAAAAGATTTATTTTATTTATTTGAATGACAGAGTTACAGAGAGAGGTAGAGACACAGAGAGAGGTCTTCCATCCACTGGTTCACTCCCCAGACGGCCACAACAACTGGAGTTGCGCAGATCCAAAGCCAGGATCCAGGGGCCTCTTCTGAGCCCCCCACGTGGGTGCAGGGGCCCGAGGACCTGGGCCATCCTCCACTGCCTTCCCAGGCCATAGCAGAGAGCTGGATTGGAAGAGGAGCAGCTGGGACTAGAACCGGTGCCCGTATGGGATGCTGGCATTTCAGGCTAGGGCTTTAACCCACTTTGCCTCAGTGCCGGCCCCATGGTATAAGATATTATCTTCTTTCTTATTTTTTATATATTCACAACCAAATTTCCCATCATCAAACATGTGAGAAAAAACATTCCTTCTCCACAGAACTGTAAAACCATTCTGTCGTTCATCAAGATTCTTTGTTGTTGTTGTTAGACTTTACTTTTCAGAGCAGTTTTAGACTCAGAATAATTCACCCCCTGAATGACCTCCTCCATTATCAGCATACAACAAATTTTTATGTGCACAGGGTCTCTTTGCAGTTCTAGTTCATTGCTCATATTGCCAGTGTTGCACAAATCTTGTATTAGTGAGACACATTTATAATGGGACTTGATGTTGACAGAGCTAGCCCCCACATCATTGATTTTTAATATAGTTCTTAAAATGTCTAGGTAAATTCATCCATATTTTGTTGGAATTTCCAAAGCCCTCAGCTGTGCATTAAAATAGTACTTGTTATTTTTATGCAACAACTGAAGAAATATTTTTGAGATGTTTCAGAACCCCTGGACTGTCATAATTCCATAAGTAGAAAATGCTATGTCTTCTTTAAAGAACTGAGACTAAACAGAATGGCATGGTAGTTGCTGGGAGCTGGAAGGAATGGGACATGGGGAGTTGCAGTTCAGTAGGTGTGAAGTTTCAGTACTGCAAGAGGAACAGGCTCTAGAGATTTGCCATACAGCGTTGTGCCCAGTGTCAACAGAACTGTGTCTTACAATAAAAAATTTACATCGGTAGATCTCATGTTAAGTGCCCTTACCACAATTAAAAATTTGTTTAAAGAACTGAAGGCTATCTTTTGACTAAAAACAAAACAGAACTTCACAAATGAGTTCATAGTTGCCTAGAGAAGTGAGTCACACTGCTTATAAATAGAAATGTAACAACATTCACAATCATTGCTTTCAGTTAGTTATCAAGAATTAATTAGACATTTATCTTTTTCATGAATTTCCAAGTTCTTGACATCTCATTTCCAAAGGTAAAAATATTATTGTCTTTAAACAAATAATAAGTAACTCTTAATATTAATATTGAGATCTTAAATAATAAATAAGCAACTGTTTTGCTACCATAAATAATAAGTACAGCAACACCTCAGTATGCACTCTGTGGATATGTAGAGTATGTCCATAGGAAACATTGCTGGAAGTAGAATTGCTGGGTTAAGAATAACAGGAATTTAATTTTCTAATTTTCAACTCATACCAATTCAGTTTCCTTTATGTAAACTGTAGCAATGCCTCTTTTCCCACACCCTCAACAATGGCCTTGTCAATAATAGCCTGAAAGGGGGAAATGGCCTCTCATTATAATTTGAATTTCCATTTTCCCTGCTGTGTACAAGAGACAATTATTATCCCAGTTAAATGAGCAAATGGCTGGAAGTGCTCACAGAGGTGAAAACCCACAGTGCATATGCGATTCAGGAGAAGTCTGTGCAGTGCACTCTCCTCTTCCTGCTCTCCTGCCCCAGCATGCTGACAAGAGACCCATTCACATACTGACCCTACTCAAGGTAACAGAGGAACTGTCCCAGTGTGTTAGTTTTGAGGACTTTCCTTCATGCTGAATAAATAGTGCAGCTAAAATATCACTAAAGCTCTAAGTAAGAAGATTATGTGCTGTCAACAGTGAATGCCCAATATATATACACACATTGCAAAAACTTAAGTAGATAGAGGTATTAACTACCATTATGTTTGAAAGAAGGCAAAATCCCAGCATTTTCCGTAATACCCTATCCTTCCAAAATGGCTGCCACAGTCCCAGGTACCTCATGACTATGGAGACACAATATGTTCCCAAAGAAAAGAGATTATTGCTTTATTTCTTCTCTATTTTTAAAGATGGGATGTGGGAGAGTTTCAAGAATCTCTAAATGGACCTCCTCTTAGGTGTGACTAGAATTGAATCATTGAGCTACATGCCAACCCCCAAGCCAATCAATTATTGGTGTGACTAATAGGGCTTCCTTCATTGTTTTAGATTCACCCTTTTCTATCCATTACTTCATGTTCTGCAACAAAGGAGAATGGAAGAATGGCTACTGGTTAGGGTTGCATAGCATCAGATACACAGCAAATATGCTTGGTTATATTGTTTCTAATAAAGTTAAGTAACATCATGAGTAAAATGTAATTATGTGGGATTACTTGGTGGTACTTTCTTGGAGGAGTATTCAAATTGCTTTAAAAAGAAGTGCTGTGAGGGTCCAGGCTGTGGCGCAGCAGGTTAAACCCGAGGCGCTAGCATCCCATGTGGATGCCCGCTGCTCCTCTTCTAATCCAGCTCTGCTGTGGCCTGGGATAGCAGTGGAGGATGGCCCAAGTCCTAGGGCCCCTGCACCCATGTGGGAGACCCAGGAGAAGCTCCTAGCTCCTTGGCCAAGGTATTCCATTTTATTAGCAGAGTTTGACATGTCGATTTAGGGAAATTAGCCAAAATTATGGCAAATGGTGATTAGGATCTCTGCCAGATATCTATTAAGAATCTACAATAAAAAATGATGGCATCAGGGCTAGTATTGTGGCATGGTGGGTTAATCCTCTGCCTGTGGTGCTGGCATCCCATATGGGCCCCGGTTCTAGTCCCGGCTGATCCTCTTCTGATCCAACTCTCTTGGGCCCCTACATCCATGTGGGAGACCCAGAAGAAGCTCCTGGCTCCTGGCTTCGGATCAGCTCGGCTGTAGCCACTGCAGACATTTAGGGAGTGAACCAGCAGATGGAAGACCTTTCTCAGTCTCTTCCTCTCACTGTCTGTAACTCTATCTCCCAAATAAATAAATAAAATCTTCAAAAAAAAAAAAAAAGATGATGACATCACATTCACCAATTGCCCTTCCTCTATTTGTCTGTGTGAAGTTTTATAGTTGCTTCTCATGTGAAATAAAACTATAGTACTGGGCCAGCACTGTGGCATAGCAGTGCCAGCATCCCATATAGGCACAGATTGAAGTACTGGTTACTCCACTTCCACTCCAGCTCCGTGCTAATGCACCTGGGAAAGCGGTGGATCATGGTCCAAGTCCTTGCGCCTTTGTCCATGTAGGAAACCTGGAAGAAGCTCCTGGTTCCTGGTTTCAGCCTGATCCAACCCAGGACATCAAAGCCATTTGGGGAGTGAAACAGTAAGTAGATGGAAGATATCTCTTTCTGTCTCTCCCTCACTCTGTAACTCTGCCTTTCAAATAAATAAATAAATCTTTTAAAAAAACCACATTAGTACAAAGCTCATTGCAAGATCACATCAGACAGGTGGGATTCTCTCGTATTTCCTTGCTTCTGTTTCTTTTTCCACTTACATTCAAGTATCAAGTTTAAAATCCAGAAACACAGGTCAGCACCCAGACATGAATGGGTTCTGTTTCAAATTTTTATTTGTGAACTTATTTGGAATTCAGAACCCCTTTTTCTATAAATGCTATAGTGATCAAGATCCAAGTGAGGATTTTAACATATTTAAGTCCATGGGAGGGAAACATGAAAATAATTTGTGCCAAGAATTCAGTCATTAGGGACATTAGATTATTATATATATTTCCGAGTACCTACAGTTCAAAATCTAAATCTAGGTTAGTTTCCTTATACCAGGCTGTATTAGCCAATCTTATTATGTTATCGTAATCATAGCACTTCTTTTTTCATTTTTAAAAATTTTTTTAAAGATTTATTTTACCTATTTGAAAGACAGAATTACAGAGAGAGGTAGAGACAGAGAGAGAGGTCTTCCATCTGCTGGTTCATTCCCCAGATGGCTGCAATGGCCGGAGCTGAGCCAATCCGAAGCCAGGAGCCAGGAGCTTCTTCTGGGTCTCCCACATGGATGTAGGGGCCCAAGCACTTGGGCCATCTTCTACTGCTTTCCCAGGCATAGCAGAGAGCTGTATTGGAAGAGGATCATCCGGGACTAGAACCGGAGCCCATATGGGATGCCAGTACCACAGGCAGAGGATTAACCCACTGTGCCACAGTGCCAGCCCTGATGCCATCATTTTTATTGTAGATTCTTAATAGATATCTGGCAGAGATCCTAATCACCATTTGCCATAATTTTGGCCAATTTCCCTAAATCGACATGTCAAACTCTGCTAATAAAATGGAATACCTTGGCCAAGAATGATAGCTCTGTTACTCCACAAATGGTAGCAAAACCTTGGAGCAGCCTTCTCCCATGTTCCTGTTTGAACACAGTTACCCACTGCCCCTTGTGGGTATAAAGACCTTGAGCGGCAAACATTTTTGAAATGTGCTGGTGAAACACTGAGAGTTCACCCAGCACAGCTTGCAGATCTCAACAGCAGCCCTAATTAAAGAAAGAAAAGCTGCAGGTAAAAGGAAAGCACCCCAGTGGAACCAACTAGAAAGTATCCGCCAACTAGACTGTGGCGCTGTGCTGGAACTGGGGCAGGCCACAGTCCAATGCCTGCTCACCTAATTGAAGGAAGCCCAACAGAGAGAGGAGCCTTCAGTAAAGAAAATTAGAGAAGAACTTGTGAAAGGGATCTTAGGACAAAACATTTTGTGTTATTCTTGATTATCATGGAGCACCATGAGCCTGCCTGTGAGTTTCTGCAAGCCCGGGTAGCATTTTCTTTTTTTTTTTTTTTCTAGGAGTAAGCACTTTTATTTCTAACAGCATTGTCCAGAGCTACCCATGTATCTGATGAGAAACGCCAGCCATCACAGGCAGAAAATCCATGGTGTTCCCCCTTTAATTTGCAGAACATTTAAAGCAGGGGGGAAAATGTGCATAGCACCTCCAGGTTCTTTGCTGTTACGGAATTTTCATGGCATTTGTCGCTTATCAAGTGCGGAGGGAGGGGCTGTGTCCTCCATGCTGAGCTGGCTCTCTGGGGTTCCCTGAGGCTTCTCTGTGTCACCTTCACCTCAGCGTGTAGAGGAAAAGGCTCTCCTACCTGCAAGCGGCACTGTGGGCCCTGTTTATAAGTCCAAGGACACAGAAGCCCCCAGGAGAGGAACATCTGCAGCAGGACAGAGATCATTACAAGATCCCACATCACAGAGGATGCATCTGTGTGCTGCTACTCTCAGGTGCAAATGCCCGCAGACTGCAGGGAGCACCTGATCCCCTGCATCCACACTTCTAAGCATCATTTCATCAGTAGCCACAGTGCCAACTGACCTGGAAATGCCAGGACCCCACTTCCCAGTTTCCTTCAGTTGTCCCCGTGCGAGCATGTAGCACTTTCTTCTTCACTTTGGAGACCAATCCTTCGGCGTGTGTTTTGCCTTACCGCCAGTGGGACAACTGACTTCTTTTCTTCAGGATTTCCATCCAGAAATCAAAGAGATTAATAAACACCTTCCAAAATGAAAGTTTCCAGGTGAGAGACTTCAGCATTTTGTAGATCTGGTGGATTAAGATACATATTTTCAGTATTTTAGAAACTCAAATGCTAATCTTTTCCAATTCACCAACTCACTTTATCCAAAAAACTGATAGCAAAATGAAAGGGAACATTTCCTCCCAAGTCCAAGCTTTCCTTACAACCACATTTATAAGAAGGTTTTTGAAACGTAGAAAATTGACAAGCCCTGTGACTGATCTATATATATATAGTTCTATCTTCTCTGAGCTCCAAATGAAAAAAAAAATTCTGTTATTCAGGAACTAGTTCTCTTTTTTAAAAAAAATTATTTGTTTGGAATGCAGAATTATAGAGAGAGAGGAGAGGAGAGACAGAAAGAGAGATCTTTCATCTACTGATGCACTCTACAAATGACTGCAATGTCCTGGGTTGGGCCAGCCAAAGCCAGGAAGCAGGAGCTTCTTCCAGGTCCCCAACGTGGGTGCAGGGGCCCAGGGACTTGGGCCATTTCCACTGCTTTCCCAGGCATGTTAGCATGGAGCTGGATGGGAAGTGAAGCATCTGGGACATGAACCAGCGCCCATGCAGGATGCTGGCATCACAGATGGCAGCCTTCCCCACTATACCGCAATGCTGGCCCCAACAGTTCTTTTGTTGAAAGGTTTATTCATTTTTTTGAGAGGCAGAGTTACAAAACGAGATGGAAAGAGACAGATTTTCTATCCTCTAGTTCAGTCTCCAAATGGCCACAACTGCCGGGGCTGGGCCAGGCTGCTGCAGTCAGGAGCCAAGAACTCCATCTGGGTCTCCAACATGGGTGGCAGTGGACCAAGCACTTGGGTCATCTTCAGCTACCTTCCCAGGTGCATTAGCAGGGAGATGGATCAGAAATGGAGCAGCAACTGTAAGCTGCACTCACACTGTGTGCTGGCATCGTGGGCACAGCTCTTTCACCTGCTTTTGAATCTCTGTGTCCTCTGCTGAGGAACAGGGCTAGTAAGTTTGTCCCCTCCTATGAAAGTCTGTTTATGCTGAGGGCTTTGCAGGCCCCACATGGAGTTGGTACTACGGCACCTGCCTGCCTGTGCTGACCCTGGAGCCTGATTTGTGGTGTTTGATCTAGTCTCATGGCTTTGACATGACCTTCCCCTGTGCGCTGCTTTCCACTGTGGCCGCCTGTTGCTATCTCTCCGAGCTGCTGTCACCTGGAAGCTCCAGGGACTCCAGTTCCTGCACATTATCACTCCCAAGCAGTGTTCACATCAAACTGTGGGTGTCTGGCTTATCTGGGAGAAGCGGTGAAGAGAGGCAGAGGTGGGGAGATAAAAGGCAACAGCAAAATCTCAAGGCTTCACAACAGAAACTGCTTGCTTAAAAAGAATTTCATTTCCTGATTACAAAAGTCATGCATACTTATTGTCAGAATTTTGGGACATAAGAAGTTGGAAGAAGGAAAATCACCATAATCAATTATACTATCTGGTTAATGATGTGGTGTGTTTGTAATAGCAAAATGCCCAGTTGTCAAGTAAGAAGGTATCTTTCCCTTAGTCGTGTGGATTTTTAAACACCCTTGGGTCCTAAGTTATAGCATTTCAAATGGGAGATTTCTGAGAAGGGATGTGTTTCAGAATATCATTCCTTCTCTTTCTTCAACAAATTTGTTGAATTATTCAGGTTTGTTGAAAACTGGATGTTAAGGATAGAACATTCCCCTTTCCAAAATTCTCAAAAAAAAAAGGCAACATATTCATTTGACTTGAAGAGAAATATTCAGGAAAGATACTGCATGGATCCCGAGTCACCTTGCATGTACTGTAATGATGCGAAACACATAGATGGTCAGAATAAATGACACTGGCAGCATTTATTCAGCAGCAGCCTGCCCTCAACTCAGTATCTTCACTTCTGGTCTGCATAAGGTTGCCCACCTTGGTCACTGAAACATACCAAAGGGAAATGAACATTTTCTGTAAATAATTAAATACTTTCCTAAATCTGTCACTATGTTATGAAACTGACTGATGTTTTCACAGTTCATCTAGTAAACAAAAGAACTACATTTAATACATATTTCAAAGTGAAGCAAATATAACACAGATAAGAAAATTATATTTGCATGTGACTTAGCCTTGTTAAGATGTTTCCGTATCTATAATATGAAAAGGTTGCTTGTACTGTTGGCATTGTGGCATAGTGGCTTAAGTTGCCAACTGCAACACTGGCATCCCATATTGGAGCACCTGTTCTGGTCCCAGCTGCTCTGCCTCTGATCCACTTCCTTGTTAATGGCCTAGGAAAGTAGTGGATAAGTACTTGAGCCCCTGCAACCTATTTGGGAAACACAGATAGAGTTCCTGGTTTCAGCCTGATTCCTGGTTTTAGCTTGGCCCAGCTTTGACTGTGGCAGCCATTTGGGGAATGAACCAGCAGATGGAAAATCTCTTTCTTCGTCTGTTCCTCCCTTTCTCTCACCCCATGCCCCTCCACACATACACACTGTGCCTTTCAACTAAATAAAATAAAACTATTTAAAAATGATTACTTTTGTTATAAAATTGATAATAACTAAATAGCTGATAAGATGAATTAAAATGAAATCTTAGGTTGGTCCTACAATCTATAAAATTTGGCTAAAATTCAATTTGTATACATGTTCTAGTTTTAGAACCTAAACTAGAACTGAAATCTAGTATCTCACTAGTAAAGTAGTTTAGATTCTAATACCATTGCAGCACGACTCAGAAAAGCATGTTGTCAAGCTCTGCCACTAGAAAGGTTAATAAGAAACGTCCATCTACATTAGAGTGAGCTGCAACCAACAGAGGTAGCATGCATTCCACCGAAGGGCATAGATTATCCTTTGTAACTCCTTCTAAATATCTATATTTGTGAAAAATATTGCTTCAGAACAGGTAAAAGATTGTCTGATAAAAATAAGACCATCTAACCAACATTCTAATGACCTGAGCCTTCCTTTTGGTTTTTGTTTTCCTTAAAAGGCACTGATAGATGGTTTTTAATCTTCCTGTGCGAGATTTTATAAGACATAAATGCTTTCTAGGAAAACTCACTGCAAAGAGAGAAAGGGAAAAGCATTCACAGATACATTCAGCTCCCAAGCACTCTTTGTGCATCTCAAGAGCACTTGCTGCTCCCGAGAGACTGTGTTTTTCATCATATTGGAAAAAATAATATGATTGGTACCTGCAATTTCTGACACCAATCTTGCACCTAATCTCTGTGGCTTTATGAATATCTACAAGGGACCCAAGGCCTAATTGAAACTGCTGCTAACTATTGATTTATTGAGCTGTTAGTACCAGGTAGTTTAGGAGGACTCTGTAAATATGAGCTGATGGTAGGAATGGTCAAGATCCCATGATTTCTTAATGTCAGTTTATTTATCTGTAATATTTATGGTTGTGAGATAGAATCTAGTGATTATCTGTGTTGCGGGCAGAAATTCACTTCTGAAGGATGACAGTAAATATAATATGTAATATATTTATATATATAAATATAATATTATGATATAATATAATATAATGATGTTTGTTGAAATTTCAAGAACCAAGTCCTAACAGCTAAGAAAAAAACAAAGACAATGAAACAGAATCATTCTAAACAAGGAAAAATGGAAGAGGGAAAGATAGGAGGGAGGGGTTGAGGATGTTACATTGTTTTTGAAATCGAACTGAACCTTCAGGGTGTGTTGGGGAGGAAAGCTGAAGAATTGCTTACATAGGAAACAAAGTGACCAAGTTCCAGGGGTGCTGGGACCCAGGTACATCCCCCACATTGATTTCCAGCCCAGACCTTTGCTACGAATGCAACCATGCACTTTGATTTTTGTCATGGAAAGAGTTTTATTCACCCAACAAAACATCAAACAGTATCACAGGCTGAGATTCCTAAGATTTTTATTGGTTGGCATAGTTCATTTTTCCTGAACTGAAAAGTTACGGAGAGACACAGTCATGTAGTATTCTTCTCCCTTTAAACTCATGCAGCGCTACCAGAATTCTGGAGATGAGAGAACTCCACATCCTTGCCAACCTTATGGTTGTCTGAAACTAGTGTTTCAGACAATGGCCTCCTGCCATCCTCATCCACTATTTCACTTTTCACACTTTCAATAACCCAGGGCCAACTGAGGTCTGAAAATACTAAAGGGCAAATTTTAGAAATAGACAACTCATAGATTTTAAAATGTGTGTGATTCCAAGTAGTGTTATGGACTCTCAAGCCATCCACTCCCTTAGCCCAGCGTATCCAAGTTCTGTTCACTCCCCACCCACTAGTCACTTGATGGCCTTCTCAGTTAGGAGATCTGCTATTGTTGTATTTCAGTGCTTGTGTTCAAGTAACCCTTATTTACATAACAACTGCCCCAATGCAGAAGAGTAGTGATGTTGGCAATTCAGAGAGACCAAAGAAAACCCGTGAAAGTACAATAAGATATTTTGAGAGAGAGACTACATTCACATAACATTTATTACAATATATTGTTAGAATTGTCCCATGTTATTATTGGTTAGGCTCTCACTGTGCCTACTTTATAAATTAAACTTTATCAAAGGTATGTACATACAGGAGGAAAAAACAGGTTGGGGTACACATGTGTAGAATCCAGTACTTTGGCAAGGTTCAGGCATCCACTGAGCTCTTGGGTCGTGTGGCCCCGTGGGGTGGGGTGGGGGGATGACTGCATTCCAGCAGCCCGTGTGCGTCCTCTTCTGGCTCTCCTTGCCTGATCCACCCTAGTGCAGTCTGCAACAGCATGCGGCTCTGCATACCTGCTGGATTTCAGCATGTCAGTGCATAAATTAATCTCTTATTGGTGTATAAATAACTTTACGATGAGTTCCCTCTGCATTCTTTTTAGTGTGACATTCACATTCCTCCTTGATGTGTCCCAGATCACCCCAGGTCTCCCTTTTTGGAGTTCCTTAGAATACACCTGCAGCATCACCCTGGGAATTCTCTCTCATTTCTGGGAGTCAGGACCTGCACAGTGATTGGTATCATCCTCCAAGGCCTGAAACTCTCCCACCGGGAGGCTTGCAGACCTTCCTCTGCATCCCCCTGATCTGCATCAGATTGTCCTGATTCTTCAGTGCCTCCTTGTGATCTCCCTCATTCCCAGTACTCTTTACCCACTTCTCTAGGCAAGCAGAAATCACAGTACACTGTTTGACCTTTAATGTCCCACACTCGAGGTTCCTGTTATAATTAGGAGTTTCTCTGCTGGATGCCCACACTAAATTACAAACCATTTGAAAACAAGGGCTAGTTTCATTCTACTTTAGATCTTTACCAGCACCTGGCATCCTAAAACAATGAAAAGAGAGTTCTGTATTCTGTACTAAAAACAAAGAAAAGCAAGAGCAATTCATCTTACTTTTATCGCTAGTCTCAGATAAGCAACATTTTCAAGTTTACTATATATCTGTGTGGTCTAAGCTGGCATATTTTCCCCCAAAATATATAAAAGAACACAATAAAAGTACAGGTTGTGCCTTGTGAAGATAAATGACTGGACTTCTGAACTTTTACTGTTATATCCTCTTTCTCTTGATAAATCATATTTGAAAATTCATATTAACTTTGGCCAAGAAATGCATTAAAGCCATTTGGTTAAACTCACTCAGTTATGTTAAATTGGAAAGATTAACTGAACAGAAAAGAGTGGGTTTTGTGATTGTATACCACATAATTTCAGCAGAACAATATTTTTTCCACCAATATATTTATTATTTGCTTTAAAGCCACAGAATCTGACTTCAGCCTAAGCAACTATATTTTCCTTTTTTTTTTAACAATAAACACCTTTAATTACCTTCCTTCAAACTACTTTGCTGTAACACACAATGTGTTCGTCTCCTGAGGTGAGCGTGAAAAAGAAGCCCAGCATGACTGAATGCTACCGTAATTAAAGAAAAACTAAAAAGGTCACATCCTAGGATGGGGTAAATCTCAGGCAGCTTCAGAGAATGAAAGCCAGCTACCACTATGTACTGAGACAGCCAAGCATTACATTGGTTATTGAGTAATTCCTTGCATTTCCTCTTTTCAGCCTTGTGCCCACATTAAGCAGGAAGGCATCCCATTTCAATTAGTACCTGTTTTATTTCTCAGCCTCTGTAGACTGTTGAGTGCATTTCTAACAAAAGAGTCAGAATGAAAATTAACGCCAATATGGTTGAGTGAGCAGTCTCAGATTCAAGGTAGGATGGTTGTTTGTTTGTTTGTTTGTTTTTCTGGATATAGTGTCCTGCATGTCAAGTACTGATACCAAGTCCTAAAAGATGAGAAGGATTTGGGGGATGTCTGTAGTGACTCATGAAGACCACTAGGGCCAAGGTCCACTCAGTTGATCAGATACTGCTAAGCAGCTCTCCATGTGGGTGAGTGAGCTAACCCAGGTCATGCAGTAGTGACTTGGAAGGGCACTGGTACCCTCAGAGATCTTAGTATAGAGAACAGAGCAGGGGACCAGGAAAGCTGGCACAATGCAGCAACAGGACTGCTCACTGAGCACAGCTTCCCCCAAAGACCCAAGACCCAGAGGACTCCTCCAAAGCCATAAAGAGTCAGGGATGGAATCTGGAATGAGGTTGAGGAGAAGACTATGCTTGCTCTACCTTTTTTTCTTCGTATTCGTTGTTGCTAGAGGTGTTATTTCACTGCCTCCTCTCCTTTGTGGAAGGGAAGGGTGGACCCAGAGCAGAACATGTTGTCATTCTACTCTCTCTCCCCACTCTCTTTCCATTCCTGCACCCTCCCTCTTCCCTCCCTGCTTTTATTACCTCTGCCCTAACCTGATTCAAATATTATTTGTAGACTTAACTTTAGAGTCCTGTACATTGGGGCTTTTGGATGACAATGTTTTTGATTTATTTATTTTAGAGCACTCCCATCTGCTGGTTCTCTCCCTAAATGCTTGCCATAGCCCTGACTGGGGCCAACGCCGGAGCCAGGAACTCAGTCCCAGTCTCCCGCTTGGGTGGCAGGGACCTAAGCACATGAGCCATCACCCCTGCCTTCCAGAATCTACATTAGCAAAAAGCTAGAGTCAGAATTTGGAGCCAAGAATTGAATGAAGGTGAGACACAGGCATCTTAAGTGGCACCTGAACACTAAAGCTAAATACTCACCCCCAATAGGTGCTTTTTAATGACAAATCATGCATTCCAAAATAAGAACTACATAACCCCATGTACAGGGTTATACCAGAATCTACAAAGGCTATCCAGTGTCACTGTTCCCTGTGAAATGGGTAATAGCCTTAATGACTGTAGCTGTGGGAATACTTGGATCCTGTCAGTGTGCCTTATGCTTATGTTTCTGTCTGGGCTATATATTGTATGTCTGTTCATCAAGCCCTTATTTCCACTTAGGGAGTGTGCTCGTCTTTTTTTATGAACTCTGGGAATGGCTGTGCAATGCTCTGTGTGCCTGTCATCAGGAGTCCCATGTCTGCAGTCTCTCTTGCAGCCATCATGCCTTCCAGGTCTTTGGTACAGGAGAAATGACTATGGGGGCAGACCTCTTTAAAGTCCAAGTGTCAGAGACTGGCTCTGTGGCACAGCAGGTTCAACTGCCACTTTGAACGTTGCCATTCTGTATTAGAGTGCCAGCTCCAGTCCAGGCTCCTGGGCTCCCAATACAGCTTCTTGCTAATGCCCTGGGAAAGCAGCCAAAGATAGTGCAAGTTCTTGGGCCTCTGCCACTCACCTGGGAGACCCAGATGGAGTTCCTGACTCCTGGTTTTAGCCTAGACCTGGCTGTTGTAGCCATTTGGGGAGTAGATCAACAGTTGAAAGATACCACTTCTCTCTGTGTGTTTCTACCTCTCTCTCTGTCACTCCTCCATTAAAATAATAAGTGATAAATACATCTAAAATAAATGAAGTGCGAGTGCCTGGAAGAGTTTCTTCATATTTGCAATCTGAACATAGAACACACTTGCCCAAAGTGTGGCACCATGACATTGGCCAGGTAGCACTGTTAACCACCCACAGGCAGGAACAGCTGAAGACTTTACTGCTCAGTCACTTCTTTGGGTTTCTCTTGTGCCAGTCCCATCCCTGCCATCATCATCATCACATGGCACTGCCACAGTGACTGTTACAAAGATATCAGAAAGCTGGGACAAGTTCTGAATAAATTTCAGCTCTGTGGTTTCTCTGGGATTATCTGTTCCCAATATCCCCATCACTCCTCTACCCCCGAGAGAAAAGAGGAGACAAAAGTCTCTTGAGTAGTGCACAGAATGCATCATAGGCTTGGGAATAATCAACATTAACTGTGTTCAGCAGAGAGAGATGCACTGTGACTAAGCTTCACCGAATTTTAATGGCATGATTTTTAGCCCAAAAAGCATACTCGTATGTGCCAAAGTGATTAATGATACAGTTTATGCAGCTCATTGGTCATACTTAGGTTAGTTTAAATATTCATCTGTTGTTTTGCTGTGATGAATCTCCCTGTGTTTCTTTTTATTTGTATTCCCCCCTGACTGCTTCCTCTTGTCTGGTTGGAAGATTTTTTGCCTGAATTTACAAAGAAATGCCAGTGTCCTTCTAGGTTACAGTGCATAGAGGCTGCCAAAGTGTAAGGTAGACAGGCAACACTCTTCATTGCAGGTGGTGAAGTACACACACAACTGCCCCATTTTTCTTGGGTAAGATGCCCTAATGGCCCCAGTGGGAGCCAGGTCAGGGGTTCAGTATTCTGATTTGTGGCAAATGAAGCCATTAGTGAAGTCGGAAGTTACTTAATGTTCTGAGAACTTCCCTTAAAACATTTTAATGTCATCCCTTATAAGTCCTCTTTCCTTTCTGTGTATTTGTAATTTAAATTTTGATTGGCAATTTCAGGAACTCTGCTTTCTAGAATTATATGAATTTTCCTCCCAAATGAGAAGCTCTCTAGATGTTGAAACTGCATTTATGGTGAAGAACAGAAAAGCTATAGAAGTGATATAAGAATAACATAATGAGACCTTTTATGGTAGAAGTCTATGATCTTTCAAATTTGATGCTTGCATTGGACACTGTCCTGATCTGACTATAGCCATACCCAGATGTAGGAAATGTTGCCTTTTTAAGCCATGATGTTGAGAGTACAATTTCCAAATTAGTCTACACCATTCTTCTATTTATGAGTCACCCATTCAGTCCAACCTTTCAAATGTAAGAATGGACTTCATGTCAGTTTGAGACCTTGGAGAGCTGGCTAGAAGTAAAATGGAAAATTCTAGACACTAAGATAGAGCTCAGCTTCCAGGATATTATGAGCTAATTTGGAAGTTGCGATCTCCCTGCCAGTGAGGCATGTGTCTTCATCTGTTGGTCTTCCCTCTTATCTCCCAATCCCAATTAGAGGAAACAAGGTGTAGTATATACATACCTCTAGTATACATGATACCAGAACCACAGTGTCTGTAAATTTTCCAATCCTGGGGGCTGCCTTCTCTCTTAATATCTGATTAATGACATCTTATATTAGGAAATCCAGTTTTGTTCCAAACACTATCAGTGATTCCCAAGAATGTTTGGGGAGGACATATATCCTCCTGGGGGTCAGCTGTCCTCCTATTCCCGAGGCTTCAATATTCAGCACTGAACATATTACCATCCCTCTAACCATTAGCTTTCTTCTACATTATTTAGCCCTAAACACAGACACTGTAACCCAACCCACCTGTTTCTGTTATAACATGTTAGAAGTTTATGCTGGTGGAAAGCCATGACATGGTGGCAAAAAACAATCTAAATGAAGGATCCTGGTGAACAACACTCCAGCAGAAGGATCAGGCCATCAAGGAGAGAGGCGCCTTTCTCTGAAGGGAGGAAGGAACCTCCACTGTGTTATGGCCTTGACTAAACAAATTCAGAGTTGGTGAACTCAAGGGGCTTCCATAGCCTAGACAGCTCATAGCAAGAGTCTCGGGTGATTGCTGACGTCATAAATAAGAGTGCCAATTGTTAAATCAACAACGGGAGTCACTGGGTTCATGCTCCCCTTGCAGGATCTCTGTCCTTAATATGTTTATCTATGAAACTCAAATACAACACTACTAGTCGAACAATACCCTATACCTGGTTCGGTTGTGTGAGTGCAACCTGTTGAAATCCCTGCTTAGTATATACTAAATTGATCTTCGGTATATGAAGGTAACCGAAAATGAAACGTGATGAAGGGGGGGGAGGGGAGAGGAAGTGGGTGAGTGGAGGGCCACGGGAGGGAGGGAGGTCGGGGGGAAGCCACAACAATGCAAAAGATGCATTTTGTATTCTACTTAAAACTATTGGTTGAGCTCTGTAATTAATACACAATTACTCTTAGGTGTTTAATTAATGCTATAACTAGTACTCAAATAGTATTTTACACTTTATGTTTCTGTTTGGGAGCAAAATGTGGTAATCTTTACTTAACATACGCTAAATTGATCTTCTGTATATAAAGATAATTGAAAATTAATTCTGATGTGAAGGGGAAGGGGAGAGGGAGTGGGAGAGGGGAGCGTTGTGGATGGGAGGGAAGACACGGCGGGGGAGGAGGCTATTGTGGTCCAGAAGCTGTACTTTGGAAATTTATGCTCATTAAATAAATTAAAAAAAAAAAAAGAAGAAGTTTATGCTGGAGATCAAAATAATTAAATTCCATGTGGGATATTATTATTATTTATCATCCATCAAGATATAGGATCAATCAAACAGATCCATCAAGTTCTGTTTCCTTGGACCACGCCATGAGCTGTACTCTTGCATTCTCTTTCTTCTGAGTACTAAGCATCCAACATTGCATCTTTGAAGCAGCCAGAGGGGAAGTGAAATAGTTCCTGTTATCCTATTACTCAAAACAATCTTGAGTCCCTCATCCAAAACTCTTTTCTTTTTAGGTTATTTCACCACTGTTACCTTTTTTACACTTACTTGCCGTTCTCTGCAATAGCCTGCAGGTTATAATTGAATTGTGAGTAACCTCTCCCCAAAATCCATTCTATCTCATTTTAACTCTAATGAATGAGGGTTTGTAATTATCCATAATGAGAGAAAAACAGCAGCATCCTTTTCATAAAGGGATATGTGAAAGCAAATGTTTTTGGAAATCATATTAAAATGTCTGTTTGCCTGTATGGCAGATTCGAATGTGTTCAGAGCCTTGCTAGTATGATTATGTGACAAGCTCCTTCTCAGAGTTGTCTTACTGTATTGTTTGCTCCACCCCAGAATGCGTAGCACTTTTTGACCTGGGAATAAGTGGAAATATAAAGGCAGAGCTTTGGGCCCACATTGCTTAGGACAAAACAAACAGTCATGTTCCATGTTACCACCTTGGTGGCTTACCTCAAGAAATAGAGGAAATGTCCACATATTCTCACATTTCTATTTCTGCCTAATTCTCAGTCGAGAAAACCACGGAAAACATTCTGTGTAGAAGACTAAAGTTGGAGTTTGAGCAGTATAAAGAGTACAGAATCTGGAATCCAGAGGGTCAATTGGGTTCCTGGCCAGTCTTTGATAATCTTTGCAATTTTGGAAATTTTTTTACATTTTCTGGGCTTCAGATTCCCCATTTTTAAGATTCAGAGTCTGGACCAGATACCCTCCTACCTCTTATACAGCTCTATAATTCTGTGAGACTAATGTTTAAAGCTCTAGAACCCTAATTGTTTGGAAATAATGACTGTATACATTCTTTAGTAACACTTATTTAGTAAACCTGAGGTGCACTAAAATTGCATGTTTGGTGGAAACTCCGTTGTTGTCTAACCACTTGAAACCCATCGTAGCTCCCTTCCCCAGTGTTCACGTCAAGTGCACCTCTGAGCAGAGGCAGCAGTCACTGTTGTTGAGCTTCCCCACTTACTGCAAGGGGCTTGGATGCAAAACAGAGAAGTTCTCAACCCCAAGAGTTTTGGACTAACAGAGAACTGCCCCAAGTCCTAATTTTCTCTCTGGGTTTTCACCCAACTGTCTGAAAAAAGCAAGGACTTTTGGGTTTAAGCAAGGCCTACTATAGGAACTGGTTTAAACAGCTCTGTGGCCTACTAACAAGTCTAAATCAGTACTTCTATCAAAGTTTTCTTTCTCCAAATGCCTATTCAGGTTAATATCTAATTTTCTCCATATTACAGCATATATGAAGGTTGTCATGGCAACCACATAATGTTTTTGCCAGTAGAATCTATGTAGCACTTTTAGGCTTCCCCTGCTGTCTGCATATTTTTCTTAGTCTACTTTCATTTTTTTATAAAAACAGATTTATTTATTTATTTGAAAGGCAGAGTTACAGAGAGAAGGAGAAAGAGAGAGATAGAGCGAGCTTCCATCTGCTGGTTCACTCCCCAAATGGCTGCAATGGCCAGGGCTGTGACAGGACAAACCCGGGAGCTTCACTGGGTCTCCCAGCTGGGTGCAGGGGCCCAAGTACTTGGGCCATCCTCCCCTGCTTTCTTAGACACATTAGCAGATAACTGGATCGTAAGTGGAGCACCCAGGACTTGAACTGCTGCCCATATGGGATGCCAGCACTGCAGGTGGAGGCTTAACCTTCTGTTCCACAGTGCTGGCCCTAGTCTACATTCAAATCTCATCTACCCAAAGTTTTGAGAATCCTGTTTATCAATCATGACAAGGTTTGGGGTTTTGTTTTTTTTTTTTTTTTTTTGTCTTAATGTGTCTTTTTTTTGCCATCCATTGTGGACAATGATTATAAATTTATAGAATGTTACAACCAGAAGAGTTTATAAGAATCATTTTAGTCTCTTAGTTTTCACTTGTCAGTAGAAAACAATTATCAGGGACCTTGCTAAAAACACAGTTTCTTAGTCTCCATACAAGCCACCAGATCAGAATTTCATCAGAGACAAGAGAATCTATATTTTCAACGAACATCCCCGTCAATCATACCATTGATTAATTTTGATAAAATCAAGCCTAATACCATGATTTCCTTTACAGACATGGATGTTCATTTTGGTTATGCATGTCACAAATGAAAATAAAGAAAAACATTATATAGCCTTGTCAGGATTAATAATTGAAACATGTCAATTATAAAACATATACTGGAAATTATAATAAGACTGAAATGCTCAACTTAGACCTCTCAGTCTCCAAACCTCTAGACTTTGCCAAGCTTTAAATAACCAGGATTATTTTATCTCCATCAGCGCAGTCACCTTCCGTGCTTCTAGAAGCTCAATAGCACTGTGTAGATAGATATCCAATCAAGAGATCTAGAGCCTTAGATTATTTTAGGAATGTGAGATTTCTTCACACTCATAAGCATTCTCTTATCCTTAAAGCAGAAAACAGTCTCCAAATCTTCACAAAGATGAGTGTCCACCTCCACTAAAGCTTGTGTACCTTTGAAAGTGTAACTGTGCTCTGTTCCTTCCACATAGACAAAATTAGAATCAGAAGGTGTCTTTCTGAAGCCAACTTCCATCAGCCTACAGCCATTGGAAAGTCACAGGAAGCAGAGGGAATGGTACTGTCAGGAACAAATTCACACTCCCCAAGAGAGGCCAGGGGCAAAGTCCATAGGGTACTGTTAGGAGAGCGGGGTCTAACAGTCAAAGCCACCACTAGGTGCATCTAATGTTCCACACATATGGACCGCTTGGCTGATTTCCGGGCTGTGGAGGAAGCCCGTTTGATCCAGGCTGTCTGAACCCGTGCCTTAGACCAGCCTTCTGACATCCTGGACAAAGCGAGAGAGATTGAGAATTAGGCTTAGCTATCACTTCATATGCCAAGACCAATGGAGTGAACCCTGTGCAGCCCAGGGTTAGGTTTAGCAAGGATTTGAGGCAAGAAGAAAAGAACACCAGTATCCCCAGCTCATTCCACACATCTGAAGCTGTGTAGCTATTACAGCTCTTGAAATTCCCCTGTTCCTGGATAATAAACCTCCCATTTTAAATCTGGGGAAAGAAGAATCATACTAGTATGATGATTGAAAGAAATTCATATGTTGGCTTTCATATTTCCCCAAATAAAATCTCAATTGTAATTTTAGGTAGTTTGCAGTTTTTATTATTAAAATTTTAGAATTTGGAGGCAGCCATAGAGGAAGACAGCACTCTGCTAGAAAGATTCGGGTCTCCTTTTGGGCAACACGTTTCACTTCTTTTAAAGGAAGATGCCGTTTATGGTGGATTTTTGTTGTTCTGTCTACCATGTTTGTTAAATTTTCCATTTTGATTATTCTAGTCAGGTAATGGTGAGCTCAGCAGAGTAAACACATGTGCAACTCCAAAGTTCTATGCTTAATGTCAGTTATAAATTTTACCAAGTAGCTAGAAAAGCAGCTATAATAAGGAATATTCTAATTAGCCTTAGAGGTTTTATGCTGTGGAAAATATGAGATTTTTTTTCTTTTGCAGAGTTTACTAATTGCCCCCAACAATAGGCATGAATCTCTCTTGTTGCACTTGCAGATAATATATGGATTTCACTTCCAGCTGTGACACAACAGAGGAATGGAGGAACTTGCATAAAATTTTCATGTCATAAACAACTAGAGAAAATAGTTACACGTCTGCTAAAATGAAAATCAATAACAATATTCTCTATGTGCACGCTAGCAATGCTTCAGCATTAATGAAGCTATTGTTGACACTCTACAATTGATGATTGCCATAAATATCAGTATGATATCTATCCTATGGTTTAATTACAATTTTAAACCTAAAAATATATGAGGAATACCTTGTCTTGAAAATAGTCTCAAGGAATATATCGAGATATTTTATTCAACCGTGTATACATTTGTAGAATAATTGTTAGTAGCTAGTGCCGTGAAAACTACATAACTGCTGGATAACAAAAATGAAGTGTGACCAAAATATGAAAATAAGGCCAATTGTCTGAAAATAGTCTTCAAACAGTGCTGTTTCATGTTTGGCAGAATTCTAGCAGGGAGGAGGAAGGAAAGGTTTTATGTGTTTGAAACAGTTTACATTCCAGAATCATGTCTCATGATTAATATTAATATTAATGTTGAGATCATGATACCTTTTGACTGGAAATCTTCAGAAAACAGACTCCCGTGCACAGCCTGTGGCTAACTGCTAACTCTTAAGTACACTAGGAAAATAGCATTTTCTTGGTTCTTTTCTAGGGGCTGATTTCCAGCTCCAGTAGCCCAGTCCAATTAGTAAGTCCTGCTAGTCTTCTTGAAGTTTTTCGTAATCCTCTTTTGACCTCCCTAATTTGAATTATTCTGTGCTATCAACAAAGATTTGACAGTTGGGCCTCAGTGAAGTCAAAAACTACAATCTCAATTAGAGTTTCTTAGTCATTGTGCATATTGTATTGTTGCATGGGGAAAATATTAGAATCTAATTAAAAGAAAGGGGAATTGTCAGTGTGCTTATTAAACTTGACTTAAAATAGAGTTAAAGAAAAGTTTGTCTTTAATTGTTGTGGATATCTACCAGTGCAGACCACTGAATAGACAACACTGATATTCATTGTAAAAGAATAACATGTGTTTCAGGAACACACATGGAGAATCACAGAATTTGAAATGGTCCAAGTATTTTAAAACATATTTTTATTTTTTCTGGCTCTTGGCCAAGACCTTTATTTGCAGTTACAAAAAACATGGTTACATATTTAATAATTTCCTTTATCCAACAATTTCCAGCATGTGGTAAAGCGTCTTATAATTTAATATGAAATAAACAGTGCATTTTCATGTGTTTGAAAACATACAAAAGTAAACAAATAGTTTAGGGTTGTAGTGAGTGATCAACTATAAAGAACATTAAAGAAATCCTACCTAGCAGAGAAATATCGTTTGATGGGGCAGAAATGGATAGGATCAGGTCAGAACCTACAGTATCAAAGATAAACTGAACAAGACACTTGTTAAAAGTGGCAAGAGAGTCTTTGTTCAAGGCTATTGTAATGTGTGGGTCAAGACTGTTGCATCAGGGGACAGAGACTCATCTCACTTCCATTGACAGTAAAGGTTGGAGAGTTTTTAATCACTAGGGTGAGCAAGGCACCAAGTTCTGCAGGACAGCACAGTATAATTAGGTCACGTGTGTTAAGTGGCATTTTTGGGAGTAAGACTCCTACCCTGTGACACAGACTAGGAGACAGGGGCCATACCTTTCCTAAAGATCAGATTTTGAAAGGATGACTTCCAGGTTCTGGAAAGAGACATTCATCAGCTATACTTGGTTCAAAAGTTTTGTGGAAAAATGGAATTTAGGAAATAGGCTTATTTTGGTATAAAATTACTTTGAAATTTATATGTAGGTTTTTCATTAGAAAAGTTCATGGAAATGCGTGTTATGGAAAAGTATGTATAAGTTTCAAATTTTTTTAACCAAAATAAGCTTTTAATTTTTGATTTCCATGAAGTTTTTGAAATGCCCTCCTAGAAGGAAAGACAGAGTAAGAATCCACAACATTGCTGCTTCTAAAGTAAATGCTCCAGGAAGAAGGATGTCAGGGCCTCGAGCCAGGAAGAAATTTGGCTTCTGGGCACGTGAGGGCCTCCTTGGTCAAACAGTGCCTCGGCGGCCGTGCTGAGGCAAGGTCAGGTGGGTAGAGAGCCTGGTCCTTGTATCCTTGCATCATGTTACCTTACATATATTAAACATTGTATTTTGTATTTAGTAAAGGCATAAATGGTATTACATACCACTTAATAGAAAGCAAATTAATAGTACTCACAGAACCAGGAATCGTACTCAACAATATTTAATAGAAATATTAATAATATCAATAGAAGTAGAAATGGTATTGGGCTCTGGCCAAGATGGGTGGTGTTGCCTGGTGGGATAGCCTTACTGGCTAACACATGGCAAGTTGCTGGGTGGACGATGCTTTTGCAAGAAGAGCAGGCACAGGTTCTTCTCTATCATTTCTGCTGTCTATACTTGGT
This sequence comes from Oryctolagus cuniculus, assembly GCF_051225735.1. NCBI lineage: Eukaryota > Metazoa > Chordata > Mammalia > Lagomorpha > Leporidae > Oryctolagus > Oryctolagus cuniculus. Next base: position 175,399,431 of record NC_142869.1, on the reverse strand, counting down.
CTTTCTGAAGGAAAGGACAATATTTTCACACTTGATTTATTGAGGAGACTCAGGCAGCGAGCTCATTAATTGCTTCTTCCTAATATCACCGTAAACCCTCATTCCCTAAGGCTACATCACTCCCTAGAACCAAGTCACCTACTTAAGGGAGATCATTCAACATTTTCAGGTCTCTGGGGTACCATTACCGACTTTATTGTTGCAAGTCGACAAATCGCCTCCCATCTGTCAGCTGTGTGACTGTAGCAGCAATGCCCTCGATGTCTCTTGAGTGGTCGGAAAGAATTAATGTGCCTCCCTAAGAATCTAACTTAATGCTAAGGAATGGCTCAAGCAAGGGAGACATCTGCCTGATGAAGAAGTGCTGGAATATAGAATACACTGTGCTTATCTGGCTGTGGCTGTGGCTCTGCCCAGGAAGATATTGATGCCCCTCTGTCTTGCTTAAATGTCCTGGTGACATCCATGGAGCTACTGGGAAGCTAACATTCAGAGAAAATAGCAAAGTCAGCAGGTACAGGTGGTCCTCAGAGAGAGCTTCTGGCCCCTCCATGAAGCTTGACATTACAAAATCAGAGTATGTGCGATGCTGTACGTGCTTGGTGAGTACAAGGGCAAGAGACAGAAAGAGGGGCCAGCCGGAGGGAGCTCCTGTACTGGATGGAGCTCAGTGGGAGGTGCCAGGAGAACTCACAGCTCCTCTGCTCAGAGAACACAGAAGAGCCAGCTGAACTAAGGTTGCAGGGGAGCAGGCATTTGGGAGGAGATAAGCAAGCGTAATGTGCAGAGGTCTCAGCATGACACCTCATTTGCAGAACATCTCCAAAAGCAAAGGGATACCCTGCATGCTCTCCCTCTCATCTTAGAGATGACTATGGCCAACTCACAGAAGCAGGAACCCTGAGGCACTAAGCAGAAGAGAGAACCACGAGGATCCAGTCTCCACCCACTGTTGTGGGACTGCTTGCCAGTGTTAGGAGTTCCTTCTGTTGGCAACCACTTTGGCTTTGTATAAGAAATGCCTCCTTGATATAAAGCCAAATCTTTTAAAGTATATTTTATTTATTTTTATTTATCTGAAAGGCAGAACCAAAGAGAGAAAGATCACTCAATTTTGCATTTGCTGGTTCACTCCCCAACTGCCTGCAACACCTGGGTCTGGCCATACTGAAGCCAAGAGCCAGGGACTCCAACTGGACCTGTCACATAAGTGGCAGGAATCCAAGTACTTAAGTCATCACCTCCTGCTTCCCAGGTGCATTAGCAGGAAGCTGGATTGGAAGCAGGGTCAGGAGTCAAACCCAGACACTCCAGTATGGTGTGCAGGCATCCCAAGGGGTGGTATAACTCACTGCACCACAATACCCACCCGTGTCACTTGTGAATTCATGGCAGACACTTGGTGGCCAGATGATGGATGTCAGTCAAGTTCTGTGTCATAGGCAGTGCAGGGCACAGTTGGATTCTGATGGATGCTTCATGAGCCTTGCATTTACCAAGCTCCATAGTAGTCTAGAGTCACACTTAGTCACAGACCTAGCAGTGTCTCCTACATAAATATATAGTACATATATACAATACATAATACATAAATAAATATATACTGTATAATAAATAATATATATGTAATATATTATTATATATAATATTATAAAATATATAATACATAAATATATGCAACTGAGGACACCTTTGTGTCTGTGTCGGCTGGCCTGCAAGCTTCCTTCTTCTTCTGAACCACTGATAGGAAATTTGAAAGTACCTCTAAGTCTAGATATGTTGAAATAGGATAAAAGGAATAAGAATTTATAATTTAGAATATAGTTGTTTCCCTCCTGCTTTCCTCTTACTGCACCCCAAACTCCCAGTAAGACATTTTTACCACCAAGGTTCTGAGCAAGACAATATAATTCAGGAGGTGTCTATTTCTCAGAATGCATTAATATGCTAGATTGTTTAAATACACATATTGGTTGTAGAAAATAGAATGAAACTTTGACATGTTTGTTTAGCTACTAATTTCTCCACTAATTATGTCAGATCGCATTTTTGACTGTGTGTGTGTGTGTGTCTGTACACATACATGCAAAGAGACTTTGACTTAAAGATAGAGGATTGCCCACATCTGTTTAAATCTCCTCCCTTGGCAGCCTCTATTAAAATGATAATAAAGGAATAAAATACACCTATAAATTCACAAGGACAAAATGAACATGCAAGAAGACAAAAGCAGGTTAGAGATTTCAGCTCATCTTTAGAAAGTCGAAAGCTGATTCTAGGAGAAGCAATAGATGCAGGAGTGTAGATAAAGAGTCTGCATAATGGGTTACAGAAAACAAGTCTGGCTCTTTGTCATGAAGACAGCACCTGGAGACACTAGGTATTTTAGAGGGAAGATATAGACAGCAGATGAACTAAAGGCTATTGAAGGTAAGCGTGCACAACTCTGCTTATCTTTTTGTATCCGATACCAAAAATGTGCTTATTCCCACATACCCAATATCTAGGCTATCCATAGAATATTGGGCTACTAAGAGTTGAAGAACCTGAATAAGGAGACCCAAGATAGAGAAGGTAGGCCCAGCTGAGGTCAAAATGCAGAGCTGCAAATGGAGGAATGTAGAGAAAGCCTATGTCTCATTCCAATAGCTGGACATACTGCCTCTCCTTGCCCCTCCTCCGATTGTCCTGCCAGGAAGGAAATTTCAGAGGTCTTTCATGGAAAAACAAAAATCCAAGGATTACTAAATATTACAGAAAAGCATTCAGTATTATAGGGAAAGAAGAAAAAAATTTAAAAAGAAAAAATCCTGGTATAAAGAAAGCTCTAGCAGGAAACAGAAGAAAACCTCTCTTACAAGCACTGCTGACATGTTTGTCTCTCATATCGTTATTAGCAGAGAAGCAGATGTAAGATCCTACACATATAAGGAGTCCTCAAAAGCTTATGAAAAAGTCATGCATGGATTTCAAACTTTTGCACCAAAATAAACCTATGTTTTAATTCTGTTTTTCCACAAACGTATCCAAGTACCATTGTATATGCACTAGACTCTGCCTGGGTTTTTTCTATAGTCTCCGGCTTCTCCACCCATGAGTTACTACCCACATGGGGTCTTTCCGCAAGTGCTAAGAGGTGCATGGAAGTGATCATGATAGCATTGCTGAGCACAACAGGGACACACCCCTAAAGTGAGGAATTTCCACCCCTCTTCTGGAGGACACTTTCTGGGACTGTTAACTTTTACATGTCAACTTGACTGGGCCATGTGATACTCAGACACCTGGCCAAACATTGCTCTGGGTGTGTCTGTGAGGGTATCCTTAGTCGAGATTAACATGGGAATTGGAAAACTGAGTAAGGCAGATTTCTCACACTGGTTGGAGGACAGCTTGGACTGGAAACCATGAGTCTGTTCCCACCCTCAGACTCCAGCTGAAACATTAGGCTCTTCTTGGGTATTGCATCTGCTGAGAGCTTTTGGATTGGAGCTACAATTATTGGAGCTCTTTGCTTCCTTCCAATTTAGCAGAATTTGTTGGCTTCTCTTCATTGAAGTTCCCATAACACTTTATCCAGACCTTTATGAGAGCATTTCTCATGGGTGTATCGTCTTTGATATGTCTGTCTCCCTCTCTAAATGGTCAGCTCTCCTGGGCCTCCAATCAGTGGACTGACGCTCTCGAGACTTCTCAGTCTCCATAAACACATGAGCCTTAATTTGAAACCAGATTACTGAACTTTCTTCTTAGAGGATGGAAAGTTGGTCTGAGTGATAGCAGAATTCTGAGATTACGTCACAGGAACACCAAATCTGGAAAACTTGAGAGTCCCTCTTTGAAGGGGAAGGAGGAGTGATCAGGAAACTGTAAGGAATAGTATTAGTTTCTCTTTTTAGAGTATCTCAGCATAGTCACTTATAGAATCAAAGAAACGGAACCCTTTTATTCATGTAGAATTCTGGGGAGAGGGATGTCCTAACATCTAGAAACTTCTTTTGTGGCAATAGCATCTGCAGAAGCAGATGAAACACTTTCCCCGCTCCATTTTCCTAACAATTGAGATGCCAGCCTGTGAGCATAGTTACCGATAGCAAAGCTGGATTCTGTTCTCCTAAGCTGATTTGTTGTTCTTTGTCTTCTCCTCCTCACCTCAGAATGAATTAGATTTACCGTTCACCAAACCAGAACCCAGAGCTGGAGGTGATTGGCTTGAAAGGAAGTGATTTCTCTGTGCTGCATTTTTGCATGTACTTCCTGAACCACCTTTTGTTCTAAAGCACTTTCTCTAATTCTCACTTCTCTGCACTATCATACCTTGTCCACCCGAACCTTATATGTCCACCTGTTACTTTGTGCATGTGATAAATCTTAATGGATCACATTGAGGTCAATGATGAAAAATGAACACAATGGTCATTCAGCTCCATGAACTCCAACTCCAGCTACTAGTGTTCCAACTTCTCTAAAATCTGTAATGACATAGAAACATAATTTTTAGAACTTCAAAATGTAATTAGAGAAAAAGGAAAATAAAAAAGTCTGCACTCATAAACTCAAGGTATCTTTTCAGTTCACATGTGTAAAGACTCAGCCATAGATGGTATTCTCCTATCAAAATGTTTCCATATATTTTATTAACTAGAAAAATACACTTCAAAGTATGGAGCATGATACTTGAGGCACTTCACAGTCTGAATCCTCATCTGTTCCACCCAACTCCACCAACAGCCATTGTTTCATTTCAGTCCCAGATGCCAAATGAGTCCAGCTCACCAGGGCTCCCTTGAACACTGCATGCATTTCATGCATCTCTACCCTTCCTAAGTTCAGTCTGCCAGTTAAAATTCCATGGCCCTTCCAGATTCAGTTCAGGTATCTAGGGTCCCAGGAAGTTTCTTCAATACCTCTCTTTGCTTCCTTCCAATTTAGCAGAATCTGTTGTCTTCATTGAAGTTCCCATAACACTATCCAGACCTTTATGAGAGCATTTCTCATGAGTGTATCTTCTTTGATATGTCTGTCTCCCTCTCTAAATGGTAAATCGCCAAAAGAATTTAGATATGTAGTAATGACCTAGCATACCAAGACTTTAACCTGCTTTTCCATATGGGAGTACCCATTAAATATTTCCTCAGTTGGACTTATACAAAAGCCTAAAGAGTGTTTCCATGATTTCATCTAGTTCCAATTGCAATTCTGTTAAGCAGGATGAAGAAATATCTATAACTAGCTCCAGTAGCTCAAGGAGGGCAACTGTATTATTCAAGATTCCCCAGAGAGACAGAAACAATAGCTGATAGGTAGGTAAGTAGGTAGGTAGATAGATAAGAGGGGATTTAGATTGGGAATTGACTCACATGATTGTGGAGCTGTGATGTCCCATAAGAGACCATCTGCAAGCTGGGGATCCTGAGATGAGAGTAGCATGTGTCAGCTCAAGTCCAAAACCCTCAGAAGGAAGATTAATGGCACAACTCTCACCCCAAGACCAAAGGCCTGATAACATAGGTAACCACTGATAACAGTTTCCAGAGTACAAAAACCAGAAAGCATGGGATTCTGATGTCTGAGGGCGTGAGAGAGAGAATGTCCCTGCTCCAGGAGAGACAGGAAAAAACCACAGTTCATCTGCCTTTTTGTTCTATCTGGGCTCCCAACCAATTGGGTGGTGCCTGCTCAGTCCACTGACCCACATATCAGTCTCCTCTGAAAAATCCCCCACAGTCCTTCCAGAAATGGTGCTTTACTGGGCCTCTAGACACTGCTTTACCTAGTCAAGCTGATACCAAAAATGAACCATTGTAGCAACTGAACACCAAACAGAGAGAAGTAATTTGCCTCACGATCATGTGGGCAATCAATGTCTGAGCCAGGATAAATCCTTGGGTTTCCAATCACCAGGCTCAGGCTGTCTACCATTGGCACTCAGCATCCACTGAAAACTGGGGACCTGATAAAGAACCAAGGATGTATAGTAGTCCACTTTTCAATATCTGAGAGGAGATTCTTGGAAGAAGACAAGTCTTGTTTCAGCTTATAGGTTGGAGAAGACAGTTCAGGATCAGGCAGCTGGTGTTTGTGGACAATCATAAGGTGAGCCAGGAAGGAAAAACAGAACCTAGGCCAAATGTGAGCTCAGAATAATCAGCTCTCTCATGAGAACCACCCTCCAAGGGCATGCCCCCAGTGATCTAAAGAATTCCACTGGTCCCACCTCCTAATACCACAATTAGATAAAATACTCACTTTCAGTCTATCAACCATTAACATTAATACATCAGGTTAAGCATTTTGCATGAGTTCTGGGGACACAAGTTCTCCTGTGTCCATAACATTCTGCACCTGACTCCCCAAAACTCAGGTTCATCTCACATACAACGTACAATCAATCAATTCCATCCCCCAAATTCCAAAAGCCTTGATTCAGCCCAACATTAACTTAAAAGTATTCCATGGTCTCATCCAAGACTCAAGGCACACTCTCTTAGCTATGAACCTGTAAAATCAAAAACAAGTTACACACTTCCAAGAGACAGTGGTGATCCAAACAGAACATACGAGGCCATTCCTAACTAGACAGATGGATTGGTTCAAAACAAATCACAATTGCAGAGGTCAAACATTATGCCCCATCATTCCACATCCAGCATCCTAGGCACTGACTGAATATAAGATCCTTGTTGTGACTCTGCCCCTGGAACTCATCTCTGTTGGGGCCCCTGATTTGTTGGAAATACCTTTATAGTGTAGGTGGAACCCTTGGTACTTCCTTGGCCCTAGTAGACTCTGTCTGTGTGGCTATTCTCTGAGGCCATATGCTGATGTCTGTGGCCTGCCCAGGATGACCTGCCATACTGCTTGCAGCTTTTCTTGGCAGGCGTCTCCCAGCTCTGGCAGCTCTACTATTTGGGGATTCCTTGGCAGCTCCACTCTCAGAAGAGCATAACTACACACTGCTGCATGCAGGGGCCATAGCTCCACTACACCATTCTGCCTGGCTCTGCAAGTGTTACTTTGAAATCTTTATGGAAGCTTCCCTGACCCCATAGCTGTTGCATTCTGTGTGCCTGCAGAGCTATCCTCGTGTGAATAATGCCTCTAGCAGGAGGCATGCCTGGATCTAGCAAGCCAGAATCCAGAGCTGGTCAGAGGCAGGAGAGGAGGGCACCCTGGGACTCCTTCATGAAAGGACTCCACCCTGAAATATCTTTGAAACAACATTCACTTCACCTGTTTGGGAAGGGCATCCTCTAATATCTCTGGAATGCCTTTGAGGACTTTCTCCCATTGTCCTGCTCATTAACAGCAGGCTTCCTTTTGTCTGAATTTCTCTCTCTGCTAGACAGGTTCTCTATGGCGGTTTCCTGCCCCAAACACACTTCTTTCTTTACATTCTTTTTTCTGTCCAGTCTACAAATCCTTTGCTGCAAATTCTCACTGTAAAACATTCTGAGAGCAGTCATGCACACCCACGCTGCAGCCTGAACACTTTGCTCCTTGAAATCTTCTCCACCAAACAACCCAGTCCACCATGTTTAACTTCATCTTCCCACACAGTCTCCAGATGGGGACACAATACAGCCAGGTTCCCCAACACAACTTAGCAAGGGTGGCCTTCAGTCCAATTCCCAAAAGTCCCCATTTCCATCTGAAACCTCATCAGCATGCCCTGCACAGTCCACATTTCTAGCAGCATTCTGGTCTTCTGAGCTCCTAATACTGAGCTAACCAGAGTCTACGTTTCCCCTACCCTGCACCTCCCAATTCTCCCATCCTTTCAATGCAAACCAATCCCAAATGCTCCTCCACACCTCCAGGTATAGTTAATAATAATGATCCTACACCTGATACCAGTTTTTCATATTAGTTTGCTGTTCATTTCTTTAATTAACTCATCTGAGAGGAGGTTCTTTGGGAATGAAAAGGTTTATTTCAGTGTACAGTTTAGAGACTACAGGTCAGGATTGGGTGGCCCCACAGTCTGGCATCTGTGGAGACTGGCCATGGCAGGTATGGGAAACACAATTATATTGTGAGCCAAGAAGAGGGAAAACTTGAACTCAAAACAATAATCAACTCTCTTGAGAACTACTTTCAGAGGACACACCTCCAATGCCTTAACCTACCACCTCCTAGCTGCCACAGCTAAATCTCCACTCTTAATCCATCAACCATTAATATTAGGACATCAGAGTTTAAACATCTTGTTGCATTCTTGGGAGACAAGTCTCGCTGCACTTATAGCAGGATGGCTGTAACCCAACATTTGTGTCGCCTTTCACAGTTTCAGCAACTCCAGAGCACACGTCGGCTTAGTCATTCACCTGCAAGAATCCTCAAGCTTTTTTTTCTTCCAAAAGAGTTTCAGAGATGCCAAAGCAACAGGACTAGAGGCCCAAAGATGCTTTCATTTCTAATATGTTTCTTTACAAACCAATTCAAACACCTTACCGTAGTGTCTGCCTCCTGAATTACTAAACAGAAGCTTTGTTAGGAAGGATCCTCTGTTCTTTTCACCAAAGCAGCTTTGTTCCTTAGGCATAAACAAAACTATCCCTTCTCTCTCTAAATTGGCCAGAGAGCCAACCTTGTATAAATAAAGACTTCTTAGCTTTGGTTTCAGATGCCGACTCCTTCTCTTGGATTTTTTTCTTCATCTACTTAAAATTCACTTGTTGCTCTTCAAATTCACATGTAGCTTAAGGCAAATGTTTGAATTTCTAAAATGAAACTATGTACCCAAAATAAGCATAGGGTTAAAAAAAAAGTCAAATAAATGGAAAATTTTCCAAAATAAGCAAATGTATTAAAATGATAATGCTTTAACTGCTTTAACGTTCTGAACTAACTTTGGGGGAAAAATGTGGCTCAAGATAAGCTTAAAACCATGGAGAAACTCTCATCTATGAATCCTGAAAGAAAAAGCAAAAAAGGACTTCCACTGAAATGTTATTATGTGTCATTTTCACTCCTAGGCTCCACCTTCAGATCTTCTGACTTAAGTGCCGTGGAATAGAGCCCCAACATCAGTGTTACTCAACTTTTTTCAACCAATTCTAATGTGCTGGCAGGACTAAGAAACCTACTTGAACAATACTCAGAACCTGTTCAAGAGGGCATTGATACAAGCCCCTCCCTTCCACAAATCCCGCCTTATATGTGCCCCTTCTCTCAAATAGACACAGAAGCAGTAGCGTGCGCACACACATGCACACACAGACCTTGTTTCACTCATTATTGTATTATTTCAATTTCAAATTTGAATTTTGTGCAAGGAAGTATGAGAATAAACACAAACAAGAAACTGGTTTTGACTCCAAAAAGCTCCCAGTGTAGATGTAGAGGACATGAGTAGGAAAATGGGAATCACTTGGCGGAGGGGGGAGATGGAAAGCAAGTAATTTTTTATGGATAATTTCTAATTTGCTCACAGTTCTGATCCTTCCATACACCACCATTAGTTAGGCTAATATAGATTGGATAGGCTCATATAGTGAGTAGGAAAATGAGAGGAAACATGGAAGCATTCTGGGGAAGCATTCTTCCCCAGTTTAGATAATGTATGTCTCATACTTCCACTTTCCACCATGACTTGTGTTCATAGTTTATAGGACATAAATGGAAATAATTCCTAAATCAACAGCATTTCTCTGATAGCCTACTGTGTCTCTGTACCCCTGCTAGCCTGTCTCATTACCTATCTGAAAACAAGATTGACACTACTACGATTAGTCTGTAGGAAGGGACGTTCATACTTATTTAGCCAACTACTATCTTTCAGGAAAAACAACCCCTTGGAAATCCCAGGCAGATGAATAGATGCATTTCATTAAAGGCATCTTGCAGAGATGGCCAGCCCACAACTGCAATTAACAGGGAGCAACTGATGCAGTGTGACAGCAAGTTTCCAAACCTTAATGGAAGGGTTGACCCTTAGCTGCACAGAGATATGGCTAGACAGGAGATAACATGGATTTTGATAGGACACTAGCTGGAAAGGCGTGAAAAGCCATGCTGGACCACAAATAAGGGGCCCTCTTGGAGTGGACGTTAGCAAGAAGAACAGAGGTCATGGCATCCCAACCTCAAATTAATCTGGGACTTCTTTTTATTGCTGTTCCCCAATAGGAAAAAGAATGCAGAGAGTAAAACATTTTCCTAAACTGTAATATTTCCTCTGTTCCCATTTTTCTCTTCGTATTAGATTGTTATAATTATGCAAAGTCCATGCAGGTGCCCACTTAACCTAGATTGTAAGAAACCTAGATTATAAAAAATTAGCCTAGATTATAAGCAATTATACAACCTATGATTAGGGGGAGAATATCATTGTATAATTCCAGATAATTCCTTGTCAATTATCTTGAGTTTAAAATAATCACACCAGTCAGCTAACAATCAACTAATGAACATTCTGTTTACCAAGAGTTATGTAGGTGCCAAGATGAAAAAGGTAAAATGAGACAGAAGCCCAGTTGTATATATACAGTTACAGATGATCAAAATCAATCTGGGATATACCTGGAGAAGCCCCTTGACAGATATTCTGGAGTGAGCTGCAGTTCATCATGTATTCAGAAATCCTCCTAAGCCAAGTATCAAGTTCTGCACTTGGCTTTGTAAACGCTGAACGACCAGCTCAAGATAGAAAGGGCCAAGGTGATCTCACAGCTGCAGCCTCTTATTTTCTCTGGTTACTTTTTTGTTTTGATTTGTTAATAGCGGTAAAAACACATAATACAAAAGTTACTATCTTAACATTTTTAAGCATACCACTCATTAGTGTTAAATATATTCACATTGTTTGGCAACAAATCTCCGTAGTATTCTTCATCCTGCAAAACTGAAATTCTGTACCCGCTAACTATCACTCACCTGAGATACCCAGAGTAGTCAAACCCATGGGCACAGAAATGGGTGTGGTTGCCAGGGTCCAGGGCAGGGAGGACTAAGGAGTCGGTGCCTGATTTCTTTTTACATCTCAGCCCTCCCTTCGGCTCCAGTTCTGAGTACGAGGACATCATGGCTCCCCTTCACTGCTTGGAAGGATGCCACCAGCCCCTGTTCCCAAAGTGTTGCTTTCTACCTGGTAGGGGCCCACATCCTACCTACACCCAGGTTCTACCCATTTGGATCTGCCCTCTGTTTTTCTGCTCAATCTTAGGCCTGCTGTAATTACTCAGCCAAACTGACTTGTTTCCAGCTTTCTCAGGCACACACCACTCCAGTCCTGGGATTCATTAGCTGTGCCTAGCCCGGCTGACTCTCTTCTTCTAGGCTGGCTGCTACTTACCTTACCCCTTTGCAGGAGCATACTGCATAATACACATCCATTTCCCCCAAATTAACAGCCTTAGACACCACACTTCCAAAAATGCCCCAAACCCCATCTTTACATTCCAGGAAGCAAGAAGCCATGAAAATGTAAACCACGAACAATCTCAAAAATCGGTGTGGCTCCTTATCCAATCTATAAGAATTTAGGGCTCCAACACAAGGCTGATCATATATCAAAGAAATGTCCTATAAAGTGTTGTTGAGGATTATGTGTAAATGTAAGGGCTCTCTAGACAATTCTAAATATCATTGTCAATGTGAGACTTTACCTGCTAAAAGCATCTATTTTTGGTTTGACACTACATCTCTGACATTTTGACATGATACATATTCCATCAGTCTGATACATTGCCACCTCCCAGTGAGTCACAGTGTCACTAACTCAGAATTAAACATGTTGCTAAACCACTTTACAGCCCTTGCAAAGCACATAAAGGCTGTTTGACAATTAGCTCCAGGAGGGTAAATAATCAGCACACCTCTGGTTCCCTTATTATTAACCATTATAAAATCATGTGCTGTGATAAACGTTCATAACAAAGACATTGATTTTTACAAGACTTCCCAAGAAGCAAATACATAGACTGGATATAAGAAACCCACAGGGGGCCTCCCCATTTTCCTTTGTGTCTTCAATTTACTGAGAGCTGTTCCTGGTGCTGACTTTCATCTGTCAAGCTATAACGTTGATTTCTGAGTTATGGGAAAACCGTTGTCCATTGTCTTAACTACAATATTAAGGGAGCTCTTACAAAGGAAAATAAATCTTTTTCATTGTGGTTGCTGCTTGGTAGTTAGATGACTAATTTCAACCTGAACATTTCTGTTTCTCTCCCTGATTTTCCCTTTCTTCCTGTTTAATTGTCGGTTACACAAGCAAGTATGCACCTGCCCTGCACCAAAAGGTGCTGGAGAAGTCCCTAGTGTTTTGCTTTACTTTGCTCTGTTTTGTTTACACACGCTATCGAGACCACTGTGCTAATTATTCTTTCCTTACTTGAAGTAGCTATTCAACCTTTCTTCCCTGGTTTCCTTCTGACCAGGCCAGGTACTTATTTTGGAGTCCCAAGGATGATTCTCTAGATATTTTCATGAGCCCTTCTAAGTCTTTACCTGATTTCTTGCATGTGGCCTCTGGTTGCACAAAAGGGTATATTTGACCATTGAGTGGCAAGTTTGATTTTGGAATTCATAAGGCATTTTTCATGCCCCAAATGTTTAAAGATATGTCTCACTTGAAGTTGCAACAAAGACAGTAAAATGACCCATGGTAAAGCTGTATGAAAAATTTAATCAACAAAAAACAAAAGGAGAATGCACAGCAAAAATGAAAAGAACACAGGCTTTAGATCCATGTGGATCTGAGTTCAAATCTAACTCAGTCCACTAATGGCTTACTAGTTCTATGGCCTTATATTGTCTTTTTCCCTTCAACTTGGCCTTGAGGTCTCTCCCTAAGAGTGACTGTAACTTCTAGCCCTGATGTAACAGGCCTTCAGTGGAAGTGGTTGTGGGTTTTACAGTGTTCCTTTCGTAGGATTCTTCTTCATCCTGGTGGACAGCCTAATGCCTAAGTGTTTGACGCATGACCAGGAATCCCTTTTGTGGGAAATGTATTTACACCAGCAGATGCCCCTATGTCTAGCTATAGTCTAAATGTTCTGTGCCCCAAAAAACTCACAAATTGAAACCTAAACTCTAATATGATGGCATTTTTAATTAAATTTTTTATATGAAGACTTCTTTAAAAATATTCATTTATTTATTTTTACAGGCAGAGTGACAGAGAGAGTTCTTCCTTTCTCTGGTGCACTCCACAAATGATCACAAGAGCCAAGGTTAGGCCAGAACAAAGCCAGGATCTAGGAACTCCATCCTGGTCTTCCACATGGATGGCAGAGACCAAACATTTGGGCCACCCTCCACTGCCCTCCCAGGTGCATTAGCAGGGAGCTGGACCAGAGGCAGAGCAGCTGGGACTTGAATCAGCATCCTGATAGAGGATCCTGACATTGCAATGTAGGATGCTGGCTTAACCCACTGGCCCACAACACTGGCCTCAATATGATGGTATAAAGAAGGGAAGCCTTTGGGAACTGATTCAGTCTTGAGGGCAGGACCTTTGTACATGGATTAGTATTCTTACCAAAGAGGAATGAAAGAGCTTACCCACCCCTCTGCCACATGAAGACACATCAGAAGGTACCATCTATGAAGCTGAGAGCAGTTCTCTCCAGACACCAAATCTGCTGGCGCCTTAATCTTGAACTTCCTAGCATCCAGAACAGTGAGCAGTAATTTTCTCTTGTTTATAAATTACCCAGCCTATGATATTTTGTTAAAGCAGCCCAGATGAACTAAGACAAAACTGTTGTCTGATATGTGTCCAGTTTATTTCTACCTAGATAGCCATTTCTAGGAGAGCCCTGACTGGAGACAATTAGGTCTCAGTCTGTTCAGGTGACACACAGAGAAAGGCATCGCAATAAAACACACAAAATAACAGAGCTTGAGTGGGCATTGGGCACAACAGTTAAACTGCTGCTTGAGATTCCTATATTTCATATCAGAGCCTGGTTCATTCCTCCCCTTCTGATCCAGCTACCCACTGATGTGCATCCTAGGAGGCAGCAGATGATGCATCAAGTACGTGGGGTCTCTGCTTTAAATGGGGGAGACCTGGACTGAGTTGCAGGCTCCTGGATTTACCCTGACAACCCCTGCTGTTGAAGACATTTGGGTATTGAACTAATAGATGGAAGATATCTGTCTCTCTGCTTTTCAAATAAAGTTAAAACAAATAAATAAAATTTTACAAGAGAAAGAACAGAGCTATGTATTACCGAAGGAAATAATCAAAGGGCCAAAAGAAAAGGGAGAGCCGTCTGGAACACAAATGCTCAACCAGAGGGTAGAGAACAAGAGAGACAGCAAGGGACCTGTGGGCCTATGCCTTTATTGTGTCAAAGGCATTGCTCAAATTTTCTGCAGGAAGTTCTGCCTGGTGGTTTATAGAAAGCAGGCACAACTTCTACAGAGTCCCTGCGTTACTTTGGTTACGGCAGCACAGCTGTGCAGTCTGATCAAATAAGCCATATCCAGCTGTCCCACAGGAAGGGAGCCACAAGGGCACCGATCTGTAAGATCGATATCAAAATCAAACACCTGCGGAACCAGGAGGAGGCAAAGAACTCAAAACTGTGCCAAGGGAGAGGAAGTCCTGTTTCTGGTATAAGAATGTCTGATTTATATTCCAAGTGGATACAAATGCAACACAAAATTATGAGAATTTGCCACACTTAAGTGAGGAAATTTAGTTTCAATATTCTAATTTATAAAAATAAAAGCTACATAGTAGCTGTCTTTGTCAACTTGAGCTGCTATAACAAAATATCACAGACTGGTAGCTTTTAACAACACACTTTTTTTTTTTGCCATTCTGAAGGCTGAGAGTCTGAGACCAAGGTGCCACCATGGCCAGGTTCAGGTGAGGGGCCTCTTCTGAGTCATGCAGTGGGAAGACAGTGAGTGCTCTCCCAGCGGCCCTGTGACAAGTACATCAACACGTTTATGGCTCCCCCACACCCACCCATGACCTAATTTTCTCCCCGAAGGCCCCAACTCCTCCATCTGTTGCATTGTGGGTTAGAGTTCCTACTTGTGAGTTGGCAGGGGACCCACACATTCAGTCCACAGCAGTAGCTCCACACACTGGATGTCTACTGCGGTACTGTGCTAAGTGCTTTCTGGGTATCAATGCTCTTCATCCTCACAGCAGTCCTACGTGATAGGTACAATTCCTGTTGGCATTTTACACAGAGAGGACAGGGAGTCACAGGGCAAGTGAGCACTGTTCTCAAGGGGACACAGTAAGCGCTGGAGCCAGGATTTTGAACCCAGGATATTTGTCCCAAAGCTTCTATTTTAACTACTAGGCAAAACCTCTCTTAAATAAGATAGTTCCTGAAAATCCATCGCACTGCATTTGGCAAACTGGAGGTGTTGTTAAGAGTTAATGTCCTTGTTAAAAACAGACAATAGTCTACTTACTCTACAAGAATAATGGTCTTTATATAACTTAATATATATTAAACAATATTACCAAATTTGCCAAAAATATCATCAAAGCATCATAATTGTGATAGCTACCTTTTATTGCATGCTTATTATGTTTACTACCTTATTTAACATTTAAAGCCTTACCAAGTAGTTATTATTGTACTTTTATTATAGAAAAAGAAACTGAAATTTAGATCCACAAGGCCAGCAAGTGATAGACAGAGACCATGATAATCTAACTACTGCACTATATTGTATCATGTACCATCAGAAGTATGGAAAAACTTATTATCAAATTCAGAAGCAAGACATATGGAATAACTTTTATAAAATTATTATAAATGATTGGTGTTCCTATTTAGTAATGACTTAGGTTGCTGTTGCATCTTATCAGTCTGAGACTGCCAGGGAATAGCCCCAACCACCTCTACAATTTGTACTTGAGAGCTCTTAGATGCACAGGCATTTCTCCTTGTTCTATAACTACATAGTGAGATGTCACCATAAAGTAATATGGCCGATATTTGGATGTTTACCAATGAAACCCCATAAAAAGAACAAATTTTTATGGCAAATATAAACAGTCTAGAAGTAGTTTCTAAACTAGACATTAGTAAATAAAAACAGTCCTCCTGTTGAGAGCATTGAATTCTGTTACATCAGCACTAATGTAGGACATGCAAGTGCACAATGGCACTTTATTTGATGTTATGGATGCTGTGGGGCCATATGAGATATGGTCTCTCCTGTTGAGAAACTTAAAAAGACCAAGGGAAGTTATTAGATAAGCACTTAAGTATTAAATAATATATCAAAGCAGTAAATTGAATAAATATGAACTCTACAATTGCAAATATACTTCCTTTAAGAAGTTCAGATGAAAAATCATTGTAGGCTGTCATGATCTTAGACAATACCATGGGAGATGTGGGGCTTAATTTGGAAGACACTTTAGATGGAAAGTATATTACCAAGCACATAGTCGAGAGACAGTAAAGAGATTGGCATGATTGAATTAGAACATTCATATTGTAGAAAATAATTCCAGATGGATCTGTATCTTCCCATTAGAAATGTTCTCAGTCTCTATCAATTGAAAATATTCACTTCCATAATGTATTACCCTGGACACATCTGGAATTTTGCTTGGTTTCTAGTTTTTTGGCTACAGTCCATTTTTTTCTCTCCTCCTCAAAGAATAGGAAAGTAGGTAGGTATAGCCTTTGCAGGAAACAGTAGGTTCTTTAATAAATTAAAAAGAACCTGATGATCCAGCCATCCTTCTTCTGGATACATAGCCAGAGAAAATGAGATCAGTAAGACCAAGAGCTATCTGCACTCCCATGTTCACTGCTCTTCATTGCTGCATTATTCACAATAGTCAAGAAATGGAATCAACCTAGGTGTCCACTGGCAGATCAGTGTATGAAGCCATTGTGGTAAATACAGCTGTTCTTGTGTAGGGTAGTCCTGTCATTTGTAACAACATGGATGAACACAGAGGATAGCATGCTAAGTAAAACGACAACAACAAAAAAAGCACAGCAAGCAAAATGCTATAGGAACTCACATATATGTGGTGTTGGCTTCCCAATCATTAGCAACTGGCCAGGAAGCCAACAAAGGGTTCAACAAAGGAGAATGAGAAGACTCAGGTACACACCTTAAAGCTCTTTATTAGGGCATCTAGAGGGAGAGACTACTCAGCCAAACTCCTGTGGGCACAAGGCGCTATGGACTGGGGAGAGAAGCTGAGCAACCTCTGCTTACAGAGGGTCCACTTACAGTTTTGAAAGGTCAGCCCCACCCAACCGCCGTCCTCCCAGGGTCTCGAGCTATGGTGATGAGATTTTGAGGTTTGGTGATTTCCTCTCGCAGGGCCGCTTAGAGTGCAGCTTCTTCTTTGTCTTAATTCCCTGACATGTGGAATCTTAAAATGTTGAACTCATAGAAACAGAAAGTAAAATTGTGGTTAACAGAGGCAGGACTGGGGAGGAGAAATGGGGAGATGTTAGAGAAGACAAAATCCCAGTTAATAGAGTGTATAAGCTCTTGAGAGGAAACATACAGCATGGTGACACTATTACCAATACTGTACTGGCTCCTTGAAATTTGCTAAAAGAATGTTCTCACCACACACACAAAAAGGTAACTATGTGAAGAGATAGTTATGTTAATTAGCTCCACTGTAGTAATAAATCCACTGTGTGTATGTACTAGGAAGCTTGAAAGGGTTTATGGGGAAATGGGATTAAAGGAAAATGCAAATTTCTCAAGAATTTAGGAAGTGGTTTCAGTGGTCAAAACATCATGTTGTACATCCTAGGTAAATTTCAGCATTTGCAACAAGATGGATGGAAGTGGAGGTCATTATGTTAAGTTCCATAAGCCAGTCAGAGACAAATGCCACGTGTTCCCTCTCACTTGTGGAAGTTAAAGAAGAAAAGTCGATCTGGACTGAGGCTAGTGATTTCTAGAGTGTGGGATGGGTGGCGGAAAATGTGCTGGAAGGAGGTGGGGTAATGAGTACCAACACCCAGTCACACAGAAGCAGCAAGTGCTAGTGTTCCACAGTACAATGGGGAACTAGAATCCACGACAGTGCATTATATTCTGTATAAAGAACTGAAGAGAGGAGCTGGTGGGTTCCAAACATGACAAAATGATACGGAGATAGAAAAACTAATTGCTTGATTTGATCAGCTAACTATGTAGAAGTGTGATGCAATATTATTACACTAGACCTGAATAATTCAATTCCTAGCTGTCATCCAGCCAAGAACAAATTCCAACAACAGAACCTCTTCTGATTCCTATGTTATTGTATTCTTTAAATGTTTTTATTTATTTGAAAGGAAAAGAGTCAGAGACAGAGATCGATCTTCCATCTGTTGCTCTACTCTCCAAATGCCCACAATAGCCAGGGATGGGCCAACTAAAAGCCAGGAGCCCAGAGTAGCAGGCACCCAGCTAATTGAGGAATCATCTCCTGCTCCCCAGGGTGTACATTAGGAGGAAGCTGGAACCAGGAGCAGAGCCTGGACTCAAATCCAATATGAGATGCAGGTGTCTCAAGTGGCACCTTACCCACTGTGCTAACCATGTGCTCTGATTCCTATTTTAAATGTCCTCACTTCTCCTTCCTCATTCTCCATCAATTTCTTTTTTATTTGTTAGGAATCTTAGTAGACAGCTCTCAGGACCAACCTGCCTTTTTCTTCTCTGAGTTTCATTTCCAAATGCTGATTTTTGCTTATGAAGTGTTGAATTTAAATATGATCATTCTTGTCTTGGTCAACATTGAGTATACTTGAAGGGGATGGTAGATATTTCATCACAGACCTTAGCATTTATGAATTTTATGGAAGTATTCTTCATAAATTTGAGTTGAAATACAGAGAATAATACTCTAAATATATAATTTCTTGGGAATAGCTCTGTAATCAGCATTAATAGACAAATTGCTGTTTTGACTTGAATATCCAGACTACAAGAATACTGTTCAGTTTTACATGGGTGAAACTGAATAGCCTGTTTGAAAAGAATATGCAATATATTTCATTTTATGAGTATGAGTCTTTAAAAAATGATTATACTAAAATTTAGATACAAGTGATGTAGTACCAAGTCTTTGTGCAGAATAGCTGTTAACTATGACAGTTGGTGAATTGGGAATAGACCTAAATGATGTTTCTCCTTGAGCCCCACCCTAACTCCCACCTGCCATGAAAGCTGGCTGTTTCTATCAGAACTTCCTTTTCTTATTTGTCAGTCCACACTATATAACTGTTTGCCACTGGGCATTAATTACAGTCAGTTCTCATTATTCACAGGAGTTATGTTCAATCAAGTCAGGAAAACACTGATTAGTGAACACTGAGCCATTGTATCCTGGGGAAATGTGCTGTTAGATTTCTGCAAACCTCTGATTGCATCATTTTCAACCCATCAGCACATTATATTGTTTTATGTGTGTTTCTGCTTTAAGGCACCCTATTTAGTATTTCTTTTTGGTTCAGTAACATTGAACTCATGGCCAACAGCACTATAACTCATGTCCAAACAAAGCTTATTTAATATATGTATTTTCTCCGTAAGGCATATCACAGCCTTCTTGTGCTTACAAACAATAAACAATACTTCAGCACTGTCATTTTAAACAGTGACATCACCAATAAAAAGCACAAAAATGTGAAAATGTGTGGCACTAGATGGACCATTAAAAGACACTGGTTTTCAGCATGGACTAAAACAAGGAGGCAGTCTGTCAGGTTGTTCTACCTCAACTGGAAACCTGCATGTCAAGTGACCCAAATTTTTTGCTACTCTGCTCATGCACACATCCTCAAATGACCATGAAAGCACAAAAAGTATTGATTTTATGACTATAAATAAGTTTTAGCAAGTAGGTGAGTTCATAAATATTGAATCCATAAAAAAATAATATCAACTGTTTTATTCTTTTACATAAAAATAAAAGCCACAATTCAACGTGGGATTGGTGGTAGATGGCAACTAGCATTTGTTGAGTACTTGCTGTGAGTTGTGTGCCCTACTTTTCGCAACACATTAATCAAGGACACGGTCAACTCACCACTGTCATGCAGTTGCATTGAGTTATGTTATTTGGCAGCCAAGGGTTTTAAGTCATGTATTAATTACATCTTTTATACATATTGAGTTTAAATACGAACAGCCCCTATCCCCATCAGCAGCTCTCTCCACACTTCTCCCTTGTTAGAATGAACCACCTGTGAAAAGAGGATTCACACTTCTTTGACATTTCTTTCTGGAATTCAATCCAAAGACAGGGAGATTAGATGAGGTTCAAGCCCAGCCAGTGATGAATTTATGGCATGGGGACATGGACAGAGCATCTCTTACTGAGAATAGCAGGTTCTCTGGAGGCAAGAGATGTGCAAAATTGAGCCAAGACATAGAGAGAAATCTGAGCATATCACCAGCATATCACTGCAAATCAGCAGTAGAAGGAAGTTCAGTTCTGACAGCCTGGGAGTCAAGAACTAAGAGAAACTGGTGAGCCTAATAACCAGAAGCAAATCTGGGGAACTGGCTGGGGATGGAGCTGTTGCCTGAGGCTGACTTTCTGGGATCTCTTTGATGTGAGTCTTAGTGGAGGACCTGACATATAACGTATTCCTTATATGTTCTATCTTATCAGTAAAGCGATGACTATAAAAATGTGGTTAGGTCAGTTTATAATACGATCAGGTGGTGAGGCTATGATACTCATGTTATCTTTCAACTTTTGAATTTTTAACAAGTCACTTATGGATACCTTTAAAAGGAAAAAGTTATGGACTGTCCTTGATAACCAACTAACATTACAAAACTAGCTAAAACCTGTATGAAAAGAATTCTTGATAGAAACTCATCAAGTTAATGGGCCTGTAAGATTTTTAAATTTTTATAACATATAAACTTGGAAAATTATGAAACCAAGAAACCAGTAATGTGAATTTAATGAAACAAATTACACATTAGTGAACTAGCCACTTTCAATGACACTGTTTGTGAAAGCTCAATTTTGTTATTACTTATTTCTAATCAAACTACCTTCCAAAATTTCACCCACAGAGTCTGCTTTGATGCGATTCACTTTCTCTTTGACCAAACATCTTTTCTCAATAGGTGATCAAAATTAAAGTAATGACAGTTGGCACCAAACACAAACAAAAATGAGACCGCTATGTCCTAGCAGAGCATGGTGGTTAGGGGATCAGCCAGAAGAAGTACCATCTGTTTTCTTTCTTTATTAATTTTTTTTAAAGATTGCCATTGAAATAAAAACACAAACTGCACTAGTTGAATAAAGAGAGAAATGCAAAGTTATCATCATTAAAATTGTGTTTCTAATTCAAGCATAGGTAGAAGGATCATTGGAACGGATTAGAATGTTAGAAAACTGTTTGCATAGGAATTTGTGCATACTAAAGCTAACAATTCAAATGAGTGTGAAAAGATAATTTTGCTTTTTAAAATTGCATGACTTGTTTAAAAAACTAAAGTGTTTATTGCACGTTAGACTAAAATAATTTCCGTAAAAGTAAAGACTTCAGTGTTCAAAGAGGAAGAATGCTTGGAAAAGTGATACTAAAACACTGAGTATTTCTTTGAGATCTACGTGAAAAAAGAAAACCTTGTAAATGTAAAGACAAAGAAATTTCAATAGCTGTTGACAGCATAACAATTAAAATTGCATGTAAGTAAAAAAAAAGTCAACAAATTAAAATAACAAATTGGAAAATGCATGCAACCTATTGACATAAAAGTCACGGTGATCCTGGAGGTGTGGAAGCGTGGCTGCGCCAGCATGACCTACAGGTGGGGCACTCTGGTCATGAAGAGGCAGTTTGAGGAGCCCCGGCCGGGATTCCACGGGGTCCTGGGTGTCAACTCTGTCACGGGCAGGGAGGAGCCCCTCTACTCCAGCTACAAGAGACAGTTGCGCATTTACCTGGTCTCCCTGCCATTCGTCTGCATCTGTCTCTATTTCTCCCTGTACGTCATGATGATTTACTTCGACATGGAGACCTGGGCCTTGGCTCTGCATGACAGCAGCGAGTCGGAGTGGACCAGCGTCTTGCTGTACGTGCCCAGCATCATCTATGCCATCGTGATCGAGATCATGAACCGCCTCTACCGCTACGCCGCCGAGTTCTTGACTTCCTGGGAGAGTCACAGATTGGAGTCTGCCTACCAGAATCATCTGGTTCTGAAAGTCTTGGTGTTCAACTTTCTCAATTGCTTCGCTTCGCTCTTCTACATTGCCTTTGTCCTGAAGGATATGAAGCTTTTGCGACAGAGTTTGGCCACTCTCCTGATCACCTCTCAGATCCTTAACCAGATTGTGGAATCGCTTCTCCCTTATTGGCTGCAAAGGAAGCACGGCGTGCGGGCGAGGAGGAAGGTGCAGGCTCTCAAGGCAGACGTCGATACCACCCTCTATGAACAAGTCATCCTGGAAAAAGAAATGGGAACTTACTTGGGCACCTTCAACGATTACTTGGAGCTGTTTCTGCAGTTTGGCTACGTGAGCCTTTTCTCCTGCGTCTACCCACTAGCAGCTGCCTTTGCTGTGTTAAATAACTTCACGGAAGTCAATTCAGATGCCTTAAAGATGTGCAGGGTCTTCAAACGTCCATTCGCAGAACCCTCGGCCAATATCGGCGTATGGCAGTTGGCTTTTGAGACCATGAGTGTTATCTCTGTGGTCACTAACTGTGCTCTGATTGGAATGTCGCCGCAAGTGAATGCCCTCTTCCCAGAGTCAAAGACGGACCTCATTTTGATTGTGGTGGCAGTGGAGCATGCCCTCCTGGCTTTGAAGTTCATACTCGCGTTTGCCATACCTGATAAGCCCCGGCATATCCAGATGAAACTGGCCAGGCTGGAATTCGAGTCGTTGGAGGCGCTCAAGCAGCAGCAAATGAAGCTCGTGGCCGAGAACCTGAAGGAGGAACCCCGGGAATCTGGGAAGGAGAAGCCGAGCTGAGCGCAGGCCGCCCCGTCTGCCCCAGGCCTCTGCCTGCGGTCAGCTGGTGCCTGTGAGGGCAGGGGTGGTCCCCAGGACAGCGTGGAGGCCAAGTGTGGCCACCACATGGCTGGCGCCCTCCGCACTCTGCCACGTCCTGGCTCAGAGCGGGTAGAAGAGGGCAGTCATCCCCCCTCCCCCACACCCCCACCCTGCACACCCCTCTCCTGCCGCGTCACTTTGTCCAAAGCCACTGCTGGGTCAGGGTCACCAGCTCTCCACGTTGTCCTCACAGAAGGCGATGGCTGCTCCCGACCCCACCACAGCCCAGGGATTGTGGCAAGGTGGTGCCTGTGTGCCATGCCCGTCACAGGAGCCATGGGGGCGGGGGGCCTGCCGACCCTGCGCCAAGAGTGACCGAGGTGTCCCCCGCGGCTCGGCCTCGGCGCGTTCTGTCCTGCGATGTGTTAACAGACTCCTCACCAGCACAAACGCTGGTGGCTGAGCCATTAAAGCCTGTGCCTCTCTGGAAAAAAAAAAAAAAACTAAACTTTAAAAAAAACAATAAAAAACTGAAAAATAATGAACAATTAACTCAAAAGAATATTCAAAACTGTTCAGTGAACAGATAAGATGGTTGTTTTCAACATAATAAATACAAACAAAATTAAGAAAACAACATTTTATTTCTATTTTTGATTAATAAAAATAGTAGGGCATTTCTGCTGGGCAGTTTTGCAAGACAATCAATAATCTTTCAAATGAATGTAGTTCTTGGGGCAGGAATTGTCTCAGCAGTTAAGACACCACTGGTGATGCTCACATCCCATATCAGGGTGCCTGAGGTAGAATCCTGGCTCAGCTCCCAATTCCAGCTTCCTGCAAATCACACCCTAGGAGACAGCAGTGATAAGTCAACTGATCGGGTCCTTGCTACCCATGTAGAAGACCCAGACAGCTCTAGGCACCTGGCTTCACCTGGCCCAACATAAGCTGTTGTGGGCATTTGTGTAGTGAAATAGCAGATGAGAGCTCTCTCTCTGTCTCTTGGTCTCAGCCTTTCAGATAAATAAAAAATAGAAATAAATTGTAGTTGTTGAAAAAGATTTTCACTTAGAAAAATCATATCCCAAGAAAATTATAGGTAACATGCAAATTCTTACAGATCATTCATCCTATGTAATTTTGAAAAATGTAAATCAATATCTTTTCCCCAAAAAGAAATAGTTAAATACATTTAAGTCTAGTCATACAATGCTGTTCCCCAAAAATAAATACCTTAAAAGTGTGTGTGAAGATTATTGACATGGAATCGTGATCATGTAAAATTTTAATGAGAAGTTATGATAGAAAACTCATTGAATATTATCCCCCATTTATAAGTATATATTTTCACATGTATTTACATGTTGCTGGGAAAAATAAGATGGAGATGTTAGCCAATGATATCTCATCAGTGAGTTCATGGGAACTTTATATTCATATATTCTTCTTTATAACTTTCTATCTATCCCAAATATTGTATAATGTACACTATTCATTTACTTAAAAAAAGTATGGAAGTTAAAAAATTCAACTCACAGATGTAGGGAGTGAAATCGTACCAGGTGTGGAGGAAGCAGGGTTAGGAGGGCAAGAAAAAGGAGAGGTTGCCCAATGGGTAAAAAAGAAAAAAGACAGGAGGACTGATTCCTGGGGTCCCATTGCACAGCAAGATGACCACCGTTAGCAATGATGTACTTTACATGATTCTCACCACAAAGAAATGATAGATGTTGGAGAAGGTAGATATATTTATTACCCTTCTAAGACCATCCCAACAATGTATTCTTCTATTAAAACAACACATTGTACCCTAAGCTTTATAATTATTTGTTAATTTTAAGATAAGTTTTTTAAACATAGACCTTAACTACTACTTTTTCCTTAATTTGCTTTTCACCTTTTCTAATCCAATAAATTTAAGATTGTCAAAACCATCAAACTGAATATTTAACATCATATAGAGTAATGTTTTATTTTCTTCCTACTAATAATTTATATGTTTAAATATTAGCAAATATTCAGCTACTGCTCTGCCTACTTAAAGCCAAAACTCCTTCCAATTTTTATAGAAATTTGAAGTTGTCTGAATTTTTGTTTCTGGTATGATAAATAAATATCTTGCCTGTGCTTCATCTGCTTTGTGAAAGACACATGACAGAAGAGGAAATTGAATAAATGACCAATAAACAACTAGAGAAAACCTGGGACATTTTTTGCTTTTTTTTTTTTAAATTACCTTTTAGAAAAAATGTGCTCTTCTAAGAGATTTGTTGTTTTATCACTCCAAATTTTAGGATTATATTAGAACTATAGAATAAGACATAATAAATGTATAGATCATCAGATAATCATGAACAAGATTCAATTTTCTTTATAATGAAGGGTAAATTATTTAGTCATGGAGACAGTTTTCATCCTACTGCTTTGCAACGTATCATTACAGAAGAGTACGATGATAAATAAATAAATAAATAAATAACTGCACCGGGAACTAGGGGGCTGAGTATGAGTCTTCAGCTCCACTTCTCATTAGCTCTGGGATTGTGCACAATGTCTCAGAGGCAGAGCGTCCTCACCCATGAACAGGTCTGTGTTTAGCAAAATGATTTCATCACAAAATGGGACTGCATTATATAGTCCTTAAAGAATCCATCCATCTAACTTGTCTCAGTGACCTCATTTTCAGAACTGGATGATAAAGGGCTCAGAATTTTATACTTAAAAAGAAATGAGACTGCTGAGCTGCCCACACTGCTGTTGAGGCTGTGCACGTGAGCTTTAGCAAGTACTCATCAGTGTTTGGAAAATCACCCTGTGTTCCCGAACTACAACTTAGCTGGCATGGGGAGACCTTTAAGATATGGACATGAGTGGACACTCAGATGTGTCCGTGTGGCCAGTGAGCTCCACTGTGCTATGAAAACTTTCAAATCTGGTCTGACAAGTTACAAACCACAAGCAGAAACAAAAAACTTCTCAAGTCAATGCCCGTTTTGTGCCATGTAAAGTCCAGGTAGGTCGGCCACGGTTAGTTAGGTACAAAATGCACTCCCCTGTCCATACATACACAGCCAGGGCTGGGCCAGGCTGAAGCCAGGAGTCATGAACCCCATCCAGGTCTCCCAGGGCTGTGGCAGGGACCAAAGTACTTGAGCCATCCCCAGCTCCCCATGCTCACATACCCTTGTGATTCCTGTGAGCCTTAAATGACTTTCAAAACACTTACTACGACATCTCCCACCTAACAAGAACCACGGCTGTTAGCACAGTCCTGAGTTAAGGGATTCAGGGAGAGGAGGACAAAGTCATAAGCCTTGAGGCAGTACTGGTCTTGAGGAAGCAGAAGCCATGAGGCGGTGACCAGGGCAAAAGTAAGAGCTGTTCCATTTCCCGGTCTCCTTGAGGACTCACTGTGGGCAATTCAAGTCATTTCAAGACTTCAATTGTGGGATAGTCTGCATATGGATAACACACTGGCAGAGAACAGAGACAACTCAGTAAAAAAGACTGAACATTGCTACGGTCAGAAGGTCCTAGCATAGTCTTTCATCTAATTCAAGACTTTCAATCAGCCTGAGAGGCACCCTGGGTAAAATAACACATGCCCCTTTTAACCTAAGTTATCATGTTTATGAATGTGAAGTGAGTTGCAAATGATAGTGCTCTCTGAGGATGTAAGATGGTAGCAAATTATAAATATTAATAGCCTTTCAAGTCAGATCGCATTATTTCAGTATGAATGAAAGAGAAGAAAAAGAGTATGGATGTGCAATACTGTACTTAAATGGCTGCAATGATCATATTCTTACTATTTTTGTTGTTTCTTCTAAGCTACAAAAGTAGATATTTTGAAATGAAACATGCACCATTTTGCTGTACACATATTACCTTAGCTTGATCAATAGAGTTTAAAAGTGATAATTTAATCTGTTACTTTTGGTTCAAAAAAGTGCCTCCTATCCTCAGTTAAAATTTCCTGAAGGTAGTGAAGGTTGTAGATTCTTTATTGTTAGCCATTATATTTCTGCAGGGTCTGGGAGTATTGCCTAGGGCATAAGCCTGAGTTTTAGAACATAGCTTACCTTAGCTTTAAATCAGTTCTGCCATTCACTGGCTGGTTGACCTTGGTGAAGTTATTTAACCTTTCTGGGTCTCAAATTCCTTGTCTCAAATCTTTCCTAAGAACTAAGTTAGGTAACATAGTAAAGCCAGTTTTAAGGTGTCTGTTCCTTGTAAGTACTCAATAAATGGATAGATGTTATCATTAACCTGACTACAATTTTGAACTGCACAGGACAGATCAAATGACTGCTTTCAAACTTTGTTAATCAATCTAAAGTACTACGTGTAAAGCAAAATGATCCTTAAAATGTGCTTGATTCATTTGAAACTCTCTTCTTAAGTAGCTTAAAATAAACTGCAAAAATAGCAACAATATGGTCATTGCGGCTATTCCAGAATTAAACTGTCCAGAAACGCCAAGTCGATGATGCATTTTGTTGTTCTCTAACATTCTGCATAATCAGTTACCACAAAGTCAAGTTCATTGGTATAATGATGCTGAGGAGTGCTTAACACAAACACTAGCCATTCACAAGACAAATTCAATCCATATCCTCTGGAGTGTATTAATGATGCTTCTTGATACACCTGCAGACAGCATAGCATTAAATTGTACAGTTCAGCGGAAGGCAGCCTTCTGCGCCACATCACTGGTAATAGATTCCCATGAAGAGCTGGCATGCCATCAGTGCTCAGGCACTCCTGGAGCAGGGAAAACAAGCCATGCAAATGTGCCTGCCCCAGTGGTGGGTGTTTATGCCAAGAGGGTGAAACACCCCCTCCACACATGGTTAAACAACTCAGTGTGCAGCCTCACTCTACAGGGCTTCTCTCTTGGCCTGGAAATGTCCTAGCTGGCCTATGCAACTTGAAGAGACAGCCAGAAGCAACCAAACCTGGAGCAGGTCCCAGGCAGGATAATTCATGTGGCACTCCCTGGCTTTTGCTGGCCTATATTTTCATACCTACCATTCTCCCCACACAGAAAACTTCAGCGCAAATGGAGCATGCACAAGCAGGTGTGTGTATCAGACAGAATGGCCGCTTCCTGCCAAAGTGTGCCATTAGGGTGGGAGGTGGCTAGGGGCTGCAGAGGGGTGGTCAATTTTAGGGACTTTGGTATAGGTACAATGCAAACAGATGTAAAATGGGAAGAAGAGGAGCAGGACCTCACCCAAATTTAAATTCCTGTGAAATGTTCTCTCTGTAGTGTCATACATCTAGTAGGATTAGAGTTATCACAACGCAGCCCAGGTGTTCACAGAAGCACCTCCTTACCCTGCAAAGGGGGGATGAATACATGGGACACAAGGGGGTGTCTGGGGGCAGTTGTGTTCTGAGTCCCCACTGGGCTCAGTCTCATGACTGTGCTCTCTTTGTGGAATTCATCATGCTGTAAACCCAGGAGGAGAGAGCATTTTTCTTCATGTAGGTTATCAACTTCAGTTGATATTGGAAAATAAATCCTTCTCTCAAAAGAAATTTTTAATATATATAGGTATATATTTAGGAAAGGAAGGGGATACGTACATCTAGGTACAAAGTCTATTCCACGTTAGAGTATTTTCATAAAAGTGAACATTCAACTGCCTATTAAAGTACATTGAAATTTAAAAGTTGGTTAGCAATAGTCATTGCTTAGGAAGTTACAGTAACAGTTAGAGTGAAATAACAGAATTATTATTGTCAGGTTCCATTTTATAATATACTTCCCGGAACACTCACTTCTCATACATAAGTTATATCCTTTATGGTTTCATTTATGGAGTGTTTGAACTAAGCTGTGACTGTACATGTTTGTCATAACACTCATTGACTGTTTCAACAAAGTATCTTCACTCAGGCATTAATACGATCCACTAGTTTTACTCCATTCGGAATACATCCATGTTCACTTTTTAAAGTCATCTTAAATAAGCTTGCTATTAAATAGAAATGTTTCTAAACTTTAAGATATTAAATTATTTTAAATAAATATGTTATATTTAGGTCTGATTGTATAACCGTCACTTTCTTATAGAAAGTTTGCTAATGGTTTTGAAGTGATTTATTTATATATATGGGTTTTTAGGCAACATGAAATTAAGAGTCAGACAGTGGTCTAGAACTTTTGAACAATCTGATGGGATGGATGACAGCAATCATCAGTTGGCACTCAGAAAACTGAACATTTTACAAGTACTCGATAAATACTTGCTAGTCAATAATTATACCTCAAACTCCCTTAGCCCTTAAATAATAGAATTTTCCAGACACCAGCGTTTTGTTATTTCTCCTTTGTCTTCCCTGAGAGGTATCAACATGGTAACCCCTATCATAAACATATTTCAAGGTTTAAAGCAGTTCTTCGATTAAAAATGTATGTTTGTATTTTATTGGTTAAAAACCAGGGTAAAAACAGCTTATTTAGTGTTTTCAGTACTTACTGACTGGAAATTAAGTTTAGAAATGAGAGTGTGTTTTGCTGCAGAGTCTCGGGACTGTTGGAAGTATTATTTGATGGTGACGTGCACACTGTTCTCAGACAGCAGGTTGTAAGTCAGGTTGCTTTTTGCCAGACTGGAGCTCTGAAGGGGGAGAGGGAGGCTTAAATGCAGGAAGAGAAAAAAGTACCAGTAGGTAAAATGGAAGCAGAATTCTCAGAAGCACAGTCGAAAGACAAGACTGCACAGTGATGCCTTCAAAGTGTTGAGCCAAAGACGAACAAACATGAGAGAGCTTGAGACCAAAAGGCTTTCACTAAAGGAACATCGGAAGGACTTAACTCACTGAAAACAAAGTGAAGAAGTAAAAATGATTCTTGAGCAAAGAAGCTGAAGAATGTATAGATAAAGCTTTAAAAGCTGTCTACTGAAATATTGATATCTAAATTAGTGCATTTTAAAAGCAAGGGAACAAGTTAAACAATTAAAAATGAAGCTGAAGTCAGGAAGGGACTAATCAGAGTTAAAGTTTTCTAAGACTCTTGTATTTTAAGAGATAATAAAAGACTGATTGAATTTAGACTTCTTAACTGCACATGATATGCTCCCAAAGGTGCCCACTTAATAATAAGTACTCTATCTCTTCAGAGCCAGGATGGGGAATTAAATGGAATAAGAAAACAAAAATAATAAATGTGGAAAGTAAGAATAAGGGAAAAAGCAATAAAAGAAAATTGGGCAGGGAAAAGCAACATAACACAGTATAAAGATGTCTGTCTCTCTCTCTCTCTGTCTCTCTCTCTCTCTCTCTCTCTCGTGTGTGTGTGTGTGTGTGTGTGTGTGTATGAGTGATGCCAGTAGGCTAAAACACATCAACTATAAATCATCATATTGAGATTAGAAAGAAGAAGCTAAATTGTTTATGAACCATATCTAAAAAAGGAGGACTCTGAAAGGCTGAATAAGAAAAAATGAAAAGAGACATAATATGCAAATAATAGTTAAAAACTGGGTAAATATATCATGCAACAGGCTTCAAAATAAAAGCCTTCAGAGGGACAGAGGGTGTCACCGTAATAAAAAAATCAACTTGTCAGAACCCCTACATAGCAACTCCAAAGTTGAATGCACTAAATAAAGGATCCTCAAAATATGTGAAGCAGAAATTGACAGAAGTACCGGGTCCCAGTATCATAGAAGGAAATTTTACATACTAATTTCAAAACTTATAATTTAAGCACATAGACACAAGTAAAAATAGAAGTTTCTGGAAACATAATTAACAAATTTGGGGGCTATAGACTGAACAAAGAAAATAAAGGTTACACAGTCTCCTAATACATAAATTATCACTTTCCATGGCAAAAAAATCTTAAAAGTACTTAGAAGTGAAGACAAATAAATAATCCTATAAAGACAAATTTATAAGAGGCAACACAAAGAGAGTTATAGTTTATTTTTATAGTTTAATGCTTAAATTAGAAATGGGTTAATGCTGGAAACCAACAGCTAAACTCAAACTTGAAGAATGAGATAAGAACAAAGCTTAATGAAATAAAATTTGACGTTTAAAAAGGGATGATCAACATAATCCAAAGTTAGTTCCTTGAAAATAGAAAAACTTTTGATCTGGCATTGTGACTTAGAAGTTAATGCTGCCAACTGTAGCGCTGGCATCGCATTTTGGCACCAGTTCAGGTCCTGGCTGCTCTACTTCTGACCCAGCTTTCTGCAAATGGCCTGGGGAAAGCAGCAGAAGATGACCCAAGTGCCTGGTCCCCTGTACCCATCTGGGATACCTGGAGGAAGCTCCTGGCTCCTGGCTTTGGCCTGGCTCAGCCCTGGTTGGTCTGGCCACTAGAGAGTGAACCAGCAGAAGGAAGATTCTCTCTCTCTCTGACTCTGACTTTCAAATAAAGAAGCAAATCTTTAAAAAATAGAAAAAAAATCTTTTAACATAATTGGTTGAGAAAAATGAGAGCACCACACAAAAAATTAAAAACTGGAATAATTATAGGCAGCAGACATTTTAAAACAATGAGAGAACACTAGAGAAAACTTGGTCAACACGTTTGGACCAAGTGTGTGCATGTCGTCAGGAAATGATTCTAAAGTTTTGAAAGCTGTTTTCACTGAGTAGAGAATTCGAGGTTGACGGATTTTTCTTTATTTTAAATATGACACCATACTGTCTTCCGGCTTGCATCACTCCCTATAAGAAATTTGCCTTCAGTTATTTATTTCTTTTTCCCTGTGTGCTTTGGGTCCTTTCCTGTACTGCTTTGAAGCAACGTGCTCATGATGTCACTCAGTATAGTTTCCTTTGGTTTGGGGTTTTGCTTGAGGTTCCTTGTTCTTGGGTTCTGCAGGCTTATCTATCGTGTTTCATCAAATACAATGTGAAGCCATTTTCTCTCATATTTTGTTACTTTTCTACTCTACAGTTTTGAATTCCATTGTTCATATTAGATCACAGTTCACTGATGCTTTCTTCACTTTTTTCAGTCATTGTTTCCTCTGTTTTTCTTTTTGGATAGTTTATATTGCTATTTCTTCAACTTAACTAATCTCATCTTCTATAGCATCTAATCTGCTGTTAGGCCTTTCCAGTATATTTTTAGTTAGAATTTGAGTCTCTACAATCTTTAATGTATACAAAATAATAACTGTTAACTATTCATTCTAGCATCTCTGTCAGTTCTGAATCTGTCTCCATTGATTTACTTTTCCCTTTATTAAGGATTTTATTTCTTTGCATGCCTAGTGAATTTTTATTGGATTCCAGGCAGTGTGAATTGCACCTCCTTAGGTGGAGACAGTTTTATATTCCTATAATACTCTTGAGCTTTGTTCTGGGATGCAGTTGTCTTACCTGGAAACAGTTGTCCTTTTGATATGTTTTAGACTTTGTCAAGTGAAACCAGAACAGCCTTTTTCTAGAGCTAGTTTTGCCCAAATTCTGATGCAATCTCATTTTGGGTGCTGGTACTTGATGCCTTGGATCACATGGTTTTTCACTCTGACTGGCAGGGATATGAACTATTGTTGGTCGCATGTGAGGAAACTGTTTCCTCATCTCCTTTCAAGAAACACTTTCCCCTGGCCCAGGCAGTGTCCATGCGCACATCAACTTACGTGTGCTCAGCTAAGGGACAATTTCTGCAGGGACCAAAGCTTGCTCTCTGAGCAGCTCTCTCCTCTCAGCATTCAGGGCTTTGAACCCAACCCCACCAACTCTGTATCCGCAAGTAATGGAGCCCTACAGTGCCTGAGTTTCCTGTCACGGCACTGAGGCCTGGAAAACCCTATCAGGCAGTAAGATGAGGCCATTGTTGGGGTCCCATTATTTGTGTCCATCTCTCAGATGTACCTGTCCTGCCCTATGTGATGGCCGATATCTTTCATTTTTTTTCTAGTTTTTTTGTTTGTTTCAAGCAGAACACATCATATCCCTGTTACTCCATCTTGGCTGGAAGAAGTCTCTAAATCTTGTGATTTTAAAATGCTAATGGCTAATTAAAATGTGAAGTCTCGTAAGGACTTTGTGAGTGTACACATATGCTTTTTTTTTTTTTTTTTTTGACAGGCAGAGTGGACAGTGAGAGAGAGAGACAGAGAGAAAGGTCTTCCTTTTGCCGTTGGTTCACCCTCCAATGGCCGCCCTGGCCGGTGCGCTGCAGCCGGCGCACCGCGCTGATCCAATGGCAGGAGCCAGGTACTTCTCCTGGTCTCCCATGGGGTGCAGGGCCCAAGCACTTGGGCCATCCTCCACTGCACTCCCTGGCCACAGCAGAGAGCTGGCCTGGAAGAGGGGCAACCGGGACAGAATCCGGCGCCCCGACAGGGAGTAGAACCCGGTGTGCCGGCGCCGCTAGGTGGAGGATTAGCCTAGTGAGCCGCGGCGCCGGCCACACATATGCTCTTAAGACTTTCCTGGATAACAGCTGAGACCCTCAGCCTTGAGGGGTAAATTTCGACCAGTATTCTCAGTGGAAACAAGGAAGAGAGGGTGCAGTTTTTGTGTTCTAAGCAATCTAATAGGTGATTTCTGGAGAAGGTGAGAGAAGAGTGGCACAGGAAATCAGCAAGGGAGGGGGGGAGTGAGAAGGGGAGGACATGTACGCACCACCAAAATCATCATCAGCTCTCTAATACTAAGCCTCAGAGAACTCAGTGAAAAGTATGTGTCTCATAAAGCCCTTCACTTTAACAATGAGATCCTAGTAGCTAGTGTCTGTGAGTCACCATTCAAAGCACTTCACATAGACTTAGTTAATTCCTTGTCAACTTCATGAAGTTGTTGGCAACCCCATTTTACAGATGAAGAAATAGAGTAAGCACATTACCCATGATCCCATAGCTAGAAAATGACATGACTTTAACCCTTCACTACGGATTTAAATCTAGGCTTCTAGATTTAAATCTAGGAAATGCATATTGTAAGGAGCCATGTATGAATTTCAGCAGTGTTTTGCACTAAATTAAACTTATATTTTTCACATCTGCACAAACTCTTTGAAGCCCCCATGTATTTTGTACTGCTAAGACTATCCATCTGATCAAGTTTGGTTCTCTGGTTTGAAGCACACAACATATTACCAACAGAACTATAGATGCTAAGGTGAAGATACTTTTGAAGATAGTTACAAATACTACAAATACAAGGAAAAAGTAAAATCTCAATCAGGTAAAAAGGGCAAAGGCATAGACTCCTGAGAGGTAGATATCACATTGAGAAGCTCATCACTAGCACATTATGGAATGAAGGGTCAAATAATGACCCAATCGTTAAATTAAAATACTTCAACCTATAATAACTTCCATTAAAGTTCTAAATATGGTTTAGAGTGTTTCCATATTAAAAATAATTATTTATTTGAATGATTTTACTCCAGGATAGACCATAGAAAAGATGCTTGGTAGAGGTAGATTTTGTTATACACAAAACTTATTCCTGAGCAGTGCCAGATTAATAAATTAGGAGTTATTTGTACACATTAAATGATCTCCTCACATCCCCAGTGTGCTAAAAGCAATACAACTTCAAATCCGATTTAATCATTTCTGGTTTTTCTTTCAAAATTCTTCCCAGCAAGTACAGGAGTAGAATTAGGTCTCTGATTTCAAAAATAAAGGATTTTGTAGCAATGCTCTTGGAAGCTTCTCGTGCCTCAACAGTAGTCATCCTTTTTGATGATTTTTCCATCCTTAGCCCCAAACATATTCCAATTCCAAGCAGGAGCAGATACATCTATCCTTATGCCATATGTCGTTGTGAGACTCTCACTTTGGTTTAGAATGCACATAAAATATCTGCTGTGAGAGAAGCAACACACAGAAAAATAATGATGGAGAAGATCAGCTGTGAGTACTTCTATTTGGACAGCTTCACGGGCAGCCTTGTGGCTCAGTACTGTTCACAACGCTCCCAACAGCGGAACAATAATAACGCTAACATCATTTCTGAAGGTGCGAATTATGGATTTGGATTCTTTTCCTTTAGATACTCACTATGTGAAAACTCCTCTGCAACCACCACTATCAGTGAGTTTGATAAATGCCACACACAAGCCTTTGATTCACCACTGCCTGCATGGGGTTGGTTTGTTTTTGAAAAGGAGAAGCTGGAAAAGTCATTTGAAAATTCATGGGCTGGTTCACTCGAAAAGATCATAGTTGCTCTTGGATTTGCTATAAAAACTTATGCGAGGGCCGGCGCCGCGGCTCACTAGGCTAAACCTCCACCTAGCGGCGCCGGCACACTGGGTTCTACTCCCTGTCGGGGCGCCGGATTCTGTCCCGGTTGCCCCTCTTCCAGGCCAGCTCTCTGCTGTGACCCAGGAGTGCAGTGGAGGATGGCCCAAGTGCTTGGGCCCTGCACCCCATGGGAGACCAGGAGAAGCACCTGGCTCCTGGCTTCGGATCAGCGCGGTGCGCTGGCTGCAGCACACAGGCTGCAGTGGCCATTGGAGGGTGAACCAACGGCAAAAGGAAGACCTTTCTCTTTGTCTCTCTCTCACTGTCCACTCTGCCTGTAAAAAAAAAATAAAAATAAAAAATAAAAATAAAAACTTCTGCGAGATTGCACATTGCCCTAGGTTTTCCCATCAAATGGCTTTGCTTATTCATAGTCTGAATCACATTTGTTAATCAGGTGAACAGTTATCTTTCTTGTTAAATATTTGAAGAGAAACAAATATATGCCCTGATTGGACATTACACAATGTATAAATATCAAAACATCACATAGTAGCCCATTAAAACGTATAATTTTTATATGCCCGTTATTTTTCTTTTTAAGACTAGGGACAGGTGTTTGGCCCTATGGTTAAGGGGCCACTTTGCTCACCTGCATTCCATAAGTGACTGCCTGGGTTCCAGTCCCAGCTCTGCTCCCAATTCCAGTTTCCTGCTAATGCACACCCTATGAGGAAGCAGCTGATGACTCAAGTACTTGGGTCCCTGCCACTGACTGACATGGGAAACCCGAACTGAGTTCCAGGCTCTTGCCTTCATCCTCACCCAGTCTGGGCTGAGATAAGCACTGAGGGAGTAAACCAGCAGATGAATGAATAAAACACTTCTGTTTCTTTTTGGATGTCACAGCATGCTGCACCTCACACACACACATCTATCAATGCAGACTGCTTTGTAATTGTGTTTCGGGATGTCCTATGTTCTCCCTCCCACCCTCACCTCTAAGTTTAGAGAATAACAACACTTTAAATCTCCAAATAATGGAAATCTTCCAAAGGCGAGCCAAAGTCTGCCATATCACCTTCTTTCCTGTATTAATGGTAGGCCGTCTGATGTCTTTACTGCAGGCTTCAGGGAACTTTTCTCTGTAAAGGGCCAGAGTCCGTATCTGAGGCTTTTCAGGCATTGTTGTCTCTGTGACAATTGCTCAAGTACACACCATGATGCCAAAGGAGCCACAGACAATCTCTGTAGAATAATGGGGATAGCTGTCCCCCCCCCAAAAAAAAAACACATGAAAACAAAACATTTTTTAAAGACACTAAAATTAAATTTCACATCCATCATGTGTCATGAAATAGTATTCTTTTGATATCTCTTCCTCAACCATTTAAAAGGGCAGATACCACTCTTAACTGTGGGCTGCATAAAACCAGGTGGCAGGTGGCTCTTAGCTGTGGGCAGTCGCTTACCTGGAGAGATGGTGAGATGAGATGGTGAGATGGCTCATCTAGGGCCTCTAGTGATGCCTCAGGACGGATCATTCCTTGCTGTGGGGCACTGCCCTGTGTATGGAAGTACATTTAGAAACATCACTGGCTTCTTCCCACCTGATGCCATGTGCACTCACACTCCCCCAGTTGTGACAACTAGAATGTCCCCAGACATCAAAAGACACCCTTCAGTGACAAAACTGCCCAACTGAGAACCGTTGACTGAATATCCTGGAATCTTATGCATCCTACACATGAGAGATGGGGTGTGTGGCTCTGAACAGGGACACTCAACACCGAGACTATCCATACAGTCCTTACGTGTTTCATATAGGAAAGACAACTCTACTGCTGCTCCTCCGCACGCGGAGGAGCCGCACCGGACCGGGCGCTTGTTGTTCCCTTTTTTTACAAGTCCTTTCTATAGTAAAGTAAGAATAAGTAAACAGCAAACTCCCAAAGCAAGAATGAGTAGAGAGAAATGAGAAAGAACGAAGTAACGAACTTCCCCGCGAACTCTCCAACGCACTCTCCAACCAACCCACACCACCATGCCGTCTCTCTCCTCCTATATAGTCCTCTCCACCAATCCCAACTCGGCTGCCCACACGCCGAGCACGCCGCTCTCCTCCAATCAGGAGCAGCTCCTGCAGCTTGTCAAGTTGGTGAGAGGCAGCTGGGTAGAAGCTGTTTACTTCTCTCCCAGCGCCATATTGTGGGAGAGCAGATGCATAGAATAAATCTTAATTCCAGTAACAGTATAGTCCGAATTGCTCCCCACAGATCCCCCTTTCTTTTTATTTTTTGGCGTTGATACGCGCCTGTGTACAGTTCAGTGTGATCTTCATGCTATTGACTCTTGTTTGTCGTGCTACTTCAGAGTTTGTTGAAAAAATGTCCCGTATTCCAAAGATTCCAGGGATTGGTTATTCATTGTTTTCTTCCTCAAATGGAGTTTTCTTCTTCTAGATCTTCTGCTGGCAGGTTTATCAACCGAATTCTTCTCTCAGGGGTCCATATTGGTTGTGCCGCACCCTGTGGAAAAAAACAAACGGCGCCTCGTACTCTTCTGAGTAAGGGGAACGGGCCTTTCCATTGGTTGTCCTGTAAATCCTTCCACATTACCCACTGTATTGATTCCTTATCAACTGATTGAGTATGCATTTCTGCAGGTGTTTTACCGTTCTTTTTCTTGTTCAAAAAATTAATTGTATAAAGAGCTAGGGCCAAGACATCCTTGTTGGATGTGGCTATTTCCCCTATTCCCCCTTTTTGTTTAATTATTAAATTTTTTAAATATAAGTGAGCGCGTTCTACCACAGCTTGCCCCTGTGGATTGTATGGAATACCGGTAATATGGGAGATTCCGAATTCTTTCAAAAATGCAGCAAAACGCTTTGATGTATACGCTGGGCCGTTATCCGTTTTGATCACATGAGGAACTCCCCAGGCTGCAAAAGCCTGCAAGCAGTGTTGGATTACTTGTTGTACTCCTTCTTTATTCATGGCTGTGGCCATAATTACACCTGAGTATGTATCTACAGTGACGTGAACACAGCTTTGTCGCCCAAAAGAGGGGATATGTGTAACGTCCATCTGCCAGATATGTCCTGGTTTAAGGCCACGGGGATTGGCTCCCGCAGGAATCTTTGGAACTATGGTAACAACGCACTTTTCACAGGATCTAATGATATCTTCTGCTTGCTTGCGGGGAATATTAAATTTAAAACTTAAAGTGTGGGTGTTAACATGCCATTTAGAGTGATATTCTTTAGCTTGTTCCAAAGCGGTGCATGCAAGCAAGAATCTTGAATAGTGATCTGCCATCATGTTTCCTCGAGTAAGTGGGCCAGGTAAATTAGAATGAGCTCTTATGTGGCCTATGTAAATAGCATGCTCTCTTTGATTTAATAACCCCTGAATTTCACTTAGATAAGAATAGACTGAGGAGGATTTAAGAATAAGGCACTGTGTAGCGAGCATCTGAACTGCATTCACCACATATGCACTATCAGACAAAATATTCATGGGTGCACTCTCTGCGTAGTACTGTTGCGATAATAGCTAATTCTGCATGTTGTGGAGAAGGGGATGCTGTTAAAACGAAATATCGTTGATTGTTAAATATAGCTGCTCCTGTTCCGCCTTTAGCTCCATCCGTAAATACGGTAACTGCCCCTTGAATTGGATCCCTTCGCACCTTCTGCACCCGTTTTATTGAAACCTGTGTGCAGAAGTTAACAAATGGATGGCGAGGGTAGTGATTGTCAATCTCTATTTGTAGAATGAGAACTATGTATGCCCATTGCCAGCATTCCCTTGTAAAGGCTTCTACTGCCTCTTGAGCAAAGGGAACTACACATCGCTTTGGAGTCTTCCCCGCCATTTCTGTCGCCTTTTTTATTGCTGTTAATATTAAATCAGCCACCGCAATGCCTTGGGTGTATAGTACACGTGGTGCATGTGAATGTGGGTATACAAACAACAAGGGTCCTCCTTGCCAAATGACTGCGAAGGGATACAGCTGTTCCATAAAAATTAATATTTCTAGGGCTTGTTGTGGATCACATCTTTCCATCTGCATTGCTTTAATTTGTTTTTCAATTTTCTGTAACGCCAAGCGGGCTTCTATTGTCAATCTACGAGGGGAATCAAGCTGGGCATCTCCTTCTAAAATATTGAATAATGGCATCATATCTTCGGTACTTAATTTACAATAGGGCCTCAACCAATTTAAATTGCCACATAATTTTTGGAAGTCATTAAGGGTCTGTAACCCATCTATTGCAATTTCAAATTCTAATGGGGTTACCTTTTCAGAAGTTACTTTAAGTCCTAAGTACTGTACTACTTCCCCTTTTTGTATCTTCTCTGGCGCTACTTGTAACCCAACTTTTTCCAAATATAATAGCAGCAGCTTATATGCTTCCATTAGGTGACTTTCACTTTCGGCCGTTATTAACAAGTCATCCATGTAGTGTAAAATTTGTACCTTTGGGCACTGTTGTCGAACCGGCTCTACTGCTTGGTCAACATATAGCTGGCATATGGCAGGACTGTTGGTCATTCCTTGGGGAAGCACCCTCCATTCATATCTTTTGTCGGGACCTTGATGATTAATGGAAGGTACGGTGAAAGCAAACCTCTGAGTGTCTTGTTCATGTAGAGGTATGCTAAAAAAGCAGCCCTTCAGATCGAGTACTATTAGTGGCCAATGCTTTGGGATCATAGTAGGAACCGGGAGTCCGGGTTGCAATGCCCCCATGGGTTGCATCTGCTGATTAACAGCCCGTAAATCATGCAACAACCGGTATTTCCCTGATTTTTTCTTTATCACGAATATTGGCGTATTCCATGGGGAGGTTGATGGTTGCAAATGGCCTGCCTCTAATTGTTGTGATACTATATCATTTACCGCAGCCAACTTTTCCTGGGTAAGGGGCCACTGTGGTATCCACTTTGGCTTGTTGTCCAGCCATGACAATGGCAGCGGCTGCATCTCAGTGGCCCCCACGAAAAACCCGTGTCCTGTCTTTTAAAATCGCCTTTGGGCTGGGCTAGGTCCCTTCTGCCTTCTCTGGAGCCTAATCCTCTCTCCTGATATCCCTTTTTATACATAATACGCCGTCCTGTAGAACTCTCCAATTGATCCTCATTTGTTAACGTCAGTCCCAATTGTTCTAAAATGTCTCTTCCCCATAATGTGATGGGGAGTGCACTAACATAAGGTTGCACATTTCCCTTGTTCCCTTCTTGATCCTGCCAATAAAGCACCTGAGCACTCCTTGATGGTGTCATGGCCGCACCTAGGCCTACTAAAGTATTATCTCCTGGCTGAAGGGGCCATGACTTCGGCCAATCATTTTCCGAAATTATACTTACATCCGCACCTGTGTCTAGCAGGCCCTGAATCGACTTTCCTCTAATGGTTAAGGTCCACAGAGGTCGATCTGCTAGAGATAGGGACAAGGCTGCAAATTTCTCCCCTTGGGGTCCATGAACGTCCTGCGCTCCAATCATGATCAGTATTTGAGCCACAGGTTCTTCTGGCTTGATTTGAATAATACCCTTTGTAGATTGTATTAGCACTTTTAACTTATCAAAAGGTAACTGAATGACTCCGGTGATGACCATTAGGCCTCTCAAAGCATTTGTTTCTTTTCCTACGATTATTCCAAGTCCGTTATGCTCTGCTGAAATTGCTTCTGCCCTCACCTCTATGGCTTGTGGCCCCATTTGAGGTGTTAGTACCGAATATTCGGTGGCTCGTAACTCTGCGCGGTAAATATTTGGTTTTGGGACCGTGGCACCCACCGATTGTTTTGGCCCCGGGGTGCAGGGGCCCACATTCCGTTTTTTTGCTGTTGACCATATACACCTGATCTTCTTATGGGGCCCGGCTCATTTGGCATCCTCTGGGGATTGCCTGCGCTGTTTATTTTAAAGTAACATTCGCTGACCCAATGATTTCCTCTTCTACAGCGTGGGCAAAGGCCTGGTCTTCTCGAGTTCTCTATGCCCTGCCGATCTCGGGCTGGAAATCTGGCCCTACATTCCCTCATTAGATGCCCTTCTCGACCACATCTAAAGCATATACGTCCCCTCATGTTCTGTCTAAATTGTCGGGTTACTGCTACTGCAGCATGTGATCCAGAAACTACATCATCCATGACATCCCTACAGATTTTCAAAAAGGTAGGGATGTCCTTATGCTGCCATGGTCTAAGAGCTTCCCGACATGTTTTATTGGCCTGTTCATACGCCAATCTTTTGACTAAGGGCATTGCTTCTTCCACGGTTTCGAAAATGTTTCCTGCTGCTTCCATTAATCGGTTCACGAAATCAGCGTAAGGTTCGGTAGGGCCCTGTACTATCTTAGTTAGGCTGTGTCTTACTTCTCCTTTTCTGGGTATCACCTTCCAGGCTCTTCTTGCTATCTCTCTCACCTGTAAGAGGACAGCTGTTGGTAATCGGGCCTGCTCATCGGGACAGGCAAATCGCCCTTCTCCATTTAACATTTCCTCATCCCATGCTTGATTCCCTGTTTGATAGTTCTGCTTTGAATATTCTCGCGCAAATTCTTTATAGGCAGCTAGCCACAAGAGGAAGTCACCCCCGCCTAACACCGCCTTTACTAAGTTTCTCCAATCCTCAGGTATTAGGCCTTGCTGCCCGATGTTATCAAGGATTGCCTGAGTGTAACTTGCATGGGGCCCATACAATTGTACTGATTGCTGCAACTCTTTAAGTAATTTATGGTCAAGAGGCGTCCATCCCCTGTTTCCCTGTGGATCCTGAATTACAGGAAACACCTGGCCTGGTTCCCGGTACTGCTCCCAAGCAGGTTTTCTATAAACAGCTCCCCTTTGCTTGTTTTCGGTTCTTGGCCTTTCTAGCTCCTCCTGCATACCTACTCCCTCCATCACTCCTTCTTCCTCCCACTCTTCTTCAATCTCATGGGGAAAAAAGGGGCTTTTCTTTACAGGAGGAAACTTTGGTAGTACCAATGGGCGATACCGGGGTGGTGATTCATCCTTTATGGTTGAATTTGCCAGCCTTGTATGGCCAGGCATCTCTCTCGGGGGCGAGGTTCCCTCCTCAGCTTCCTTCTCCCCCCCATAAGCTTCCTGGCTCTCTAAATCCTTCTTTGATTTTCTTCTCACTTGTTCGTTACAATAGTTGCTCGTCTGGCTGCCCTGCCATAATTCTTCCTGCATTTCACTCCCCTCATTAAGCAACAACTCGATCCCTTCCGTGGGGTTCTGAAGCACCTGATCAACGAGTTGCCACAGCTTCAGCACTTCTATCGGTTCCCCAGCCTCGCGCATTTTCCGTCCCACCTGCCTCCACTGCTGTGGAAACCAGGGGGACGTCTCTACGATTGCTCTTACGAATGCATGAATTTTCCTCCCCCCTCGTTTCCCTTGCTTAGAGGAAAAGCTGCGACGAGGTGGGGAGTAGGAAGAGAGAGAGAGAGAAACCATATTTAGCCCATAGATGATCTTTAGGGAGAAACAGAGGATGGTGCCCAGGAGGAGGAAGAGGTAGCCAGTGGGCAAAGAGTAGCCAAAGAACTCCATTGTCTG
This sequence comes from Oryctolagus cuniculus, assembly GCF_051225735.1. Taxonomy (NCBI): domain Eukaryota; kingdom Metazoa; phylum Chordata; class Mammalia; order Lagomorpha; family Leporidae; genus Oryctolagus; species Oryctolagus cuniculus. Next base: position 175,356,731 of record NC_142869.1, on the reverse strand, counting down.
TACCGTCTGTGACATGTTGGAGCAGTGAGCGTAATGGAAGACCGAGTCTCCCAGACGTTCCCAGTTAATACCTCCTTCCTAGCTTCTAATTTTCTTCCCCCGCGGCTTTTTTCCTAGGTTCTGACTAGCTTTTTACCGGCACTCTTTCCGTCCGGCCTTCCCCTAGGCTCTTTGCTAGTCTCTCTCTCCAGTAATTTCCCACTTCTTCCCGGTCTTTCCCTCCTAGGTTTCCTATCCGAGTCACGGCACCACTTGCTGCTCCTCCGCACGCGGAGGAGCCGCACCGGACCGGGCGCTTGTTGTTCCCTTTTTTTACAAGTCCTTTCTATAGTAAAGTAAGAATAAGTAAACAGCAAACTCCCAAAGCAAGAATGAGTAGAGAGAAATGAGAAAGAACGAAGTAACGAACTTCCCCGCGAACTCTCCAACGCACTCTCCAACCAACCCACACCACCATGCCGTCTCTCTCCTCCTATATAGTCCTCTCCACCAATCCCAACTCGGCTGCCCACACGCCGAGCACGCCGCTCTCCTCCAATCAGGAGCAGCTCCTGCAGCTTGTCAAGTTGGTGAGAGGCAGCTGGGTAGAAGCTGTTTACTTCTCTCCCAGCGCCATATTGTGGGAGAGCAGATGCATAGAATAAATCTTAATTCCAGTAACAGTATAGTCCGAATTGCTCCCCACACTCTACTGACAAGTTAACAGCTGTGGAGGACATATAATACCCAAGGCAAAGCTTCATGTAACTCACATGGTAGGTTAGCGTGGTACCAGAGGGCTTTTTCTTTCTATACCCCTTTCCTATCTGCTTTCTACCTCCTCACACTCACACCATGCAGTATGTACCCAGCTGTAGACTACAGGGATGAATCTAATATTTTAGTAAAGGATTTCACCTGTTCAACCAGGATATCTGAGTGGGGATGGACATAGTCACAGATACATAGTTTATGTTAAATTAAAAGCCTAACTTAATCTATGGAAATTCTCTTCCCACATAAATTTCCATTCTCTCTAAGCTTCCTTATGATGGGTGAATTGTGAGAAGTCAAATCTTATTGTTTTAGATAGTTATTTTGGCCAAAGCAACACAGGAGACGTTGTTCTGACATAATGTCACAAAAGCAGTGTCATCTCTTAGTTTTCAATACCTTTTTTCATCCCCAGCTTTAAATTGTTGGTATCAACAAACTTCTATCCTCACTTTAGAATATAATTTTATAATTTTTATAATTAATCAAAATCAGTTTTTCTGGATTGGTTTTAAAGTCCGTCTTTAGAATATTAGACTATATATTCTTTTAAACTTTTTTATACTTTATTTTTCATGCTAATGTAATATTAATACAAAAAGCACAGATTCTGTGTAGTTCATAGATAGAGTTTTATGATAGTCCCTTCTTCCTTCACACTCTCCCCCCCCCCATCTACCCCTCTCTCTGTCTCTTTCTTCTTTGTTTTAGAGTATTTATTATTAAAAACATTGTTATCAGTCATTCTTTGCAACATTATAAATACCTATGCAGTATCCTGAAACTTTACTGAATTTATTTACCACTTGTAACAACTTTTTAGTGGACTATTTAGTTTTTTCTGGGGACAAAATCATGTCATCTGCTAACATGAATATTTTGGCTTCTTCCTTTCCAATTTTGATTCCATTATTTCTTTCTGTTCCCTAATTGCTCTTGCTAATCCTTCTGATGTTATATTGAATAAGGATGGTAAAGGTGGACATCCTCATCTTATTCCAGATCTGAGATGAAATGTTTTCGGTTTTTTCCCATTCAGTAAGATATTGACTGTGGGTTTGTCATATATAGCCTTTACAGTTTTGAGGTATGTTCCTTCTATCCATAATTTGTTGAGAGTTTTTATCATGAGGCATGCTGAATCTCATCAAGTGCTTTCTTCGCATATATTAAAATGATCGTATGGCTTTTGTTCTTCATTCTGTTGACATGATTTCTGCCATTTATTGATTTGTAACTATTGAGCCACCCTTGCATCATTGAGATAAATTTCACTTGATTTGGGTACATGATCTTTTTGATGTAGTGTTGGATTCAGTTTGCTTATATTTTGTTGAAAGTTTTATATCTATGTTCATCAAGGATGTTGGCCTGTAATTTTCCTCTGTGTTGTGTTTGGATTAGGTAATCCTGACCTCATGAAAAAAGTTTGGCAGATTTCCATCCCTTTCAATATATTAGAATATTTTGAGAAGTATTTGACTTAGTTTCTCTTTAAATGTTTTATGGAATTTTGTTATAAAGCTATTAGGTCCTGAACTTTTCTTTGATGGGACACTTTTAATACTGCTTAAATGTAGTTCCCTTTTATGGCTCTGTTTAAATGGTCTATATGCTCTTGGTTTAATTTCTATATGCTGTATATATCTAAGAATGTATCCATTTATTCAAGGCTTTCCAATTTGTTAGCATATAGTTGTCCATAGTAGTTTCTTTTAATCCTTTGTATTTCTGTCTTATCAGTTATAGTGTCTCTTTTTTCATCTCTAATTTTACTTATTTGAATTTTTAAACAACAACAAAAAAACCCTATTGATCCTTGCTCTTGCCACATGCACTTGGCCAGGAGAGAGTTCTTTAAACAATCATCTCTGTCCCCACATTCTCCAAAACTTCGGTGGGTCTGGTGAAAAGCGTGTCATACCCAATTATGAATCTTTACCTTTCTGAAAATTCCCGTGGATACTTAATCATTTGATATCCCCAGGTAAAAAAAATTGATGATGCTCCTTTTGCCTGAAATACATGATTCCTGGTGAGGGAAGGATAATTTGTTCAGCATGTGTGTTACCTCAGTGCAGCAACGGTGTAAGTATAACTTGTGAAGGGACAGAACAATGTGCTTTGAAAAGGATTTTCAATTTTAGCTTCTGGCTGCTTGGGCTGACCAGACAGTTTTTGCCTTTTGTGAACCTTAGTTTTTAATCCCCGAATTGAAAAGTTGGACTATGTAATTTCTAAAAATCCCTGGGTACAGTTTGTGAAAGCAATCACACAGTATCATCATGTAGCTATTCAAATGTTGGTATCAAGTGGTACCAAAATTCTGAATTAAAAGTTTGGAAGAATTTGTTAGTAAGTTGAAAGTAGCTTTTATGTCTGTGAATTCTTTAGTGTTTCCTAGTTTCCCCTTCTTCCCATAAACTATACACATATGGACCTCTAAAATGTAGGACATAAGAATGAATATAAATGCTAAATCACATAGTTTAACGTATTGACAGATTTAGTGTTATTATGGAAAACTTAGAAATAAACGGGAGTTCACAAACAATTTCTTAAGGAAGTGAACAGTTCAGATTCAAGCACACCAAATATTCTTTGTGTAGACCAGTTCTCCACTGGAGGGAGATTCTGCCCACTAGGGGGCATTTGACAATGACTGGAAACATGGTTGTCATCACAACTTGGGGGGGGGGGGTTGGGTGTGTTGAAAATATTCAATGAATAGAGATCAGGGATGCTACTGAACAACCAACAACACACAGGACAAAGCTCCACAAGGGGTTAAGTGGCCCAAAATGCCAACGTGGAAAGATCCTGGTGTAAACCTGTGAGAGTTTTGATTTCTAGATCCACACTGTTCAGCAGTTTCATATCCTGTCTCCCACTTTCCACCACCACAGAGCGGTAAATGTTAGTAGCGTCCTTGAAACAAGAGTTCTTGGTCTAAGTCTGCTGCACCTATCAAGTTTGACCAAGACAAACTCCATATGCTTGGGGTAGACTGGATCCAACAGAGCAATCGGTGCCACATATCTGGTGTTCTTGATGCCTGAGAAATATTACGCTGCGCACTAACAATGCGAAAGTTCTCATTTCTATTTAGAAAAAAAAAAAACCATGATATTGTACATATGTATCTGTCTGCATCCCTAAAGATGCATCCCGATTTTTATATGGTTATCAGTTTTCAGCCCTCTTTTTCTCTCCCCTCAGAAACTTTCAGCATTGTTGCTTGAGAGCTGGATCCCACAGGCCATCGATACAGTTCTTCCCATTTGGAGGACCACGGAGGAAATTTAAATAAATTCAGAACACTCCATCAGAGTCTCTCCCAGGCCAGGACTGGCACTCTGTTTGCTTGAAATCTTTCTTTCAGAGATAAAAGTGAATGCCCAAAACTAAATGGAGGTAGAATCATTACACATTTTGACTGAATTATCTCGTCAATAAAATATCACCTGGCTAATTGCATCTCATTAGAATTGGCCCAGAATAGAAAATAAACAAGTGCCTTATCCAAGTATTTTAATTTATGTTACACACATACTAACTCCCATTAGTTGACATACACCTTAATTTATTTAAAAATAAAATTCAACAAGCTGTGGATGATTTATTCTGATCTTGTTTTTCCTTTACGTTTTATTGCCAAAATAAATTCCTTCTCATGCAAAGCAGAGTTAGTAAGGTTGGGTTTAATTATAGCATACTTCAGAATATAGTTTCAGATATAAAAAGACTAAACAGTGCACCTAAAACCTAAGCATTTATATTTCTAATTGCATAATCTTCCTGGCCTTCATTTTATCCATCAGAAATAATGAAGAAAAAGTTTTAAATACTTATTTTTATTTTAAATACTTATTTGTAATATTCTTAACTAGATTTTCCAAGAAGAAAACATTATACTTTTCAAAAAATTCAGGTTTCAAAATATGTTTGCTTTCTCTCACATTTAATAGTCTTCTTTGGCAAATGTCTGTGTTTCTAGAAGGGAAAATAGAGATGGGCACATTTTTCCAGTCATTGGATATTGCTTTGAATACTTTGAATACTTCCCACTGGACGTTTGTCTTCCTGTTCATCAATATTCTGGTTTTCCTCCTTCCAAACAGCACGTGGTTGGATAACATTTTCCCTCTTGTATGAATCACAGTATGGCCATGTGACTTGCTTTGGTCTAGGATGTGGGAGCAGAAATCATATGGGTCACCTTTTTGCCAACGTCTTTAAGAGCCAGTGTGCAATTCACCCACCAGGTGAGCCCTTTCTGCACTAGCCATCGCAGTGGACTGCAGCACTCTGGGTGACAGCAGTTCTGCCAGCCTCACCATGCGTCCCAGAGAGGGCATGACGAATACCAAACCCTGTCGTGCTGTGGAAAAACAGCAGGCACAAGAAATAAGCATGCACTGTGTTCAGTCAGAGATGTCAGGGTTGTTTATTCTGCTGCAAACCCCAGCCCATCCTGACTGGTAAACTCCCCTTTCAAGACACTGACTTTCAGTATCATTGCCCTCAAGGAATTAGGGAAAGCCTGAGAAGAGATATTTTTAAAAAATTCTCTATCTGTGCCTCCCAAAGAGTAGCAATAATCCAAGAGTTATTTAATTGAAACCCTCTCAGTGCAAAGTATATTTTGCCAAAGCACTTGTTTACTGCTCTCAGTGATGAAAATTAAAGATCAGGAGCCGGCGCCGTGGCTCACTAGGCTAATCCTCCGCCTAGCGGCGCCGGCACACCGGGTTCTAGTCCCGGTCGGGGCGCCGGATTCTGTCCCGGTTGCCCCTCTTCCAGGCCAGCCCTCTGCTGTGGCCAGGGAGTGCAATGGAGGATGGCCCAGGTGCTTGGGCCCTGCACCCCATGGGGAGACCAGGAAAAGCACCTGGCTCCTGGCTCCTGCCATCGGATCAGCGCGGTGCGCCGGTCGCAGCGCGCTGGCCGCGGCGGCCATTGGAGGGTGAACCAACGGCAAAAGGAAGACCTTTCTCTCTGTCTCTCTCTCTCTCACTATCCACTCTGCCTGTCAAAAAAAAAAAAAAAAAAAAAAAAAAAAAAAAAAAAAAAAGAAAATTAAAGATCAGGAAAAAAAGAAACAAATCCACAGATGCCAACAGTTGTGGAGATCTGGGTTGTCCTCTCATCCATACACCTTGCTTTGCATATGGAGAAGTAGGTTCCCACATGGCTGTGTGAGTTGTCCTTATTTTCACTGTATTTTTCCACAGATATATGCATGAGCCTGGTACGTGTTTAGGGGTGACCCAGGAAGAGTAAAGAGGATCTAAGGCATAGATGGAAACCATGTATACATGTGGTATCTATTTATGTGTTGAGGATTTGTATCACATACAACTTCAACCTCTGAGGTTGCCTCCAGGACACGCATCCCTGAAAGGGCAGGCACATGCCCCAAGCACAGGATAAATGGGAATGCTTTTGGAAGACTTGATGGCCTGAATGCATGTGGGAAAGTGGGTTTGGCGGAGCAAGGCTGCAGGAGCCAGCTGTGGGAAGAGAAAGAAGCGGTGATAGGTCAGGAGAGTGAGCAGAGTGGGAAGTGTGTGGGCAACAATGAAAGGAAAAGATGAATGGAGAAAATGTGTGAGCCGCTCCAAAGCAGGATCCAGGCGTGGGAAAAGCTGCAGGAAGGCAATCAGGGTTGGGCCCAACAGGGCGAGAACAGTAATGGGTATTTTGGCCCAGGTGGCCAGGGCTGGAAGGTATCCAATGAACACCTGAAAGGCAAGGATGCTAGATTATAGCCCAGGAGAAGAATTAAAGCCCTTGATGTCTTTCTCTCATGAGCTGTAGAGGGGGCAGCTTGGAGGGAGGCATTATTGGCTGAATCTTTTGTAACTTACACAGCAAAGGAACATCAGGAAGGGCTAAGGGAGGAGCTGGAAGGAGGTGTGGCCACAGAGACAAAAGTCACCAAGGAAAATTGAGGGCCAGGAGGGCCAGGATACTCACATGATGCCAAGGTCTGGAGAGGCAGGGAGCCCGCAGGATGAAAGGGAACGAGGATGAAGACATGACACTGCCTCTGCACTTTGGGATTATCTTGGTGGATAGTGAAAGCCAAGTTACACAGGCCGGTGGGGAGGGGCAGTGCAGGACGCTGAGCCCTGGTGCATGCTGTCCATTTCAGAACTGTGGGAGGCAGCAGAGGCTCCAGCCCTGGGAGCAGTGGCTTGGCCAGGTGTTTCAGTGAGTGTGTGGTCAGGATGGGTGATCTCTGAAAGCAGAGGGACCACAGCTTAGAAAGACACTCGAATACAATGAATTTCTTACCTGCACCTAAGAATGTATGGTCTGCATCGACATTCTCTCGTTTACCATCCACTGTAAAGTCAGAGAGAAATCACGATGAATTGCAGGGTGAGGTTCCTTTCCTTTGCAGCAGGGACATGTGTGCAAGGAAGAAAACCATCTTGGAGAAGATACAACCCCTGACTCAGGGAGTTGGGGTTGGAGAGCCCAGGTGGGTTAGCATTACAAAGAAAAGCCAGCCGGGGGTAAGACTGGAGGCTAGCAAGGCTTACCTTTTACTCACTGAGGAGGAACAGCCCTTCTCCCACCCGCAGCAGAACCGTTCCAGCATTCTGCATCTCTGTCTCCCAGGCATGAAGCAAAATACCCTCACTTGAAGGAAAAGACAGCTTATGTTTATTTCCAAAAACATTCAAGCTTGGTGGCTGTGTGACTATTATCTCTGGAAACCCTCGGGAATCTTTTGTCAATATGCATGACAAATCCAGTTACCTAATGCAGACCTACTGTGTGCTTAGCACACCTTTGGTTAAACAGCTGTGTCAGTTCTCAAGTTACAGGATGAAGGGTCTTCTGTGAGTTGTACTAGTTATTTCTAGAAAAGAAAACAGAAAATAATCTCCACCTGTCCTTAGCTTATCATTTAGGCTGGCACTTTCTAAACCAAGGGGTCGATGCCTCTGGGGTGGCCACAGACGCAGTATCACAGAGCCACCCCTGTCCACAATGTACATTCCTACATTCCCACCTTAAGCCCATCCGAGAGTTGAAACTTCTCTTTTGTGGCAATAACTTACAGCTGAGGAACATTTTCACAAGGGACTTTATTTTCTTAAGGCAATGTTTCTTAATACGAATTCTCACAAGACTGGGAGAAGTTTTTCCTTTAATATATTCATTCCTCTAGCCCAAGAGCACAACATGTGTGCAAACCTTATTTCTTGCTGCCACCTGGTGGAAACCACATGAGAGTGTTAGGGAGGCAGGAGAGGGGCCAGGATCCCACACGGTGATCAAAGAGCAAGGCTTCTATTAAACTCCCTGGCAGTGAAACAGCAGAGGCTCGGCTCCCTGCCCCGGGACTGTGCAAAATGTCACATGTCGGACGCCTACAGCATTTTCTTCTTCTTTTATCTTTAGACTCCTGTGGTTCTCAGATCTTGAATGTAATTCTTTCTCGAAAATTCTTTAAAATCACAATTTGTTCTTTCTTTCTTACTTTCTCTTTTTGAGATGTACTGAAAGAGGGAAGGAAAGAACAGGCATTTTGTGTAAAGAAGATTGTGTGAAAATTATATTACTTGCTTAATTTCATTAACTCACTGCAATTGCAATTTAATGATATGACAGGTCATTTGTGTTTTACTCATCTGAGTCTCTTGTGCAGAGAAATCATGAGGAGAGGGCTTGGAAGTGCTTTTAGTATGATCATAAAGGATGTGCACTCACATAAAGGAGCAGTCATATACAGAAACGACATTGTTTTGTTTAATAAAGTTTCATTCAAGGCCATTTGGCTGGTTCTTCTATCAAGTGTAATGGGGGAAACAAGCCAGTCCTGATATTAAACACCCCAATGGTCCCTCAAGCCTTTTATTCTGTAATAAGTCAATGCACAGTTTTACAGCATTATGGGTTACTCACAACAGTCATTGAGTCACTCAATTTCAGACCAGTGATAAAACTTTGAGTAATAGGAAGGCAGGGTTGGTGCTCCATGCTCTCTGGGAGGAGATGTCAATAAATTAAAGTTCCCAGGTACACACTCAGTTTGTAGTTAACAGCCATTTCCGAAAGTAATATCTAAGTAAAAGTGGATTATGGCCTACATAGAAGGAAACGTAATTAGAGGTGGTGGAAGCCACCTGTTTCTCTTGGATTACTTATGAAAATACACTGAGATCTGAAAATGCAGTTCAAGTCAGGTATGTCTTTGTTGATGACTATGCCATAAAGTTAAGAACATTTATGAGGAAGATCGCAATTCTTTAGGATCGAGCTCTGTGAATTTTCCTGTTTTTATAAGGATATAACTTGCATTATTAAACATCAGTGCTTTCCAAAATTGCTTTTGATTCTCACAAAAAGGCCTTATAGAATCTTTTTTGTTAAGTATATAATTTGTGTTAATTGGTTAGCCCCTCTGCTCTGTGTGCCACATCCAGGCTAATCTTAAAAGAATGCCAGTGCCTCTTTGGGTCTCAGATGAGAGGATTATTAGCTAATACTGTGATTTCTCACCTTTTAATCAAATTTCTATTCATTTCAGAGTTTAAAAAATTGTGACAACCTGAGACTCTGCTAGGATTAAGCACTTTCTTCAAAAAGAAAGGAACCCTTTCTAGACAGAGTAGCATCTGTGTTCTCCATGTCTGGTCTGTGTTTACCCTGAAGCAGGAGGGCTGCCTGTGCCTCTGTGGGTGCTATGAGAAAGTGGGAGGAGCAAAGGATGAAAGCAAAACAACCAATTATGGAACTGACAGAGCAGATGGAGGGAGGCAGCAGCATGAGGGTGGGGTGAGGGAGATATGCACATCCTAGACTGGCCAGGCACTGGGTGCAGCAGGCTTTCTGCACGGCCTGATGCACGGTCAAGCTCCATGGGTGAGTGCCCACCCCAGGGATGGATGCAGTAGGGGACAATGGAGAGAACGTTAGTGTGCCTTCAGTTTGAACAATTCTCCAGAAATGCCTGCTTACTTTCACATAAGTATTTATTTTATTGTTGTTATTCATAATAAAATTAAACTTGGATATCCTGCAGCCACTACAGTTGGCAGGTCATCCAAGTGCATTTATTTTGGGGTGCTCCATATAAAAGTAGGAGGGGAGGAGGTGTAGAGAAGACTTGCGAGGTCTAAGAGAATTGAGTCTCTCTAACCCTCCTTGGTGTCTCTCACTCATTAGTCACACCCCTTAACATAGGGCACAGGCTAGTCTATTAGCAATTGCAGGAAATTGGGAAAATGTCATCAACTGACTCTGGAAGATACGCACGCCCACATTGGTATCTTCATAGGGTCACACCACACCCACTGTAACTTGAAGCTCTGGACTCACTCTGAAAAATCCAGTGCTAGAGCCCTTTGAAACCACGAACCTGTTAACTCCCTTGGCCACAGGAATCAAGGAGCCACAAGACCCCAAGTTCTGATGACGCTTTTGAGAAAGGAAATAGCCTGACCCAGACAGCCAGTTTCCAACCATACTAAATTTTCAATAAATTGTCTTTCTACTCTTGCATTTACTGAGTTTCTAATGAGTTACTAGCTCTAAGCTTGGGTCTGCCCCTATGAAATCATTAAATAGTGCTCAGAAGGGGTTTAGTTTGTCCAACCAGAAATTTGTCTTAATTGCTTGGATTGTTGAAGGGATCTAAAACTAGGTAGTTATGATGATGAATATTTTAATATCCAAAGAGTGTTACTTCTTAAGGTTTATTTGAAAGAGTTACAGAGAGAAAGAGAGAGGGAGGATAGAGAGCTCTTCCTTCTGCTGGTTTACTCACAAATGGCTGCAATGGCTGGGGCTGAGGCAGGCTGAAGCCAGGAGCCAGGCTCTCTCTCCATGTCTCCCACGTGGGTGGCTGGTTTCTAAGTACCTAGGCCATCATCTGTTGCTTTCCCAGGCACATTAGCAGGGTGCTGGATCATAAGTGGAACAGACAAGACTAGAAGCAGAGCTCATGGGTTGTGGGCAATGCAGGAAGTGACAACTCACTGTGTCATAATGCTGGCCTCTCCAAGGGTTTTTACATAGACCATTTATTTAGAAATAATACTAATTTCTCTTTGTGCTTTCCATAATGCCTATATTTAATGAATTAAACAGTATATATTTGTTTAAATAGAATTATCAACATTTCCCAAATCATCATAGATTATCCTCTATTTGTATAACTAACAATCAAACCTTAGAGATCTAACAGATCAAATTTCCCAAGCACTTAAACATGGATTACAAACTTCTTCCATCAAATGGTTATAAGCAGCGAAATAAAAAAATTCTAATATATAGTTTTCCTAAACATTTTAAATTACTTACAAGTATATAAAACTCTGACAAAAATATTACAAATATTATCAGATTAAAATTGGTTGTGAGGGGCCAATGTTGTGGCACATTAAGTTAAGCCACCACTTCCATCCCAAAGGGCAGTGCTGATTTGAGTTCCAAATTCTCTGCTTCAAATCCAGCTCCTGTTAATGCACAAAAAAAGCAAGCAAGAGATGGCCCAAGTGCTTGGGCCCTGCCACCTACATAGAAGAACTGGATGGAGTTCCAGGCTCCTGGCTGCTGGCCCAGCCCCAGGGGTTACAGCCTTGGGGAAGAGGATTTCTCTCTCTGTCACTGCCCCTACCTCCCTCTCTCTTGATCATTCTGCCTTTCAAGTAAATAAATACATTTAAAAAAAATTGGTCATGAATGTGATAATGTATAAATTTAAATTTTCCCTTTATCCTAATCCTGATGTATGTTTTTTTTCTTTTGCTTTTCCTGGGTTATACTGCTGATATATCAAATATGTTACTGTTTTTGTGGCTTTTTAGAATCAAAAAATATTTCTAGATGGAAAACAACCATCTCAGAGTAGTCAGGGATGACAGGATCTGGGTTAGGAACCAACTGATTGTAGATGAGAACACAGAACCTGGTTCCCAAGGAAATTTAGACCCCATTAGTAATCATCAGATTCACAGTTCATTAGTACCAGAGACCACACTGTGCAGAAAAAATAATGGCAATTTAAGAAGTGATAATGTGGACAGGGGTCTGGAAGGGGAAGTTTAAAGCACAAATTCAACACAAGTACAGGAAGGCAGTGCTTCCATGTAGCCCCAATAATCCTAACAAAATACCTAAATTCCCAAGGGGCTGTAAAACTTGCTTTTATTTTGACAACGATGTTTCCTCATAGTAGATTTGACCAGCATCACAAGTCCTATTTTATCCTCCCATCATTAGGAAATAGAGTATCCCCCTCTTACCTATGCTTCACTTTTTTTTTTTTAATATTTTTTTTGACAGGCAGAGTGGACAGTGAGAGAGAGAGAGACAGAGAGAAAGGTCTTCCTTTTGCCATTGGTTCACCCTCCAATGGCCGCCGCTGGCCAGCGCGCTGCGGCCAGCGCACCGCGCTGATCCGATGGCAGGAGCCAGGTACTTATCCCGGTCTCCCATGGGGTGCAGGGCCCAAGGACTTGGGCCATCCTCCACTGCACTCCCGGGCCACAGCAGAGAGCTGGCCTGGAAGAGGGGCAATCGGGACAGAATCCGTTGCCCTGACCGGGACTAGAACCCGGTGTGCCGGCGCCTCAAGGCAGCGGATTAGCCTAATGAGCCGCGGCGCCGGCCCTATGCTTCACTTTTACAGTTTCAATTCCCCGTGGTTAACTTCAGTCTGAAATATTAAATGGAAAATCCCAGAAGCAATTCATGAGCTGTAAATTGCATGCTGTTCTAAGTAGCATGATGAAATCTAATGCCGTCCCACTCCAGCCTGCATAGGATGCGAGTCATTCCTTTGCCCTTCGTGTCCACACTTGATACACCACCTGCCCATGATCCACTGAGCCATCTCAGTTATCAGATCCACTTCTCACAACATGGCTACGTGGTTATGATTGTTCTGCTTTATTTTTAGCTTTGTAGTTATTCTATCACGGTGCCTACTTTATCAATTAAAGCTCACCACAGCTAGGAATGTACAAGAGAAACAGAGGACTGTAACGTATACTCAATAGGATTCAGCAGCATCTGCTTGGGGTCTTGCCAACCAGCTCTGCAGATAACGGGGGACACCTGTATTGATTTGATCTGTCAGAACACCCCCTTCGGAATTCAAGTATTTTGTTAAGATTATTGGGGTTACATGGAAGCACTGCCTTCTAGTACTTGTTGTGTTGAATCTGTGCTTTAAACTTCCCCTTCCAGACCCCTGTCCACATTATCACTTCTTATTGCCATTATTTTTCCTGCACAGTGTGGTCACTGGTACTAATGAACTATAAGTCTCCAGCCCTGCACAGCCATCGTGTGGGGCTTCAGCTCCTACCTAGTCCTTTCTGCTCTCCTTATAAACTTGCCATCCTAGGGTCATTTGGCTACTGGTTTTGTGCCTGCTGACTAGCTACTACAGAAACTACATAACTTACAGTCAGGAATGTGGATTAGAATACAGAGGAAATGAAATTTCCACATAGGTTAACTTTTTCCCCATGAAACATTGCCCTTCTTTGTAATCAACTACCTTTTATGCCTCTTACGTTAACTTTTTAAAGTATCATTATAAGGCCTGTCCCGTGGCTCACTAGGCTAATCCTCCGCCTTGCAGCGCCGGCACACGGGGTTCTAGTCCCCGTCAGGGCAACGGATTCTGTCCCGATTGCCCCTCTTCCAGGCCAGCTCTCTGCTGTGGCCCGGGAGTGCAGTGCAGGATGGCCCAAGTCCTTGGGCCCTGCACCCCGTGGGAGACCAGGAGAAGCACCTGGCTCCTGCCATCGGATCAATGCGGTGCGCCGACTGCAGCACGCCAGCCGTGGCGGCCATTGGAGGGTGAACCAATGGCAAAAGGAAGACCTTTCTCTCTGTCTCTCTCTCTCACTGTCCACTCTGCCTGTCAAAAAAAAAAAAAAAAAGTATCATTATAAGCTGTGGTCTGTCATGGAATAGACTCAACTTTTTTTGTTCAACCATAATTCATCCTTTTTGAATTCTCTCTGCCTGCCTCGCTGCTCACTCTCTCTCCCTCCTTTCTCATAATCTCAAATCATCAAAACTTAGCCAGCAGGAATTCCTGTAACTTGACTTCATCCTTCTTTTTAGAATTTTATAATGACTTCCCACATTCTTTAAAAAAATGTTTGCCTTTTTTTAATAACAAGATGATCCAGGCTTATTCCAATTTGTTTTTGTTTTATTGCCTGCAAAATATGGAACCAGCTCCTCTCTCCACAAGTAGCAGAGAATAATATTGAAGTCCAAACTCTGGGCACTAGGAGTAACTAAGAGAATTCATGGTTAAGTAAATAATGCTGCTGTTTGATCATATTTACAATGACAGAGATGAGAAAAAAGTTTTTAATGTCATAGGTTCATGATGACTTTTTTCAAATAAAATTACATATTACTGAATTCTACTTTTCTCAGAATATGTGATTGCATTGGCTACTGAGACATTTTTAAATCATTTTTCCTAGCCTTTCTGATTAGAAAAATTACACTGGGAGATTTCTTATACCCAACTCTGTTAGAATCCCAACCCGTGTGTGCCTCACAGAAGGTGTATGTCCCAGTACATATGTACACAAGGGGATTTGTTTGAAGCAGTAGATTGTTTCCACTTACCTAGCACTGATGGTCATTATGTGTTGTATTTTGTTGTCCCACCCCAAATGAGTTAATAAAGCTGTGGCCCTTCATTGATTTTTTTTGTTTATACTTCTGAGTGAGGTACACTTATATAACAATTTATACCTTTTCAACAAATCCCAAAATTACTGGAAGGGATGAAATGATAAAGATCAGAGTGTAAGTACATTAAAAAGACAGTAATCAATCAACAGAAAAAATCGATAGAACTAGAAATTGGTTTTCTGAAAAACAAAAGCAACAAAAATTTAAGTAAATTAAGAAACAAAGAGGGAAGATTCAAATACATCATATATGATAGAGAAGACATTCCACTTAACATCCCAGAAATACAAAGAATCGGAAGAAACTGCTGTGAACAATTATGCACCACCCTACTGGATAACTGAGAAGAAATGGATAAATTCCTAAAAATGTACTGCCTGGTAAGAACTCAGCATGAAGAAATAGAAAGTCTGAGCAGGTCAATAAAAAGTAACAAGACTGAATCCGTAGTAAAAAGTCTCTCATCAAAAAAAAAAAGCTCAGGAGGCCAGCACTGTGGTGCAGTGCTGTGCAGCACTGTGGAGAACAGGATGGAGCTACTGCTGCCTTTGGCTTGGCTCAGCCCTGGCTGTTGCAACCATTAGGGAATGAACCTCCCTCTCCCTCTCCCCTCTCCCCTCTCCCCTCTGCCCTCTGCCCTCTCCCTCTCCCTCTCCCTCTCCCTCTCCCTCTCCCCTCTCCCCTCTCCCCTCTCCTCTCTCCCCTCTCCCTCTCCCTCTTCATATGTGTATGTATTTGTAACTCTGCCTTTCAAATTAATAAGAAAAAGAAAAGCTCAGGACCTGATAATTTTACTGCTGAATTCTACCAAACATTTAAATAACTAATGCAAAAAAAAAAAAAAGAACTAATGCCAGTCCTTTCCAAACGCTTCCAAAAAATTGAAGAGGATGGGATACTTCCAAGCTAATTTATGAGGCCAACATTACCTGAATACAAAAGTCAGACACCAACACTGCAAAAAAAGAAAACTACAGGTAAAATCCCTAATAAGCATAGATGTTAAACCCTCAACAAAATACCAGGAAACAGAATTGAACAGCATTTTTAATGGACAATTTACCATAATCAAGTGTAATTTATCCCAAGGATAAATGATTCCAATGATGATTCAATATACATAAATCAGTAAATGTGATAGATAACCATATGACCAAAATGAAGGACAAACACTATATGACCACCTTAGTAGGGGTAGAAAAGACACTTGACAAGATTGAACTTCCTTTCATGATAAAAGCTTTAGGGCAAGTGTTTAGTGCAATGGCTAAGATGCTGCTTGGGATGTCCACATCTCACATGAGAGTGCTGGGTTGACATCTGGCTCAGCTTCCAGTTCCAGCTTCCTGTGAATGTGCACGCTGGCCGCAGGCGATAGCTCGAGCACTTGATCTCCACCACTCATGTGAAAGACACAGATGGAGTTCTAGGTCGCTGGCTTTTGCATGGCCCAGCCCCAGCTACTGCAAGCCTTTCGGGAATGAAGCAGCAGGTCCAAGATCTCTGCCTATTTGTCTGTCTTTCTCTATTCCTGTGTGTGTGTGTGTATGTGTATGTGTGCGTGTCCCTCTGCCTGTCAAAAAAAATGAAAATTATTTTTAAAAGATAGCAAATTGGGTATAGAAAGTATGTACCTACACACAATAAAGGTCATATATGACAAGTTCAAAGCTAACATACTCAGTAAAAAGTTGAAAGGTTTTTCTCTAAAATCAGAAAGAACCTGAGGATGCCCAGTCTCACCACTTCCATTCCATGAGTACTGAATGTCTTCACCAGAACAATTAAGCAAAACAGACAGAAATGAAAGTCATACAAATTAGAAAGGAAGAAGTTAAACTGCCTCTGTTTGCAGACAATATAATCTTACATAGAGTAAATCCTAAAGACTCCACCAAATACTGTTTGAGTGTTTTTTTAAAGATTTATTTTATTTATTTGACAGGCAGAGTTAGAGACAGAGGTCTTCCATCTGCTGGTTCACTCCCCAGTTGGCTGCAATGTCAGGAGCCGCACTAATCCGAAGCCAGGAGCCAGGAGCTTCTTCCGGGTCCCCCATGTGGGTGCAGGGTCCCAAGGGCTTGGGCCATCTTTTACTGCTTTCCCAGGCCATAGCAGAGAGCTGGATTGGAAGAGGAACAGCCGGGACTATAACCAGCGCCCATATGTGATGCTGGCGCTTCAGGCCAGGGTGTTAACCCTCTGAGCCACAGCGCTGGCCCCTGTTTGAGTTTTTAAAAACATTTACCAAAATAGCAGGATACAAAGTCAGCAATGTTTCTATATAATAACAATGAATTTTCCAAAAAGGAAATCAAGAAACCAATCCCATTTACCATAGCTATAAAAGATAATAAAATACTTAGGAATAAATTCAACCCTCTTCAGTAAATGGTGCTGGGACAGCTAGATATCCACATGGAAAAGAATGAAATTAGACCTTTGTCTTGTATATATACAGAATCAACAAAATGAAGACACAGGGGCAGGCATTAGTCTTGGTATTTAAGGCCCAACTTGAGGGGCCAGTGTTGTGACATGACAGGCTAAGGTGCTGCCTGCAAGGCCGGCATCCCATCTGGCTGCTCCACTTCTGATCCAGCTCCCTGCTAATACACCAGGGAAAGCAGTGGAAGATGCCTCAAGTTCTTGGACCCCTGTACCCGTGTGGGAAACCAGGATGAAGCTCCTAACTCCTGGCTTCCGCCTGACCTAGCCCCAGCTGCTGTGGCCATTTGGGGAGTGAACTAGCAGATGGAAGATTCTCTCTCTCTCTCTCTCTCTCTCTCTCTCTCTCTCTCCCTTTCCAATAAAGTGAAATGCATTTTAAAAAAAAATCCAGCTTCATAACCCCACATTCCGTGTTAGTCTAATCCACTCCCAATTCCAGCTTCCTGCTACTGTGTACTCTGGGAGGAAGCAGGCGTTAGTTCAAGAAGTTGGGTACCTGTCATCCACATGAGTGATCTGAATTGAATTCCTAAATCCAGGATTCAACCTGACCCATCCCTAGCTGTGGCAGGTATTTGGGTAGTAACACTGTGAGTTGGAGATTCTCTCTCTCTCTCTCTCTCTCTCTCTAATAAATAAAAATTAATTAACTCAAATGAAGATACATATATGGCTAATAGGGTATATAAAAAATTCTGAAACTTGCTAAAAATCATCAGGAAAATACAAATTAAAACCACAGTGAGTACTACTTTATATCAGTTATAATGGCTAGCATCAAAAAAGACAAAAGATAAGTGTTGGTGAGAATATATGGAGAAAAGGGACTACTTATACATGATTGTTGGGGATATAAATTAATACAACCATTATGGAAAACAGTATGGAGTTTCCTGAAAAAATTAAAAATAGAACTACAATATGACCCAATCCCACTCCTGGGTATATATCCAGGAGAAATGTAGTCAGTGGGTTAGAGACATCTGCACTCCCGTGTTTGGTGCAACAGTATCCATAGTAGCCTAAGCATGGAATCAATCTAAGTGTCCATCAATGTATGAATGGATTTTTAAAATGTGCCATATGGTGTATTACTGAGCCCGGCTATTTGCACACCAAGAATGAACCTGGAGGAGATTATATTGTGAAATAATACAGGCACAGAAAGATAAACATGGCATGATTTCACTTTTGTGTGGAATGTAAAGAAGTTGAAATCATAGAAACAAACAGTACAGTGGTGGTTCAGAGGCTGGAGAGTGCTGGGATTGGAGAGGTTTTAGTCAAAAGACACAAAATTGGGGCCAGCGCTAAGGTGCAGTGGGTTAAAGTACGGTCACAAGGGTTGGCATCCCATAGGGGCGCCAGTTCAAATCCTGGCTGCTCCATTTAGGATCCAGCTCCCTGCTAATGTACCTGGGAAAGCAGTGGCAGGTGGTTCAAGTCGTTGGGCCCCTGCACCAACATGGGAGACCCAAAAGAAGCTCCTGGCTCCTGGCTTCAGCCTGTTCCAGCTCTGGCCACTGCTGCCATTTGGGAAGTGAACCTGCAGATGGAAGATCTCTCTCTCCCTCTTTCTCCTTCTCTCTCCCTCACTCTCCCTCTCTCTCTCCTCTGTAACTCTGACTT
Organism: Oryctolagus cuniculus; assembly: GCF_051225735.1. Lineage (NCBI taxonomy): Eukaryota > Metazoa > Chordata > Mammalia > Lagomorpha > Leporidae > Oryctolagus > Oryctolagus cuniculus. The sequence goes on along the minus strand of NC_142869.1, from coordinate 175,338,203 downwards.
CCAAATAAAATAATAAATAAATCCTTAAAAAAGATACAAAATTTCAGCTAGACAAGAGGAATAAGTTCAAGAGATGCACTGCACAGCAGTGACTGTAGTTAACAATGAAATGTTATCTATATAAAACTGGCTGAGGGAAAATTTTAAGTGTTTTCACTAAAAAAACAAGTATGTGAAGTAATGCATATGTTAAATCGCCTGAGTTAGCATTCCACAATACACACGTGTGTGCATATATACATATATGTGTATACATACAATTATATGTGCACAATTACATATATGCACATAAATGTATATAGGTACACTCATAAATATTATATGTGTTTTGATAAGTAAAAATTATGAATGTATAAAAATTATATAAGTGGACTTATATATGTACAATTATGTAAGTATCATTTTTAGGATTTTTTAACTTTTATTTAATGAATATAAATTTCCAAAGTACAGCCTATAATTTTTACTTGTCAAAACACATTCTTATTATTCATTTATTTAGAGCAGAAATTTCTCTTTCAATGGTTTAGTTCAAAATGCCCTCAAGGGCTAAGGTTAAGCCAGGCCAAAGTTGAGAGCTGGAAAATCCATCCAGGTCTCCCACATGAGGGGCAGGACCCCAGCACCTGGGTCATCACTAGGATCTACACTAGCAGAGCTGACGGCAGAGCCAGTGCCAGGAATTGAACCAAAGCACTCCAAGGTAGGACACAGCGTCTTAACCACTGGGCCAAATGATTGCCCCTTTAATTAAAAAATGGAATGTTACTTTTCCATAACTTCTCTTTGGAATAGTGCCCTTGTTCTCAAAATTGACAAGCCATGAATTGAGGATGAAGTTATGTGATTTTGCATATGTGGTTCAGAGAAGGTAATACATACAAAACAAAAGCAGGATGTGTAAAAAAGAATTTTCTTTAGATTAAATAAAGTAAGAAATAGAAGTGCTTTCTCTTCTAAGGGAACATTGATATTTAAAGAAACAGAAAGGAACAAAGTTGGAAAGGGTTCGTTCTCCACCGTTTTTATGGTTTTCATCTTAAATGATTTTAACTCATCCCATTTGTTGGCATGTCTGTTGCATCTCACTTTGAATTGTTTCCACCGAACATCTCCATGGATCTGAGACACTACAAGCAAAGGAGAAAGTCTGAGCTAACTGGTGGGGAGGTGATGCATTATGGACACAGTGGAAGTAAAAGACTAGGCTTAAAGGCCCGGGATCCAGATCAGACAATTGCCCTCAGGTTCCAGAGACATAAAAATGAAGCATTTACATTTATCAGGTAGGAGGTAATTTGCTGAGATCCTACCACAAATTCAAAAGAAACGAGGCATAGGGGTTTCACATGGCAGTTAAGACACAACTGTGGATGCACACCTCCCACCTTAGAGTGTCTGGGTTCAAGCTCTAGCTCCAGCTCCTGATTCTGGATTTCTGCTGATGCACACCCTAGGAGGAGCAGGTGATAACTGCTTGGGTCCTTGCCTCCCACATGGGAAGCCTGGGTGGAGTTCCCAGCCCCGGGCTTCTGCCTCGCCCAGCCCCAACCATTGCTGGGATTTTGGAGTGAGCCAGCAGATTGGGGAGTTTCTGTCTGTCTGTCATCCATCTCTTGCTGTTTCTCTGCCTTTCAAATAAAGAAAATAAATAAACAAAAGATGCAGATGGATGCAGACATGTTAATAATCCCATCATGGCCTGGGAGTCTTAGTTTGCTAATATTTAACTGAAAATAGTACATGCACAAGAAAAACACAGTAAACTTGCACAGGCTCTGCTCTGGACCTGGAGACCCGGTCAGCTTAACTTCCTTGGGAAAATGGTTTTCCTAATTCTCACACGACATCTGCTTAAATACTGACCAATGAAAGCAAATGCTGTATTGTGTTTGACAGGAGAAGAATGTCCTTATTTTCCATTTAGCTTGGTGAACACAGACAGCATCCATCCACAAAGGAAATGCATCAGGTGTTTCCATCTTAACGAATGGCACAGTTCCAAGAAGGCAACGAGCCAGGAGAGCGCTACAGCCTCCCTGAAAAAAAAAATGGGGAAACTCATTGTGCTTTGCACTTGGCTTGGAAGGCTGAAAGCACAGGCAGGTGGTCTCCACAGAGGCTGCAAATCAAGAACACGTTGGAGCTCAAGAGAAGGCTGAGTGCACACGGAGTGAGCCAGCGACCCCTGCTCTCACGAGGCACTGAGGCCTCACCGCCCAGCCCCAAATCCAACAGCTGCAAGAAAAGAACTTTCAGAACATTTCACTGTGGTTTAAAAATTCTTCACTGCAAGTACGCCCAGCTATGTTCTCTTGATGTACCTCCAATTTCTCAAGAAGGCATAAACTGGCCATGCTGGGGCTGCTACTTCCCTGTGTGCTTTGATTAACACAGGGAGAAGAGAACAACAGAAGGCAGATTCAGTCCCTGCTGATGAAAGAGCTTGTTCAAGAGCCTGTGAATGATTTATTAGATATGCAAAGAGGGTCGCAAAGAAGAAAGACTCGCAGTATCAATTTTTTAAAAATCAAGCTCCGTTTCATGTGTCCACCTCCTGACAACACAGATAAACAGGTTAATTGATAATACTCCACATCTTCTTAAACTCAGCAATTTGTTCCAGTTATCATACTTTCTAAATAGAATAAAACACGGTGACACTCATTAATAACATACATGGTGTTTAGATAAAAAAAAATAAGTAGCACAGTCTACATGCTTCAAATACAAAGATGGAGGGTGTATGAACGGCAATGCTGGGTAGCTTTTTTGATGAAGCATTTTCCAGACTGGGATATCTTAGAGCTCCGTTAGGAAAAGAAGAAAAAGGAGAAGCCGAAGTTAAGTCCTGTGGTCAAGCGTGCACACCAACACCCATGATCTACTGCTTTCACAGAGTCTCTAGGCACCCTGGGTCTTGCTGGAGAGACACTTGGTTAACATTCTTCAATCTAGCATTTCTTATAAGTAAGTGACTACAAACACCTTTGTTGATATGCTAACCATTGGCATCTCCCAGGAATTAGTATTCTATGGAACATATTTAGTAAATAAAAAAATCTAACCAAACTATATACAGTGGGAAGAGTTCCAATGTCATGTGGCCTTTAACAGCTAATACATTTGAAAGACGTCCAGCATAAAAGGGAAAGTGAGATGTCAGGAACCCTGGGCCCTGGGTTCTGCCCTCTTGTTCATGCCTGGATTTCACGGGTGACGCAGAGACGAGCTCACCTGACCCAACTGATCAGCTCGACAAGTGGGTAGGAGAATGCAGGTGGGCTGCCTGATGCCCATCAATAGCTCCCATTCTCCATCTGGAGACAGTCACTGGAAATGTGTGTAGTAAAAATGCTTTCAATAAGATTATTTTAATTACACAGAAACTGGTTGTGGAGGGAAATGATTGAAAGTGCAGAGTTTGGATTCAGATAGACTTTCTCTGCGAAGGAATCCCTCTAAGTCTCAGCCACCTCAGCTGCACAGGGGAATAATAACAGCACCTTATGGGGGAGCTGGCTGAGTATGAAACTCAGAGAAATGCATGACTGCCTAGCACAGTGAATGACACACAGAAAACTGCTGATAAATATTGGCTGTTGTCCCATGTCATCACTTTCCTTACAAACGAAGATGAAAATGTCTCTTGCAGATGGGGGGAGTAATGAGTATGCCCACAAGATCTGTAGCTGGTGGAGCTCACTGGGTTGTGCTTAGAGAGCCCTCCAGGTGGCTGTGTGGACCATGACCTGCAAGGGCAGGAGTAGAGCCAAAGAGATGAGAGTAAGGGGGACAGAGAACAGGCCAGGACCTGAGTGACATTTGAGCTGGAATCCACAGGTTGGCACCTGATTTTACATAGGCATGCAAGGTATGGCTCAGACTAGACCCTACAGCATTATAGTGTGAATAGGATGCCACCGAGAGAAGCCAGCGTGGGGATACCGCGTTTGGTGTTGCTCTGTTATAAGCTCTGCAGCCTGACCCACTGGCAGGCCCTGGGGCATTTGGGCACCAGTTCTAGTAGAAGTGGGGTTGGAAGTCTGCGCTGGAGGCATGGATGGGATTACTAAATGGAAAACAGAGATCCCGCCGAGAGAGAATACCCATCCACAGACAAAAGGGCAGAGTGGCAGGCCGGGGCCCTGAGGAATGGAAGGCTGTAGAAAGGGGTCTGAGGCTGCCACCACTGAGCTGGACTAAGGCTAACGTGGCAAGAAGAGAACCAAAGATACTGCGCCCCGAGCTTGGGTAAACAGAGAAATCAAGGATAAAGGCCGCGGGCCAAGCCTCTGAATGCCCTCCCTCCCGCACCAAGGACTAAGCCCGAGGTCTCACTCCCCGCGGAGGACCAGGGAGAAGCCAGCTTGGCGGCCACTGTGCAGCCTCGGCTGCGGGAGGCGGCCGTGTCCTTCTGCATCAAAGCCCATGAGCCGGCTGGGCTCAGTGTCTGCGGGGTTCGCCAAGCCCTCCCTGCTCATCCAAACCTAAATGGGGAGCGAGGCGCGAAGCCTTGGCAGACGCTGTGCGCTGTCCTTGGGAAGCCTCTGATCTGGCTGCACCAGCGACAAGAAGGAATGTCATGTTTACCCTCCAAAAAGTGCGAAGTAACGCAGCTTCCACAATTAGCCAGGCTGCTCGTAAGCGATCCCAGAGGGACGCAGACTCCAAAACTGAGTTTACAAAGCGTCCGTGGAATAGATGATCTGCATCGAGAACAGCTGAGACGCGCGTTGAAAGGCTGCGATTCCTGGGCTCAGGACAGAGTGATCCGAAATAGCTGGGCTGGGGCTCGGCGAGCTGCACTTTAGCAAGCCCTGCAAATGATGCTAATGCTAACCAAAGTGTGCGAGCCATTGATTTCGCAAAAGAGTAGAGTATCAGACTGAAATGTGCAGAAAAGAGCACCACCTGGGAGACATAATCCACAGGAAAGCCTACGTTTTGACTCATGGTGAATAATCCTTAGCAGGACTGCTATGCTTTGCGAAGACTAATCAAGCCTGGTCTCTCCGTTTCCAAATGATTTCCGTGAAGCTGTGCCCCCTTCCTGCTCCGACTTTCTGATTAATACACAGCGGAATGCTTGATAGTACTTCAAGCGTGCGAAGCAGAGCAGGAGCAAATTTCCCGTGCATTTTCTTCAAAGAAAGATAGTTTGAAATCTAGTATTAAAAGGAAAAGTCACGAAATAGTTTAACCTTTTTTCATAGGAAGCAGTGAGTTGTTTTTGCACTGTTATTTTTATTAAGCACTTTTCAATTTATACTTCATTTTCCTCGAGGATAAAAATTGACCCTCTTTTCCACTTGAAAATATCAGTATCAAAATTCATTGTCACAGGAAACTTTAGGATTATCTGATTTCCATTAGAGGAGAAATGGCAACAATTTATGTTCCACTATGTTATCCTAACCTTGTCTCCTCGTTTATCAAGATTCCTAAACTGAACATCTTTCTACATGGATCTGCGTATGCTGGTAGTGAAATGGAAATTGTGGCTGAAAAGGTTACTACCAGATAATTATTATAGGATATATATGGACTATGGCTATACAGATAATTTGGGTATTATTTAGCCATAAGCAAGAATGAAATATTGGCATTTGCAGCAAAATGGATAGAAGTGAAGACTATTATGCCAAATGAAACAAACCAGACACAGAAAGACAAATGCCACATGTTCCCTTTCATCTATAGACGTTTTTTAAAAAGTCCATCTGAACTTAGAATAGTAATTCCTAGAGGCTAAGAAGGATGCAGGGAGGTGAAATAGAGTGAGGTTGCACAATGGATACCAAACGTTGCATGGTACCCTCCTAAGTGCACAGATATTACATGCTAACCAAACCTTTTGAAAATAAATATAGACCATAGATATTGATATAGTCACCCCCACTCTTTGTTGATACTCAAAATCGTACCTTTGGAGACTCATTAATTTGGATCTTAAAGGCATTTCAATCTTCAAGAAACCCTCATTAAAATAATTTTAAAAATAGGAGCAAGTATTCATTAATTCACTATCTGCCACCCTCCTAGGAAGGTTTGGTTGATAAATAGGTGACAGCAGCCTGGAGACAGGTGAAGCTGGAGGCACATCAAGGGAATGAGGGCTGTGAGAGGCAGAAGAGCATGCAAAGCAAACAGCACCTCTCACATTCCCCAAGACCCCAGGGGAGGTTCTCCCTTCATAGGACAGCCAGTGCTCAGAAGGCAAGCCAAACCGCCAAGGACTTATCCTCACTGAACACCGAGGCACACACCATACCAACACCCTGCCCTCCTGGAAAAGGTCAAGATCGTAATAGGACTAAAGTAATCCTTAGCCAACAGAGGACCAATCTGGTCCAATGCCTGACCTTCCTTTAATATGAAGCTACTGGTGATAACAAAGCTGGAGAATGCCATCCGCTGGCCAGATCCATGCTCCAAGAATTCAGAGCAGAGTTGCAAGCTACAGATCAATGGTTGATCATGATAAAATGTCTTCATGAGATATTGCAGCATGACCTTGATTCATATGGGAAAATTAAAATCTTGTCACATGATCCATGGACACCTGGATTGAACACATTGTGCTCAATTGCACATTTTCAGACAACTTTTTATGAGTCCAGGGCATTAGGAAGCTGAACCATCCCAATCAATTCAGAACAACTGGCCTCTCTAGCAGTTACACTCTACCTAAGAGCTGCTAAGCCCCTCTCAGTGTGTCACATGCAACCAGAAAATGTATGATTTAAACTCAGCTTGATGTCATTTGAAAAAAATAAGCAGGTGCTTTTGGGAAGGTATATCAGAGATTTTGAAATAAAAAATTCATAACAATATCTTGAGTGTTTTATCACATGAGATCATTTTTAAGCTACTTTTTCTAAACTGTATTAAATATTACTGATATAACAACAAGGAGCAACTGGTCAACCAGCAACTCTATCTCTGTGGAAATTAGCCTTTAGACATCTTCCTTTCCTGCTAGATGCACAGCTCCTAAATGGGTGGACCCAAGGTGGTAGGTTTCATTCATTCAACAATGTCTAGTGAGTCTAGGTGCCAGAAACAGTGAAGAAAGAAGCAAAGTGATTAGACATGTGCGGGTTACAGGCTAGTTCAAAATAAATAAGCCATGTATAAATAATGTATAAATAAACTTATGTATGAATAAATGTATAAATAAACTTGAAAATACATCAAACAAAAATGAAATTGATGTGTGACTGAGAGTGACTTCAGAATTTCTTCTTTGAGTAGCTGGCCTTGGCTCTTAGTGCTGCTCAAAGTTGACCATGCAGCCTATGGGTGTCATTCTAGGCAGAAGGAGCAGATCCTGAGGCCAGAACAAGCTTGAGACTTTGAGGAATGGAAAGAATATTGGTGTGCCTGTGGTCCAGAGAGCAAAAGGGCAAGCAGAGTAGGGTGAAATCAGAAGCAGAGTCAGAACTAGGAGATCATCGGATGCTATAACGTCTATGAAGTCCAGGGCTGTGCCTGACATATGGTAGGTTCTTAGTGAAGGTATGAGACACAGCGTGGCGACTGTCTTCCCCCAGGACTCCTGTGCCTTTCAGAAAACTCTTCTGAATTTCCATTAACTGAAATTTGAATAGAAGGATCAAGTACCATTTTCAGGTGCACTTTTGGCACCAGGAATGCCCAGAACACAAGGCTCAGAATGCTACAGCGGCACCAGTTTCCAGTGTGCCTTGGCCATCAGTGCCATAAGAGTGTTTTCTAATAGACAAGGATGGGGAATGGGAAGGGTGGAGAATTGCTTAAAGAAAGGAATGAGGGGGCCTGCACCATGGCTCACTTGATTAATCCTCCACCTGTGGCACTGGCATCCCATATGGGCTCTGGGTTCCAGTCCTGGTTGCTCCTCTTCCAGTCCAGCTCTCTGCTGTGGCCCAGGAGGGCAGCGGAGGATGTCCCAGGTGCTTGGGCCCCTGCACTCTCATGGGAGCCCAGGAAGAAGCACCTGGCTCCTGGCTTCGGAGCAGTGTAGCTCTGGCCATAGCGGCCATTTTGGTGGTGAACCAATAGAAAGAAGACCTTTCTCTCTGTCTCTCTCTCACTAACTCTGTCAAATAAATAAAAAAAGAAAGGAATGACAGCAGCATTTTTTATGGAAAGAGCCCTGGTGTTACAGCCATGAGACCTAAGCTTAAAATGAAAATTAAGTGTTCAAACTAACCTTTTTTTTTCTATTTTAAAATTTTATTTAAGGAATACAAATTTCATGTATTTAATATATACAAATCTGGGGACATGGTGATTCTTCCTCCCATCTCCCTCCCTCCCATAATCCCACTCTTCTTCCTCCTCCCTCTCCTTGTCCCATTCTTATTTTGTACAAAGTTCAGTTTTCAGTTAATTTTATACTCATAAGATTAACCCCACACTAAGAGAGTTTGCTGAATAGTAAAAAGAAAAAAGAAAAAACAGAAACAAGATAAACATTGTTCCTCAACAGTCAAGACAAGAGATGTTCAAAGAAATCACATCTCAAGGTGTCAGTTTTGCTCCTATAGATTACATTTTATGTACTATATTAGTTACCACAGATCAGAGAGACCATATGGTATTTGTCTTTTTGTGACTGGCTTATTTTACTGAGTATAATGGTTTCAAGTTGCATCCATTTTCTTGCAAATGACAGGACTTCTTTTTTTTACTGCTGTGTAGTATTCCATAGTGTATATATACCAGAATTTCTTTATCCAGTCTTCAGTGGATATCTGAGTTGATTCCGTATCTTAGCTATTGTAAATTGAGCTGAAGTGAACATGGGGGTACAGGTCAGTCTTCCACATGCTGATTTCATTTCCTTTGGATAAATTCCCAGGAGTGGGATGGCTGGGTCATATGGTATGTCTCCATTCAGCTTTCTGAGATATCTCCATACTATCCCCCACAGTGGCTGTACCACTTTGTGTTTCCACCAAGAGTGGGTTAGGGTACCTTTCTCCTATACAATAACCTTTTTGTGACTCAGTTTCCTCAAATGAAAAATGGGGATGATAACACTTCAAGGGAGGTGAGGATTAACTGAGATAAAACTGCTTAGAACACGGAAAGGGCTGGATAGATTTTCTTTTAATTTTTTGACAGGCAGAGTGGACAGTGAGAGAGAGAGACAGAGAGAAAGGTCTTCCTTTGCCGTTAGTTCCCCTCCAATGGCCGCCTCGGCCAGCGCGCTGCAGCCAGTGCACCGTGCTGATCCGATGGCAGGAGCCAGGTGCTTCTCCTGGTCTCCCGTGGTGTGTAGGGCCCAAGCACTTGGGCCATCCTCCACTGCACTCCCTGGCCACAGCAGAGAGCTGGCCTGGAAGAGGGGCAACCGGGACAGAATCCGGCGCTCCGACCGGGACTAGAACCCGGTGTGCCGGCGCCACAAGGCGGAGGATTAGCCTAGTGAGCCATGGTGCCGGCTTTAAAAGTTTTACAAGTCACCAAGGCCACTGAAGCACCAAACCAAAGTGGGGTGTGTGTGTGTGTGCATGCACACGTGGTATTCTACTTGAGATGGAAGGTGAAAGATTAAGGAGAAAGTCAAGTGGATTGAAATCAGCAATAAAGCGACCATTCTCCAATACTAAATGTACTTGAAATTTATTCCCCTGCATCTGTAGGTAAATGTCCTTCTGTTCTAGAAACAATAAATCCCCATAAACTTCCCATAAAGTTTTGCAGAGGTGAAATGTGAGATTGGTTCCGTCAGAATCTATTCGGCGCTTTGTTTGTGCACCTTCCCATCTGAATTTTAAAGCCCTCGTTCTTTCTCTGGAGCCCCTAGCCCAGGAAAAGGTCAGAATGCAACATGTTTCAAAGCTGCTGTGCTCTGGGCGGCTGCCAGACTGTTGGAAATAATTGCTTTCAAAACCCAGATTATGCCACCATCTACTCAGTTGCAAATTAGCATAACCTACAGCACCATGCTGTGGCAGTTGGAACTTTAGCTTTTGCTTTTTGTTATCATCTAAATTCACTTTTAAACATATTGGGATGCTCCAGCAGCTCAATTCTGAACATGCAATCTTCCCCGTTGCTCTCAGTAACCTCAAAGGCAAGACAAAGAGACCAAAACTCCATTTTACACCTTGAAATGTCAAAGCGGGAATTATGAGTCTAATCAGAAATCGGCCATCCCGAATTTCATTGTAATAATTTATTTGATAGTTCATTATCCAGATGTGTACTTTTATACCACATCATGCTCGGTAAACATGAAGTGAGTTTCTACCATTGGGTCTGCAGTACCTCTTTATGCAGAGGAAAGCTGCGTGGTGGCCCACACAGACCCTCAGAGCAGTTTGCACAGCTTCCCGGGTCTACCGCACCCTGGAAGCCATCCTCAAGCAACGTCTCCTGGTGAGCACACTGCTCCTTATTCAAGACAGTCCCACAACCAGTTGCCACACAGGCCATCTGTTCTTTCCTTGTACAAATTCTCAGCATCCCACGAAACTGACACTGATCTATGTCAACTTGCTGGCTATCATGTAGTCTGCCTTGTATCTGCTTGGGCATGTAACACAAAGTGTGAAGACTCTTCAGTCATGTACAGTCTTAGTAATTGAGACTAGTTGCACCTAACCACAGACCAGTGTATGTTCTTTGTAGTCACTTTGAACTCCATTTTTTCCATCTTTACCCCCAGGGTGCTCTGTATCACAGGGCAGAAGCAGCAACAAAGGAGAACAAAAGCAAAATGGAATCCATTTTGATGCACTATTTATTTTTCTATCATAAATTATTTTCACTAAGCAGCCCTATGGAATTTGTTTTCAGGCACTCTTTTGACAGTATTCTCTGCTTCCAGAGGATATGTGATTTGTAAAGAAACTGAAGCACATAAGAAAAATTCCAGATCAACTCCCTCACCCTGACATTCATAGAAGTCTCTGTTATTTTTCTGTTATTGTGGATAAATACAGGCTTTTTAAATCTTTTTAATAGTTATTTTATATTTTGAAATGCTTCTGAGTGATGGTGTTCCTTTAAGTCATTACAGCAGGGGTGGGCGTTTGTCTCAGCAGTGAAGTCACCACTTAGGACGCCCGCATCCCATATCAGAGATCTGGGTTCAGCTCCTGGGCTCTTTCTGATTCTAGCTTCCTGCTAATGTGTACCCTAGAAAGCATCAAGTAACAGCTCGAATGGTTGGATCCTTGACAGCCTTGTGGGAGACCATGATTGAGTTCCAGGCTTCTGTTTTCAGCCTGGCCCAGCCCAGGTTGTTGTGGGCACTTGTGAAGCAAACCAGCAGATGAGAGCTCTCTCTTCGCCTGTTTATCTGTCTCTGTCTCTCTGCCTTTTGAGTAAGTGTAATTCATTAATTAATATTTTTAAAATAATTACAACTAAGTGGAGAAGGACTGATTTTTTCCAATTTACAAATGAAAAAACAGAGGTTTTGAAAGGTTGCATCCATTTCCTCTGCTTGTGCACTTTGCCCCAATGGGTAGAATCCTGCTTTCCTGGTGCCCCTCTGAGACAGGGGAACAGGTTATTATCTCCAATAGGAAAACAACAGTAGCTATCAGGAGGATCCGTGGATCTTTATTTCCTGTAATGAAAAGAGCACGAAAAGGAAACTTTGATTTGTGTAACATAATTGTATGGAGCATATCAATCCATTACCCTGAGCGTAGAGCACTTTCTGATTCTCCCATGGGTCATTCTGCTACAATGGGTGGCTTTTTCCACAGCTTGCTCACCTAATGGATTTGATATAAAGTCTGTTTTTCTTTGGATGTGGGGCTCTGGCAGTTTTGTAGTCTATCAATACATAAAGGCTGCCTCCCGTTGCAGCCTGCCTTCTGTGCACGGCAGCTGAGGGTGCCTAAGTGCATCGCAGTCTTTAAAGTCGGCTATGACCATTCTTCATTACAACAGGACTGGCAATAAAGTGAGACTTAATGGCATTAGGCTATGAATTGCAATGATATGAAGAGAGGAAGGGATCAGAGGAAGCAGATCCACAGGGAGACATAGTAAAGATAGAAGTGATGTGCACAGGTTGGCAGTTGCCTGCCATTGTTGGTCCTGGCGGGGGACCCTGGGGCGGTAATGACAGCCACCTTATCAGATCTCGGAGAAGGGAAGTGTTGAAAATGCCTAAAAGCCAACATAATGCCAAACATAGGAAAACTTTGGTCTGTACCCTGTAAATAACTCTTCAACCCTACAGCCATCTAAGGTAGGCTTTGTAAATGGTCATGTCAGTGAATAATAATGGGTAGTGGGATTAGCAAACATCCCAATGATTTTAAGACACATTTTTTCACATCTTCAAAAGCACATATTGAATATCTGTGTTTCAAGATAGACATCATTGATAGAAGATGAAAAAAGCTATCTCTGCTCTCTGAAATATGCAGCCTAGCAAAGGAGAGGAACCCATGAAGCTAATTATAACATTGCAGTAAGTTGACTACAGTGATAAATTCAAGATGTGCTAGGGAAAGAGTACCACCCCTGGCCCACAGAGGGGTCGGAAGAGCTCTCCGGAGGTGGTAGTGCATGAACTGATTCTTAAATAATGAGTAGGAGAGGTGGATGGTGTGGCACAGCAGGTTAAGCTGCTGTCTGGGACACCTGAATCCCTGATCAGAATGCCTGGGTTCAAGTCCAACTCTACTGTGACCCAGCTTCCTGCTAATGCACACCCTAAGAGGCAGCAGATGATGACTCAAGTATTTGGGTCCCTGCCACCCACATGGGAGACCCAGATATAGTTTCTGGCTGCTGGCTTTGGTCAGGCTCAGCCCTAGCTATTGCAGGCTTTGGGAAAGTGAAGCAATGGATGGAAGATACCCTCTTGCTCCCCCTCCCCCTTCCCCCTCACTCCCTCCCCTCCCACTTCCCCTCCCCCCCTTACCCTCTCTCCCTCACCCACCCCCTCTCCCTCACCCCCCTCCCCCTACTCCCTCTCCCCCTACTCCCTCTCCCCATCCCTCTCCCTCTCCCTCTCTCCCTTTCTCACCCCAACCCCTCTCCTCCCCCTCCCCCACCCTCTTTCCCTTCCTCTCCCCTCCCCCTCCCCCTACTGCTCCCCCTCCTTCTCTCCCTCTCCCTCCCCTTCCCCCTTCTGCTCCCCCTCCCCCCTCCCTCTCTTTTATAAATAAAAATAATAAATAAACCTTTAAAAATGTTTAGGAATCAGGCCAAATGAGATGTGTAGAAGAAAAAGGTGAAGAAAAGAATAATCCAAAACATGAAGTAATGCAAATGAAGACATGGAATCCATGGTGGTAGCTGCAATTGCTGGAACAGCCACCAGGAGGCAGGCAGTGTGAGGAAATGAGACTGGTCTGGAAAGCAAACCTGGGGTTCCTGTGCCATGCCCAGAATCTAGCAATGTATGCTTCAGGCTCTTTGGAAGCACTGGAGGTTTGTGCAGGAAGGTGAAATGTGCAGTGTTGCATTTTAGATAGGTTCCTCTGTTGTCTTTGTGTAGGATGGGTGTAAGGTGGAAACAGAACCGTGTTAGGAGTCTGCTGTGGCACCTAGCCGTGAGAACATGGCCTGGGCCAAGGCAAGGAAAGCTAACAGAGAGCAAGGGACACTCTGTAGCATATTTAGGAAGTGCTGTAATCAGGCTGTGAGGATAGACTGGACACTGACAGATGTCTTCCAAGTTTCTGGCTTTAGGATGGGAAAACTTTACCTTCTAAAATGGAGAGTAGTGGAGAACACTGCAGGTAGAGTTAATTTGGAAGGAAAATATGTCCACTTTCAGACATTTAGAGTTTCAATGACCTATTAGGTAGCTGTCAAGCAAGAAATACATATTAAAACTTTAATGGTAGAGATATAATTATATGCATAAATTTGGAAATCACTAACCTGCTAGAAATCATGATATGGGTGAAATTACTCAGGAAAAGAGAGAAAAGTAGAACTATTCATTCCTGGGTCGCTGGAGCATTAAAAGACAAGCAGTCCCCAGAATGACCCTCCCATGGCAACCTCAGAGTAGTACAATATTTGTGAAATATGTTTAATATCGACCTGTATAGAGTGGACATAGATTTGTTCTACAGCCTCCACATGCAAGAAATATGACATAGTGGGTGTTTGTGGTTTTGGTTTTTGCTAAATCAAATACACCTTCCACACCTCCCTTCAATCTCATTTTTGTTGCAGCATGAGAATCAGTCTTATTGGTTCTTCTTTTTGAGAATCTGTCGCCTAGAAAGCTTCAGGACTTTCCTGAAAGAGAAATTTGAGTGAAGAACAGGAAGCCCCAAAGTTTTCATTCTACCTAGCTTTTCATTTCTCCACTTCTGGTGTTATTCGAATTATAAGGAACCTGGAACTGCTCATGACAGACTCAATAAAGAAAGCTTGAGGAATTAGGGACCTAATGTGGATGGCCAGAAGAGCTTTAGAAAAAAAGGTAGACTTGTTCCCCATCATGCAAACATGCAAACACACACAACTGTCCCAAGCACCCAAAGTAAAGTAAAATTACCCTCTTCGGTATCAATTATATATACCATTAACAGATTCAATATGTGTAGCCTCCATGATTAATTTGCACACCAGTTTACTCACACTCCTCCAGAACCAGGCTATCCATGGGCTCACACCAATACAAGAAGCTATCTAAGCACCAAAACTTCTAGGATTTCACCATCATATTCTTTTTGCTCACACACAGGCCCCATTCTATAATAAGGAAGCAACTCCCAGAGACACGCAGGTTGAAATATTTATATGGCTGGCTCCTCCCTGAAGTTTGTAATAATTATCCTTGGGGTTGCAATAGTGGAAAAGGCTTGCTGAGAGCAGCCAACTCAAATCCAAGGACAGTATCTAAACATGCAGCTCTTCATTTTGAGTTCAGCTTGCCCAGAAAAATGAGCCTTAACACCAAACAAAGCAACTCAAACCTAACCTGAATGTTCAAAAAGGTTTGATTAAAGAAGTAATTTTGTTCTATGCATAAAGAAACCTCTACAAATAAACTGAAATCTGCATGCAAATGAAGCCATCTGGCTTATTGATATAAATACCACCATCCCCTAATAAACAGTAGAATTCTTATTGCCTATGACTTAAATTTTAACCTTTGGATCACTAATAATGTCCAGAGTAATTAGTCTCTTCGAAGCTGGCGTTTACATTGGAAAGTGCTTATCATTTAAAGCACAAGCTATAGATGTGCTTCTCAGTGCTATGCCAGTTCCAAGCCCTTTGGTGGCCTAAGGAAAAGAGAGAGAGAATGGATAAGACCTTTTTGGCAACCAGAGCCACCTCAGGAGCCACACTCCTCACCAAACCACAGCTTAGAACACCCTCATATGGTCCTCTTCTTATGAGCCCAGTGAAAACCCCACCACCCGCTGTCTCCTCCCCTTTCTAACTACTGCTCCCCCATTTGGTGGAGGAGGAAGACAGCAGGGTTGAGGCTCAGCTTTCCCTCATACCTGTCTTTCACTCAGGCTGCTGTACAGGCAGCTGGGATGATGACCTGTTCAAAGGCAATGATTCCTATTGTTCGTGTAACTCTACCTTCTTAGCTTCCAGTCGCTCCTTTCATTAGATTTTCAGAATTTTATTTGATGGCCACTCTCCAAAACCATCTACCACTTTGCCAAGGCTCAACAATAATTCCCATTTGTGTTTCCTGAGTGGAATTATTTTTAAATATCAGTGAGGAGCTGAAGGAACAGGAATCAGACAGTAGGGAGCAGAAGAAAAAGGATGAACCAGTGATGGGCCAGCAGATTAAAGACATTGCCATCAGGAGCTTAGCTCAAGCCAACTGGGTGAGTCTTGCTGCTCCCAAGAAGAGCTCTGGTGGTCAAGCAGCCCCAGAAATAGACTCAGAGCTTGTATTCTGTTCTCTCTTTACAGAAAGAAGGCTCCTTTTCCATCCTTTCTTGCTAGCAGCCAAGTCTTTCCTTAGAGTGACTTCAAGTGATATCTAAAGCCATCCATTCAGTACTGATCTATAGCAGTTAATGATAATAATAATAATAATAGTGCTATTGCTCAGCACTCTGCCACATGCATGTTGTGGATTATCACCTGTGATCCTCACCACACCCTGGAAGAGAGGTTTCATTGTTGCTGCATTGAACAAATGAGGAATTGAGATTCTGGAAGATCAGGTCATCTGCCCTAAGTCACCCAACGGGTGGAAGTGGTCACACCGGAATGGAAACCAGATCCTGTGATTCCAGAGCCTGCCAGAGATTCAGTACAGCAGCTCTACCAAGAGACAAGCAGACCAGAGCAGCCCCCGGGACTCACTGCCTGCGCCCTGCGCCCCCACCCTGCCACCTCCCAACCCTGAGCCCTCATAGTACCACATCCACCAAGGCATCAGCGCTTCTTGCTCTGTTCAAGTTGCATCCTGGACTTCCTCATGTATCTGTGCCTCTTCCTTCCCCATGAGGAAATCCTAGCACATCACAACCTGAGATGCTACACGAATGACAAAGAAAATCTATAAACCTGACCACTGGTGGTGGTAGATGAGAAACAAGCTGTAAATTCCAAGAGGTGCAGAGCCTGCAGTCAGCAACAGGCAGCTGGGGGCGAGGCTCAGAACTGCAGGAGCTGTTGGAAGTCTGCGTGAGGGCAGTCAGATCCTCAGCTCCCTTGTCTGACCCTACTCTACCCAAGCAGAGGGCAGAAGATGCACCCTCCAGACACAGGACACCAACGAAAATGGGCACAACACAGAGTTAAGAAGTACAAATCTTCATAAGGATGAACCCTCCACTTAAGGTCCCTCCTCTCAGCTCCCAAAAGATGGGCCACCAGACATACATTCCTCATGAGGAAGCTGGAGCATTCTTTTCTCTAGAAATTAAATGATCTGTAAGCCAAGTTAGACACTGAAATTTGGGCAGCCTTTGTGTTGCAGGGAAGTGCAGTCATCAGCAACCATGCAGACACACACACACACACAAACCCCACCAGGCATCACAGTGCACCTTCTAGTTCACGATGAATACACAGGCAAGACTCACCAGGCATGCATTGTGATGTCACAGACCTCTCGGAAGAAGGAGTCTACACAGTCATGGGCACAGGGGATCTCAGGAGCAACAGACAGTGTGGGAGGAAGAGGAAAACTTGTGAAAATTAAATTCACATTCTCAGAGAGAGAAGAGTTATTGCACCCACAACACTAAAACAGAGTGTTATTTAAAAAAAAAAAAAAAGACTATCCGAAAACAAGAAATAAAAATATGGTAGATAAAATTAAGACATGATGGCAGTGTTGAAAATAAAACTAAGGAGATGTCCAAGGAAGGAAAATACAAAAAAAAATCAGAATGAGATGGAAAATGAGCAAGAGGAAAAATAGAAATAAAGATAAATCTATACTTAGTAAGTATTTGAGAGAGGTCAAAGAATTACTGAAATTTCAGACCTGATTTTGGGTGAAAAAAAATCCATACCTAGGCAACCATATGAAGTTTCAATTGAAAGAGTTACCAAAAAGATCCTAAAAGTTTCCAGAGGAAAAAAAAATACAAGGTCACATCCAAGGCACAGCCATCAGAAAGCATTAGCTGTCTCCACAGCAGCTCTGACAGCCTGGCAGTTTGTTTGTAGAGTTTCGTGGTTAAGTGTGAAGGTAGACTAATGTCGCGTCAGAAGAGTGAAGACTTAGCGAGTTAACCTTGAACACCCGTTTCTCAGGAAGTTATCTGAGGATGTGTTCCAGGGGAATTAGGTTATAAACCGAGGCAGAGGAGGTCATGGTGTCCTGAAACTTGGGGATATAATACTAAAGAGTGGCCAAGGAAGTCCTCGCAACCATGGCAGAAGGAGTTCCCAAGACCAGAGCTGTAGAACAGTGCTCAGGAGAAGCTGCCCAGGTCTGGAAAATACACCTCCAGGGGACAACAATGTGACTGCAGATTCTCTGATAGGTTCAACCTGGGGAAGAACTTACAGAGAGTTTTGAGGTCATGTTAGTTTGGTGAGAATTTGTGACAGATACATAGAAAATTAAGCAAATTAAAAAAGAAAAAAGTGCATATTACTGATTCTAGAGGAAAAAACAAAAAAAAAATACAAAAAATCAGCTCTAATTACATTTTACTACCTGGCTCATTCCTGAATAATACTTATATCACCCTAAAAATATACTGGACTCCTTTATAACTGAAAATCTGGATTTGGCTATTTGGGGAGAATATCAAAAAAGAGTGTAGGGAGGCAGGCTTGTACATGTGTTAAATCCTCACCTAGCATTCAGGAAGGTCGATAAAGGGTTATCTAAAAGGTACAAATTGGTGGATACCTACACAATTTTTAAATACAGAAGTATACCTGAAAGAGATAAAACTATTAGAAGGGGGACGGGGGAGTGGGGAACAGGGAGCTGCTCTTTGCTATAGCCCTTGTAGCACCACCAGACTTTCACAACCACGTCCATGTAATAGCTTGTCAGAAATGAACATTCAACAGATAATTAAATGTTGGCCGTCAGAAAACACACTTAGAAATTTTCAAGGGGAATCCCACAGCAAATAATCATGAGAGTTGATTCGCTGTGTGTCTCCAGCCCGTTCTCAGTCACTAGCTGGAGGTGCCTTCCTGGTCCCTCTCACCGTGCACGATGAGCCTTGGCTGTACTCAGCATGTGTTTACAAAGCTTCTCACACAACTGAGTCATGTTCAAGCTTGCAGACATTCCAGGGTCATCCCAGCCATCATGCCCAGCTTCCGAGGATTGTTGCTCTGGCTCCAACCTTGGTCCCTGGCCCTGTCTACCTCTCTCATCATTCCACCTCTGGTGATTGCTCCTTCCAGTCTCAGAGACTTATTTCTGTTGGTATCACACTTTCCCTCTCGGTTTCCAGCCTTGCCCTCCTCATCTGTCCACTGTGCCCAGTCCCTGCCGCTTACTCTGACTCTGTCCTTGCTGTACAGTAACTCTCTTATTTCCAACTTAGCATTCTCATAGAATGCCACTTCACCTTCCATAGCACTGACCTTGATAGCAAGTGCAAATGGCAGCTATTTCAATACCTTTCAGGTTATGAGACCATCAGTCTTGCAAATGGATGGCTTTGGTCAATGAAGTCTACAGGGAATAAGAGGAATAAATTCATGTATAAGGGAAATTACAGTGTGCTAGTGGAAGGTGTCCGGCCATCAGTAGGTGCTAAAGCAGCACTAACTTTTATTTATATTTATTTAGCCTCTTCAGTACTCAGGTTACCATGAAGTACATTTTAGCCCATAAGGAATTTGAGTTTGGAGTAGAATTGGACACAAATGAGAGCAGCAAATAAATACTTATTCATTGACTAAATTATTTATTCAATACTGACTATTTTCTGAAGCCAAGTGTTACAGAGATAGAATAATTTTATCCCACCCTTCATGGATCTTGTGATTAGTTGAGAGCGATATAAATGATAGGAATACTTTTTGTATCATGAAGTACAATGAGCACTAGCGGCAGCACTCAAGTGGTTTTGTCATAACCAAAAATTCCAGCTGGACAGCAGACCAGTCAAAGGCTGCCAGGCTGGCGTGGAAGCATCCCAACTTTTCATTTATGACCCTGTGTGCAAGTCTTTAAGTCCACACCCCATTAAGTGTGTTTATTTATAAATTCTACCCATGTGCCACTGGATTTATATTCCATGCATTATAAAGTTTCACTAAAATATGTGTCTAAAAGGATGAGATTTTAAAAATGAATGTAAACAGGAGCACTGATACCCTCTGCCTGGCCCCAGTGAGCTCACCTCCAGGATCTCCTTAGTAGATGACCACCAGCCAGGTCTAGAGGACAGTCCTTCCCGTTACTGGTCAAGAATCTGGATTTAATAAGCTCATGCAGAGATCTGGGGCAAGTCCAAGGAGTCATGCGATAATCTAGGCATTTCCAGAAAGATCCTAGTTACATACCATTTGCAGGAGGCATGATTTCCCTGTGATTAAGTCCACTCAAGAGACCAAATTAGATTGAAGTTGGTTAGTGAGCATAGAATTCGAACAAATGGAATCATGGTCTGTGGAGATATTTCATCAAACCAGAATGACTGATTGAACTGCCCGTCTCTTCTCCCAGGATAATTCTGTCTGAATAACCAGAGCTGGACCTCAAATAAATACTGACATGTTTTACTTTTTCTTTTCCTTTTTCCAAAATCATTTTAGACAACTGCCCTTCTGCTAATACATCACCACCCCAGAAAAATAAGAATGTACTTGATTGGATTGAGATTTTAAAATGTTAATTACATTCATGTCCTGAGGATACAGCTTAAAGAGACAGAATTGCTTTCCTTAAGGTTGAAGAATGGTTGGGGACTTTGATCTGTGCAAGCTCTTAGGATGCTAAAGGGCTCTCCCCCAGGTAGGATGAGCTCAATCCTTTTGGCTTCAGAGATTCATCTCCCTTTCCAGCTTCAGGGACCCCTGATGGGTGAGAGGGTTGCAACTTTTCATATGATTTAGGTTTTCCAACAAAAGTCCTTCATTTTCCTTAGCTGACCAAGGTGAGGCTTATCGCCTGCCACTGTGAGGTAGACCAGATGTTGAACCAGGAGGGGACTCTCCCTAAGATGATAGTAAGTTCAGTGGTACTAAAGATCTTCTTTTCCAGTATTATCCTACCCAGCATCACACAATATTTTTCTTCACAAAAAGAAACTAGCCTGTTTTTCTCCTACTGAAACCTATGGTTTTGCAATTCTTGTTCTTGTTGCTTAAAACTACGCTAAGACTTCCGGAGCCCCTAACAGATAGTCTATTTTCCATCACCACCTCCTCACAACTTTTACCTGAAGATATTTACAGGCAGATTTTGAACCAACTTACTGTTTATGCATCCCCTGTTAAAAATTAACAGGGAGGGACTGTGTTGTGGTGCCCCAAGTTAAGCTGCCACCTGTGACACTAGCCTCCCATATATAAGCACCAGTTTGAGTCTCAGCTGCTCGGCTTCTGATCCAGCTCCCTGCTAATGTGCCTGGGAGGGCAGGAGAAGATGGCCCAAGTGCTTGGGCCCCTGACACCCACATGGAAGTCCTGGCTCCTGGCCTTTGCCTGGCCCAGCCCTGACCATTGCGGCCAATTGGGGGAGTGAACAGTCAGATAGATGGAAGATATCTCCCTCTCCCCTCTCCCCTCTCCCCTCTCCCCTCTCACCTCTCCCCTCACCCCTCCCTCTACCTCTCTGTAACTCTGCCTTCCAAATAAATAAAATAAATCTTGAAAAAAATTAAAATTAATAGGGACACCATTAGATTGAGACAACTTCAGAGTTTAAGAAAATACTATGGATATCTCTATGTCCATATATTCAACAATTTAGCTGAACTATACAAATTCCTTACAAATCAAAACCCAATTCCTTGTAAAAAAAAATAAAATAAAAGGAAATGTAAGCTTAACCAATCAGAAACCACCAACTAACCTCTGACTAAAGACTTTCCACATTAACAAAATACTGCCTTTGTCTTGCTTCAACAAGAATTAAAGAATTTCTTCCCTTGTTTCCCTACGGCCCTAGTGAAGCACTGACCCTATATGGTCTGGTGCTTCCCAACTCATGATTCACCGAATGCTCAAATAAACATTAAAATTTGAATGTGCTTATCCTTTAACATGGCTTTGAGAACAAAGCCAATAGCATTAATTAAATAAGAAGGTCTTTGAATATTGAAAATACAGAAAATTGCATGTTTAATTTTAAATTATGCCTTAAGCATAGAAGTACCAACAGAAAGTCACTTTTATTTAAGCATAGTAGTTGAATTTAATATAGCATACATCTGAAATTTGCATAAGAGAAAAGAAAAGCTGATTTCTGTGTGAATAGAAACTAATCGAGTGAACTTGGTTCATTCATTGTGCACTCCGGATGAAAGAAATAGCAAATATTGTTCAAGAAGCATGTTTTGAGTTTGTAATTAAAGCTAAAGGCTTTAGTAATTGCTTTAAAACAGATTCATGTATTTTAGTCTTTGGCTGTGATAGTAAATGTATTCAGAAATATGCACATTAAGTAGAAATTTCTCCACTGGAGTTGAGAGCCAACTCTTGGTTTCATATAAAAATCTTGGTCTGCCTTCCTAGGGGAATCTGAATAATCAGGTTTGGTGTTTTTATTTTGTTCTGTGAACTACCTTTCTCCTGGGAACACTGACTACTCCGTGAAGCACTGGGTTGGGAGAGTGGGTACAAGGATGTGTCCCCCAGAGCTCAAGCAGGAGTGAGGCTCCTTAGCTTGGCCCATTTCATCACCATCCACCCCACAAAACAACCCCACAGGTCAGAGCTTCGCCTGGAGTCCCCAGAAAGGAAGTGTTTAGGAAGGAGACCCTCCCATTATGGCACCTCCCCTCTAGGGGCTTGAGCAGGAGAGGTGACAAACCACCGCCGTGGTTGTTATGCCCTACTCCCAGCTCCCTGCCTCACTCAGCTTCTGTCACATTCCTGAAATGCCTGCAGGGCAAGGGGAGGGAGGCACTGGTTACTCCAAGCCCAAGGTAGAGAAGAAAGAGAGAATACCAAAAACTCAGCTCCAGGTTTATCCTCCTGAGATCTAGCCCCGATGCTTCTATTACCAGACCAAAGCCACCAGTTCATATGCACAGGATCCAATCAGTCCTGTAACATGTGCACACCCATACAGGAACCCCGGTAGCTTCTTCCAATTGGCACCTCTCCTGGTACTTTCTCTCAGTGTTGTTACCAGTGGAGACGGGTTTGGGCTCGGTCTTTCTCACTAAGGCAGTGAAGAATTACAGATCAGCAAATCACAGTAGGCACAGCAAAGTGCACGGAGGTAGTTTCCACAGGAGGAGCAGGATGGTGCTACTTATAATGATTCTAGAATGAGGCAAGGTCATCTTAATGCCAGGCTCTGTTCTCACAGACCATGTGCCATAAACTAGATTCTTCTGCTTTGGCCGAGTTCCCATTTATCAGCATCTATTAACCTGAGCTAAGCTATAAAGTGGGTGAACTTGGGTGGCTCCCAGGTGCCCTGGGCTAGAGTATGGGCCCTTGGCTCCTCCTCCGGAGTAAGGTTTGGGGGCCCCCACTCAGTCACTCATGTCTACTTGCCTGACTAGCAGTATCAGTCCCTCCAAGGCTGCTCATAGGCAAAACCCCAACTATCAATCTTTAATAAAATATTTTCTATATAAAATAAATATTTTACATAGTCTATATAAATTTAAGCATTAATATTTAATTCATATAACTTCGTATATTAATATTTAAAATATGTATATACATAAATAAAGTATTTTATGAACTCAGACGTATAACTTTTGCAAAGTCAAGGTTAGGTTTGTGGTGATTTAGTGTAATGTGTTGAGCAGGATGAAAGGAAACAAGGGTTATTGCCAGTGGAGATAATCAGAAAATGGGTATGGCCATGGCAAGAGCCTCGAGTGATCACTGACATCATAAATCAGAGTGTTAATTGTTAAAGGAACAACAGAAGTCACTGTGCACTTACTCCCCAGGTAGGACCTCCATCCTTAATGAGTTGTGCTATGAGAATTGACTGCAAATCTTGTTCTCAAACTGTACTCTATATGTTGTGTGTGTGTGGATGGGTGCAAGCTGTTGAAGTCTATGCTTAACTTGGAGTGGGTCCTCTGTATATAAAATCAAACTAAAAATGAACCATAATGAAGAAGGAGATGGGAGAGGGGGAGGGAGGTGGGATGAAGTCGGGGTGGGAGGCTGGGTATGGGGGAAAGAACCACTATATTCCTAAAGTTGTATCTATGAAAAAAACACATTCATTAAATGAAAATTTAAAAAAAATAAAATGGGTATGTTTTCTGTAACGAGTGTGATCCAGATTGCATTGACCTAGTTTACTTCTTCCTCCAGGGAATTACTGGAATGCTGCCTCTTTCCCAAACCCGTCATCCTACCTGCACTTCTCTACTTTCCAAGGGGAAACCAGCGCTGACATTTCCTTCTACTTCAAAACATTAACCCCCAAGGGAGTGTTTCTTGAAAATCTGGGGAAAACAGATTTCATCAAGCTGGAACTGAAATGTGAGTACCAGTTTCATTTTGTTTTGCTTTCTAAGATTGATTGATTGATTTAAAGTCAGAGTTACAGAGAGAGAGGCAGACAGATCTTCCATCCACTGATTTATTCCACAGATGGCTGCAATGGCCAGGGATGAGCCAAGCCAAAGCGAGGAGCCAGGAGCTCCATCTGGGTCTTCCATGTGAGTGTAGGGGCCCGAGCACTTGGGTCATCTTCCACTGCTCTCCCAGGGGCCCAAACATTTGGACCATCCTTTGCAGCTTTTCTCAGGCCATTAGCAGGGAGCTGGATGGGAAGTGGAGCAGCTGGACACAAATTGGTGCCCATATGGCATCCCAGGTGGCAGATCTACCTGCTACGCCACCATGCCAGCCACTGAGTAGTTTTTGTCAAGTCCCAGTACTCTCTTTGTCATTCCTGGCTGGTTACATGACCCCATGTGGTTCAAAATGGATGGTCCTTTTGGCTGAGGAGCAGGAGGAGTAGTCCCTGTCCCAGGCACTGTCAAGGAAGCAGGTGCACACAGACATGCAGGCAACGTTATTCAAGGGAGACCAGGGGAAGGTACTGCCCCAAGAAGATGGGGGAAAAGCTGTTTCAGGTTTGGGGCACAGCTTGAGAAAGCGCAGCATCCCTGGGATCTGGCTTGCCTTGCCAGGGCCCTTGTATCTTCCAAGCCTAAATTCAGCTTTAGGAATTTACAATCCACAGACTTCTAGGTTAGGCCAGTGTTTGCAAATGCCAGGCTGCACTGGCTGTTGAGACAAAATCATAGTCGAGAGACACAACCGGGATCCCTGTGTCACTCAGGAATCGCAACCTCCGGGCTGCCTCCCGCATCCAGTCTGCCCTCTTTTAACCACGTGCCTGTGTTTCTGCATCTGGTCAGAAAATGATCCCAAATCCATTTCCTAGGAGTGTCTGCTGGTTTGCTTTTTGTGGTTATAATTACGCAACATGGTCTTTTAAAAAGGGCATCTCAGATATGTCTGGTTATGCTTGAATCCTGTTGTGTTCTTTTTGAATGGTATATTATGATTGTTCAAACTTCTGAGTTAGCTTCTTGGGTTCAGATCCAAATCTTCAGGTAAATTGTTTATCTCTTTGAATCCCAATTCCCTGATCTGTGACATGGAGGTGTTTATTTGTGGAGGATATTCACACGGTATTTATTTCAGTGTCTGGAAGTTGGTATCTATCCCATCTACCCAAGCATGCTCATTGTAGATCTGATCTGAGCCAGATCTAATTAAAAGGGAGACTTAGGATATTCTAGGCCCAAAATTAAAATTAATTAATTAAAATACTTGAATGAATTATGGATTTGAATGATTAAAAAGTGATTATTTTTACTCCCACCAGTTAAAATTAATGGAATCAAACTACTTTCTGACTACTGCATCAGTTGGGTAATATTTTAGTACTATTTTATGGCCATAAAAAGGAACTAGGCAATTCCATTTTTGAGTAATTTGGTTATCTATGAAGTTACTAGAATTCCAAACCTCCACCCCTGTTTTCTTTGTATTATATCCTCATGTTTTGTAAAACCATAGAGGAAGAAAGACAAATCGCATGCAGAGAGAATAGGTGTTTCTACTTAGCACTTGCATCAAAGAATTCCATGCAGTTATCTATTTTCTAAATTATTAGAGGGAGACAGAGAGGTATCTTCCATCTACTAGCTCACTCCCCAAATGCTTGCAACAGCCAAAGCTGGGCCAGGGTGAAGGCAGGGTGCCCAGAACTCAATCTGGTCTCCCATGTGAGTGACAGGGACCCAACCACTTGAGCCAGCATGTGTTGCTTCCTGGGGTGTACCTTAGCAAGAAGCTGAGAATTGGGAGCTGAGCTGGGACTCAAATCAAGCGCTGCTTGGGTGTCCCAAGTAGTATGTTAAGTGCTATGCCAAGCATCCTCCCTTCGCTGATTTCTGACCATGAAAAATCATCAGAGAGATTTTCAAAGTGTTCGGGTCCCTTCCACAATATGAGAACCTTGTGGCAGAGGTTGCATCATTGCCTCGTGTTGTCGGATGGCTTGCTCTGGCAAAAATACATGAGACATGCAAAGCACAAATCTGAAGCTCCTCAACTCTCCTCAAAGTCCCCTGGACCTGCTAATAACCACGTAGGGTGAAAACACCCTTTTCAGTTCCCCTAAATGGCAGGCCCCAGATGCCCTGCCTTGTGGGTCATCTATAGGGCATCCAAGAAGTCTAACTGGAGTGGGGCAGGGGACAGATGTCTACATTTGAGAAAAAACTTCTTCAGCGTCAGCACAAAGCAGTGCTCCTCTGAAGAACATGGAGAAAAACCCACTGGATTGAGGCTCGCTGCTCACTCTGGGTCACCTACTTTTCAGCCCGACTCCTCTCTGTCAGGGTTCCTGGGGCAGTGAGTAGAGAACCCGCTCAGGCCCATTCCTCCCTGTCCCTGAAGTCTGTGTATTCCTAACAGTTGTCACAGCCACAGTGGCTCCCAGCGGGGTGAGAGAAAGGTGGTTCCTGAAGCCAGACTTTGGAAAACCATCTCAGGGTTTGTTTTTCCCTTTAACTTGTTAGGCTTTCTGATCACTGTCTGATAGGAATTAAAGTTTTGTTTCTTTGCATGCATCTCAAAGGAATTTTGTCACAGTTCATGCTTATGCATTGCTTTCTGGAATAACAGTCCTGTTAATTAACTACATTGTGCCCTCTGTCAAGACTGGAAGATTCTTGATTCAGAAAGCAATGAGTCAGGGTACAGTAAATTAATGAGATACCATCATCATTTTTTGTGCAAGTAGAAACACACAGAAGATACAATTAAAGCAATGTTACTCTTTAGCATGCTTATATGGTAAGATTTAACTGTATTTTACTTATTTACTGCTCACATTTATTCATTTAATGAGTATTTACTGAGTGTCAACTGTGTCCCAGTGTTGTGCTGGGCGCGGAGGGACCAGAGATACTCAAGTCCAGCATGGCTTCTCTCTCTCAAAGATCTTTCTGTTTGTTCTGGAAAGCAGGCAAGTAGGTCAGAAGTTATGATCATAGTAAAAATGGCTCAGCTTTGTTCAGACTGTTGTGTCTCAGGTCTTGCTCCAGGCATTTTGCATAAATCATCTCACTCTGAATCACCCTGTGGAGTGGGTACCACAATTCATATCTCCATTTCACAAATGAGACAACTGAGGTACAGGGTAAGTTAGTTGCCTGATGAAAGTCACACAGCTTGGAAGTGACCCCAGACATTTTTTATCTGTCCCAGAGTCGTTGTTCTTAACATCAAACCACACTGACTCCCAGAGCAGACAGTGAGAGAGTGGCTGAGGGCTCCAAGAGGGAATATTTAAACCTGATTGGAGTGAACAAGGAGCACTTCCCAGGGAATAGAGTGCTTTAATTAAATTTTGATGGATGAGCAGGAGTCAGTTAGGTAAAGAAGGTGAAGGAAGAACTGGAATTGGGAAGAAAAGGATATTTCAGGATAATATCAAATGATTGAAAGTGTCAGAAAGTACACCATAGGGCTCAGGAAGGAGCAGGTGCACAGGGACCCTCCTGCATGGGCAAGGGACAGAACTGGAAGGAGAAATCTGGGCAGGGTCAAGCCCTTGGTGCACTCTGTGGGGAAGCAGTTGCCCCGACATGACCTTGAGAGCTGTGTGGCGAGCCAAGGCATGGCATGATCAGCTTTTCACTCACCAGAGAATAGACTGAAAGGTAGACAAGGAGCAAAGTGGGGGCTTGTATTACCCTAGCCGCAGAATGAATGGAAGGAGAGGAGGACAGCCATGAAGGTTATGGATATGAGAGATGCTAAGATAGATTCCACAGATTTTAAACAAAACAGTCATGATGATAAGTAGAAGGAAAAGTCCTAAAAAAGGCTACTGATTCTGGTTTTGATGGTGTGTGAGTGAGACACCTTCCATGAAGGAATATATTATTCAAGGGCAAAATACCAACTGTCTGGTGCATGCTTGGAGTTAAGGCATCTGCAGGTTGTAGGACTACCCAACCAAGTGGGAGCTTAGTACTCAAGACAGGAGCCCCATGGAGAGGCCCAAGTTAAAATACAATTTGGGTGTCATCATGACTTAGAAAATAATCAAGAAATGAATATTTGGCATCCTCATCATGAGTGAAATGGCCTAAAACAAATGGGTAGAGAGGAATAAGCTATTCAAGAATGAAAGCCAAATCCAAGTAATAGAAGGAGGCAAAACAGCTTGCAGTAGACTGACAGAGAAGTAAGAAAGCAATAGCATCCCAGAGACCAAACAAAAGAGGAATTTCAAGAAGGTTAAAGAAGTGTTAGCTACTGCTGGAAGATCAACCACACAAGGAGACATAGCAACCTTGAGTTTCACCTGCAGAAGTCGCTGTCAGAAATGAGGCAGTCACTGGAGTGAGTGGTAGTCAATCAGCTGAAGGACCGGTGATCAAAATGAACAGAAGCAATATGCTGAAAGGTGGAAGGACCTTTCACGGTTGGTGAAATTTTGGATGAATTACATGGATAAACTGGCCATGCAAGTGGGATTTTAGGTTGTATAGAAAGGCTGTGGAGAAAGTCACCACACTGGATGGTCAGAGTGTTGACTAATCGTCCATGCTGCTGGCTCTATGATGATGCCAAGAAATGAGGTAAATACACTCCTGTAACCAGTGCTGCTGTCAGGAGACAACAGCAGCAGAAATGGGGAGAGAGTGTGTCACAGGAAGACACATTGCTGAATGCAAACTCTGGTGCTTAACATGGTAGAAGTACTGAGAACTAAAGGGCAGACCAGCTCCTCTCCAGCTCCAAAATTAGGGACCACTGGGAAAGGGGTGGTGTTCCTGGTAGTTGTACATCTGGGTCTCCTTAAGTGGACTGTGGAGAAAGGACATGCTTGCAGGTGTTTGATGATAAATAATAGTCATACGGTCTTATTTATTTAACAATTCAAAAGAGATTTCAAAGGAAATTTGTGAAGGGGATTTGGTGGAGTGAATTTTGAAGGGAATGCTCCCCAAACAGGCAATGTTCAGGTAAAGCAACCAAAAACCTATTGTAATACTTTTTGCATAAGCCTCCATATTGGCCAAGTTTGAGCTTTTTCAGATGTCAGGGTGACTCAGAGGAAATTTTGCTCTTAGCAGCCATATCTCCCTCCACAAAAAGCGTGCATGCAGTAAACTCATGTCCTACTAATCTTAGGAAAGGTATTAAGGGAAAACTTTCATTTCCAAGATGTGGTCTTCTGAAATACACAGGCTCAAGAAAATCCCAGAAGAAAATGTTCCCAAACATATGAAAACTGATGAATCAGAAGAATTGAACTAATGGCAGTTTATCCTCCACTATTTCAGAACTGGAGCAACTTTTATCTTAAAGGAGATTTGCTCATGTAGGCATCAGGAAGGTCTAATTCACCTTACTGGGCTGTTGTGCGGTCACAGTGTTACTGAGCATATTTTTTTAAAAATATCATGAGTTATTAATTCAAATCAGGTATTAACACCTAGAATTTCCCTTCTAATTATCCAAGCCAATTTAGGTTATCAATATGAATCTGGGAAATGTTTTAGTGTCCTGCTATTTTACAAGTCAAATCATGGTTTCAATTTGTATTCAGTATTTTGGATCTGAAGCATGATTCTGTCTGGGTTATTACTATAAGAAAAACAAGAGCTGGAGACCAGGACTCTAAATGGACTGACCCAAGACCAGTGCCTGAACCTCTCCAGACTTTTTCATGTTCACTTGTAAAGTGGTTGAATGAGATAATTTTTAAGTTCTCTTCCACCATTAACAATTCCACAAACCTGTCAGAGACCATTAGAATCAAGTGTGCTTTATCTTCTCTCGTTCTGAGCGCACTCATAATTAAGCAGCACCTTAGCGTCTCATGCCATGGCAGGCTGTGTTCTTAATGATGGGGAGAGTGCTTTGCAAGAACAAGACACATCTGCTTCAAATAATTTGCGCCAACATACACTCCTGAAATAAATATAATCGGGAGATTTCCTAAAATTATTGACACCTCCTGGTGAACTCTAATTAAGAATCCATCAGAATGGCTCATAGGTACCTCACACTCAATATATCAAAACCAAAGTACATTTGCTTCACCCAAAATCCTCTCCTGTGCTCACCAGTTTGGTTAATGTCATCACCATCTTCTTCACTGTCCTGATTAGAAAACTCAGAATTACACTTAGCATTTCACTGGCTTTCCCATATAGGATAGACTGTTTATCTTGGTAGAACGCTGTATTCTTACTATGGAGAAATGCTAGTCTTCTAAATCATCATACCATACAATCCCACAGAAAGCACCAAGCTTGGCTAGACACACACACACACACACACACACACACACCAGATGGCACATATGAGGAAATTTCAATGAGTTTATGGAAAGTGGAATTAAAAGATAAAATCTATAAATTTTATAACTCAATGTAAGCTCCATCAAGTTCGATACACTTTTGAAAGTGGTCATTACCGATTATTTGGTGCATTTCTAAAGAACTGAGTGTCCTCAGAACTTAACTAAATCAATGTAGGCTTTTTTACATTATTAACTAAAGAAAACTGGGTGTGCTTTAAAGTTTTTTTAAGGTTAGAAAACAAAGAGAAGTCAGAGGAGCCAAAACAGAACTGTAATGTAGATGCCTATTGATTCTCATGAAAATTCTTACAATATTGCTCTTATTTGATGAGAAGAGGGAGCAGAAGAATTGTTGTGGTGGAGAAGGAGTCTGGTGAAGCTTTCCTGGGTGTTTTTCTGACAAAGCTTTGGCTAATTTTCTTGAAACATTTTCCTCATCGGCAGGTGTTATCATTCTTTGGCTCTCCAGGCTTTTGGGGAGTGAAGCAATGGATGGAAGATATTCTCTCTCTCCCTCTCCCCCTCCCCCTCGAGAACAGGGCATTCTCTCCCTCCCTCCCTCTCTCTCTCTCTCTCTCTCTCTCTCTCTCTCTCTCTCTTTCTCTTCCTCCCTCCCTTCCCCCATCTCTCAGAAAAAAAGAAAGGTAAGGAAGAACTTTAAAAGTCCAAAAGCAAAGTTCCTTGCTCATTTCCAAAACTATTGCCATGATGTTTCTTCATGACTGGTCTGCTTTTGCTCTGAATGGACCACACCTACCTCGTGGTGGCTGTTACTTTGTGGTTTCCCTTCAAGATCATATGGGGCCGGCGCCTTGGCTCACTAGGCTAATCCTCTGCCTTGCGGCGCCGGCACACCGGGTTCTAGTCCCTGTCGGGGTGCCGGATTCTGTCCCGGTTGCCCCTCTTCCAGGCCAGCTCTCTGCTGTGGCCAGGGAGTGCAGTGGAGGATGGCCCAAGTGCTTGTGCCCTGCACCCGCATGGGAGACCAGGAGAAGCACCTGGCTCCTGTCTTCAGATCAGCGTGGTGCCCCGGCCGCGGCGGCCATTGGAGGGTGAACCAACGGCAAAGGAAGACCTTTCTGTCTCTCACCGTCCACTCTGCCTGTAAAAAAAAAAAAAAAAAAAAAAAAAAAAAAAAAAAAAAAAAACATATGGGTAAAGCATGTGCTTCATCTCCCGTTCTAAATCTTCGAAGCAATACTTCAGGATCTTGATCCCTCTTGTTTCAAATTTCCATTGAAAGCTCTGCTCTTTATCTGAAGTTGAATAGGGTGCAACCATTTTGGCACCCATCAAACAGGAAGTTTGCTCCATTCTAATTTTTCAGTCAGAATTATGTAAACTGGACGAGATGAGATGTCTGTGGTGTCAGCTATTGTTTCCACTCTTCATTGCCCATGCTCTTCAACTGGACCTTGACCAAAGTTGTTTACTTGAAAATTCATGTGAATTACCTGCTGCTGTAGGCTTCATCTTCACCATCATCACATCCTTTTTAAAAACAAGTTATCCATTTGCAAACTGCTTATTCTGGGAGGGGGGGTTGTTGTCTCATGAACCTTTCCTAAAACATTAATAAGTTCACCATCCTTCCAAGATAAATTTGATGTTTGTTCTGTAATTTTACAAATTTCAGGTTGCTCTTCGAGGAGCTCTCTTCAAAGTGATGTGTTATCTTCGTTAATGTGTCAAACTAGATCTGTTCAGACATGTTGTAAAAAATTGGTGAGTTTTATTTTGGCACAAAAAAATTTTGAAATCCATGCACAGTTTTTTCATAATGCTCATGTTCCATGAACTTTCTGAAGACCTCATGCAGATGCAAAGATAATGAAATCTGCTCAATCATCTATCTCCTGTGATAGCGTGGCTCATTGAAATCTCTGGACTCTTGATTCAGACAGGTCCATGATTTGTCTCTCTAACCCCAATTCCTCTCTCTTGAAGTCTGTGTTCCCCAATGAGGCCAAATTTCCACAGATATCATCTTACTCCTTTCCTTTCTGTATTAGTCAAGTTTTCATTACTACAACAAAATTTCTGAAGCAGACCAACTCTATAAAAAAGGAAGATTATGTAGCTCCTGGTTTGGAGAGTTCAAGGGCACAGCACCAGCCTCACCTCAGCTTCAGTGAGGAACCTCTTGGTTCTATCATACCATGGTGGGAGCACATGCGGAAGGAAGAATCATGCATAGAAACAAGAAACCAGAGATGGTCTGAACCTCCCAACATATCCCAAGGCTGCACCCCTAATTGACCCAGCAGGCACCAACTCCCAAAGGTCCCACCACTTCCCACTGCCCCCACCCTGGGGACCAAGCTCCCAACAAATGAACCCTGGGGTACAGACTCGAACCACAGCCACACCACAGCATTTACAGCCCATAATCATGCTCAATGTCTTACAAGACAAAATGCAGATGCTTAAACTTAATAAGAGATTTTAGGCATTAACTTTTCAGTTTTCTTTCTACTTTGTACAATCATTGCCCTTCACCCAGTAGTACTGTGTTCCTGAGCTTCAGACACTTCCAAATACTGATATGCTCTGGAAAACACTGACCTTTCCTGAAGACTCACTGAGACTTTGCTTATTCTTGAATTTCCCTCCCTCACTGAAATTCTGCCCACAAAAATTTTTATCTCATTTTTATTTAAAATATAAAACATAATAAATAAGCAGATAGCTTTATTTTTCTAAAAATACACCACCAAAATTTCAGGACAATTAATTCTGGTGCACTGCCTAAGAAGAGTAGGCATCCTTATTTTTAAAACATTTAGGCCGGCGCCGTGGCTCACTAGGCTAATCCTCTGCCTTGCAGCGCCGGCACACCGGGTTCTAGTCCCGGTCGGGGCACCAGATTCTGTCCCGGTTGCCCCTCTTCCAGGCCAGCTCTCTGCTGTGGCCCAGGAGTGCAGTGGAGGATGGCCCAAGTGCTTGGGCCCTGCACCCCAGGGGAGACCAGGAGAAGCACCTGGCTCCTGGCTTCGGATCAGCGCGGTGTGCCGGCCGCAGCGGCCATTGGAGGGTGAACCAAAGGAAGACCTTTCTCTCTGTCTCTCTGTCTCTGTCCACTCTGCCTGTTAAAAAAAAAATTATCTATTTATTTATTTTTGTTTGATCCAGAGAGATCTTTCATCCATTGGTTCACTCCCAAACTATCCACAACAGTCAGGGCTGGGCAAGGCCAATGCCAGGAGCCAAGAACTCCATTTAGATCTCCCCCAAGTGTGGCAGGGACTTATGTATTTAAACCATCATTGGCTGCCTCCCGGGACGTGTTAGCAGGAAGCTAGATCAGAAGTGCTGGATCCAAACTTGAAACTGCTCTCCAGTATGGGACGTGGGCATCCACAGGAGGAGCTTACCCCTCTGTGCCCCAGCGCTGGCCCAAGGCATCCTGATTAAGTAGCATCTTCACATAGTGTTTGTTTGCTTGAATAATGCGTAAGCTGTACATCATCACCATAGAGAAATGCAGAAATTTCTTAACAGTATTTTTTCTGATGAGAGGCCACCAAATCTTTCCCTTCAAAACGATGTCACTTTAAAATGTCGAAAAGACCATCAACAAGAATTTGCCTGCTGAAGACTAGTTGGAAGACAACAGACCTCCAAAGGGGAGGAAGAAATCAAAGAAGTTGTAATTCACACATTCTGAGACAGAGATGGGAGAAAGATTGTGCTATTATTGCACTCCAATAAACAAGTGGTGTAGTGAGGAAACTAAAAATATATATGTGAAATTTAAGTTATAATAAGTTTAGAGACCTTACACCTGCCTTTCCAGGAGCTGACAGCTCAATATTTTCATAAAAACAATGCTTCAAGAAACGAGTTGGTGCCATAGACAGTCAGTGTGGTTACTAGCGCTAGAGAATTGATTGAGTCAAATATGACACTAGAGACCAATTAGTTCAAAGCCAGTTAAAAGAAAAAGAAGATATAATAAATCAATGAGTAGAGCTACATTTAAATATAGTGAGTGACTGGGGTAAATTACTTGAATAACACCAAACCAAAGGAAATCTCAGCCAAAAACAACTCTAAGTACAACAGTCCTGGGTTTCTACAAACCAGCAGACAAGTATCACGTCACTAAAACCATGCAAGAAAACAGTGGCCAGCTGGATGTCCACTGGAAAGCGTAGAAAAAAACATTTTTTTTACAAATGGAAAAATTCAGAGATTTATCTCTTTCAGGGTACATGTTGCTGAAATGACAAGATCATTTTTAATAACAATTAAGACAGGAGCTTTGAGGAGGGAAGGAGAAAGAAAAACTTACCTGAAATCTTATGAGGGATTAGGATGGTAGCTGAGATGTAGTCTTCTTCGATACTATTGGAAGAGGACCTGTTTCTATTTCTATCGCACTCCTGGTTTGTTTTTTTTTTTTTCTTTTTTTCATTTTCTAGTTTGGGTCCTTTGCAATTTATAAGGAGACTGTGTCCTAGAAGTGTCTGAGCTGGTTGTTCAGAACCTGGAATGTATTTTCCTATACACACATCATTGACTGTGGCATTCATATTTTGTACCTACCAAAGGAGCTTTGTTGTTTTTAAACACTGCTGATTTTAAGTGCTGTCTCAATGGCACAGGCCAACTTGGAGTTTTTGGGTCCTGAGGTCTGGAGGTCATTTGAATAGAATAGAAATGTTGAAGAACAAAGGGAATTGTCTCCCATGTTTCTGAATGTCAAGCCTGTCCCTGATACACTTAACAGAAAACATTTTTATTTGCTTTATGTTATTCAAAGGACAGCCCTGTAATACTGGGGCAGCTCAGACATATACAGGAGCATGTACCTGTCTAAAAGCTGCCCACAGGGCTTCCAACCACTTCTCTGCACTCTACATCAGTGAATTGGAGAATTCCACTAATTAACTCAAATACATGTAATGTTGCAATCTATCGTTTTTAAAAATATTACAATGTTCTGACACAGAACTGAGAATTGGACATCACAATCCATCCCTTTAAAATTCCAGTGACTCAAGAAGGAAGATCTTGGGCCGGCGCCGCGGCTCAATAGGCTAATCCTCCGCCTAGCGGCGCCGGCACACTGGGTTCTAGTCCCGGTCGGGGCGCTGGATTCTGTCCCGGTTGCCCCTCTTCCAGGCCAGCCCTCTGCTGTGGCCAAGGAGTGCAGTGGAGGATGGCCCAGGTGCTTGGGCCCTGCACCCCATGGGAGACCAGGAAAAGCACCTGGCTCCTGGCTCCTGCCATCGGATCAGCGCGGTGCGCCGGCCGCAGCGCGCCGGCCGCGGCGGCCATTGGAGGGTGAACCAACGGCAAAGGAAGACCTTTCTCTCTGTCTCTCTCTCTCACTGTCCACTCTGCCTGTCAAAAAAAAAAAAAAAAAAAAAAAAAAAAAGAAGGAAGATCTTCTGGTCAATTTTTTTTTAATTCTTTTTTTTTTTTTTTTTTTTTGACAGGCAGAGTTAGAGACAGAGAGAAAGAGAGAGAAAGGTCTTCCTTTCCCATTGGTTCACCCCCTAAATGGCCTCTACGGCCAGCGCACTGCGCCAATCCGAAGCCAGGAGCCAGGTGCTTCCTCCTGGTCTGCCATGAGGGTGCAGGGCCCAAGCACTTGAGCCATCCTCCACTGCCTTCCGGGGCCATAGCAGAGAGCTGAACTGGAAGAGGAGCAACAAGGACAGAATCCGGCGCCCCAACCAGGACTAGAACCCAGGGTACTGGTGCTGCAGGCGGAGGATTAGCCTAGTGAGCTGTGGCACCAGCCAATTTTTTGAATTCTTATAAATAAACAAAATAATTTGAAAAGGTCATAAGAGAGAGAATTACCAATAAGATGTATTCTTGTTCAGGATAAGATAAGCTGCTGTAACAAATGAGATCCCAGATGTGAGCTGCTGTATAACAATCTAATGTGCCTGCTACTGCTGGTCCGTGTAAATCTTCCACATGATGCTTTAGTGATCCAGGCTCTTTTGTCTGAGATTCCATCGTCTCCAAGAGCCTGGGAGCATCTGATTCCAGTTTGCAGAGAAGAAGAAGATGGGGGAGCATTCCTTCTTCTTAACCACATTGATCCAGAAGAGACACACGTGCCTTTTCTCTCATTCCATTGGTGAGACTGCTCACTTTGCTCCACCCAGAGCACTGCACCCTAATTGGACCTTCTACAATGTGTACATGTATTGAAGCATCACATAGTACCCCTCATAATATGTACAATTTTTATATGCTGAGATAAAGGCATTTTTCCAGAGAGAAAACAATGTAGGCAAATACAAGTAGAGGAAGTGAATCGTGGAGCAGGCAAGCTGTTGAAAACCATACTGCTGAAGCCCAAGGGCCATTGAGGTGTTTTCCTATACAGAAATGATCCACCTCGTATCTGTGCTACAGTTTGACAAAGGAAAGGGAGCTGGATGTACGTCCTCAGAGGAAATGATCCATTTCACTTGCCTTTGTGGACGATGTTAAAGTGATCAAATTTGGTTTTCTGCATCTCTGAATTTGATTCCTCTGATGAGAACTGAGGGGGAATGCCAAATGACTTCGAGTGAAGAGTGGTTGATATTTAGTATTCTGCAGGGTCTTGCTGGGTAAGTGCAACCAGAGCCAATGAATAATAGAAACAGTATATATCTGTCAAGTGTAATTATAACACTGAATTATGCTCATCTTGCATTCAGATTCCTGTATACATTAGCTTAAACATCAGAACATGCTGGCACTTCAGACCTGTGAGGATTTCACTTTGAAAAATAGCATGCCCTCATTTTCTAGCCATTTTAACCAGGAAAAAAACTCCACATCTTGTTCAAAATTATTTTGTGGTAAATTTTAACCACTTTTTTGTTAATCTCATTTCTAAAAACAGAAAAGAAGGAAGAATTTTTCAATGTAGTTTTAAATTCCCTCTAATTATCTGTATTTAAATGAAATCTCATTTTCCACATTTTGATTAACTAATCCCCCTAATTAACCACTTGATAAAATTATAGAATAGAGTTGCTTAAAATGTCAGCAATCTTTTTTAAAATAAAGTGGAAATCATCATATTGTAACATTAAAATTATACAAATATTGTTTACTGCTGAATGATTCAAAAATCCAGAGATGCAAAAAAGATAAAAATATGAGCCACTAATCCACCTTCTAACATCCTTACATTACCATATTGGTGTCTACAATTCCAAATATTTTCTATGCATTTATGTGTTTTTTATAAAAATGAGATCATATGTTACATTCTGTTTTGTAACCTACTTTTTCACATAATATTTTAAAAACATATTTCCAAGTCAATATTTTTGAAACTCTGCAGCATTTATTTTTTAACTGAAGGCAAAGACTGAATTAGAATCCCCAAGAAGACATTTATAGTTCGAAAATTTATAATTTTATATTTAAAAACAGACCCTACAAAAATGAATTCATTGTTTTTGTGATACAATCAATAGAATGTAAAACCAAATAAACTATTTTATTGGCTGGTGTGATATTGATCTGGGATTTTCTGGGGTTTCTTATATTACCTATTTGCCTCCTACGTGGGGTAGCAGATCAGTGCAGGTAGGGGATTTGAGATAGCGTTGTCATCAAGTGGGAACACGGAATAAAAGCAATCATGAAATCCAGGGCTTAACTGTTTAACCAACTACACCCCATGGTTGGGTTGAACCTTTGAATAGATTTTCACACAGTCTAATCTGACTGCCTGTTGCTAATTCTCCATCACACCCCATCATGTGATGGCATTTGTGTTAATTTAGTGTGCAGTGGCTATTGCTTTCTGAGCCTTGAGCACATCCCAAAGCCTCCAGCAGTAGAGCAGGCTTGAGTGATGACGCTGGAGGACTTCATCTGGGCCAGCCAAGCAAGAGCAGCAGGAGACTGTCACTCACAGATGGCCCCGTTCCCAATGCTGCTCCCATTCAGCCACCTTGCTGAATGCCAGACCATCCCAAGGCAGAGGCTGATGACCAGCTTATGCCAACTGCTCTAAAGAGAAACCATGTTCCCTTAGTTCACTAAATCACAAACGTTGCCCAAAAGGACTTGCACATGTTTTGTATGTGTGGTTTTAAGGAAGGAAAAATACTTACTTGTGCAATATATAAAGGAAATTTTAATTCAATTGATATAAATAGAAACAAAGGGAAAAGAAGAATACTTGTGATGAATCACTATCATCATTTAACATTATCCATTTGCAGAAGAGTGCTTTGTTCAAGTAAGAGGTGGTGGGCATGACCAACAGGACTGCCGGGAAGATTTCTGTACTTTCCAGACTTAGAAATATGTGACTTCAAGTGTTGTAGGGATGACTCTAGCTAGGCTGGGTCCAGATGCTTGTCACCATGAGAGAAAATTAAAGGAAGAGATATGGAAAAAGTTGATCAGGAAAGCAAGATTTACTTACAGGCAAAAGTACATATCCAAGGAATAAGTGCAGGTAAGGTTAAGAAAGAAAGGGCTGCAGTCAACAAGGTTCAGGGCCATCCTTATACTATTTGAAGGTGTAGAAGAAGGTAGTGTTTTGGGTGAGGCTTAATTGAATATTCAGATGAGGCAGTTTGGGGGTGAGGCTTGAGTACTGCCCACTTCCATGCCCCTTTTGGAAATATTCCAAGGGTACTGGCATTAGGTGCATAACGGGAGTGAGAGTTCCAGCCATGGTAACTTCACTACAATAGCATTAGAATGACCTAAAGGCCATCCTGGGAACGCAGCCTGCAGCCACACCAGATATTCTTAGCTGGTGCTGGTTCTAATGGGGGAGGGTTACAGCACCCCTGGCACCTGTGGTCTGCCTGCAAGGGGTGGCTTTTCCAGTGTACATGGGCCTGTAGCACATATGGGGCTACAGCCAGGTGTTATCAGTCTTCAGCTCCTATTTGCTACCAACCTCCCTGCCCACATCACAAGGTCTACTAATTTCCCTACAACTTTAACACAGCAACTATCCTAGGATACCTTTAACCCGGAGACCCTATTTGTATGTATGTATTTGTAATATTCAATCCTTAGATTCCTCATTGCTAATATTCATTACTAAGTGGAAGATAGAGAATAAATTAGTTGTAGCTAGAGAAAAACCAATAAAATTAGACCAGCTATGTCTGCTTTGCAAAGATTCCAAGATAAAAGGAATGCTTATAGAAGTCTTTCACACTTTCAAAAGCTTATTCTCTAAAAAAGAGATTGATTCTCCTTCCTCTCATATGTCTCTCCACTCCCACCCAAGGTCCCTGTCAACCTGGCAGGACAATTTCACCCTTTCTCCACTCTCTGTCCAATCATGAAAATGCATGATAGTTGAAGTGCATCTGGTGTTGTGGTGGAAAACAGAACAGATCTCTTCTTATAATCTGAATCCACAGCATGTAGGACATAGTTCTTCATTCAGCACTTTAAAATTTTCATTAGCGAGGTCTTATTTGAAGTTATTCCAAGGTGGCATTGAAAGGACTTGCTAGACAGAGATCATTTGCTACAAAACAAAGAAAAGCATGCCTGTGATGTGACCTGTATTTGGCTGGGCAGAAACTCAGTCTACAGTGACCTGGAAAGGGACATCTCCTTGGCTGTCTCGCCTCTGATAGACTCATCAGCTGGCTGTGACTTCCAAAGTCTCAGCCTTTCATCCTGCAATCCTGTCTTTGGTATTTCCTCATTATCAGTGTCCCCATCAAGACAGCCATCCATAGCTCAGTTGTTTAGTAGTTATAATTGATTAATTGACCAATATGTTGTCACCATATAAGCTTCAGATTAGTCCAAGTTACAACTTGTCAGCCTTTTTATTACCCCAGTTCAAACTCTCTCAGCCTCCAGCTGTACAAATATGACCTTGTGTAGGCCTCAGATCCCACCATCTCTTCTTGAATTCTCCAAAGTCACATATCTGGATGAACCTGTTCTTTGACATCACCCAAAACCAGCCACAGAAATCACCCCTGGTGCTCCACCAAAGTCCATTTCCTTCAATGAGTTTTTCTCATTTAGCTGTAAAACCTGGATATGGACCAAAAAAAAAATAGCTCCTTTGTCACCCATCCACCTCCTCCATGTGCCTTTTCTTCATCTCTGGAGAATCCTAATGCATCTAGTTTCAAGGTCTCTGTAAAGTAGTTTCTGTGTGTCCTTTCATCATGAGTACCCTGTCTCCAGAGTCACCATCTGGGACTTCCATCTTCTCTCCACACTGGGCACTCTCCCCCCAGGGCAGGAGTCCATCTCTGTTCATTCCAACTATGAGGGTGTTGAAAATACAATTCCATGACCTACATGAGGCACGGGGTGTTGTTTCAATCCATGTATCACTTTGGAATGAGTTTCTTGTCTTTTTCCTTTTTAAATCATAGGTCCATTAATATTCAAGGAGTTATTCTCAGAAGGTGGTTAGATGCATGGAGAAAACTAAAATTAGAAAAGCTTTGCATTTTAAAGATAGCTCTCTATTTTTGCATGGCCAGTGGTATCTCCCCTTTGCTTCCTTTTCTCTGTGGATGCCTTTGTTTGTGAAGTTATTTTTTAACCATAATAAAAAGCTTAAAGGCCAAAATGCATAAAGAGAAATATTTCTCATACTCAAGAGGTTATCAAGATACCAGAGATTTTAAATGAGTTCATAACATTGATTCTTAAGCTCCAGGCATTTCCTTGAAGAATTTCCAAAAGACTTCAAATAAATTTTCCCTGCCAATGTTCATTCTCAGATGTGTTTAACACCAAGTTTTCTGGTGTGAATATGTATATGTGGCCCAAGGAATGCCTACGTTCATGAACTAAGACTAAACTAGAAGAAAAATAGTTTGTTTTTTATTTCCTTCACAATAAGAAAGGCAATAAAATATAGTTAGGGGCACAAAAGGTCTCTACTTAGTCACTCCTGGATTTGGGTGTGTAACAGCATCAATTTCCCTATCCTGGCAATGAGAGTGAGCTTGAAGGTTGAAGTCCATTCTCGAAAGTCTTTAGCTGTTAAGATTTCTGGGTTCGATCACAATCTTCTAAAGTGACATGCTGGTTTTTGCTGTTTTGTAGACTTAAAACTAACTGAAAAATTAGAAAACCCGCAGTTCCCATAAGCCTCCATGCATTTCTGATACCAGTCACAATTTCAATTACCAAACCCTGAGGTGTCGCTCCCCGTCTTCGTGGAGGAACGACACAGGACCCTGCGCTGTTCTTTGTCTGCTCGGCCCTCCCCTGGTTTGCTGCTGGTTCTTCCCGGGTTGGCTACCGACCCTTCCACCTCCGTGGAAGGGCGGTTCCCCCTGCCACATTCCCCACTTCCGCAGGGGAGCGGCACACCGCCGGCCGGCTCTCTCGGGGGCTGCACAGGTGTTCCTTCAGCTAGATGTTCCCCTTAGATGTTCCAGGTGCATGTTGTCTCTCTCCTCCTTTATAGTCCTCTTCCACCAATCCCAACTCGGCTGCCCACACGCCGAGTACGCTGCTCTCCTCCAATCAGGAGCAGGTCCTACAGTTTATTGGTTGAACTGGAGGCAGCTGTGTAGAAGCTGTTTCTCCCTTCTCAGCGCCATATTGTGGGAGAGCAGATGCATAGAATAAGTCTTAATTCCAGTAACTTAGTCTAGTCCGAGTTGCTCCCCACACTGAGGTTTGGTAATTTCTAGAAGGGCTCACAGAACTCACTACAGGCTGCTATACTCATAGTCACAGTTGTTTTAGGGAAAGAATGCAGATGAAAATCAGACAAAGGAAGAGGCGCAGAGAGCAGAGTCCAGGGAAGCTACCAGATGCTGAGCTTCTAGTTCACTTCTCCCAGTAGAGTCATGAACACATTCTTTTCCTGGAAGGGAAGGGTGACCGTAGGTGTGGGGCATCCTCTACTCAAATTTTCCTGAGCCCAGGTGTTCAAAGTGTTTACGCTGGGATGGTTCACTGCCCACATGGCTACCCTCAGTTCCCAGTCCCTCTAGAAGTTGCATTGTGTAACTCGTAGAACCCAGACTACATCACATGGCTGGCGTCTCTGGTGTGCTTACTTAACTAACTGTGTAATTGAACTACGTGTACAACATCACATCATTGGACTATCTGGCATAACTAAATCACATTGTAGACTATTGGTGTAGCCCAAGGCTCCCAAGCAAACAAAGACACTATTCTCAAGCAGGATGGTACTTTTAAGATTTTATTTACTTATTTCAGAGGTAGAATTAGAGAGAGAGGGGTCTTCCATCCACTGGTTCACACCCTAAATGGTTGCAATGGCTAGAGCTGGCCTCTGATCTGAAGCCAGGAGCTTCTTCCAGGTCTTCCATGTGGGTGCAGGGGCCAAAGCACTTGGACCATCTTCTATCACTTTCCCTGGCCGTAAGCAGATAGCTTGATCGGTAGTAGAACAGCCGGGACACGAACCGGCATCCATATGGGATGCTGGTACCAGAGGCGGAGGATTAGTCTATTACACCACAGTGCCAGCCCCCCAGGCAGGGCAGTTCTAAGGACTTAGATATTACCTTCCCAAAGCTAAGGGTGAAGGTCAGGCCTCTTTGGGAGCAAGATTAAATGTTTCACTACACAAATCTTTCCATGGAGGACAAGGAAGCAAGATGCTCATTGGTTCTTACTGAAGGAAATTTGGCAATGCTAATGTTTGGTACAGTAGGATTCCAGGTGCACATGTATCAGAATCACCTGGTAATGACACCAGGCAGATCCAGGGCCCCGCACAGTGCATTTACTGAGTCAGCTGCTCTGTGAGCAGATAGGCATCTGAAGCATGTTCCTTCAGCAGTTTCAAATGTGGTGAAAGAGAAAGCCTTCCACGATGGAGTTGAAGAAAGACTAAGGGGAGCAGAAATGGACACAGAGGGTACAAGCGGTTCTTTCAAGGGATTTGCTAGCAAAGGGCAGCACAGGAATCAAACGGTAACTCATGGAGCAAGTAAGGGGAGGGGTCACCTTTTGTAGGGTGGTGGTGAAGGTGAGAAGCAGATTGAGATGTTCACGTGGGAAGACCCAGAAGTAAGACAGTCGTTGGTGTTATACAACAGGGAAGGAATCTCTGGAGTGGCGTCATTGAATGGAGGGGACAGCATGCAGTGTGCTGTCCCTTAGATAGGAAGAGAGAGAGGGAGAGAGAGAGAGCCTCTTTACTTCTTGTTCCTTTCCTTCTTCTTTTCCTTGTCTCTCCGGTTCCCATGGTGGCATTATTTCCAGCTATCCAGCTATTCTTCTCATAACCTCTTTGCTGTGAGGCCTCTTCAGAAAGTTTATGGAAAATACATATTATGAAGATACTGCATGGATTCCAACAATTTTACACCAAAATAAACATCTTTGAATTCTATTTTATTTCTTTAAAAAGATTTACTTATGTATTTGAAAGGCAGAATTATAGAGAGGCAGATAGAGAGAGAAATCTTCCATCTACTGGTTCACTCCCCAAATGGCCACAATGCCGGAGCTGGCCAATCTGAAGCCAGGAACCAGGAGCTTCTTCTGGGTCTCACATGCAGGTGCAGGGGCCCAAGGTCTTGGAGCATCTTCTTGCTTTCCTAGGCCATGACAGAGAGCTGGATTCAAAGTGGAGCAGCTGGGACTCGAACAAGTGCCCATATGGAATGCCAGCACTGCAGGCAGTGCTGCTACACCATAGTACCAGCCCTAATTCTATTTTCCACTAAGTCTTTGATGTACCTGCATATAAATTCTTTTGTCTTTTGATATAAACTTCTCCCTTTTGGAAAAACGAAAGAAAAAATATTCATTATA
This sequence comes from Oryctolagus cuniculus, assembly GCF_051225735.1. Lineage (NCBI taxonomy): Eukaryota > Metazoa > Chordata > Mammalia > Lagomorpha > Leporidae > Oryctolagus > Oryctolagus cuniculus. The sequence continues at coordinate 175,294,078 of NC_142869.1, read as the reverse complement.
CTCATCACCCTAGAGGAAGGTAGAAATATCTGTTCTACCAATGACTGATTTTGTTGTGTGGGTCAGATTTTGTTGTGTGGAAGAGCCCTTTGGAAAGGATCACTCCTTGAAGTTCGCTGTGTAAATGGAGAAGTAAATCATTAGCAATACTGCAACAGTGAGAGCTGGTATGCTCATCCCACTCACTGCACATACTTTCCTTTGTCTTTTTTCATTACTAATCTCTGTTGAATGGCCAAACTTCTCTGCTACCTCTAGCTGATACTTTCGGTGTAATGTCTAAATATTACCTCTCCTGCTGGGAGAACTTGGTGCCAAAAAGTCTGCTATTCTGGTCAATTGTTAAATGTACCACTCAAGGCATTCATCCTGGAGTCATTTGTTCAAAGAAATGTGACAAGATAGAATGAGAGCAAATAGTGCCACCTGCTGGAATTATACTTGAAAAAAGGAAAAATTTGCAGTCCGTGGTTCTGTCCATGGCTTTGTCCTATTCGTTGTTGTAAACCACTCAGATGAAGTCAGGATCCAACATTACTCATCTGTATTTCTGCCATATGTATTCTTTTCTGATGCCGATATGCCACACTGAGCATTTTTTTCTTCAATATTTCCCTTCTCTCCCTGTAATCATTCAGTATCTAAAACCTCCATGAAGACTCACTGTATTTCATTGCTATTTCTCTAAGACTCTCTTGGAAATTAGATTATAGGATGTTGTAAGTTGAAAGACATTATAAGTAATCTAATTCAGTGGTTGCAGACCAGTTTTGCACACAGCAACTCTTGGAGAACTAAATATATAGTCCTCATTTTGGAGACTGGTCAGCTGGGGCCCGAAAAAGAAAAGACACAGCTGAGACTAGAGTTCAGATAAACTGATAACAGTTCCAGGTCCCACATCAGTTAAGATGCTTGCAGTTGCAATAAAAGTGACTTAAACAATTAGGAATACCTCATGTAAGAAGTCCTAGAGAAAATGGATCCAGGAACAATTTTGGAATCAGACACTGTCACCAAGGATCAAGGATCATCCCACTACATGCTCTGTTCTCTGCAGTGTGTCTGATGTATGTGAGATGGCTCTGGCAACATAGGAACCACAAATTCCCACCCAACATCAAAGGGAAGAAGAGGGACTGTCTTTTCCTTAGGTATCTTATGAGCCAAGACGCCAGTCATGTCTGATTTATCCTAAATGGATTACTGGTAAAGAGCTTGGAATTTCCACGTTTGTCTTAGGTAAATCTGCATTTGCTCTCTGGCTCTGGGATATGGCTGTCCTTACTTGAACCGTAATGTTCTGGAGACACACAGATTCCTGAGCAAAATCAGCTTAACTCACAAGGGAGAAGGTGAAGGTAACTAAATTGCTGGGAGAAAATGCTTCATGGGCTTCCCACATTATTCTTTGGAGCAAGAACATTTGACAGCTTTGTTCCTACCTTTAGAAGGATAGCTAAGAGCCTTGAAAAACAGAGTGTCTTTCTCTGGACAGAATAATAAAGACATTGCCTCTATCCAGGGCAAAAATGAAAGGTTTGCTAGCAAATCTTTTAACAGATTGGAGTCTGTGAGTTCAGGCGTCTTCACCTGTGAAGAAACCTAGTAGTATCTACCTGACTGCTCCATGGTTGCCCCTTATTTGGGGAGAAGGGGGTAACAAGAAGCAACGTGAACCTGAAGCTCCTACGGCCTGCTCTGTTGTGAATGAGAAAGTCCTTTGTCTCTGACCCAGGAGTCTCTTGCCTTCTGCCAGCACCATGCAACTCTGGGCAGCGAACTCGCTAGCCTGGGGTGGCTCCGAATCGCAGACCTCTTCCCCGTCTTGACACTGTTGGAGAGGCAACCATTCTTGTCTGCTGCAGCAATCAGTCCTGCGAGCCAAGCTATATACATCCAATTTCCAACTTATTTTTGGAAATAAGAATATATTCGGTCTCTAAGAAATTCCCTTCTGCAGGCAGAGACAGGGCAACACTTTAGTCTCCAACCAAAGAAACACATTGAGTAAGGAGGGTGTCATTGGCTCTGGTGTCTTTTATGCTGCCTCCCTTTTATTCGCTCAGTGACTCTCACTGTAATTATCTCTTTTAAGATGTCAGTGGCTGTCACCCAGAAGACCAAGAGCAATCAGCCACAAACTGAACTTTAGAAGCTTTTAAAACACACTGGCTGGCTGACTGGGAGATGGGATTTTTCAAAGACATCCCTCAGCAATGTCAGGGGAGGGGACATTGAGTGACCGAGAGAGGGGAACTCTCCTGGTTTGCACAGTGGGCCTTGCAGCCCTTCCTTAAGAGGAAGCAGAAGGCAAGTGGGATGTGCTAAGCTGCGAACTGCTTCTTTAGCAGAGTCTGAGCCGAGGCTCTTTGGGGAGGAAGTTGCTTTTGGAGGCGCTCGGCTCGGAGCCCCCTTACTGCAACCAGTTGGGAAGAACAGGTCTGAGCTACAGCAGCACAGACTTTTTTTCTCTTATCCAGAGAAGAGGGTTGACGGCAAGAAGACCAGACCGTGGTCCACAGGAAGAAATAGGGGCTCAGTCATGATAAGTGGGGAGGCTGGTGTGGATATTTTCTAGTGATTGCTGGCACGCAGCATTTCTCCAAATGGTGACAATTTAAAGACCTGGCCAAGAATTCGTCATAGCAGAAGGAAAATAGTAGAGGAAATTAGAGTCACATTCATCCCTTGGAGTCAAAGCTTAGGGTTAAACTCAATTTGTCCCTAAATTCTATTTCCCTGATGGCAGTTGATGCCTTGAAAACGAAACAATCTTTCCTACTTAGCCCAGGAACCCTGTTCTCTTGCTATTCTGACAAGTTACATTTAAAAATGCATCTGCTAAAATGTAGCACTAGGAGAAAAGAGCAGATTTCCTCTGAAAGCAAGGCTACATTTCCCCGTCAACTGTATCAGAACTACAGAGAAAGATCATTCAGTCTGGGTGTCCTGTTATCCTCTACCTGATCATACTTCCATAGGAACCTTGATGGAGGTCACTGGCCTGCAAGTTCAATCTAGTTGCAATGATGCCTAGAGGCAGAGCCTTCTAATTTAGCTGAGATAGTTTACTGGAGACGGTGTGGAATCACCCACAGGTGTTAAAATTAAAGTTCTCTTTCTAATGACATGAAGGATCAAATGCCTTGGTACAATTAGGTTGATTGAATTGAGCTGTATATGTAATAGCATGGTAGCTCAATAAAGTTAATGCAGCTTTCCGAGGGGCCACAGAGGCAGGGAACAGTACAGATCCTAAGAGAATCTGGCCCACTGAGCTTTTTAAATTAGAAGTTTGATTGCTTGTGACACCATCTCCAAATGGTACCAGGCCAAAGAAGCTGAATTTTCCATTAGCCCAGGAAAAAGAAAAATGACAGATATTTAATTAAAATGCTTAGAGATTAGGCAGAAGGCTTATTGATGGATGGGGAGGCTGAATATCTTTATAAAGCAAAGTCAGGAAATGCATTGGTGTGCCACATCTTTAATGTTGAAAAGAATTTACCAAGCCTAAGGGGCCTCAAGACCTGTGTGCTGCTTTAGCAGTAAGCTGCCTCTCCTGCCAATTGCAAGAAAAATATATATTTTAAAATGTGTTTATAGAGCTGGTCACCTGGGACCTTAATATAAAACTGAGAAGGTGAATAAGGAAACCACTGCTAACTAAAGCTGATGGAGCACCACCCTGGCTGCCTGCTTATTGTTGAGAGGTGATTTATTACAGAAAGAGGTTGATTTGGAGAAGATTTCTGAAAAGGACAAAGGTTTGCAGTTGGGTCACTTAGGGGAAGGAACCAGCACCCCAGATGGGGAATAACCAGGATTTGCAACACAGGAGACAGGAAAAGGATTCTTTGGCAGGAATGTGGTGCTGCCCTTTGTGGTCCCAACTAAATGCAACTCACCCTTATGGCCTCAAGAATTCATAGGTCCCTCCCTTTCAATAGGAACTATAAGAATTCATGAGAAAGTCTTGTGAATTCCCTAAGGCGGTAGCTCTCAGCTGTAGCTACATATTAATATTTCCTGGGGAGCTTTTGGAAGATCTCTGTCTACTCCAGACCAGCTCAGTCAGAATGTGCATCCAGGTGTTGCAAAACCTCTCTCCCTAACTGCAAATCACTGACCCTGGAGCAATGGAGGAGATCAGCTGTGGGCGGAGTCAAATGCTGGCAGGCTGTGAAATCTGACAGACCTGGGTTCCGATCCTGACTCCTCGGGCTCACACAGTTTAAAACGTTCCGTGTGTGCTGACTTCTCCAGGCCTCGGTTTCTTCGGAAGACTTATGGAACGATTAAGTAAGGAAACAAATCGGTATCTGGCTCAAAGACCACCTCCCTCCCCAGAACAAATTTATTTTGCTTCATTTGGTTGTTTTTGGTCAATAATGGATTCTGGTTCAGACCCTCCTCATATGATTTTGCAGGGGAACTTTGTAGCAAGCAGCAGATCGCTTTTCCCTTTGCTTTCTTTTTCCCCAGGAATCCACTGCTGTTTGGGTATCAGGGAGGAGAGAAAAAAATACACTGATGTACCTTTCACGCTTTCTGCTCCTCCAGCTGCCACCGAAGTGTCCTTCTCATTTGATGTCGGAAATGGGCCCGTGGAGATTGTGGTGCGGTCGCCCTCCCCTCTCAATGACGACCAGTGGCACAGGGTCACCGCAGAGCGGAACGTGAAGCAGGCCAGTCTGCAGGTGGATCGGCTGCCCCAGCAGATCCGCAAGGCCCCGACAGAAGGTCACACTCGCCTGGAACTCTACAGCCAGCTCTTCGTCGGTGAGTAACTGGCTGAGGGCAATCGGATTCCCTCAGCTGCTGGTAAGAACTTTCAGGACACAAAACACCCAGCCTAGGGAGGGCTTGCTAGAAATCCTTCCACAGTAAGAGCCTAGGCCTCCTATGTGCAGATTGAATGACTGAGGAGACCCCGCTGCGGTCCCGCTACGTGGTGTTCGTGATCCTCAGGGATAAAATCAGAGCCTTCATTGGGATGCCTCTCATGTCTCCCTGACCTCTGATCTGTTAGGTTTCTGGCTTTAGAGCCGTTTAAAACTATTAGATCTGGAAGGAAAAAAAGAGAGGGGAGGAGAGAAAGAATGGGCTAAATCCAGGTTTGCTCTAAATGACTCATAGCAGCCCTTCCCCTTCTCTGCTCATCCTCAAAGTTCCAGGCAGAGGAAGATGGTGATTTCTCCCGACAGGGCATCCCTCTACGTAGAAAACAGATCAGCACCAGAAAGAAATTTAAACAGAAAAAGTGAAGCAGCCTATGCAGGGAGTGGGCCAGCCACACAAGCTAATTTTCTTCACCAATATTTTGCTCTTAACATATTCAAGATGAACCTAAAATGGCTTAAAAACAATACTGGCTTCCATGGTTAGTTGAATTTTAAATTTTTTCCGGAATGTTAATATTTTAGAAAATTAACAACTCTTCCTTTGTTGAATGGAAAGAAAGTGAGTTTGGAGGACTTTGTGGAGATGAACACTTTGAGACCCCCACCCCACAACTCTGGGTTTCTGGGGCAAAGTGATCAATTCAGTCAACCGTGGCAGTCTCGGGCCAAGCTGTGATCTGGTTGCTGTTTGTATGTGTACCCCTGCCACTCAGACCACCATATGGTAGAACTCACTAGGGGTAGGGGGGAGGGCCAGTTCATTTTAACAAGGGTTGGCGTGTCTATGGTGTCTTCCCTGGTTATCTTGGGATGTTTGAAGAATATTAGAAAGTCATTAAAAAGAAAGGTACAATTGAGAATCCACTCCCTTTGTGTGATGCGGGAAAACTACAAAACAACAGTGTTGGTCCAAGTGCTTTGAAAAGACAACTGACTCGTTCAAAAGCTATACCAGCCAAGGGGACATGAGAGAGTCCTAGATTTTGCAATAAAATACCTCCCAACCCCAAATAGAGCACAGCCCTTTCTAAATCCTAAGCTCAAATTATAGATCACAAAGTTACACATTGCATTCTTAGCTAAATATCAAGTCCCCTGATTCCTGCTGAACACGAGTGAGCAAATTTCACTTCATCAATATGTCTTGCCCACATTTCTGAGAACAAGTCTCGCCTGAATTCTGTTCATCCCAAACCTGATGGGTAGGTTGTACTTGGCTTTCATCCTAGCAGACGACTCTACTGGAATTAACTTCTCATTCCCTGACCTTGCTTCTGCATGTAGAAGTCCAACTTTAGTTTTGTATTCCCGTTCACTGAACATAGTTGTCCCCAGGAACTCTGGAAGCCCCGTAAGATTGCAAAACGAAGAGAGACAGGAGCACTGTTTGTTGTAGACTTGGAAAGAAAGTTGATTTATTTTAAAGATAACCAAAGAATAGGACAGAATTCTATGGCCAATGAAATCTATGGAGAGGCAGAAAAGGAACATCTTGGAAAGAAGAATGAAAAGAGTTCATGAAAGGAAATCAGGAGAGGGACTGTCACAGGAGAGAGTCTGTGAATAAACCGGTAGCAACTGATAGCAGGTGCTATGATTCAACTAAGGCCAGAACAATTTTTTTTTTAATTCAGAAGGTATGAAACCACTGGTGAGCTCAGAAAGAGAAATTTCAGAACAGTAGGCTGGCGTAACAAGTCAGCAGCTTCTTAAGCCCAAGTTTTTAATTTCCTGTTCTCTTAGAAGTAGGCAGGATTCACATATCTCAGATGTGACCAATCTGAGAAATGTTGTTCTGCATAGAAGTCTATCCCAGGGGCAAAGGCAAGGGAAGCTGCTTCCAGGAAAATAATTTCCTCAGCTATGAAACCCTAGAGCCAGTTTTCCCAAACTCTTCAATATTCAGGAAGCTAAGTTGTTGGTCTCATTTTAGCTCTAATAAAAGTGTTTTCTTGACCAAAAATTAATCCTTTCCTACTTTCAGACTCTTTTCTCATCTGTCTAGTAAAGGAGTTGGATTCCTTGTTCCCCCAAATTTCATCCAATCTTAGACATTTATGATCATGTGCTTATTAATGATTGAGCAAGATCTGGATTGTCAAGTGACCAACATTTGTACGGTCTTAGTGCTGTGTGTTTAACAGTGTGGGCTTGGAATCCCATCTCTGGCACTTGCCAACTGGAAGACCACTGGCAAGTCATTTAACATTTCTGTGTTAAATAAGAACACATTCAGTTCCTACATCTCAGCTTTAAATGAGATATTACATGCTCAGCACCCAACAGAGTTCTTGGCATAGAGTCAATGTTCATTAAATATGAGTTATTTTTTCTTTATTAGCCTTTACCTTTTTCTTTCTTCTTCTTCCATGTAATACCTCATCCTAATGAAACCTCCCTCAACTGGCTCATTTCCTCCTTTTCAAATACTGACCTGAAATGTGAACACTTTAACCCATGAGCCCTAAAAGAAAGCTCACCTCCAAAAATGCCTCTCAGCATCCAAAGGCATTCTAACAGTGCTCTGCTCACCTGTCACAGTGGCTACAGAGCAGCGAGCCAGGACCTGGGGATTTTCTTACAGTCAGCCCAGGAAGCAAGTAAGAGACGTCTGAAAAGATGACGCCAGCACCATGGTCAGCTGCTAATACTTGGGGCAGAGTTGCCCAGGGGCTCCATAGGCTGGTAGAGAAGGAATGCCCTGGACACATCTTCTAGTTAAAATGCTGAAAATTGTTCCTGACTTTGTCCCCTGAGTGGACTCCAGGGAGGGCTGGCTTCTCTGCTCACTTCCTGTGTCAGTGAGACCATGTTCACATCTTTTCCATAGTAACTGAAAACAAAAATCAGAAAATATAGTTCTTCTTACTCTGTGTCTAAAATATAATTAGAAGCTGTCATCCAAAAGAAGCAAACAGGTCATTTGGAAGTAATAAGAATCCAGCTATGATTCTGGTTTAGCAGAAAAGTAACAAACCAGCTTTAAAATTAAAAGTGACACAAGAAGAAAAATATCAATTGCTGGTATTTGTCTGCAAAGTATAGAATGATTTTCCACATTTTTGATCCAAAGCCAGTGACTGTCCTATGACCAGCTCCCTAGATGGGCTCAGCAGAGGCACTCAGACCATATGGTGTCCCTGTAGCCTTGGCCAGGCCAGGTGCTCAGACCTGAGTTCTCTGTGCAGCCATGAGCCAGACTTTCTTAGATGGTAAAGCACAGTGAACATGCGCTCATGATCAAGCACGAACACCACCAGGCTGACTCGGCCAAAGCCCTCTATGGCACAGACACACCAGGGAGGCTGGAGTCCTGGCAGCTGATGCCCTGAGAGGAGGAAAGCTATCAGTTGGGCCCACAGCCCAGAACCCGGCTGTCAGCCCAGGCCACAATCAATGACTTGATGAACATAAGCCACAGAAGGGAACAGAGCAGGCTGTTCGTGGCATGGGGCTGATATAGGGTTCCACTTGCAGCAAGCTAGACACAGACCAGAGAACGTAAGGGTTTGGGGCAGTTACTTAAAGAGGAGGTCAGAGATCAAGAGATCTGGAGGATGCTTTCATAAGCTTTAAGAGGCCACCAAGTTCCTATGTGACTCCTTGAGGGAGAAGGTTAACCACCAATATCCTGGCTCAACTCATCTGGCTCACACCTTTGCTGAAAGCTCTTTGGAGACTAAAAGGGGCCATATTTTTTGTGCAAGATGTAGCCTAGAAACTAAAAAATTCCTGATTGGTTCTTCCTGTTCTTTGTGTTGCATGAGAAGACCACCTGGAGAATCAATGGGAGAACCACTGTCCTTAGGGGACCTCAGACTCATGGGGACCAGGGAAGCCTGCAGCCTCTTCTTCCTCTGACAGTTTGTCTCTCAGGACACCTTTTCTTCATGGGTGACAACCTGAGTTTGTAGAAGAGTTGAGATTTGTTAAATGAATTGATTAACCAATTCGGATTAGAATGCCATGACTGTTCTCTGGGCTACATTTGATTGGCAACCCCATAAAAGAGTCCAACATCCCCAAACTCCATAATATGACTTGTTTGGACAGTTGCTGCCCATGCTGTCTGTATTCCAACATTGTCGATGGAAAACTTGAGGGCCATCTTAAAAGCAATGTCACTGAGGAAGCAAAAAGAAAATCAACATTTGTGTGCAAGCAGGAAAAATGGAATTTCTGTTATGAATTGCACCCAAATCTGTGTATAAATAAAATGGTCACTTCCTGTATCTAAAAAGTTTGTGATTTAAAGACTATTCAACCAAATCATAAGAATTACAACATAGAAAAATGTGTGCTTTCCCGTTTCCAACAAACATGAGTCAATAGCAACAACATGAGTGGTAGCTAAGATGTTTAGGCAAATGCTTCATATAATTTATCTCATTTAATCCACACAAGAATCCTATAAAACAGATACTATTATAACTCCTGTGCTGTTTGCGTAGCAAAGAAACTGAAGTTAAAAATTAGTCGACTCACCCAAGTTCATCCAGCTGGTAAGACAATGAATGATGCGATCGGATCCCAGACAATCTGATTCCAGAGACTCAACATTGAACCACTCATCTTGTCAAACATGGAACCTCACAGAGTTAATCAGGAAAATAAGACCTCACTCAAGATTATTACAATAGGGCAGAGAAACCAGAACTCAATCTAGCTCAACTTCACTTCAACTAAGAGCTGGAGTTGTTGTTTTGTTTGTTTCTTTTTCATTATTAAAAAAAAAAGCTTCTAAACGTTGAGACATGCAGAATCACAGGTTCTTTGTGTTGGCTTTACCCAAAGGAAAAGAAACCTTGCATCGTCATGACAGGAGAAAATTTCGCAACTTACAGCAAGGCACGCTTCAGAAGTCAGGTTCCCACCCATCTACGGAGACAGGGAGATGGGGTACTTTCTTCCTTGATGTTTGCGTTTCGAAGAAGTAGTTCTTTAAAGAATATATTCATTTATTTGAAAGAGGAAAAGAGAGAACTTCCGTCTACTGGTTTACTCCCCAAATGCCCACAACAGCTGCTGCTGGCCAGGTTGAAACCAGGAGTTTGAAAATCCTTCCTGGTCTGCCACAAGAGTGGCAAGAACCCAGGTACATAAGCCATCACCCTCTGCCTTCCCAGGTGCATTAGCAGGAAGCTGGATCAGAAGCAGGGGAGCTGGAACTCCAACAGGCACTCCAATATGAGATAAAGACCTCCCAAGCAGCTGCTGAACCCACTGTGCCATGGCTCTCGGATCCTTACACACACACATACACACACACACACACACATTCTGAAGTTATAAAATTAGCAAAAGGGCAGGGGTTGATGGTCAGGAAGAAGCCTGGCTGAGTTTAGTCAATCTGCTGGGAATGTGAGGCCCAAGGCCATCTTATACCAAGGTCCCTACTCCGGGTGATACTGTATCTAGGGGGCATCTAGGAAAGTGCAGTGAAATGAGGTGCTTCTCATACCATGTGCAGGAAAATCCATCCCAAAGCAAGAGTGGCACAGTCCCAGTCACAGCAGTGCCCCATTGGGAAGCCCGGCTCTTGGTCATGAGATCTAGAATGGGAGACAGAGGGTGTTCTGTGAATTACAAAGTCTCCAGGGCAAATACCAAGGCAGCCAGAGGATCACTGTCACACACAATGGGTTTGGATTAACAAGAGAATTTCATGCAAGACAGGGAATGAAGCTCCTTCCTGACTTGAGAGTCTCTAAGATGTGGAAATCGCTGTATTTGTTTTCCCTGGAGCTCTCATGACAAAGCCCTGAGGTCAACAGGGCTTTCTCTGTCTCCAACACTTTTTCTGGTCTTCTTTCCCTGATCTCTCAGCACCTGCACGCTTTCCTTGCTGCACCTTCAGACTCCGTGGCAGTAACTCTCACCTTTGCCTCCTGCCCCACTGGCCACTTCTTCAGACCCCTGTGTGCTCCTCCTCGGCTTGACAACTAGACATTGCAGCATCTCAGAGCCGTCCTCTCGTCTCTCTCCATGCATTGCCATGGAGAATCCAATCCAGTCCAACCTCCAATGGCTTTTACCATGACCTCCTGTTCTCACTTCTCGCAGGAACTCCATACCCACTGTCTACTGGGGGTCCCAACTTGTATGTTAACGAGCATCTCAGAATAAACACGGTAGAAAAGACCTCTTGGTGCCCACCCCACTCTGGGCCTCCCTCTTACCTCCCCGTCTCAGTAAATGACACCAGCATGTACTCGAATTTTGCTCCAACCTAAAACTTGGAGCAGTTCTTGATTCACCTCTTTCCTTCTCCACTCCACATCCATACTAAGCCATGTGACTACCTCTACGCTGTGCCCCAAATGTACTCCTTGCCTTCCAGTGCTCAGTCTCACCCTAGTCTAAGTTTCACTTGTTCTTGGCTTGGTCTTCTACAACTACTGTCCCGGTCTCCAACTGTCTGAGTGTGTTGCTTGACATACCAAGCTTAGTCCTGCTAGGTAGTATTTGCACTGGGCATGCCTTGTGCCTGGAAGACTTCCCCAGATGTTGGCAGGGGCTCTCGTCATTCATATCACAGCTTCTCTTACCTTCTTAGAGAGGCTGTCCCTTGCCACTCAACCTAGACTGGCCTGTCACTTATTGTTTTCAATTCCCCTTAGATATTATGATATGTTCATTTATTTTTGTGTCCTCTCCCAGAAGATAAGCTGCTTAACAGCAGGCACCTAAGACAATAGAAACCAACCAGGGGCCGGTGCCGTGGCACAGGTTAATTCTCTGCCTGTGGTGCCAGTATCCCCTATGAGCCCCTGTTCTAGTCCCAACTGCTCCTCTTCTGATCCAGCCCTCTGCTGTGGCCTGGAAAAGCAGTGGAAGATGTCCCAAGTGCTTGGGCCTCTGCACCTAAGTAGGAGGCCCTGAAGAAGCTCCAGGCTCCTGGCTCTGGATCAGCCTGGTTCCATCCATTGCAGCCATCTGGGAAGTGAACCAGAGAATGGAAGACCTTTCTATCTGTCTCTCCCTCTCACTGTCTATGATTCTACTTCTCAAATAAATAAAATCTTAAAAAAAAAAAAAAAAAAAAAAGATTAAACAGGGACCAACCAACCCTTGAGCAGGGTTGCCCAAGCACACTTGCCGAGTTAACAGTTTAACAAATGAATAAATGAATTTTATCATTTTGGTTACTTCTCTGAGTTAGCATTCATTACTTCTTTGCTGCTTCTCTGAGTTAATATTCATATTTAAAGCTAAATTACCCAGTTCCCAAAATAAGAAGGTATTTTCTAAGCAATCTTTCTCTGAAATTCTTTTCTTAAAAATTGGTATTTGCCATCTTTGGAAATATCTTTTCTACTAAGAACCACCAAATGAAATAAAGCGTGACAGATTTGAAAAAAAAAAGAAGAACCACCTTATGAAAGACGTCATTTCAGATCAGTGTAGACCCCAAATGTAGTTTTCAGTCACCCTGATAGCAAATTGAGATCTTGTCTTGCCAGCACCTGAGACATTAGCTGGGAATTTAATGCAAAGAGTTTCTCTCCCAACCCTACAACTGGTCCCTGGTTCTTTCCCTGATATAGAGAGTGATGCCTTGATTAGAGACCATTGCTGTAAGTTTAAAAGTAAAATAATTTGCTAGATAAAATCTAGCTTTAAAAAGCACTAATTTGAATCAGTAATCTGTATGCAAAGCAAAAATGCAAATGCAGTACAGAAGCTCCTGCATGGAGGCTCACTCCTCCATGTTTCGGCACAAGCGCCTTGGTGCTGCTGTTCTCTTAACCTGACCACATTTCATGAGGCTCTGCCTGGCTGGCCCACTTGAGTCGGCTGCTCTCTTGAAAGTAGAGCAGCGCCATCCCCCTGCCCTACAACAGGCAAAGGGCAGCCACTCATAGTTGCCATACGTGTTTCCTGTCCTTTCATGATGAAAACAAATTCGCTTTTGCAATTCCAGGGTTTTTTTTTTTATTTATTTTTATTTACTTGAATGGCAGAGTTAGAGAGTTGGAGACACACAGAGAGATCCTCCATCCTCTGGTTCAATCCCCAAATGGCCGTAACAGCTGAGACTGGGCCAGGCCAAAGCCAGGAGTCAGGAGCTTTTTCCAGGTCTCCCACATGGGTGCAGGGACTCACGCACTTGGGCCACCTTTCATTGCTTTTCCAGGCACATTAGCAGGGAGCTGGATCGGAAGTGGACCAGCCAGGACTCAAAATGGCACTCATACGGGATGCCAGCATTGCAGCAGGTGAATTTATCCATTATGCCACAGCGCTGGCTCCAACTCCAGCTATTTTTCAGTTGGTTTTAACATATGAAATGGGTGATGATAGACACATTTTCCCTTTCGCTTTCCATATGCTCCATGTAGAATCATACTGACTGTGCGGTTCTAAACTCATTTGAGGGCTCAAGTGAAAGCTGGTCTCTGGGCCACCTCTTTCCACGGGTGCTCAGCTGCTCATTTCTAGGGCAAAGACTACAAATGCCAAGGCTTTTAGAGAAAAATTTTGAACCCAGAAAGGGGTCATTGCTGTGTTTCCTGCTCTGTATAAAACCGCTCCTATAGCACATGGGCAAATGCCTCAGGGTCCATGTGGTCTTCCATTCCAGTTTTCCATTGCAGTTGAAGTGTGCTGGTCCAGAGGAGACATTTTAATATAAACTACCAATTCGGCAGCAAATCTGGAAAATTTTTTCAGCACATTTATCAAATAATCTCACATTTTTTTTCATTCTTCCGAAAGACAACTAAATTTCATGCTAGTAAATACTGTCAGAAAAAGGATGTTTTTTGTTTTTTTAGCAAAAAAAAAAAAAAAAAGGGAGGGGGTCACAACACAAATGACAAAAAGGATAGATGCTACATGGTAACGAATGCTTCCTGTGGTTCCAGGAAAGTGAGAGGAAAATATACCCATTTTAGTAGTTCTGAGTCCAAGTCCACAGGGTTGTTTCCCATCAAATCTTTCCCTCTATTCTGTCTTCTTTCACTGGCCTGGTTTTCAGTCCTGTTGTGCAAGATTTCTTGGTACTGTTGTCACAAGTGGCAGGCTTCCTCATTTTATTTTCACTTTGTTATTTTTCTTCACCATTTCATTCCCTCACCCTCACTGGCTCCCGTTTGAATGTGTTTTATGTATGGCTTCTAATCTCACCACCTGATATATATATATATATATATATATATATATATATATATATATATAATCATTATTTCCACCTGTATGCTTATTCTAAATAGGTGTGTTTTTAAAAATCTATGCCATTGCCTTTCATGTGTCATACTTTATATAAATGGTATTGTGTTGCAGATTCCATTGTTTCTCATTCTTTTCATTCAGCCTTGTGTTTTAAGATCTATTTGTGTAGTTTGATGAACAGGTGTATAGTGTTCTATTATGTGTATATACCACATGTCATTTATTCCATTCCCTAGTGATGTATACCCAGTTTTCTTCCAATTCTGCTGAAACTTTCAGTGAATGTATGCATGGGTTTCTCATGTGTGTGTGTGTATGTGTGTGTCCAGCAGAATTACTGGGTCAAAGGTTATGTTTGTATCTAACGCTCTTAAGTACTGCTTGTCCTCTCAGTTTCTGAGTATAAATCTCAAACATCATCCACTGGGGGCCAGTGTTGTGGCACAGCAAGTTAAGCTGCCACTTACAACACCTGCATCCTGTATTGGAGTGACAATTTGAGTCCTGGCTGCTCTGCTTCTGACCCAATTCCCTGCTAATGTTCCTGGGGAAGCAGCGGGAGATGGTCCAAGTGCATGGGTGCCTGCAACCCCCATGAGAGATCCAGAAGGAGTTCCAGGCTCCTAGTCTTCAGCCTGGCTTAGTCCTAGCCATTGCAGTTATTTAAGGAGTAAACCAGCAGATGAAAGATTTCTCTCTCTCTCTCTCTTCCCCACCCTGCCCTCTGTCACTCTACCTTTCAAATAAACAAATAATATTTTAAATCACTCATTGGATTATGCTTAACAGTTCTACCAGTGGTAGCACTGCATACTGCAAGGCTATTTCGCCATTTTTTGTGTTCATGATCTCCTTAATTTATTTCTTATACAGTATGTAATTTCCATCTCTCCCCCTTATTATGTTTTTCATCGCAAATTTTGTCTGCTCTGAAAACTATACTAGCCTTCTTATAGTTGTTCATATTTGCCTGTTGTTTTTGCATGCATTTGTATCCTTTTGTCAAAACATATCTCTTAGACATCTTATTGCTGAATCTTTTAAAATTCCAACTTGAGAATCTTTTTTTATCCTTATATTGTAGCTGCAGTTATATGGGGAAATATTTCTGTAGTTGGGCTTCACTTACATTTCTTATGTTTTGTTTGTCTATTCCAGTCCACTTTGTGTTGATAAACTCTTATTCTACTGATTTGAAAGTTGGACTTCTATGTTCATTCCTCTGGCAGCTACCCCGAACATTAAGACCCACACTTATATTCTTTTCCTGTCATCCATGAAACCATATCAATGTCTATGCTCTTCTTTTTTTTTTTAAAGATTTACTATGTATTTGAAAGGCAGAGTTACAGAGAGGCAGAGAAAGAGATCTTCCATCAGCTGGTTCACTCCTCAGATGGCTGCAATAGCCAGAACTGGGCCTACCTGATGCCAGGAGCTTCTTCTGGGTCTCCCACATGGGTGTAGGGGTCCAAGGACTTGGGCCATCTTCCTCTGCTTTCTCAGGCCATAACAGAGAGATGGATTGGAAGTAGAGTAGCCGGGACTCAAACCAGTGCCTATATGGGATGCTGGCACTGCAGGCGGCAGCTTTACCTGCTACACCGTGGTGCCAGCCCCAAATCTGTGTTCTTCTGAGTAAAACACAAGTCCAAGCACATGCTGATCTGCCCCCACCACACACTACCTGCCACGATCATCCGTCACTTTATCTGGTGCATCGTATGACTAAATTTATAAATCTTATTAAAAACATTAGTGTTTGTGAAATTTTTCTTTTCACTTATTCTAATTGCTTATATCTTATTACCTCCTCCTGGTTTGAATTTCCTTTTTATTCAAGAACATTTTTTATTGATGCCAGGCCTAATAAATTAGAATCTCTTGGAGTAGAGCCTGGACATCAGTATATTTTATTTATTTCATTTATTTTTTGAAAAGCAGAGAAACAGAGACAGAGAGCTCTTCAATTCCCTGATTCATTCCCCAAATGTCTACATATCCAGAGTTGGCCAGGCCAAAGCCTGGAACTCAATCGAAGCCTCCACATTGGTGGCAGGGCCCCAAGAACTTGTGCCAGTAGCAGCTGCATCCCAGGAGTGAGCCAAGAGAAACTGGGAATCAGAAGCAGAGCAGGACTCAAACCCAGGCGCTTTCCAGTTTGGGCTGCAGGTGTTGCTAACAGCATCCCAAATGAAGAGCACATTTTTAAGACTTCCGAGTGGAATCCTCTGAGACCTTGGTCCCTAGAAATCTCTTCACTGCGTCTTGTATTTAAATCAACCCTCTAAAGAAATGAGTTGATTGTCTTTAGTAGCCAGAGTTACTTTGAAAAGTTTGGTGTACTTCTTACTCCTGTGTCTTGTCTCTGTAAACCTTTGGGACTCTCTCCTTATTTCCTGTGTCTGGACTTGATCCTGACACAGGGTTCTTAATCCTTTTGGGGCCATGGATCTCTCTGCAGTCTGGGGAAGTCTTTGTCCCTCTTTCCAGAATAATGTTTTATTTGGTTAGAATAAAAGATACAATGTAATGTTCTTCCATCCTGTTGTCAAGTCTGATTCCTAGATGTGGGTTCCAGGGGCTGTGGGTCTCAGGTTAAGATCCAAAGCTGTAAATGTTGGTGTTGTTTTAGTTCCTATTTCTGTTTCTTTTTTTTTTCCTATCTACACTGTGTAGCACTTTCCATACATCTGTTATTCCTTATTCTAGAAAATTCTGACTCATTATTTCTTTTAAAAAATAGTTATTGATTTGAAAGGCAGAGTGATAGAGAGGAGGAGAGACACATGTGAGACAGGGATCTTCTTTCCACTGGTTCACACCTCAAATGGCCACAATGGGCAGGGCTGGGCCAGGCCAAAGCATAGGAGCCCAAAACACGATAAGGACTCCCACATGGGTGGCAGAGACACAAGTACTTGGGCCACCATCCACTGCCTTCCTAGATAAATTAGCAGGGAGCTGGATTCAGTGCAAACCAGCTGGGTTTCAAACCAGTTCTTTGATAAAGTATGCAGACAACATCACAAGCAGTGACTTAACCCACTGGGCCACATGCAGGCCCTCAGCCATTACTTATCCAAACAGTCCCTTGCCTGTGACTCTTCTGTTGACACCTCTGCGTGATTCTCCATAGCTCTAGACTTTCCTCTTGTTCTTTTAACCCCTTCATCCTTTCCTGGTGCCTTCAGGGAGGGTTTGTTGGCACCAGATTGCAACCCACAGGATGTTCTTTGTCTCTATATATTCTGTTATTCAGTTCTTCCAGGAAAATCCTCATTTCAACAGTCAGGGTTATTTTTATCTTGGTGTCTCCAACCAGTTCATATTCCTAATAGTTTGTCAGCACCCCATGATTGCAATGTCACAAAAGTGTCATGGTATCCGTGTTTCTGTTACTTCCTGTCAGCACTGCGGTTATGATGTCCACTGCGTGAATGTTGCACTTTTTCTGCTCTTTCCTTTATGCTGCCCTTCCAGACACCGATTGGGCTGTCTGTTGCTGTTCTTTCCTGGTGTTGCTGTCCTTGGAGGTCTTGTCATCTGGACTCGTGAGCACATGCTCATTCTCTTGAGATCACCACATGCTTTCTCCACTATTTTCTACCCAAGAGGAAGACAGAAAAGCTTGGGACCCAAACTGTGCTTCTCTCAGGAGGTTGAGGATACAAATATTCCTGTGTTAGGATGTGGAACCTCTGCTGCTACCATACATCTCAGACTTTTACTACGCTAAGTGTCCCTTAACCCCTCACGCCATACACAGGATTTCCAAATGCTTCCCTCCCACCCAGAGAGCACACATCTTCTGTTGAAGATGCTCCGTAAATCCTGATATGTCTATACTCACTGACTCTATTATCTCACTGCTTACTTCCTCATTAGTAAGTGTCTGGGGTGGATGTTTGGACCAGCAGATAAGATGCCTGCATCCCACTTAGTGCTTGGGTTCAAGGCCTAGCTCTAGCTCCTGACTCCAGCTTCCTGCTAATGCACCCCTTGGGAGGCAGCATGATGGCTCAGGTTATTGGAGCCCTGCCAAACCTGGGGGAGATCTGGATTGAATTGAGTTCCCAGCTCCTGGGTTCATCTCCTCACCAATTTGTCATCTGTGGGCATTTGAGGAGTGAATTAGTAGAAAGGAATGTTGCTCTCTCTCCCCCAGCACATGCTTCCCTCTCAGATAAATAAATTTAAAAAATGCAAGCCTCAATTTTTTTTAAATAAATATCTCATTTCTACATTAAAGTGTTTGTCTCAAAAATAATCAAATCCAATGGCCTTTCACTGCTATCTTATCTTCCTTGGCCCCCAGTATTATTTAACATTTGTAAGCACGCACTCCTCAAGATCCTGACCCCAAAACACGCCACCGTTCTTCTCTCTCAGGCTCGCTGCTAATTGTCCTCCTTCCCCATCTTCTCAGTCTCGAAGCTTCTGTTATTTTTCCCTACCCTTTGGCCTTGGAGAGTCCATATGTCTGGGAGGGTTGGTTATCAGAGCTGTGCTAATCGCTCCCAGCCTCATCAATCCAACCTTCTGTCTAATGCTCTCCCAACTGAGCTATTTCGGCTGCCCCCATCATCAGTCCAGCCTTGATCTGGAGTTTATACCTACAAAGGCTGTTGTGAAGTGCAGAGTCTGAGCAACAGAGAACAAGGTTCCAAAGGAGCAACAGCACTGGGGACTCCTGACTCTGGGTGAAAGAGATTGGGTACAGTAGTTTGAAAAAAAACATACCTCAAAAGACAGGTAGTTCTATTTATTAAATAAAAGTTTAAAAAAAGGTAGTAAGAGAGCGGGCAGGAAGGGAAGTCTTAAGACCAGCAGAAAGATGTTTATTTTGCTTCAAAGATGAACTCACCAGCAGGATATATAATCTGATCAACAACATACAGACATTTGTAAAAGAAATATTTGGAATTCTAAGCTTATGTATTCAAAGTTTGAGTTTGCATTGCAGTTTACTAAGGTACCTGTGAATAATTTATCATTTGGATCTGAAATAGGTTTGTGAATCATAATACACATTTGCCATGGGCTTCTAGAAGTAGCTTGGCACTGTTTTCTCTCACACCGCTGCTTTGAGGGTCTTGGAGGGAGCTGTAGGTCCCACTGCCTACAGCTGAAATCAGTGCTATTGAACTGAGCGTAGGATCAACCGCCCACCACCTAGTGGCAAAGTTGATGACTGTGTTGCCTTCTCAGTTGTAATGTGAAGCTTTTGCCCTAAAAAAATATATTACTTCAGTGATAGTATCAAAGAAATGTCTCCTCTTTATTGGCCCAGAGAGCAGTTTAGGCATCCATGTCCCCCTGAAATGGTGAACGCCTTGTCTCAGGTACTAATCAGCCTACCCTCATTTTCCATAATGAAGCACAGCAATGATTGGAAACACGTTATATGTAGGAGAAGAAGGAAGCTCATCTGATGCGTGTCCAGAAATCCGATTGGCAGCAATAGCATTGTAGGGCTGCAGACTTAAAAGTCAGAGAGTCTGGCTGAATTCTGGCCACTCACTAGCAACACTGAGCATATTATCTCTCTGGGTCTAAGTTTCCTCATGGGGAAAATAGAGGTCACGGTAAGCTCTGAAAGTTAAAACACATGAGGTTTTGGAATAATGGTTTGTATGCCCAGAAGACAATTAATATTAGCTTTTGAAATAGCTAATATTTATCATGTTGTTCTATTTTTAAAATTTTTTATTTATTTATTTGACAGGCAGAGTTACAGAGAGAGAGAGACAGAGAGAAAGGTCTTTCTTCCATTGGTTCGCTCCCCAAGTGGCCACGATGGCCAAAGCTGCGCCCATCCGAAGCCAGGAGCCAGGTGCCTCCTCCTGGTCTCCCATGTGGGTGCAGGGGCCCAAAGACTTGGGTCATCCTCCATTGCTTTCCCAGGCCACAGCAGAGGGCTGAACTGGAAGAGGAGCAACCGGGACTAGAACCGGCGCCCATAAGGGATGCCGGTGCCACAAGTGGAGGATTAACCTAGTGTGCCACAGTGCCAGCCCCATGCTTGCCCTATTGTAAAGTTTTCTTCTAGTTTTTGTAGTTTGGATTCATGTAACTCTGCATGTCCTTTACTCTGGCAATATAAGAAAATCCAAGCATGATGATGAACTTAAAAAGAAATCCATCCTATTGAATCAAGTTATGAAGGATCACTCATGAACATTATATGAAGGCAATTTCCCAAACCCCAGTTCCCTGAGTGTGTTAGTTTTTTTTTTTTTCAGTATGTGCCCTCCAATATCTTGCTGACAAAAGTATCACTGATCAATAGTTGTCAACCACACAGCTGTGCACTGAAGAATGGGGACCGATCTCCTTTAGCTCCCTCTACCACTGAAGACTTCAGGCCATTTTGAGGTTCTCAGTTATCCAGATAACGGGGTTTTATTTTTACACACCTGCACTGACGTCAGAGGTTTTCCAAAATAAGTTCAAGTTGATAATCAAGATCTAAAAGACAATATTAGCAAATAGAGCAGGAGGAACAGCAAACTCAGTACCTGCAACTCTGGGAGGACAAACCTAGCTGACACACGCAAGGGATCTTCACAAAATTTATGGAAAAAATGCTGCGCATGGGTTTCAAAATTATTTTTTGAATCTGTTAACTCCAGTTTTTCTGAACTTTTGAAGCACCCTCGTATTGGTCAGCTTTATGTCACTATAACAAATACCTGAGAGAAACTACTTATGAAGGAAGAAGGTTTACTTTGGCTCAGAGTTTCAGAGGTTTATAGCCCAAAATAGCGAAGCCTCACCGGTCTGGCATCTGATAAGCCAGTGGATGGTGTATTAGTGCAAGGTAGTTTCCCATGGTAAGCCAAGAAGAGAGAGAGAGAATGGCTGGGCCCACTCAGGCTTTAAAACCAACTCTTTCATGATAACTACCTTGTAGGGAGTGCCCCCGGGACTCAGTGGCTTCCCAGAAAGTCCAGTGCCCCATCACCATAATTGGTGCCATTAACTTATTTGACTGTGGGGTTTAAATGTCTGTCTGAGCTGGAGACTGAAATCTTATTCAAACTCTAGCACCCCTTGTAGCTGCCTTTGCCCCCTCACCTACCCAGGACAGTTATGGTTGCCATACAGAAAAGCTAAGGTAGGGATAGGCTACCTAGACACAGAGAAGCAGTATTTCTGTTTCCCACCGATGTTTCATGCCATTCTTAGTCGCAAGTTCAAGGCCCCTATTCCCTCTCATAGCTCCCCCAATCCAGAAACAGTCCTCCACAGCAGGCAAGAAAGAGACATCACCTATCCTCACTCTGTACTTTCCAAGGAAATAATAAAGTCCATAACATTCATGATACCTCTGGCATCAGCTTTGTGTACACTCATTGTCTTAGCTGTGTTAACTTACTCTGTGCTTCTGTAGAATCTTGCTTATACTCAATAATAGTCATCAACATAACAGCTATCATTAACTGAGCATTAGTGCAAAGAGGTGTATTATTGCCTGTTATTACTATGCCCCTGCAAGGTGCATATTCTTATAACAGTATTACACATAAGAAGACCGAGCCCCCAGGAGGACCTGGGAAGACCACACAGGCAGCGAGCAGCAAAGCTAATGTGCAAAATTAGAGCTTTAGGACTGCAGTTCATGCCTTCCTCATTCCTGCTTGTTGCCTCCCATATGTCAAGTGTGCCTTGCATCACAGTGTGGCTTTTCGTGCTGACATCTGTATTAACCTGCAGGCACGAAGCATGTCTCATCCATCGTAGAAATGCCTTTTGCAACACCTTACACTTAAGCACTGATCAGAGGTTTTGTCCTTCTGAGCCTCCTGCAGCCATTCTCATCACTGCCCGTCCCTCTGCCTCCTATCTGCCGGGCAGTGCCCCCTCTCTGTAAAATGCTCTTATATTTTCTTTCTGTCTGTTTCCCAGTGGAGCTTGTCCTAACCGCCCTACTTAAAATGGCAACTCCCCCTCCCCAGTATAACTCTAAATCCCACCTAACCTGCTTGACTTTTTTGTTCCCTTATAATAGTCTCTACCTTTTAACACCCAACATAGTTGATCTACTTGTTGAGTTTATTGTCAAATTGATCTCTCCCCTGTGAAACAACAAGCTCTGCAAGAGCAGAGAGCTATTTTAAAGGTAGATAGGTAGGTAAGGAGTTAGATAGATGAGAGAGAGAGAGAAAGATGGTAGATAGATGATAGAGAGATGATAGAGGATAGATAGAGGATAGATGATAGATAGATGATAGAGATAGATAGGTGATAGATAGAGGATAGAGGAAAGAAAGAAAGAAAGAAAGAAAGAAAGAAAGAAAGAAAGAAAGAAAGAAAGAAAGAAAGAAAGAAAGAAAGAAAGAAAGAAAGGGAAAGGGAAAAGAGGGAGGGGGAGAGGAGAGGAGAGGCAGAGTGACAGAGTGACAGAGTGACAGAGTGAGATCATCCATCTGGTGGTTTACTTGGGCTGATGCAAGGAGCTTAGAACTCCATCCTGTTTCCCCTCGTGGGTGACAGGCATCCAAGCACTTGGAGAATCATCTGGTGCCTTCCCAGGCATAGCAGCAGGGAGCCGGATTGGAAGTAGAGCAGCTGATACTTGAACCAGCACTCATATATGAAATGTGAGCCTCACAAGTGGAAACCTAGTCAACTGCCCCACAACCCTGGACCCAAGGGCAGAGACTTTTTGTGTGTTCCTCCATTACCATAAAACAAACATACAAAACATCTAAAGCAATATTTTGTGAGTAGAAAAGTTAGTTGCATCTGTGTGGGTTTTAGTGTAATTCTTTTCCATGGCAAATGAGTGGCTGGTCTCTCTGGCCAAAGATGCTACCTAGAAAGCTCCTTAGAAGGAACAGGCATTTGGTGCAGTGGTTGAGACATCCAAATCCCATGCCGCGTGCCCACGTTCAAGTCCTGGCTCTACTTCCAATCCAGTTTCCTGCTGATGTCTACCCTGGGAGGCAGCAGGTGATGTCTCAAGTGCTTGGCTCCCTGCAACCTACATTAGATACTAGGATAAAGTTTTGAGGTCCTGAATTTAGCCTGGCACAGCCCCAGCTGTTGTGAGCAGTTGAGAAATGAATCAGCAGATAGAAGAGTTCTCTTTCTCTCTCTGACTCTCTGCTTTTCAAATAAAATCAAAATAAATAAACAACTTTTAATTTTTTTAGAGAAACAAAATCTCCTTAGGAAGCATATGAAGATCTGAGTCTAAAGACAGTATAGTTTTTGTAACTTCTCTCCATCACTGTTTTCACCCTTATTGTTTAGTGGAACACCTGATTATTTTTTCCCAATCCTCTGTGCACTTGAGGATTGTGTTATTCATTATAGGTTGTTACAGCACTTTCATAATTAATCTTTAATTGCAATACTTGCATAGCATTTCACATACAAAAATGATTTACAAATTAAACCTACACCTCATGTTGCTAATCATCGCAGGTCTGACTAATGTGCATGAAGCCCTGGCGTGGCAGGGGTCCTCCCCAATGACAATATGTTGATTTTCTAATTAACAAAGGTTAAATGGCATTTTTGCTTGAAGACCTATTATTTAAACTTATGACACTTGTCACCAAGAAAGATTTCTCTAGAGCACAAAAGTTGAACTCAAATAATTATCACTGGTTCTAGTGTGTTAACATCTTTTGCATAATATATAATGACCATTTTCAGGACAAAAGATTTTTTATTCATATTGACTAGCTCAGGGAAAGTTCTTTCTAGCTCACTGACCCATTTAAATAAATCAAAGTCAGAAAAGAGCTTAATTTATTTAGGTTGCATTTATATAAAAAGAAATGGCATCCCACTCAACTACTATAAAAATTAAGAAGAGGGAATACACTTGATTTAATGAATGCAAGAAATACAAATTAGAAATACAAATCTGTTATAGCCAGTTTTTTTAAAAATAAATCACATAGTAATATGAAAAAGGAAAAAGAAATGAGAAATAAATTGAGAGTATTAAACTATCTATACAGAGGGAAACACATGTGTGGGCATACGGTGCAGGGTCTAAGTTGCCACTTGGAACACCCACATCCTTTATTGCACACACTACATGGTTCAGGTCCTGGCTCCTCCATTCCAATTCCAACTTCCTGCTAATGTACATCCTTGGAGGTGGTACATGGTGGCTCAAGTATCCCTGCCACTCACATAAAACACTTGGATTGAATTCTGAGTTCCTGGCTTGAGCCTATCCCAGGCCTGGCTGTTGCAGAAATTTAACAGTTTGAACATTTTCCTCCATCTCTCTCTCCTCTCTCCTCTCTCCCTCTCTCTCCCCATTTTATATAAATTAATTAAATATTTTTTCAAAAGAGAGACAAATGTGTGTGTATATGTGTATATGTGTGTGTGTGTGTGTATATATATATATATATATATATATATATACATGAAAAGGGAGATGTTGTAAATCATAGGCCCCAGGCATTAGAACTAGGAGGAACTGGAGATACCATCTAATTCAACCTCCTTTGGTATGGGTAGGAAAACTGATACTGAGAAAGATTAAATTATTTGATGAAAGCCACATGACTAACTAGGATCAAAATACGAGAGGGAGACACATGCATGCAAAACCTTGGAAGGACCGAAGAACCAAGACAGATTGAGAGTCAGATAGCTCTGTCCCCTAAATTCCTTTCTGGAATGACTCCTGTATGCACATACACGTAAGCACACATGCATGGATCTAAATGTGTGCCTTTGTAATCTAATAAAAGAATGAGCTAATCTAGATTCATTTGATCTACCAGTTGACCCTTTTAAAAACTCTATTCTTTGTCATAGTGACATTTACTTACAGAGTCCAGAAATATCTCTTCTTCAAACTCTCAATGGGTACTGAATATCCATTAGATACAAATTATTTCCAAATTTAAATATATCCCAGATAGGTTAAAATTTCAAATGTTAAGAGAAGTAAAATCACAAAAGTAGTAGAATATATAATTGAGTAATTATATTATTTTGAGCAAGAGAATGTCTTTATGACCCTGGTATCAAAGGCTGTAATCACATATGTAAGGTCAATGAATGTGGCTACATAACCATACAAATAACTCATAGGGACATAGAAGCACCATAAATAAGTCGAAAGACACAGACTGAAAGGGTATAGCTGCAAAATGTATAACAATGAGTTAAAGCCAAAAAATCACCAATTAATAAGAAATATACTTTATCCTTTTCTCCCCAAAGGCAACGGACATAAAGAAACAGTAATAAAGAAAACATAAAAACCATCCAACTTACAGTACTTGAAGCAATGCAGAGTAAAACAGTGAGCTCTTTTGTCCACAGTCAACTGAAATGGTATAAACTCAAAAAGATGGGGCCAAGTATTAGAATTGGTGTAGAGAAGAAGGCAATCTTACACCCTACTGGTGAAATATTTATCAGTAAATTCTTCTTAGAGGAAAATGAACTTCACATGCTCTTGAAATGTTTACACCTTTGTAGCCAGTAAATATACTTTGAATGTAATTAATAAATGCCAAGGAAAAAGCTGACAGATCTGCAAAGGCCTTTACAAGCACAAGCATCGTATTCTTTTTTTTTTTTTTTTTTTTTTTTTTTTTTGGACAGGCAGAGTGGACAGTGAGAGAGAGAGACAGAGAGAAAGGTCTTCCTTTGCCGTTGGTTCACCCTCCAATGGCCGCTGCGGCCGGCGCACCGCGCTGATCCGATGGCAGGAGCCAGGAGCCAGGTGCTTTTCCTGGTCTCCCATGGGGTGCAGGGCCCAAGCACCTGGGCCATCCTCCACTGCACTCCCTGGCCACAGCAGAGAGCTGGCCTGGAAGAGGGGCAACCGGGACAGAATCCGGCGCCCCGACCGGGACTAGAACCCGGTGTGCCGGCGCCGCTAGGCGGAGGATTAGCCTAGTGAGCCGCGGCGCCGGCCTAGCATCGTATTCTTACAATATCATGTAAGATGGAAATCAGACGGACTTCAGTGTGTGATGACAGAGGAAGGGCAGAATAAGTGACAGTGCATTTAGAGAATGGGGTGCAATGCAGATGTTCCACAGGACGTCCTGTTCTACAAGTGTTGTTTGGAAAATGTCTCATGATTTTAAGAGCAAAAAAACAAGTTTTAAAACTATATGTGTATTATGATTTAATTTCTTCTTTTATGTTTTTACACGTATGCATGTTCTTAGGTTAAAGTAGAAGAGATTGTTCCCTAAAAGGAAAGTAGTTTTAAATAATATTACAGATTCCCTTTTTTATTTTGTTTCTCAGTGTGTTTGTGGCCTCCGCAGTAAAAAATTATTACCGTGGTAATCAGGCAAAGGAGAGGGAGCTATCTAAAAATAATTATTTAGAAATCTCAGCATATTTTGATAGGATTTAATTGTCTTAAGTGACTAGTGATAAAAATTCAAATAGCTAGGCACTTATTTAATAAAAGACCTTTGGAAATCCCTTCTTGCAAGAACAAAAGCCACAGCAGCTAAAATGATAGAAGCCAAATTGAAATTCTAACACACAGTGCATGAGTAATGGGTTGAAATTCTTCCAGATCAGGCGAAGGTGCTAATTCTTGTCAGCACAGAGGTGTGAAGCTTGACTGAGCGGCAGATGGCAAAATGGAAAAACCTTCAAAGTGGTTGTTTGAACAACTTCTTTTGCCATCTACTACCTTATAACTTTGATCAAAAAGGGCATTGGACTCCCTTCAATTAATCTTGTAGTCAAATGCTTTATAAAAATAAAATAGTCCCTGGAGAATCATCATTCAAATGGATATACTACCAAACAAGAGAATTGCAGGCTTGGGTTTAAAAAGACAATAGAACAAGTTATTTGCCATGTCATGGAGGAGGATTTACAGACATAAGGTGATGCTAATCCATCCCCACCACGGAAGCCTTGCTCAGCCAGTCCTGTCTGATGAGTCTGCTAGATTGCATGCGTCTTCTCTGGATAACAGAATAAGTGATTGGAATCAATCCCCAGCCTACCAGTCTTACCCAACCCTATCATTTTTTAAGACACCCAAATCTATATCTCAGAAATACACACATCTAACAACCCTTGACCCAAAAGTTCTTTGTGTGTATTAGGTGGTTAGCACAGAACAAGTGTGAGCTCTTAGGCTGGGGAATAGACACACCTGATGCAACTTTGCTACTTGGGAGCTGTGAGTCCTTGGGTAGACTTCTCTAAGCCTCATCTTCTCCATATGTACAATGGGAATAATATGATACTTGCCTTGACAGATTGTTGCAAGGACCATATGAGTGCTTAGTAAAGCACCTGGATCAGAACCTCAATCAGAGAGCATCTTGGGCTTCATTTTTATAAATAGTACCTTTTTTTCTAAATCCTTATCAAATACTTCCTTCAGTAATTCTGCCTACTGTTCACTTTAGATTAGTTTCCAGAAAAATTATAACTCTAATATATAGACATATCTATAAATTTTATATTAGCTGCTTTAAAATCATAGCTAAGAAGATTATAGACACAATTAAATCCACTTGCTATATAATGCTCCAATGAATATTTCCATGAAATTTGTTAGGAACATTTTAGTATTTTCATGCTCATGAACCTCAGCCTAACTCTATAACTTACTCCAAAAAAATCATAGCAAATGTGCTCCCAGTGCTATATGTCTTCCAGTGACATTTAGACAAAGGCAATGAAATCTAACCTGACCTGGTAATAAATATGGTGTAGTGACCTCTGTGTGAAATTATTAATTCCAACTTCTAACCCCACCCCCAGACAAGATGCTCTGGATAGAAGACCCTCAATGTGAACTTCAAAGCATTTCATGAGACAACAACCAAGATGTACAATCACATTCCGAATGGATTTATGTCTTCTGACTAATTGACTTGTTAACCATGCTAATATATTCAAGTCTCTCTGCCTTTTTATATTTCTTTTAATAGATAATAGTATAGAACTGAGTGTCATGAGAATAAAGAGCAAAAAAACTAGGGATTTCTGTAAACCTCTTTTCTTAGAGGAATCCAAATTAAACTTCCAAAACAGCTGATTCAATTTTCGAGTATCTCCAAACATTTTATTTCTGTAGCAAATGTATTACTTCTTGGAAGAGAGTCTATTTTAATTAGGCATTATTACCTAAAGGAGAAAGCTTCAACTTTCTCTGTTTAAACAGGCCCGACTCAAACATGACAGTACCAGATGCACTTGGCAGTCTTATCTCAGAAGCCATGGTCAAGTTTGCTTTGTGTGAACTCCGTGCCCCTGTTGTCGTTCCCAGGTGGCGCTGGAGGGCAACAAGGCTTCCTGGGCTGCATTCGCTCCCTGAGGATGAATGGGGTGACCCTTGACCTGGAGGAAAGAGCCAAAGTCACATCCGGCTTCAAATCGGGATGCTCCGGCCACTGCACCAGTTATGGAACAAACTGTGAAAATGGAGGCAAATGCATAGAGAAATACCACGGGTACTCCTGCGATTGCACTAATACAGCCTATGATGGGACATTTTGCAACAAAGGTAAGTACCAATTTCCAGAACAAATTTTACAGATCTTTTTGTGACGAAATTATCTATTTAATAATTTTAAGTTACTTTATTCTGAGGCTAAGGTGACCAGAATTCCTCTCCCACCTTAGGTAGGAAGCTTCCTGATTCACTAATCTTCTTTGTGTAATAACATGAGAGGAGACTTGAGTGAAATACAGACTTTTCTTCAGAGTCAAACAAGTTATTCACTGACTGATGCATTACAAAGTAAACAGGCTTGTGGAATTCTCATGAGTGACAAAATAATGGTCTTGGGGCGAGGTTGGGGGTGGCATTAGCTGCTACTTGGGAATCCTGCTTCTATATTAGAACACCTGTATTAGGGGCCAGCATTGTTGCATGACAGGTTAAGCTGCTTCCTGCAATGTTGGCATTGCCATTCCGAGTCCCAGCCACCACACTTCTGATCCAGCTCCCTACCAATGGCCTGGAAAAGCAGCAGAGGACGGTCTAAGTGTTTGGTCCTTGCTACCCATGTGGCAGACCAGGCTGAAGTTCCTTGCTCCTGGCTTTGGCCTCACTCCACCCTGGCCATTGCAGCCATGTCTGAAATGAACCAGCAAATGGAGCTCAGTTTCTCTCTCTCTCTCTCTCTCTCTCTCTCTCTCTCTCTCATTGTCTCTCTGCCTTTCAAATAAAATGAGAATAAATAAATAACTAGTTTCTGAAAGGGGCCACAGGCCAGACCCTCCCAAATCAGGATCCTTGATCAATTGCTACAGTGCTTCAGCCAATGCAACCAGTTGCTAAGGAACTGGATTCAAGCTATATTCACAAAACAGCTTCTTTGGTCAGTTATTGGCATTACTATCACCATTTTTACTTTTACTCGGGATGCCTTGGTAAGTGGTTCTCAGCCTAAGCTAAGCTGAAATACCACATCAATTTGTCAGCTTTGAGCATTTTTCATTACTGTGTTATTTTAATTTTGAAATGTTCCTTTAATTCCCAATGAATTCTGCAGAGCCAGTGAGCAGAATCCAAGAGCCCAACACATATGCATATTGTCTTTTAGGATATACCCTGTGATCCTGCAAGACTAAGAGAAATCCACTCTATTGTTCAGTTGGCTTAATTTCCCATATGTAAACAAGAGGCATGAAGAGAAAAGAAATTGGCACTTTTCCCAAGCTGCAATTGAAATGCATGTAAATCACTCTTCTCGTTCTAAATGAATGTATAGCATTTGGGTAAAGTTTTCTGTAAATGGTCGATGCATCTCTTAATGAGAAGCTTTACATAAGTGGCCTACTCACACTCTCATGAATAAATGGAGGGTTGTTTGCACCGGCATTATTCACACAGGATGGCACACACAGAAGAAGGAATTGTTCCATCACATTCTCTGTACATTCAGGCTACTGTCTGGCAGTGCTGTCATACGAGCATACAAATTGGATTGGGCAGGGTTTGAAGAATGAGCACAAGACAACAACAAAGGTAGAAGGGTACTCCATTGCTCAATAGCACCATGGCATATTAACAGTTCTATGACAGTACGTTTTTCTGCCCAGAACAACACGGTTCCCTGATTTTCCTGTAGCATACAATGGAATGGGTTTGCAGGACACATTAATTTTGCTCTTGTAGAAATGACAGTCTTGCAATTACCAGTCATTGTGCTTGATGCTAATTTAATGCAGTCATTCCTTTGCTAAAGTAACGTCTGAATGCAATCAAGTAAGCACTATTGCCTGGAACATTCCACTACAGAAGCAGCAATTTAAAGGAAATCACAGCCCTCTTATTTTTGGACAGTAAGGTTAAGCACGAGAGCTCACAAAACCTCCGGGGTTAATAGGCAATATACACAAGTAGAAAGGCATGAGTATAGACCCTTCAGTTCAGCTAGTATTGGAGCTAAGACTAAATAATTCCTGTGGTGTTTCCTTTGACATTGTTTCAAAAGACTTACATGAAAAGTCTAAATTTTCTTTTAATATATGTGGCTGGGTGAATTTGCATTTGATTCAATTAGTAGCTTTAATCAAAAATTAAAATTAGTAACTGCAAAATGTGCTTGAAAAGCATTTCTGAGCATCTTTCTGAGTCAAAGTATCTTCCTAACTTGGGGGAAGGACTGTGCTTCAGAGGAGTGGTGTAGCCATCCAGGAAGGCTCCCTGTGCGCCAAGGCAGGCTCCTTCGTGGACCAGGGGGACCTCCCCTCCAGCTTTCCCAGCCTGGTGCTTCCTCTACTTTTGATCTCACCACCTAGGAACTCAGCGCCTGCACAGCAGTCCCCGTGACCCTGCCTGCACACTGGTACTGCGGCAAAACAGCTCAGTCTCTGGGGAGGGCAGCCACAGTTACTGGCCAATGAAAGCCCTGTTAAAGTTCTCTCTGGCCTCCCTTTTGTTAGTTGGATCCATGCATGTGGATGCGAAAAAGTGTTCCCAGTATTGTGCTAAGTGAATGAAACACGTCCCACCCTTTCACACACAGCCTAATATCATGTTCGTTAAAAATTAAAACACACACACATGTGCTCACACACAGAGATGACGAAAACAAATTGTGAGAATATACACCAAAACATTAACTGGAGGATAAAAATAGCCATATTTTAAAAATCTGTGTTCTGCTTTCCTGTGTTTTCTAATCTTTACACAATAATGTATTTATTCTAACTTAATCATCTTTTCTTCTTTGAAAAAGCAAAAGTAGGAGGTGAACTTCTTTCTCTAGGCATTTGAGGATTAACTATCTCTGTTCAGAAGATAACTAGCTATTAACTAGAAATTATTGTACAAGCTAATTAAACTATCTGGAAAGGAGAAGCATGTCAGGTGAAAATTGCATTTAATTAAATTACCCTTGAAAATCCATCTCTCTGAATGCACTTAACAGAGCCCATTTTTCCACAAGCATCTGTAGCAGTCGCCCTCAGGTGGGCAATGGAACTGGGGCCACCTTCAAAAATGAGAACATGGGACACTTGTGAGACGCTCACACACTAGGACAGGCTGAGACCCAACACAGCCCAGCGGGACAGATCATACAGGTCTCTCCCCTGCATGGGATTAGTCCATTAGGAGAATGGCAGTCAAACAGTGCACACTGTTACATTCTCTGTTTCTTCCTCCCCATGCTGTTCCTCCTTCTATTCCTCCTCCACCTACCTCTCCTTTCTCTTCTCCCTTCCTCTCACCAGGAACACATTCTATCTCTGCATCTGTCTTTATCTCTGTTTCTGGCTCTCTGTATTCCATACTTACTCCCTTTATTTTGCTTCAGTACATGGTTGAATTTGTAAATCCAGTCACCATGGGCTGCCACTTCACTGAATTCGGGACGACAGGACTGAATTCCAGTAGGTCTCTCATGATGGTTCTCTTGCTTAATAGATGATGCATTTATAGTCACTATCACTCTCCCCACCCCCAGCAAAATGATATGAAGATACATCAAAAAGTTCATGGAAAGTGCATATTATGAAAAACCTATGCATGGATTTCAAAAATTTTTGCACAAAAATAATCATCTTTCAAATCCATTTTCCACAAACTTTTTGAGTCACTTTGATATATCCTAGAAACTCCTGCCTGCTGTCCAAATTTTTTATCAAAAATTTCTCTCAGAGCCCTTTTTCAACTGGATCCATACAGATTTTTATTGCCAGTTAAGGTGTTAGTTCTCTCATAACTATTTGCATCTTAAACAGGAGTGCAGACTGGGGAACATTTCATGTTTTGAAGACAGCACAAGAATATTCTGGAAACCTTCTAGTTAGATCCCACATCCCGTCCCTTCCTCCATCTACAGATACGTGGGCAATGTCCCATCTTCCCAGGATGTGCACCAACTAGCAGTCATGTAACCCAGCTGACACAGGTCCATTTCATGGCAGAATTCCTTGGCAGACCTTTGGTAACACCACAGATGTTTCCAGGTGAGAGGATTAGACCAATCTAAACTGAGGGGCCATCATCCCCAGGATTACTGTGGAACTCCACTGAGGACCAAATGAAGAGCTGTCAACAGGCTCTTCCCTCACCAAACCTGTTCCTTCTTGGGTAGTCAAACCCCCAAACACTCAATAGTTTTATCATTATCGATGTGACTTTTATTACTACCTGGATGATAGCAACATCGTTTTAGACGTTTTCTGTGCTTTTAAAGAAGGAAACTAAGAAATGCAGCAGCTACAGCAGTTACTGTGTTTAACTTTTGTAGTTGAATGCTGCAGTGGGTCAGATGGTGTCCCCCCAAAATCCATGTCTGCCTGGAACCTCAGGATATGATCTTGTTGGAAATACAGGCTCTGGCTATGTAATAAAGTGGAGGTCACACTAGATGGGGGAGGAGGCCCCAACTCTAATCAAAACTCTGCAAAAGGAGAGAAGACACAGGGAGGCACAGGCACATACAGAAAAGAACTGGATGTGAGGATGGAGTTACGTTACCACAATGCAAGGGGTGCCTGGGGCTGCCAGAGGCTTGAACAGGCAAAGGAGGGTCCTTCCCTAGAGACATAGAAGGAGTATGGCCCTGATGACCCTTGTATTTCACACTTTGGGTCTCCCAATCAGTGAGAGAATAAATGGTATAGAAGCCGGGAGAATAGGACAAGTGCTAAAAGAATCTGCGGTCTTCTGAATCCCTGTACTTAGCAATGGTAACAGCTGACACTTCTGGGAAACTTCTCATGCTCCAGGCAGGGAGCCATGGTCTCTCATCACATCAGCCTCATTCCATCCTCATCACAACCTGGTGAGAGAATTGCTGTTGTTATCATCCCTACTTTACAGAGAAGGAAACTAAGACACAACTAGATGTAGTACCTTTCCCCATGGTTTGCCTGCTAGTGAGTGGTAGGACGCCTCTCTTCATTCATGTTTAATTTAATCAGTTATGAGAGGCAGAGAGACAGTGATCTCTCCCATCCACTGATTCATATCCCCAGATGCCCACGACAGCCAGGACAGGACCAGGATGAAGCTGGCGTCTAGGAATTCAATCCAGGTCTCCCATATGGGTGACAAGGATTCAATTACTTGAGCCGTTACCACTGCCTCCCTGGAAACTGGAGTGAGGAGTCAAGCCCGGGTCCTGCAGTATGGGATGCAGGTACCCAAGCTGGCCAGCACCTTAGCCACGAGGCTGAATGCCTGCCTCATTCTCCTTTCCTTTAGCTTTGTATCTACAAAGTTCACAATCCCCAGTGTTAAAGCTTTGGGGTTATTGCGATTGATATAAAAATTGGTACGTTATTGGATGCAGAGTTTATCACAAAAAATAGGATACAAGAGATAAACAGGGACTTTTGCCATATTTACGCATAAGATATTCATTCATTGATTTACTTATTTAATAAACATTTATTGAAGGCTGCCTTATTTCTTTTTATTCCATAACAGACTACCACAGACTGAGTAATTTATAAGGAAAGGCTAGGAAGTCCCAGGACAAAGGGCCCACATTGAGCCAAGGCCTTCTTGCTGTGTTTCGTCATGGGATAAGACAGAAGGGGGGCACAGCATGAGAAAGCAAGGGGGCACAGGTCATCCTTTCACCAGGAATCCACACCCACAATAACTAGCCCACTCCATGGGAGCCACATTTTAATGTGGCTAACCCACTCACCATTACAGCCCTCCTGACCTCATCACCTCATGAAGTCCCCCCCCCCCCATCAATGCTACAACACTGGGGATCAAGTGCCCGGCACATGTACTTTGGTGACCACATTCAAACCATAGCAAATGGCCTAATGTTTCTGGATGTCCTGAATGTGGTGTTGAGCCTGACTATGCTATTTTCAAAATATTTCCATGGTTCATAGACATGAAATCAGAAAAGACAGAGTATATGATAGCAATGAGTGTGAATGTCACCCAAGCTACTGCAAATGGTGGTGCTTCATGATCTCTTTACAGAGCTAAGTTTAGCAAGAACTTATCATCAAGAGGCACAAAAATATCCATTGATTCCATTGTCTGCATAATTTTTTCTGTAATAATTTGTAAGTTCATCTGCCAAACCAGGACTGCAATTTAAAAATGCATATCTTTAAACACTTGAAAACATTTTCTGAATTTCAGAAGTTCTGTTTCCTTAAGCATTCATTCATTGCTTAGATAATGGCCAGAATATGAAGGACCAAGGCCACAGGACTGGCAAGTGACAGAAAGATGGGGAGTGGCTTAACTACTCTGGGGCTGCCATCATTGATAGTCAGACATGTACACGTCACTCTTACTCTGGCCACGCTAAATCCCTTCCTGTCCCTCTGGGTGTTGGAATTAACTAATATTTTATTATTGCTATTCTGACATGGTAGAAGAAGCTGTTTATGTACAATATATCTCCTTACCTAGAAAGCAGATGATGGGCCGGTGCCGCCGCTCACTAGGCTAATCCTCCGCCTTGCGGCACTGGCACACCGGGTTCTAGTCCCAGTCAGGGCGCTGGATTCTGTCCTGGTTGCCCCTCTTCCAGGCCAGCTCTCTGCTGTGGCCAGGGAGTACAGTGGAGGATGGCCCAAGTCCTTGGGCCCTGCACCCCATTGGAGACCAGGATGAGCACCTGGCTCCTGCCATCGGATCAGCGCGGTGCGCCGGCTGCAGTGCGCCAGCCGAGGCGGCCATTGGAGGGTGAACCAACGGTAAAGGAAGACCTTTCTCTCTGTCTCTCTCTCTCACTGTCCACTCTGACTGTCAAAAAAAAAAAAAAAAGCAGATGATGAAGTAAGATGTGGGTTTGAATCCCACTTCCCCACTTGCATGTTGTACAACTTTGAGAAAGTCGTCAGGAATACATACTTGCTGCTGAAGGCCCCTGTATGGCTCCCATGGGAAAGCAGGAACACGTTCCCAGAGAACCTGGCACACCTCAGTCCAACACTGTGTCACTCTTCATTCTCAGGACTCCTTTGACTTTCATTTGTGTTTTTGTTTTTACTTTAAAGCATCTCCTCCTTTTATCCTTCATTTGAAAGCTGTGAATGTCAGATGCCTACTGCAGTCTTTCACGGACCACTGTCTGCTAGGTTGTCACTCTGGTACTTTAGGAGCGAAGGCACCATCATAAAACGTCATCTCTACTTAATCTTGGCCATAGTAATGGTATTCTTTTAAGTAATAGCAATAAGAATAAGATGGCTTATTTATTTGGAAGTCCAAGTTACAGAGAGAGTGGGAGAGATCTTCCTTCCTTTGGTTCACTCGCCAGATGACCGCTGGGCCAAGCTGAAGGCAGGAGCCAAGAGCTTCATCCAGGTCTCAAACATGGGTAGCAAGGACCCAAGTCCTTGGAACATATTCTACTGCTTTTCCCAGGATATGAATGAGGAGCTGGATTGGAAGTAGTGCAGCGAGGACTTGAACCAGTGCTCACGTGGCATGCAGCATGGCAGGTGGAAGCTTTAGCTCCTATGCCACAACACAGTCAGAGTATTCTGAAGGTGAAATGAAGTCTCTAAAGCCTAAACCCTGATGCACTGTAGAGTGTGCAGCAACTCTGGATGATATCAGTGAAGACAGCATCCACCCCATGTCAAGGGTTACGTCTAGTAGTGGGATTCCTAGTGTCTATCCTATCAAGAGCCAAGATGGCTCCACTTAGCAACTCCCACATCCCTTTCCTTCTGCTGGAAGGAGACTCAGACTCAAGCCCAGATTAAACCTGTAGGGGAGAGATTTTCCGTGTGGCTCCCGGTGGAGGCCATATACTGAATGAAAGGAGAAGGAGTTGCCAACATCAGTTTGGAGGCTGAATTCTGCTTCTCTGTGGCTCCAGGTGGGGAACAGGCCTACACTGTTAGACTGAACTGAAAGATGTTAGGAAAATTAGTTAATACAAAATATTATAAAGAAGTGGAGGAGGAAAAGAAAAGAAATGTTGGAGTTGTGCCTCCTGGAATTTCATTCGTACATGAAACCAGTTGAACTGTTGGCAACAGTGGTCATTTTTTCTCAGGTCTGCCTTCTGGTCTTACTAATTCCAGCTTAGAGGAAAGTCTCACTCCAGTGGGGAGACGTCCTTTTCACTTACTTCTTTTTCATTTCCAGTTGGAACAGGAACCGTGACATATTTGGAAGAGGGCCAAAGGAACAAAAACTTTCCTTAATATTTTCCTCTTAGAGTGTTATTCAAGAAAGTGAAATATCCCTTCTCTATTAATATGTTTCTTAAACCTTCAGACCTTAAGATACTGCTAAAAAGTGTTATAGTAACTCATGAAATTAATCTGCTTCAAAGCTTTTTTAAAAAGAAGAAAAGTAAGAAAGTACTTATGAACCAAAAAAAATGCTTTTGACTTGCTTCCAAAATGTCCAAAGAATAGCCAAGAAGTGTAACTGATTTCATTGTAGAATTTTGTAGTGGTAAAGTAACATCTTCTTTAGACAGATTCTCTTCGGGCTCCCAGGGATTAAAGAAAAATTGGTCAGTTAACTTTCCCAGAGGAAAGGATTTAAAACTGCAGTGGGTAACAGTTGAACCCTTTAAAAAACTTTCTACATGTATTGGAGTACAAAATTTTTGGACTTTGCCTTGGCTTAAGGATAAAGAATATTTTTTCAATTTTCCACCATTTTCTAATCCTCATTAAGTTTTTTAATAGAACTGATTTTCCCTGTGTTTTATCTATATATGTTGCTGAGGGTATTTATTGCCTGTTCTTCAGCAATGATCAGCACTCAAAAGCTGTTAAGTTCACAGAAGCCCCGTTTGTTCTCTTACATGAGCTCCATGATTTCAGCTGAAACTCTATACAGTTCTTTCCTTTCATGAGGAACCAGTTTGAAAAGTTGTTCTGAGGCTTTGCTCACATGTTTGGCTGCTCTGCCAGAGGGTCTGTTCACCGATGCCGTGTTTCCCTTGAGTGCCCTCTCACATCTATGGACCACAAAAAACTGCCTCAGGCACACACCTCCGCTGTGCCACAACCATTTGGTGCGCTCATCATTTCCAACAGGCAGCTCTGACCTCAAAAAGTGGGCCCTCCATTCATCAGCTTTTTATTACTGCAATGAAATACCTGAGGCGACTAACTTTATAAGGAGAAAAGATTTATTATTTCCTTAAATGCCTGCTCCTGGTTGGCATTGTAAATGTGTTGCCTGGGGAGTAGGTGTTCAGCTTAGCAGTCAGGTCATCTGCCACTATTTTGGAGGATCTGGGTTCAGTGCCTGCCTCCAGCTTCCTGCTAGTTCAGACTCAGGGACAGTAGCAGTGGTGGCTCAAGGAGCTGAGTCCCTGCCACCCTGTGGGAGACCTGGATTGCATTCCCAGCTCCGGGATTTAGCTCCAGCCACGACTATTGCAAGCATTTGGGGAATGAACCATCAGGAGGCAATCTCTCTCTCTTTCTTTCTCTCAAATAAGTAAATACTTTTTAAATGTATTGTCTCCTGAGGACTGGAGACTAGGAACAGGATATAGTGAAATGTTTAACTTGGCCCCATAATATTCTTCAGCCAATCTTTCCAAGGGATACATTTACTAAATATAAAGAGGCTTCTAAAGTATTCAAATTCTATGGGGCAAAGAATATCAATTACATTAAATGAAATTATTGGCAGTGAAGTTTGTTACTATGTTCTATGAATGAAGTAAGAAGTAGTGGTTTGGTCAGAAATAAAAATTCATTTCCTCATATATTCTGGGCATAAGTTTAGTGCAATATGGGAATGCTCACTGCAAGCCTACTAGTGGGAAGCAGTGGATTGCCAGTGAGGAAGGGCAAATTAAATGATAGGAGGCTTAGGATGAAGTGAGGGTCATAAACCCAACTGCAATATAGAGGGGAGGAGACAGAATGGTGAGTGAGACAACCCGTTCTGATGGAAGGCTCTTTCAAAATCTTACCCAAGGGAAGCAAGGCTGTGAAAGGCAAAGAAAATTGCCCTCTTTCCTCTAAATATTCACTAAAATTAATTGACAATAGTTATACTAGCAGGAGCAAAAGGCGCACAAATTTACTAGTGTGCATAAGCATGGAAGCCATACAAAATAGAAAACTCACAAAAGGTTCTGGGGATTGAAGCTTAAATACTGTCTTCCTAGGGGAGAAGAGTATGGGATGTAGGCGATTTTAAGGAGTAATTGATGATTTTCTGGGAAAATGACTGGACAGTGGCTTAGGACAAAGTTGCTATGGACCGTGGGGGAAGTTACAGGAGGATGGGAGCAGAACTTCACTATAAACATGGATTTGTCTTACGATGGAGGTGAAGGTCATCTATGGGTGGATGTGGGGACTTCTAGATTCTTCCCTCTCCATTATCTGATGAGATTTCTAGGGAGGGTGTTTAAGACAGTGCATTGCATTAGGAAGAAGTTGTCTTAGATAAGAGACTTCAGAGAAAGTTTCTGTCCCATTTTGGTAGAGAAGGCAGATGGGAAGAGGGAGTTGCTAAGCCACCTCAGGGCCGTGACTGCTGCTTTGGCTCAGCACAGCAGGTAAAGGCCACACTTTGGGCATCATTTTCTGTACCGCAACATCTGATGATGCTGGGTAAGACACTGAAAAACATTTATCACAAGTCTAAAGATGGAAGAAGCTCTGTGAACCTCAAGATGATAATGAGAACAGATGCACCATTAAGATCAAGACAGAATTTATTAAACATGATTTTTAAAAGAATCATTGCTGAAATAGTATTTACAGTAGCTATGTATTTGTTTTTAACATTACAAAACTGGATTATTTTTAAAAATTAATAGTGAACAAAATATTTTAGGACTCAGATCAATTTAACTCTTTTCAACTTATACCCCAACAGTCAATGTTTTGTGAAGATTTTGTCTTTTAGTTTCTAATGTGAAACAAAACCTGAAATGTTTTTCATTTTCCATATTTTATTGTAATTATGACTATGCTCTTTTAAAATACATATGCCTTCCAAGTTTGTTTTCTTATCCCCACTTCCAAAATTTTTTTCTTTGAAGATTTATTTTATTTATTTGATAGGCAGAGTTACAGAGAGAGTGACAGACAGGCAGACAGAGAGATCTTCCATCTGATGGTTCACTCCCCAAATGGCCACAACAGTCGGGGATGGGCCAGGCCTAATCCAGGAGCCAGGAGCTTCATCCAGGTCTCCCATATGGGTGCAGGGGCCCAAGCAATTGGGCCAACTTCCACTGATTTCCCAGCACATTAGCAGGAAGCCAGATCAGAAGTGGAGCAGGGGATGCCAGCAGAAATTCAGATAGTGGCTTTACCCTCTGTGTCACAAAGCTGACCCCTCTGAAGAATTTTATATGAGACCAGATGGACACCTTCAA
The DNA here is from genome assembly GCF_051225735.1 of Oryctolagus cuniculus. Lineage (NCBI taxonomy): Eukaryota > Metazoa > Chordata > Mammalia > Lagomorpha > Leporidae > Oryctolagus > Oryctolagus cuniculus. Next base: position 175,254,246 of record NC_142869.1, on the reverse strand, counting down.
GATGTCATTTCAAAGACAGATAAACAATTGTATGTAAATAACAATTGATCTTTGTTAAAGATTTTTTAAGAACTTCTTTATTAATTTTTTGTTAATAAATTTTAGTTTCCAATTACTTATTTCAGACTTAACTAAACCAAATTTGCTTCCTTCCCATTTGTGCCAGTGACTTGCTGTTTATCTTCTACAGTGGCCAATTTTACTCCTATTTTTCTGCCCAGAGAGTTGGGTCAAGTACAGCTTTAAAAAGCATCCCAAACTCTAGCCCAAATGTTAATTGTTCTTTCAGCAATCCTCACAGGTATCAAAACAGTCTTTCAAATCTTCTGTTTCTATTTCATCCTGAAATAAATCTTCTGTCCTCTCTCTATGGCCGGCAACACAGCAACACTATTCTAAACTAACTTTGTTTTGGGAAAAAAAAAAAAAGAAAAAGAAAAATTTCTACTTTTTTAGTTCATTCCAGATGAGGAAGAATATAATAACATGAATTGTGATTTCAATAAAAAGGTAGACAATCAGATTGGGGACACAGATGATTATCTTAGCATTTAGTTTGCTTATAAGCTGCTTGATTTATAGAAAATGCATTATTCCTGGGATCCTAAGAATCACATGAGCTGTTGCATGTGAAAGTGCTTTGAAAATCATTTCTGTTATGAAGAACAAGTTACTGTTAAGGTCATTGATCACCAAGTCAGAGGGTTGAGGGTGTCTTTATCAGAATCCTGCAAAGTATACAAAAACTTGTCATTTGAAATCCTGCATAGAACTTTGCTTTCTCCATTGCTAGAGTTACTGTAACTGACAGCAAAATGCTGTACTTCTCCAACTGTTTATGTTAATGTCACAGTAGAGAAATGAGATGCTTTATCTAGAAACTCCAAGGTTACAAAGTCCAAAAAGACTGTGTGCCACAGAGGCGCACTTGCTCACGGCATGCAGACCCGATTAAATTCCCAGCTCTGTCATGACATTGTCATGAATTATTTTGCCTGTAACATCACAAAGCAACAAACATACTTGAAGTTAAGTAAGAATGGATTGTGTAGCATTAGCATCCTCTTGGAGTTATTACTGAGACCATTAACAAGTGACACTGATTGCTTGAATATCTTATAGAGTTTGATAAAAAAGGGGGGGGATTATATTCTAGAAACCTCATCCCAAAGTCTCCTCTGATCCTATGACTCCAGCTTTGTGAGTGCAGCTGTTCTCAGATCTACGCCAAACATAGCACAAATATTTGCACAAGTTCATTGATAGCCATTTCTTAGTTTTCTGTATCAGATTCATAAGGCAGTAAGTAAAATGCTTGCCAAAGTTTTACTCTTGAAGCAATCTAATTTAAATCCCCTTGAAATAGGTCTATTTTAGCCTATTGATTTTTATATTCCCTTAATAAATGCCTCTTATAATGGAACCTTGTAAATTCAGTTAAGATATAAATTAAGTCATGTACATCAAATTAAAACAGTAGACCAAGTTATAAATTTCAAACAAGGTCCCTGTTAACTAAGCTAAAAGGTTATCTTCCACGGCTTTGTAGACTGTGTTCTCCTGACTCATATGGCACATGGGGTTATTACAGCACCACACAACTTCTTTGAAAATACCAAGGACTATTTCAAAAAGCTTTATTTCTGTTGCCACAATGAATTTGTCATTATTCAGACTTTCGGCTTTTGCCCTAACATTCAAATGTCATTGGGTTATTTCACCACTTCTTCAATTAATGTAAATTGTTAAGAGTGCATGAAGCTCTTTTTGTCACAAAATCAAAGCGTCTGCTGGTTGAAAAGGATATTACATTCTTTCACATGCAGCTGACATTTTCTTGAACATCTCCTTTTATGCTGCGTACTGAGCGAAGTCTGTTCACATCTCACCTTACTTAATCACCACAGCAATTTTAAGATGAAGGTTCACCCCTTCTATTATGGAATGGAGAACCTGACACTTCTTGAGGTTCACTTTATTATCCAAAGTCACATGGCTATATGGGGTTTGGAGTCCTAGGATCCTGTTTTGAGCCTGGCTTTTTCACCATATACCCTAGCATCTTTACAAAGTACTCGCTGAATCAGACCAAGGAAATGAGAGCCAAATGAGGCAGCTCCCTCTGTAACAACCGGCAAGTTTTCCTGTGTCCTGCACCAACGGTTGGCATCAGGCACTAGGCTCAAATTCCAGGGCCTTTAATCACTCAGGGACATCCATGATCCTTCAAAGTCCCCAGTTCTATGGAGACAAGTAAAATCACCTAACCTAAGCTTGGCCCACGGAGGTATTCAGTAGCTGTAAATTCCATACTCTTCTTTCCTTTAGTGGACCCTGAAGCTGCTATCTCAGGGGAAGTGGATAATGCATATCCACTGGTTCAACTTGCAGGAACTGTTCCTCCAACACCCCAGAAGGCTCTGAAAGAATCTTGATTGGTCATGTTAGTTGTCCAGTGTATAATGGCAAATTAGTGAGATCTGTACATATTAGGTAATGTATCTCACCCAACTTGTCCTTGTTTATCATCTCACCCTGGTGATGGAGGGCAGGCTCAAGTCTGGAAACTTCAAAATATTTTTTCCTTTTCTCTTTGTCTTCTTTCTTGGGACTCTCTGTGTGGGTGGCTGAGTAAGAAAACACACACACACACACACACACACACACACGAAGGAAGAACAGAACTAAATATGAGCTGGATCTGTCAGTTTCCAACTGTGAGTCTCAGATTACAAGATATTTCTTTGTGTTTGTAGGGTACCACCCATTCATCCATGACTTTGTGTTAACAGTGGAGGAAGCCTCTCTCCCAAATACATAAGGAGAGAAATGAAACCAGGGACGTGGGGAGTCTGAACAAATCAATTCCTAGGACATGAGAGGCCACTTCAGTTTGCTTTATAACAAAGTAGGTGATTTGCAGGGTAAATACAGGCCATACCCTATGAGTTTTCTTATTGATGAAATTCATGCTTTGAATTACTGATTGATGACCACCAAAGGACTGCAGGATCCGTGTGCAACTCTGGAGACAGCTCTATGTGAAATAAGTTTCCAATGATGGACATTCCAAAATCCAAACAAAACATGGACGTAATCAAAATAAATTTCTATGCCCATTTTTGTGAGGACATGGGAGAGCAGAGGCAACTGGTCAACTACAACTGATTGCTTGAGTTGTTGCTCAACTGATACCTTGAGGAATTCGGTCTGCACCTAGGAGCTCCAGTTCCTTCATTACCTCCATACAGCAGTGCTCTGATCACAGCATGTACTCGCCTGCCTCTGACCGCAGGATAATGTAAAAATTATGACACAAATAAAATATTTATCCTCTACATAACAGTAAAAGAATCATAAACCAGGACACAGCCTGCAAGCACAGTAGATTCCAGAGCTGGCTCCCTTCCCTTTTATAAAGGTAAACTCTGAAGAGCTGCCCCTGGTCAGCTTCTCCCCTGCCTCTCACAGACACTACCCTCACCCCAACACTTCCTCTCCCTCTCCCCGTTTTTCCCTCTCCCTTCTTTTCCCTCTCCCTCTTTTTCCCAGAGTGGACTACTACCATTAAAATGGTGGGAATTGCTGATTTCATGAATTTTTACATTTATTTGAGAGAGAAGAGAGATTTGAGACAGAGACAGATAGACAGATGTCCCATCTGCTGGTTCACTCCCCTAAATGCCTACAGCAGCTGGGGCTGAACCAGTGCCAACACCTGGGATCCAAATACTTGAGCCATCACTTGTTGCCTTCCCCCAGAGTCTCCATTGGCAGGAAGCTAGAATCAAAAGCCTGAATCTGACACTGAACCCAGGCATCCTGAAATAGGTTACGGGTATCCTACCTGTCACTTTAACCACTGGGCCAAATGTCTGTCTGTGTTGATATCTTTAAATTAACATTTGGAGTATCCAAGAGTTCACATGGAAGAAACTGTAGTGGTGTAGGAATGGTTTAAGAAAGGTGCTTGATCTCTCTGTCTCTCTCTCTCACTGTCCACTCTGCCTGTCAAAAAAGAAAAGAAAGGTACTTGAAGATCAGGCACTCTCCACCCACAATGCTTTGAGTCACCTGACTTGCTCACCTTATTTCCCGTGACCTGTTATCTCACACTTAGAGCTTCCTCTGGGTTAGCAGGAGCAGTTCTCCTTGATACCTAAGGGAGGGTTGAGTAGGGGAGGGTGCACAGTTGTTCTGAAGGAGTCAGGTGTCATTTGGGGGAGAGGAAGCTGCTGGACAAGATCTGAGAAGGGGGCCAAGGTGATATTGGTGAGTAGAGTTGAAACTCTTTAGTAAGAGTCTGGAGGGACCATCAAAGGAAAAAGAAGGCAATCCAAGATGCCCACTGTCTTTCATGATCTTGTCCGAGGCCATCCCTGTGCTGGCAAAAGAGAGAGGAAACTTTTTACTTTCTCTTTCTGACAGTTTCCCATGCTCTAAGATGCAGAATCCAAGCTAACTATTAGTGCTGTAACTTAGCTACATTACCAAATAAACCATCTTTAGTTATTGATCCACATGAGAATAATTGTACTGTAGAAAAATGTATTCTGAGTTCCTAAAATCAATTTATATTATTATAATATACTATGCATCAGCCGGCGCCGTGGCTCAATAGGCTAATCCTCCACCTTGCGGCGCCGGCACACCGGGTTCTAGTCCCGGTTGGGGCGCCGGATTCTGTCCCGGTTGCCCCTCTTCCAGGCCAGCTCTCTGCTATGGCCAGGGAGTGCAGTGGAGGATGGCCCAGGTGCTTGGGCCCTGCACCCCATGGGAGACCAGGAAAAAGCACCTGGCTCCTGGCTCCTGCCAGGATCAGCGCGGTGCGCCAGCTGCAGCGGCGGCCATTGGAGGGTGAACCAACGGCAAAGGAAGACCTTTCTCTCTCTGTCTCTCTCTCTCACTGTCCACTCTGCCTGTCAAAAAAAAAAAATAATAATATACTATGCATCGTTATGTATATAGTATTAGCATATATAGCATGAACATTTTTCCTTGAAATATTTGGTCTTCATTCCCATCATTAAACACGCTGCTTAATATTCTAACCAGTGGGCTTACCAGAATTTATTTAACCTAAATATCTCACAAAAGGGAAATGGTGGCTTCAATTTCTGTTCTTGAAATGGTTTCTGATTTTTTTATTGTAACAAATACTGCAGTAAATGTTTTCTGCAAATGGCATTTCAATATTGCACATTACTTGCTTAGGCTAGATTGCTGTATGTGGAGAGGCAGAGTTGAGGGGAAAAAATGCCTATGGTCATTCGTACCTCAAGCCCATCTATCACCTAAAACACAGGGAGTATATGGTGAGAATGCCTGCCTCTCTGAACACTATCAGCAATGGTTTCCCTTGTTTAATTATTGTGAAAAAAATAGGCAAAAAAAAAATGGTTCTTTACCATTTGGATTTGTGCTTTTCAATTACAGAGGAAAAAAAAGAATTAAAAAAAAGTTCTGGTAAGATTGATGTGTTGCTAAGGAAAGTCCACTGAAGCATTGCCAAGAGCTCTCCCAGGAGGCACATGTGTAATGGTGAAATCACCTTCTAGCTTCAAAAGTTCCTCTTGCTGACATCACAGTGTGGACAGGAATGGAGACTGTTAACTGAGAGTAACAAATCTCATAAGCAATTGTGTAAAAATGAACTTCTAGAGGTCAGCTGAATATGTAAACTATGTGTGTGCTATTTAGCCCAATTATTATACTCAAGAAATCTATCTTAGAGAAATACTAGTATTAGAGGAATATGTATATATGCACAAGAAATTTTTGTATGATGATGAAATGTAGGGGAAAAACTAAATATCTCTTAAAAGAGGAATTACTGTTTAATTGTACTATTTAAGCATTAGAAAAAAAGACATTTATTCATTTGTCTATGATCATTAAGCTTAAGAAAGCAGAATAGCATGCAAAATATGATTTGTCTAATTAAAACCAGTGCATATATGCCTGTGTTATAAAATACATCATACACACACAAAATAGGGTTATCTTTATTTATTTATTAAGATTTATTTATTTTATTTGAAAGGCATAGTTACAGAGAGAGAGAGAGAGAAACAGAGAGAGAGAATCTTCTATCTACAGAATCACTCCCCAGATGGCCACATTGGCTGGGGCTGGGCCAGGCTAAACCCAAGAAGTTACTCCATCTGGGTCTCCTAAAATACGTGGGCCATCTGCTGCTGCCTTCTCAGGCTCAACAGCAGGGAACTGAACCAGAAGCATAGCGGCAGGAACTTCAACTTGCATTCATAAAGGATGCCGACATTGCAGGGGGCACCTTAATCTGCTTTGCCACAATGCTGGCCCCAAAACAGGATTATTTTCAGCATGAAAGGAATAGCATTGAATATGTATCAAGAATGCAGATAATACTTTCAGGTTTTTTTGTATGATTTTGTAAACTATCAGCACTGTTATTTCGGAAGATAGCATTATGGGTTAGAATATAGTAGAAGGTGGAATAATTTTGACATTTTACTCTACAAAAGTTTTGGTTTGTTTGCTTTTTTACAATAAATATCGGAGGTTTTTGAAAGCAAAAGTAGAAAGAATAGGCATATTTTAGCTTTCAGAGGTCATCATTGTCCCATTCCAAAGTGAAGAAAGGAGTTGGGTTCTTCACCTGTTCCTTACTACATCAAATGAAGATAAAATCGAACAATTTTCAATTTCTTAATTATTTTCAATGGATCTTTCATAAATTATCCACTTATGCTCATTGACCACATATGTTTTATGATCTATTGGCTCATGAAGATATCAGAAGTTCCAATTTCAGTTAAACATGACAGATGAATCATACCATTTACTTTTACTTTCTCTAAAATACCTGGAAAGAATTTTATTTTATTAATTAATTAATTTCATTTATGTACATGGCAGAGAAAGAGGCAAGGAAAGAAATATCTCTGGTGTAATTGCCAATAGCTGTGGGGAGCAACTCGGACTAGACTAAGTTACTGGAATTAAGACTTATTCTATGCATCTGCTCTCCCACAATATGGCGCTGAGAAGGGAGTAAACAACTTCTACGCAGCTGCCTCTTGCCAAATTGACTGATAAGCTGCAGGAGCTGATCCTGCTCCTGATTGGAGGAGAGCAGCGTGCTTGGCGTGTGGGTAGCAGAGTTGGGATTGGTGGAAGAGGACTATAAAGGAGGAGAGAGACAACATGCACCAGGAACATCCGGATAACATCTGAGCAGCCCCAGAGAGAGCCGGCCGGCGGTGTGCCACTTCTCCACGGAAGTGGGGAAAGTGGCAGGGGGAGCCGCCCCTCCACGGAAGTGGAGGGGTCGGTAGCCAACCCGGGAAGGACGAGCAGCAAACCCGGGAAGGGCCGAGCAGACAAAAGAACAGCGCAGGGTCCGGTGTCATTCCTCCGCGAATGGGGGAGCGACAAATGGCCACAATAGCAGGGAGGCCAAAGTCAGGTGACAGGAACTCAATCATGGTCTCCCATGTGGGAGGCAGGGACCCAGTTACTGAAGCCATCACCTACTGCCTCCCAGGATGTGCGTTAGCAAGAAGCTGGAATCAGGAGCAAAGCCAGGATGCAAACCCAGGCTTCTGATATAGGATGTGGGCACCCAGAGTGGTGTCTTAACTGCTGTGCTGAACACCCACCGCTTAATTTTTTTTAAATATGCAAGTCAACCTGAACAAAGAGGACAGCAACATTTAGAAAGGCAGCAAACAAAGGGAGGAATAACACCTTTAGTAGACAAAGGGAAACCAGGAACCCTAAACCACTGAAGGTGAAGCTGGTGAGCAAGCCGATTAGTGCTCCTTTCCCTTAGAAGGCTCAGAAGTGGGAGGCTGCTGGCACTTCAGAAAGATGAAGGTGAAAACGGGAGTGTCAGCTAAAAGTTCCTCTAAGAAGCTTGTCTTCTCCCCACCCCACTGGGAAACTGCCACAATGCCAAATAGGGCAGAAGACCAGAGACTTCAGGACAGCCCACAGTGGGAATGTCCTATAAATGCTGTGGAAATTCAGTGAAAGTTTTCCTACAGGCTTACAGAGTCCCGGCTGGAACTTTCCTGAGAGAAGAATCTAGATTCCCCTTTGGGAAAAATTGTCATCCCTAGAAAGAAGACCAGCAGGTGCACATGAACAGGTCCCATCACCATACTGTGAAAGCTCCCCATTTGTTAGCAAGCTTCTGATCAAAATATAATGCTTCACTCTCATGCATCACTGGTCATTTGATTCAAGTCTCTAAAATTACAAAGACAAAATACACAAAAAGGCCAGTTTTAGATGTCAGCTTGACTGGATTAAAGGCAACCCAACCAGCTGAGGAATCAATAATTCTGGGCATGTCTGTGAAGATGTTTCCAGAAGACATTGGCATCGGAATCAATAGACTGAATAAGGAAGATCCACCCTCACCAATGTGGGCAGGCACCTCCAGTAGACTGAGAGCTCAGATAGGTCAAAAAAGGAAAGGATACCCGCCCTGCCGCTGGCCTGAATTTGCCCATCTTCTCCCCCCTTGGACATCAGAGCTCCAGATTCATCTCTGAACTCTAAGACTTGCACGATAGCCTATTATTTTCTCAGGCCTTCAGCCTCAGGCTGACAGTTACACAACAGGCTTCCATGATTCTTTGGTCTTGGACTGAGCTGTGAACCAACTTCCCTGGTTTTCCAGCTACAAGACAGCCTTCAGTGGAACTTTGCAGTCCCCATAACCACATGAGCCAATTTCCCTAATAAATACCCCTTCAGAGATAAGTGTATTGATACGGGCGTTGTGGTGCAGCACATTAAGCCACTTTTTGCAATGCTAGCATTCCATATCTAACCACCATACCTAACATCCCGGCTATTCCACTTCCCATCCAGCTTCCCACTAACGACCCGTGGAAGGCAGCCAATGATGGCCCAAGGACTCGGGCCCCTGACATCCACATGGGAAGCCAGGATGCCAGGATGGAATTCCTGGCTCCTGGCTTTAGCGTGGCACAGCTCCATCTGTTGCATCCGCTTGGGGATTCAACCAGAGATGGAAGATGTCTGTCTGCCTGCCTGCCTGCCTGTCTCTCTCTCTCCCTCTCCCTCCCCACCCCTCCTTGCCTTTCACATAAATAAAATTAATTAACTTTTTAAATAAAATTTTTAAAGCAAATACAATATGGTAGAATGAAGTTTATTCCCCTCCTCCAAAGCCAACTGTTATCAAAAAGAGGAAATGGAACACAAAATGAATTCCTCTTCAGTGAAACATGGAACATCCTCATTGCTACAAACCACAAATCAGGAAAGATACCTGCTAACTACTTTGAAATTTGCATTAGAATGAGAAGAGGGAGAAGTAAAAAGTTTTCAAAGCTTTATTTGGCTAAAAGTCCAGCAATTTCTTTACTTCTTTTTCAATTTCTTCTTCCTATTATTTTCTTGTGAAAAGTTAGTTTATTTTTCTCCTGTATAGCATTACTATAGATTCTGAATTCTTTGCATACACTAGTGCTGTTTGTAAGTTTTATAATGAGTCTTATAATGTCTTTTAAAAATTGATCTAGTTTTCTTTAAATTTTTTTTAAATGAGCACATTTTGGGGGTACGAGAATTTTCACCCCGTATTCTAATATGACAAAAAAGTCATTTTCTTTCCTTATTTGTGAATACTTTCCCATGCTACAGTTTTCAGATACAATATTAATATATTGAAAATACCATCCCAACTATACTGTACAGATTGAGAGATTTGGAACTGAATTACAGAATTTTAGAAGAAGGTAAACGCATTAGAGTCCAATTCCACTCTGCCCCCTAATGGCACAGATGAGGATCTGGGCCAAATTAGCCAACAGAGGGGAAGAAAACAATGCCCACAAAAATGAGTAGGAAATTTCTTTAAAAATCAAAAGAAAAAAGAATGGACTTTGGGGTCAAATAAAACATTTTTATATGTTGTACCAACAAAGTCATACAATATAATACTTCACAAATTTTTTATGGAGAAAAGGGGCCACAAAGACAGCTGTGCCTATGGTCCAAGAACATCTTACTATGGCCCTAATGAGGATTTGGGGACCTGCAAAGACCTGGTGGCAGAAGCAGGACGTGAAACTCAGGTCTTCCGCTCCATGGCATTTGCTACCAAGCGTCTTTGCTCAGCTGTTCCATGCTTTCCTCATCTGACCCATACTCTCCATCAACCGTGCCTCTTGCTGTTAGTCCAAATGTATCTTCTGCTTTGCCTAGATTGTCATCGCAACCCTGTTCCCACCCAGACCAATCAACCCTCTCATTGTTCTAAGCCCAGTACTGTTTATTCTCTGCTCTATTCTCATTCCTACCACTCTGCCCTCATGGAGTATCCTCCCCATTTCCTCCTACCCACTCAAGGGCAACTTCATCTCCAGGGGCTCTGTCCCAGTCTGCCTTTCTCAAGCTGTCATTAAGACTACTTACTGCCGGCGCCGCGGCTCACTAGGCTAATCCTCCGCCTTGCGGCACTGACACACCAGGTTCTAGTCCCAGTCGGGGCGCCGGATTCTGTCCCTGTTGCCCCTCTTCCAGGCCAGCTTTCTGCTGTGGCCAGGGAGTGCAGTGGAGGATGGCCCAAGTGCTTGGGCCCTGAACCCCATGGGAGACCAGGAGAAGCACCTGGCTCCTGCCTTCGGATCAGCGTGGTGCGCCGGCTGCAGCGCACCGGCCGCGGCGGCCATTGCAGGGTGAACCAACGGGAAAGGAAGACCTTTCTCTCTGTCTCTCTCTCTCTCACTGTCCACTCTGCCTGTCAAAAAAAAAAAATACTACTTACTGTAGCCTTGAATGCTCTGTGCTATGTATAAAAGCATTTTCCATTTCCATTTAATGACAAACTATCTTATTTGGTTCTTACTCAGTTCATATATTTTAGTTTCTCTCCTCAACTACCTTTTAGGGTCTTGGAGTCTGAAGCTGTGCCAGTCAAGGTTATTTACAGAGGCAAAATCAGTGGCATATATGTGGACACATGAGTGGAAATATTATGGGACATAGCTCGTGCAGTTACAGAGGCCGAGAAGCCCCATGATCTGCCTTCTGCAAGCTGGACACCAGGAAAGCCAGTGGTGTGACTGAGAAACAGGACAGCTAATGGTGTAACTCCTATCCAAGATCAGAGGCCTGAGAATATGAGAAGAGGGGAGGAGGGAGTTCCAGAGCATGAGTAGGAAGATGCCCCAGCTCAGGAAGTCAGAGAGAATTCACCCTTCTTCCTTCTTTGTATCCTGTCTGGGCCCCCAGTGTCTGTATGACGCCCACCCACACTGGTGACGATGGATCTTCTTTACTTAGTCTGCAGACTCAGGTGTGGATCCCTTCCAGAAATACTCTCACCAACACACCCAAAAAAATGTTTTGTGAGTTGCCTGGGCATCCCTTATCCCAGCCAAGTTGACACACAAAATTGAACATCACAGAGACCATATTTTATATCCTCACTGACCATATGATGAATGCTCAATAGACAGCCATTGGAGGGCCACTGTTTTGGCATGATGCCTGCGACAATGGCATCCAGTATTCCCATATCAGGGCACCAATTGCAGTGCCAGCTGCTCCAATTCCAATCCAGCTCCTTGCTTATGTGCCTGGGAAAACAGTGGAAGATGGCTCAAGTACCTAGACACCTGTCAGCCGTATGTGAGACCTGGGTAGAATGCTGGCTCCTGGCTTCAACCTGGTCCACTGTGGCCATTTTGGCCATTTAAGGAATGAATCAGTGAATGGAAGAGCAATCAGTCCTTCTCTTTCTCTGCTGCAATGCCTTTCAAGTCAACAGAAATAAGTCAGATTGGGAGAAGTCTCTGACAACTCTCCCTATAGTGATAAGGTCAACCACAGCTTTCCCTGCGTCCCTGTGATAGATTTGACTGCCTTTCTCTTTCTTACATTTGTAGCTTCTGTGGTCAGATACTGTGTCAGTTCCTCCTAGGCAGGGCTGCTGATGTTTCTCATCTCTATCCCCAGACCTCAGCACAGTGCCTGCTACCACGTTGTGTTTAGTAAATATTTGATGAATGAGCATTTCCAGGAACCAGCTTTTAAATGGGATTTCTTAGTTCTGGAGATGTCTATTTTTACTGTGAATTTCCCATCCCTGGAAAAATAACAGGAAAAAAAAAAACCCACATGAAACAAACTTAAAAACAGAATGAAATTGGTGAAAGTTATTTCTATCAAATTTTTGGTGGCCTTTCCCATGGCATTAAATTCCTTCCCTGTAGCTTTTCATCCACACCCTAAACTGTTACTAGCTTTCCAAACTGGACAAGCATCCCATACAATACAGCACATCTCCGTTCACTGTGTGTCTGTGGGAAATTAAATACTGCAGACTTCTACCTTTTACTCTGATGCTGTTTTAAATTTTTTCTATTTATTTGAATGAGAGAGAGAGGGAGGGAGGGAGGGAGGGATATCAGTCTTCCATCTGTTGGTTCATTTCCCAAATGGCTGCAAGGGCCTGGGCTTGGCCAGGCCAAAGCCAGGAGCCAAGAACTCTTTCTGGGTCTCCCACGCAGGTGCAGGGTCCAAGCACCTGGGCCATCTTCTGCTGCTTTCCCAGGTGCACTAGCAGAGAGTTTGGAAGTGCAGCAGGCAGGACTCAAATCAGCACCCATATGGGATGCTGGCACTGTAGATGGCAGCTTAACGTGCTGCGCCATAGCATCAGCCCTGTGTGTTTTAAATTTTTGTAATGAATTTTAAAATGCACAATGACAGGATGACTTCATTACTATCATATCTATCAAATATTCATTCAGAATTTAATATATCCTGTAATTGACACTCTAAGATTATTCTGAGCACCCGGAGATCACTTATTTTTCCATTTTGTTGGTGTCTCAAGCACCTCCTTTCTGAGAAATTACCAATATTTCCTGAGCAACCAAACCACAACAAAGACCATGGGGGAGAGACAAGTGTCTGCTCAGGCATTCAGAGCACGCATCCTCACCAATCATCCCACTGACCTGAAGAATGTTAGTGGGAGCTAAGAAATGCCTACAAAACACAGATCCAAGTCAATATTTGACCTGCCAAATCCAATCAGTTTTATTTTGATCATTGCACCAGGTCACTGTTAGCTTTGCAAACACCAGTTCAAAGCAAAAAGCAGAAACAGCATTTTTAAAGAGCTTCTAGGAGAACATCCCATTTGCACACGATTTTTAAGATTAATTTTCCTCAGAGCTCACCGATTGCAGGATCAATTGATCGCTGATCCCAAGGAGCAATCATAAAAGAAATTCTCTTTAAAAGAGGGGGGGGGGACATCAAGATACAGCAAGGAAAACTGTCTCCTGAAGGTGCAGTTCAGATGCCTCATTTCTTAATCTCAACTGGAATAAATCAACCATCAATTAGACGTTTCTACTCAGCGTAGGCAGGGCATGGAAGAGTTCACTGCAGCAGGATTAGGATGAACTAGGAAAGCTGGGTCTAGAAATTCACCCTATCAGGAGATTGGGGCAGGGGGCGAGGAGGGGAGTTTGCCCCAAAGCTGTAGCAGAAGGAGGAGGAAGCTGGGTTGGGCACGGAGTGATGGTTGGCAGGCTTTAGGCTGGGATCAGGGAAGTCTCCCAGGGATATGAGCTCCTGGCACTTTCCTCAGCATTCTCGGTGCATTAATTAACTCCTTGACTCATGTAATAATCCAATGAGAGAGTGTACGAGACCTGTTTTGCTATCGTGAAAACTGAGGCATACAGACATTAAGTAGCTTGTCCAAAGTGATCCATCCAAGTGGCAAAGTTAGAATATGAACATCGAGAATTCCCTGCTGACACCCATCACCTTAACCACTGAGTGGTGGTCCTCCCGGGAGGTGCTGACCTTCCCTATCAGGCAGCAGGACAGAGGCAATGGGAGAGCCAGCAATCGGCCATGAGCACATTCGGAGAGACACCGGACATAGGTCCTTGCAGGAGCTCCAACACTTGCACCAGGATTGGGCTCCAGGGAGGGAAGTGGGGAACAAGCAGCCTCTGCCCCTGGGACTGCCTCTTTCTAGACTCTGCTTCCCTAACTCCCTATCTGCCCATTCCTAAAGGGAAAGAAAAATGTTGAACCCAAGTCCCAATTTGTGAACCTTTATAAATACAGTTACAATGTGTAAGTATGCTAGCACATTAATGTACATCATAAAATATACACCAAGGGAAGAAAACCATTCGTTTATACCAAAAGTTCACTGTGAATTCACTTCAAATAGAATTCATTCATACTAGCAGTGGGAATGTGTGTCCCTGACCAAAAAAAAAAAAAAAAATTAGTAAGGTAGATCTGGCTTTACTTAGAACTTTATCAGAATTTCTTGATCTAGACCTCAACTTTCTGAGAGTCATTGCCTAGTTGTTTAAAATTATTTGTCCATCATGTATTTTTACGATTACATGAAAAAATGCAAAGCACGATCCTTGATGTGTAACCCTGAAACTCTATATTAAACACGAACAAAGTAAATAGCCTTTTAAAAAGCTTGCAACAATACCTCCTCCCCCCAAAAAAGGTCACCCAAAGAAAAATTCTCTCTAGAATAATTCCTTTAAATGCCAGAAACAAAGCCAAAGTGTCAATCCATTCTTCTTAACATTTTTCACAAAAACACAACAGCCAATGTATAAAATAAGGCATGGAGTTCAAAGACTCTAAGCTACTGTGGTGACAGAATCTGTCTCATTCAGGACAAAGATTTGGTTTTCTGGTGACAGCCAACACACACACACATATACAGAAAGAAAAATTAAAAGAAAGCATTTCAGCAAAGCTGACAGGCCCTCTGCCAGCTCCGTGCCTTCCACCGGCCATCACAGTGGCCACTGCCCCCTTGAAACCTTCTCTAATGGAAAGAGGGGGAATTGGCGAAGCTGCGGAACATCTCGCCTTAAATCCTGCTCTAACCCAGGATCCCTGTCAGCCACGTCTCAAAGGTTCCCCTCATCCTGCCCAGGAGGGATCAGTTCTTCAAGTTCCATTTGTGTGGGCTTCACCTGATTTTCCCTGAAGCTCTGGAAAGGCAGAAAGGTTATTCTCAGCTGGAATCACTGGAGCCTGAATCTACAGATCCTGCCCCTGGCAGGAACTGTAAAATGAGACTCCCGACTTCCACATAAAGGGAGCACTATCAAGTTGGAGAAGATTGATGGCGGTTGGATTCCAAAGGGTTTGACCCAAGCCTGTAGCAACCAAGGCTTCTGTCTGCTACACAGAGCCTCCACCCCTGAGTGGCAGCCACAGCCTCTGTTCTGGTTCTTTGAAGCTTCAGGTTAGGGATGGGCAGCATGCAGCAATCGGTCTTTAGGGTGAAAGGTTTGGGGTGATAGGGCCTGATCCAGGAGGTAGAAAATCTGCAAGCCGGCATCGCGGCTCAACAGGCTAACCCTCCACCTAGCGGCGCCGGCACACCGGGTTCTAGTCCCAGTCGGGGCGCCGGATTCTGTCCCGGCTGCCCGTCTTCCAGGCCAGCTCTCTGCTGTGGCCCAGGAGTGCAGTGGAGGATGGCCCAAGTACTTGGGCCCTGCACCCCATGGGAGACCAGGAGAAGCACCTGGCTCCTGCCTTCGGATCAGCGCGGTGCACCGGCCGCAGCATGCTGGCCGCGACGGCCATTGGAGGGTGAACCAATGGCAAAAGGAAGACCTTTCTCTCTGTCACTCTCTCTCACTGTCCACTCTGCCTGTCAAAAAAAAAAAAAAAAAGAAAAGAAAATCTGGGAAATGTTTTACAAAGGATTCTTCTGGTTGTGAATATGAGACCTGTGGGGTTCTTAACTCACCAAGTTTCTAATAGAGATTATTAATTGCCTGAAATGCTCAAAGTGCCTTAGTGTGATGTTTTCCCAATGGCTGGTGTAAGCAAATGTCTGCCTCAGCCCCTTTAAAATCTCCCAGGCTGAAACAATGGCATCCCTGCTCATGGCTATCAGGACCAAGACCATCTCTGTCCTCCGCAGGTGGTAGCACATCTGAAGTTTTGGGGCACATTTTGTTTTGTTCTTCTTTTACTCTGTGTCTGGGCCATTATTTCAGATGTGTTCTTTCAAAAATGGTCATCTTTGCAGATATGTCCTTGGTAGGCACTTGAACTGTCACATGCATCTTTCAGCCCAAGCTTTGTATTCCTAGATGGCTACAACTTCCCAGGGTGTTGTTTCCAAGGTGCTAGTCAGAAATGTGATCTTGAACTCATAGCTGTTTAGTGAAGAGCAGAAGCTCGATTGAGAGAAACCAGATTTGGAGAGGAAGGAATTGCATATTTCCTGCATGCGTGTTTCTCATTCTGGTAGATAGAACTTTTTAAAAGTATGGCTAAAAATTGGTCTTGATAAAAATTGGCTTGATGTGCATGTTCAGAGAACACAAAGAGGTCATTGAGGGTAGAGTGGAAAGAGCAGCAATTGAAAGAAGAGAGTGAAAGAAATCAATGGTGCGGTGGTGGATCTGTGGCTCACTTGGTTAATCCTCCGCCTGCAGCACTGGCATCCCATATTGGCGCTGGTTCTAGTCCTGGTTGCTCCTCTTCCAGTCCAGCTCTCTGCTGTGGCCCGGGAGTGCAGTGGAGGATGGCCCGGGTGCTTGGGCCCCTGTACCCACATGGGAGACCAGGAGGAAGCACCTGGCTCCTAGCTTCGGATCGGCGCAGCGCCGGCCGTAGCGGCCATTTGGGGAGTGAACCAACCGAAGGAAAACCTTTCTCTCTGTCTCTCTCTTTCACTGTCTATAACTCTACCTGTCAAAAAAAAAAAAAAAAAAGATATCACATGGTGTCCCAGATTGTGAGCGTGGTGAGCCATGGTCAGAGCTTGGCTTTTGCTCAAAGGGAGATGGAGATATGTTTGAAGGGTGTTTAGCAAAGGAATGCTGCCATGTAACGTACTTTATAAAATGATCACCGTAGTTAAATTAATTTCTTTTGTCATTGTACCACATAACTTAAATGTAGAAAACTTCAAAACAAGAAATGACCTTCCAAGCCCTTACCCAAATGTCTGCTGAAAAGAAATGGCTAGGATCCTACATGACCAAAAAAAATCTTCTGTATATCATATTCTTATATTCATGATAGAGATATGTAGAAGCATATTTCAGACACGTTCATGTTGGTTTTTATTCTAAGAGAGTTGAACTGAAAACATGAAGTTTCAAATCCTTCTGTGCCTTAGGGGTATCTAGAGACCATTCTCCAAAATTCCAGTGTAGTCACTCAGGACAGAATACAGGCATCCATCAAGAATGTTAAAACCATTCTAGAATGATGCCAGTGCCCACATAGAAACTACCTCTACCGAGGTTAGCTAAACAACTGGCACTGGCAAATGCATTTATTTTTTTCTTTCTTTTATTCTGCATTTCTTCACTGTCCAGTATGGCAGCCACTAGCTATCTGTGGCCATTGAGCCCTTGAAATGGGACTAGTTCAAATTGAAATTTACTATAAGCAAAAAAATAAAAATAAAAATAAATTTTAAATACTTAGGATATAACAATAAATATATGTATCAATCAGTGTTCTACAAAGAAACAAACCTGATAAGGTACACACATAAAAAGAGGTAGATAGAGAGGATGTGTTATGGAAATTGGCTCACAAGGTTTTGGGGGCTGAGAAGTTCCATGATGTAACATCTGTAGCTGGAGAATAGGAAAGCCAGTGATGTACTTCAATCTGATGTCAGAGACCTAAAATCCAGCACCACTGATGTCTGTGGGCAGAAGAAGATGATGTCCCATCTGACAGAGCAAGAACAAATTCATCCTTCCTCTACCTTGTTATACTGCCAATGCATTCCAAGATTGGACAATGTCTGCCCACGTTGGAGATCCTGCTGACTCATACTACTGATTCAAATGCTAATCTCTCCAAAAAATGCCCTCATAGACACACCCAAAAATAATGTCCTCCCAGTTTTGGGTATCCTCTAGCTCAGCCAAGTTGACACATAAAATACCATCATGGTGTTCAATGTCTCATTAGTTACATTAACAATTATTATACTGAATGTACTAAATCAAATATAACATCTTGTTAAAATTTATTTCACTTTTTAAACATTCTTTAAGATGCATTTATTTATTTGGAAGGTAGATTTACAGAGGGAGAGACAGAAAGAAAAGTCTTCCATCTGTTGGGTCACTCCCCATATGGCCACAATGGCCTGAGCTGGGCTGATCCAAAGCCAGGAACCAGGAGCTTCTTCCAGGTCTCCCACACAGGTACAGGGGCCCAAGTACTTGGACCATCACCTATTTATTTCCCAGGCCATATCAGAGACTTGGATAAGAAATGGAGCAGCCAGGACACGAACCAGCGCCCATAGGGATGCCAGCACCACAGGCAGAGGCTTAGTCTATTCCACCACAATTTTAAACATTTTTAATATGGCTACAAGAAAGTTTAAAATTCCAGATGGGGCTCACATTATATTTCTACTAAATATCACTGAAGTAGAATGTTTCAAAGGCTCATCTTACTTAGGAACTGTAGTCCTCTGTCTCCCAAACCTTCAAAATACACCACCATGCAACTTTTCTCCAAGGTAATTTTTTTTTAACAAAAATGCTAAATTGTTATGTTGGCTCTTTCTTCCACAGAAGTATAGATAGAAAGCACTGTAAGGCAATGCAAATAACATTTAACAGTAAGAGCTTGCTAGGTATGGGGCTGTAAGCCAGTTTTTCATCTCCTCTGAGTTTCTGTTTCCTCGTCTACAACATGCGAATACTAACATGTACCTCATAGTGTTATAAGGCTAAATAACATAGCCCCTGATGCTCCAGACAAGATATATGCTTCATAATTAGCACCAAGCTTTAGAGAAAGTGGGGAGGCACCTTGGATTGGGATGAGGTGATTTGGTGCCAACAGTAACGTCCCAGTTCCCCTGCATCAAGAGAGATGGACAAATTCATCACCTGCCCAATGGCTGCTGACTCTTTTTTACATTACATTTCCATCACTGGACCTCAGAATGCCGTTTTCATATCCAGAAATCAGAATCCAAATAATTAAAAAAACAAGGTGTCATTTGGGAAGGGCGTGTTTGGTGGTCAGAACCTTAGTTGCCCTTGTACCTTTGCAAAATGTGCTAACTAAAAGTGAAAGGCACACAAATATTTGCCAAGAAGGCAAGAGAACAAAGAGGTGGCCGTGAGTCTTAAAACACCTGCTGCTCCAGAGGAACGTTTGCGAGTTTGCCTTAACTTGCCTCTTATGCCTGACCTTCAGTTTTTCCGTCTGTGACCTCATAACTTTGGCTTGATACTGCTTATCAGCTTCAAAATCTTTCACTATCAGCTGTCAAGCACAAAACTTACTTTTTTCAACTTTACGACTGAATTCATTATACCAGTTTGTCTTCAAAGATTTTGCTTTTTCCATAGATGTGGGCAGACTCACATGGTTGGTTTCCGTAATTCTCAGGAGACAAACCACTTCAGCCGAAGCTGGAGCATGTGTTGCCAGGCTTCGCAGCCCCTCTGATGGGTCGCCAATTAGGAGGAGATCGGGGATGGGCAGGCTGCCTGCATGTTAAATCTCCATCCATGGGCACCATCAGAAAAGGGATTCTGTACAGACATTTCTTTATACTTTACCAGGGGTGGGGAACATTTTTTTTCAGCCAAGGACCATTTGGATATTTATCACATCATTCGCAGGCTGTACAAAATTATCAACTTAAAATTTAGTCTGCTGTAGATTTATTGAATTTCGAGTGCCACCTGTGGTTGCCTTGCAGTACCAGGCCAAACAATTTCATGGAACTTACATCACCCTCAGACCAGACATTCCCCACCTCTGCTTTAGGCTGAAGAAAAATGACAAATTATAAGGCAGTGAGTGTTTTAAACCTTCCTTTCATAAACTATGGAACACAAGAAATAAAAACAGGCAGGGAAACATGGTAGAAAAAACTGATGTGTGCAGTTGTTAAGCTATGTATGTGAAGGAGAATGCTACAAGAAAAGACAAATGAGTAAGTTGAGGACAATCTTATTTTCTGAGCCAGGAGCCGTTATATTACACATAAGACCAAGCCTTGAAATACTAGAACTCGTGGCTTCAGATTGTTTCTTGGAATGATTGGCCTGGGTGCTGAAAATAGCATTCATGGAGCTTCTGGGAGAATCCCCTATGTATTCCGGCCTTCCCTGGATTGGCCTTGCTCTTGCCACTGATTTTGCTTTTGCAGTTCTTCAGTGTCAAAGGACAGGTGAGAGTACAAACCCTTGGGCAATTTGAGTGTGGCACATCAATCAGAAACAGATGCCTTCTGAAAAGCCATTCAGCAATGTTCCAGAAAGAGATGTGTGTGTGTGTGCACACGCACGCGTGTGCGCATGTGTGGGAAGGGGGGAGAGGGGGAGAAGAGAGAGAGGAGAAAGAGAGAGAGAAACTGGTTCAGCCTCCCTAATCCAAAAATCCAAAACACCAAGTGCACCCAAATTAGAAGCTTTTTAAGCACTAACATGTTGTCACAAGTAGAAAATTCCAGCTAAATGTTTAAGGAATATATGAAGCAAATGAATTTCATGTTTACTCCAGGTCTCATCCCCAAGACATCTCACTATGTACATACAAATAGCCCAAAAGTGTCCATCTGAGATCGAAAACATTTCTGGTCCCTAGCATTTCAGATAGGGGATACTCGACCTATATCTAATTTCTGGAGAAAAATATTTACACATGTATATACACATTTTCTGAAAACCATACACATTTTCCAGAAAACCATTTTAAGGTTAATTTTATGTTTGTGGAAAGAGAGAACCCTATATATCCACACAGAAAAATTTTTGCAAGTGTTTTTAATGTATTTCATAGACGATGAATTTATTTCACACGACACTGAATAAATCTATCCTTTTCCCACAGATGGGGTGACAAAGAGGGGCATGCTTGAGGAGTGTACAAAGGGAACAACTTTCTAAATGTGTAGGGAAAAAAATTCAAGTAAACTGTTAGTTGTCACTTTTGTGCTTTAAGCTGTGTCTCCACTCAGAAATAATGTTTTCTTTGAAGTAGAAGGAAGAGGAGATCAGGCAAATGCTGCAGTGTGTTGGATGTGGGGAGCAACTCGGACTAGACTAAGTTACTGGAATTAAGACTTATTCTATGCATCTGCTCTCCCACAATATGGCGCTGGGAGAGGAGGAAACAGCTTCTACGCAGCTGCCTCTGGCCAACTTGAGTGATGACCTCCAGGAGCTGATCCTGCTCCTGATTGGAGGAGAGCAGGGTACTCGGCGTGTGGGCAACCGAGCACGGATTGGCGGAAGAGGACTATAAAGGAGGAGAGAGACAACATGCACCGGGAACATCTAAGAGGAACACCTGTGCAGCCCCCGAGAGAGCCGGCCGGCGGTGTGCCGCTCCCCCGCGAAAGTGAGGAAAGTGGCTAGGGGGAACCGCCCTTCCACGGAGGTGGAAGGGTCGGTAGCCAACCCGGGAAGAACCAGCAGCAAACCCGGGGAGGGCCGAGCAGACAAAAGAACAGCGCAGGGTCCTGTGTCGTTCCTCCACGAAGACGGGGAGCGACAGTTGGATTCCACAGTGATTACAAGAGGTTCTTGCTGTGCTGGGGGTGCAGAGAGTCGTGTTGTTCAAGGCCATGTGCAGTGATGGGGTGAAGGAGAAGCCTGATTCTTTCCTTTCCTTTTCTGCTTTTCCCTTTCTCTTCTCATTTTTACTCCTTTTCTCCTTCCTCCACCAAAAGACAGACAACATATAACTTTAATGACAGCTTCATTTTCAACAACTCTGGATAATTCATAAGCCTGAACTTATTTTCCCCTGAATTTTATTCCATCCTTTATTTTGTGAATATAAAGTAATTTTGAACTTTTTGGGGAAATGTGCTGATGGGCAATTATCTCTTGATTTCTTTGAGGTGAATCTTTACTTTTTACCCCGTATTTGATCTTTGAAGAAACTCTGTGGAGGAGCCCCCCCCATCTACACTTGGTCCAGATTCTCACAGTTTATGTTTTGGGGGTGACCTCTGGCTAGGTTGGGTCCAGGCTCTTATCTCCATGTGTGAAAGAATTCAAGGAGCCCTGGTTGAAGGTGAGCAGGAAATCAAGATTTGTTTAAAGACCATGGGAAAGCAAACTCAGGATGGAAAGAGCTTCACTTAACAAAGTTTGGGTAGGGGGTGGAGTCTGTGGTAGGGCTTAATTGAATACCCAAGTGAGGCGGGGCTTGAGTGCCACCCATTTCCATGCCCGTTTTTAGAAATCTCAGAGCTGGTGTACAAAGGGCTGAAGTGCACATGTTGAAATCTAGTGTCACAGCTAGTGCATCGTGGGGAATAGATGCATGGAGCCTGCGGCCATGTTGGATGTTTCTAGCCAGCACCAGCTATGAAGCAGCAAAACCCTGGCTGCTGCCGCTGGCACTGAAGGCTGGGGAGGGGTGAGGCTTGGTGATGCAGGGCAGTTGCTGCAGGTGTTGCTAGCAGTTCTCGGCTCCTCACTACCTGCCTGCCTACATCATTTCCCCCATCCAAAATGGTGATAGAAACGTATCACCAAACATGTCTTGGATCCAGACCCCACCCCCTCCACAGGCGTGTACAGTCTGAAAAAATACTACAATGGCCATATGCCATTACCTGTTCACCAATTCAAGAAGCATACATGAAATGCCCAATATCTGCCAGAAGTTGTATAGAACACTTGAGATACAAAATCAAACAACCTACAGGGTTTGCCCCCCAACAACCTGTGCTCTTCCGTATATGGGTATAGAAACTCCTAATTGCGGTTCAGCCTGAGAAAGTCGCAGGAGGTATTATTATCATTTGAATTTATTTCATAGAAAAATGGATGTTTAAATGTAGTTGTCAGAGAAATAAGTGATGTCCCATGCCAAACTAAGGCATGAAAGTCATTGCCAATGTAAAGTCCAGTGCTGGGATATGTGGGCTCAGTGTGAGGACTGGCCTCAATGTCAGCTCCTGGCCCGGGGGGCGGGGGGGCAGTGTTCTCTGACCTGCCCACTTCTCGAACCCAGTCTGGCATCCAAAACAGCTTTCAGTCAACAATTTTTTTTTTCAAAAGGTATAGTAAAGAACTACATACCAGAGTATAAAATTGTGTGGGGCCTCAGGAACTTTCCTGGACAGTCACCAAATTTCTGAGTTGTGTGATGTAGAATGCCTTTATCTTCCAATACGCCTGCATTCATGCCCCACTTAAGACAGCAACTCCGAAGAACTTCTTTAAATCATGGAGCTATCAAAACTGCCTAGCTTGCCAGCGCCGCCATAGCTCACTAGGCTAATCCTCCGCCTTGCGGCACTGGCACACCGGGTTCTAGTCCCGGTCGGGGCGCCAGATTCTGTCCCGGTTGCTCCTCTTCCAGGCCAGCTCTCTGCTGTGGCCCAGGAGTGCAGTGGAGGATGGCCCAGGTGCTTGGGCCATGCACCCCATGGGAGACCAGGAGAAGCACCTGGCTCCTGGCTTCGGATCAGTGCGGTGCACCAGCCGCAGCAGCCATTGGGGGGTGAACCAATGGAAAAAGGAAGACCTTTCTCTCTCTCTCTCTCTCTCTCTCTCTCTCTCTCTCTCTCTCTCACTGTTCACTCTGCCTGTAAAAAAAATAAAATAAAATAAAAAAAAAACTGCCCAGCTGGAGTCCATCTCCCATTCAGTGAGTGGGAGCTCAGTTGTGGTCAGGTACCAACATGAAAACTACCTATGCAGTGTGGTACATCCTTCAGAGCCGACAGCCTTGCGATCCACTTGTGCTGAATGAAGAACTGTTCAATGCTGAGTTTGAACATTTCAGCAAATCACAAGGCTTAACTTATATCCCAAGTAAATTAGGCACATAGACAAAATGAAAGAAGTAACAAGTAAACGTATAATCCATAGTTCTATTTACCTTCCTTGTCAGGGCTAAGATTTTGAAATCTTATTTCAAAAGATTTACCTGCTATCATTAAAATTATCAGCCAATGAAAATGACTTTGGATCTCAGGGAAGCCCAGTGAATATCTCAAATCTTTCAGTCTATCATGATTTTCAGCAGTGAATTTTTTTTTATCAGAAGATAAATCATTTTAATATTAACAAAAGATTATAAGTAATAAGATAATTGTGAATTTTTCTGGAACTCTTTCCTATTAAAGTCTTCACTGGTGGAGAAAATAGAAATTTATCACTTAAAGAAGCAACTGTGTTTTTAGGTTTTGGGGTAATAAGCAATCAGAGATGGCCTGGGATCTAGTTTCAATTTCCACAGAATTAACCGGTAAACAAAGGACTTTGGGGGCTTCTGTGAAAGCATTGGGACATGCACAAGCACAGTCTAGAGGGAGGAAAGACCTGCATTTGGTTCTTAGCTTTCAGACAGGTGGGATGACCTTGGGCAAATGATTACCACAAGCCGCCATTATCATGTCTATATATTAGGGATGATAACACCTGCTTCAAAGTATTGCTGTGAGTAGTTAAGAAAACACATGTAAAGTGCCTATTGAGACAGACACAGCAGAAATTCAACAGCAGCCCCTGTCCAAGCGAAGTATAAATGTGTTATCTGGCTTTGATTCCAAAGTGTCCTCACTGACTCTACAAACTCCCCTTCTGTCGCTCCCCGTCTTCGTGGAGGAACGACACAGGACCCTGCGCTGTTCTTTTGTCTGCTCGGCCCTCCCCGGGTTTGCTGCTGGTTCTTCCCGGGTTGGCTACCATTCCTCCACCTCCGTGGAGGGGCGGGCCCCCTGCCACTTTCCCCGCTTCTGCGGGGGAGCGGCACACCGCCGGCCGGCTCTCTCGGGGGCTGCACAGGTGTTCCTTCAGATAGATGTTCCTGGTGCATGTTGTCTCTCTCCTCCTTTATAGTCCTCTTCCACCAATCCCAACTCTGCTACCCACACACCGAGTACGCTGCTCTCCTCCAATCAGGAGCAGGTCCTACAGTTTATTGGTTGAACTGGAGGCAGCTGTGTAGAAGCTGTTTCCTCCTCTCCCAGCGCCATATTGTGGGAGAGCAGATATATAGAATAAGTCTTAATTCCAGTAACTTAGTCTAGTCCGAGTTGCTCCCAGTTGCTCCCCACAGATCCCCCTTTCTTTTTATTTTTGGCGTTGATACTCACCTGTCTTTGGTGCCCTGCGGCACACACTCTGCTCTGCTTGCTAGAGTTGCCCACAGGTGCTTACAAGCCCTATCAATCAGGCAAACTGAATCCGGGTCCTCTCTTCGCCATGTTGTGAGGAGGTTTTTAGGCGCTGATGCGTGCCTGTGTTCGGTGCCCTGCAGCGCATTCTCTGCTCTGCTAGAACTGCCTGCAGGTGCTTACAAGCCCTACCAATCAGGCAAACCGAATCCAAGCCCTCTCATTGCCGTCTTGTGGGGAGACTTATTGGTGTTGATAACATGCCTGTCTTCGGTGACCTGCAGCGGGTAAGCTGCTAGCCGCCAGCAGGTGCTTATCGTCTTACTAATCAGGCAGACCGAATCCAAGCTCTCTCATTGCCGTGTTGTGGGGAGGCCTTATTTTTCTCTATTTCTCTATCTCCGGGCATTCCTATTTCTCCTATTTTACTTCTATCTGCCAGCATTCCTATTTCTCTCATTTTACTTCTAAACTTCTGTTTCTCTTATCCCTGCGGCTTCCTGGCGCCCGCCCCGAGGCTGCTTCTCGGCACCTCCCCCGCGGCGCCTGCCCTGCGGCGGCTGCCCAGCTCTGCGCGCACCGCGGTCTCGGCACCCTTTGCGCCCGCACGACGGCCTTCAGGCCAGCCCCGCATTTCCTACTGGCGCCCCGTGCGCTCTCCCCGTTTGTGCCCCGTGCGCTCTCTCTGCGCGCGGCGGCTTCCGCGAGTTACACAGCCCAGCTCACGTTTCTGCCACCGGTATTCAGTCTAAGTTCCCTGGGCTAACCTGGCGAATTCAACCTAGCTTACGTCTGTGCCTTTCAGTTTGGCTTCCCGTCTTTTGCTCCCTGGGCTAATCTGACGGATTCCAACCTGGCTTACGCATCCGCCTCTAGTTTTAGCTTTTCGCCTTTTGCTCCCCGGGCTGACTTGAAGAATCCCAAGCTGGCTTACGTCTCCGCCTCGGCCTGCCCCCGCGGCTTCATCCTCCCTAACATATTTCTCTACCCAGTATGTTTCCCTAAGTTTTCTTCCAACAATATTCCCCTCTCATTTCTCCTGGCTTCTCCCCACAGTCCTTATCCGAGTCTAAGTTTCTTCTAGGTTTCACTTTCGCTTTCAATCTCCTAGCTTCCCCGCCATAGTCCGCATCCGAGTCTAAGTTTCTTCTAGGTTTCACTTTCGCTCTCGACCTTAGAGATTTCTCCCAGCTTCCCCCCGTAGTCCATGTCCGAGTCTATGCCTAGGCTTTCAATAGCTTCTTCCAGCACCTTTTCCATCCGGCTTTTCCCTAGGCTCTTTGCTAGTCTCTCTCTCCGGTATTTTCCCACTTCTTCCCACTTCTTCCCTCCTAAGTTTCCTATCCGAGTCACGGCACCATTATGTCGCTCCCCGTCTTCGTGGAGGAACGACACAGGACCCTGCGCTGTTCTTTTGTCTGCTCGGCCCTCCCCGGGTTTGCTGCTGGTTCTTCCCGGGTTGGCTACCGTCCCTCCACCTCCGTGGAGGGGCGGGCCCCCTGCCACTTTCCCCGCTTCTGCGGGGGAGCGGCACACCGCCGGCCGGCTCTCTCGGGGGCTGCACAGGTGTTCCTTCAGATAGATGTTCCTGGTGCATGTTGTCTCTCTCCTCCTTTATAGTCCTCTTCCACCAATCCCAACTCTGCTACCCACACGCCGAGTACGCTGCTCTCCTCCAATCAGGAGCAGGTCCTACAGTTTATTGGTTGAACTGGAGGCAGCTGTGTAGAAGCTATTTCTTCCTCTCCCAGCGCCATATTGTGGGAGAGCAGATGCATAGAATAAGTCTTAATTCCAGTAACTTAGTCTAGTCCGAGTTGCTCCCAGTTGCTCCCCACACCCTTCTACTGGACTGGGGCTACAGCAGAGAATTAAAGTTGGCGCTTGTCCTCAATTATTCTTATGGTCAAGAATTCTGTTTGCTCTGGCAGATCTGAGCAAGAGAGAAAATTTGTAATACTGAATGCTAAAAATGGAGCACATAAGTATTTTGCTACTTAATACCAGAATGGAAAGAAGCAGCCTGGGATGTGGAACAGGCACAAACTAAGTCATTAAATAAGTCTATGAATAAATAAACAAATAATATAATTCCCAAAAGCAGCAGCTTTGAAGCAAACTGTAAGGTTTGTAGATCAGAGGTAAAATGAGGCAGAGACACTGGATTGGGATGATTTTACTTGTTAAAGGTGTTGAAGCAACTGACCAAACTCTGTCTAAGTATATTCCACCTTAATAAGCCAACAGAGAAAGCAATGAACGTCAAGAACATCTGTTCAACTGTAAGGTGTTTCATTCTTTTGGATATATTGTTCTAAATGCATCTTAGACCATTTCCATGAGTAAACGGCTCTTTCAATTAATGATGATGTCTCAGTTGTTGGAATGACATTTCTGTCAAGAAGCCCATTTTACAAAGGGAATGAAGCCAAAAGTTACAACAAACAAAGGTCAGTGTGGACCTACTAGTTGAAGGATGTACTGTTGCTATCAAAAATTTCAGATTTTATTCAGCTCAACTAAACATTTCTTAGTACCTGCTGGAATTCAGGGGCTGGCTGAAGTTACAAGATAGTTCTTCCCCTTAGAAGTTCAGTCTCATAGACCAGATACATGAAGAAAGTGTTCAGCTCCCAACATCCTCGTCTGCTCCTGTGTCTTCTTTCCATGCCCAACATGGGACAGTTGATGGTGGACACTCTGTATTGTCCGCTCATTTGCATAAGTCTTCCTACATGTAAATATATATATGTATGTATGTATGTGTTCCAAAATTATTTTTAGAAGCATGAAATATTTGTGTGTGCTTATATATTTCCTTGTAGAATGGACAATAATGTTGTGTTAACATTGGTTTCCTGACAAATGATTTGAGAATTGTATATCTTTTTTATTAATAATTTATTAATCAATATATTAATGTAATAAATATTAAATATAACATACAAGAACATTTTAAGAACTTCATGGAAAATATATATTATGAGAAATTATGCATGGATTTTAAAGGTTTTTGCACCAAAATAGACTTTAATTCCATGTCTACATGAACTTTTTCAGATTTACTCATATTTAATATAAAAGAAAAAAATTATGGTGAAGTGTTGTAAGTTAGGGAATCTAGGTATAAGTGTTATATATACTATTTTTGCCACTTTTAAAATTCTGGATGATTTCCAAATCTTTTATTCTTCTAAAAATTCAAGAAACAAGGGTTTCCAGAACCTTCACAACGTCAGTCCTGCCTCGTCTTCCAGCAGCACCTCCTGCTCTGCGTCACTCCCATGCTTGATGGCAAGTCATGATCCCTTAGCCATCTCACAAGTTCTCAACCCTCGCTGTACACTGGATGTATCTAAGGAAACGTTACAATATACCAGTAGGCAGACTTTTCCCCAGACCAATTCAATCAGAATCTCTGGGAGTTTGCCCCAGCTAGGATCAAGAGTTGTAATTTCCAGAAATCCGTGCTGTTTCACTTCTCCTTGCACTTGTCCATGCTGTTTTCCATGCGTGGAGTGCCCTTATCCACATCGTCTGTCTTGCAGAAACCTGTCCATTTGTCATTGCCTGACTCAGATGTCACTTTCTTAGTGAAGCAGTCCAGGCATCCCACACCTCACCCACAGAGAGAGCTGATCCTTCTCTCCTCTTGTGATTTATTTCTACATCCTTTCTAACTACAGATCTCACAAGCTGCTGTAATGATGTGTTTACTCTATCCCCCAACCAACTACGAACTCCTTTAGGGAGAAGTCCTCATCGTGTTTGCTTTTGTTATCAGTATGGGCCTTGCATACAGTTGGCTTCCAAGAAATGCTAGTTACTAAATTAAATGCAAACAAGGTCATGCTTGTTAGAATAAAGTTATAACAAGGAGCTATGGGGGTACTTAAGAAGGCGCTCATGACACTGAGTATGCATGTAGGGAAGGAGATGGAGCTTACACCAAATCAAAGAGTGAATAAAGGGGAGTAGGGCAGGGCCAGTGAGAGCAGGGAAGGACGGAGCAGTGGGGTAAGCCAGCAGCCCAGTCTGGCGAGACCATGTGCAGGGTGTGGAGACAGGGAGCTGAGAAAGGAGCAAGTCCACTAATGGAGATGACAGTGGCCTTCGGTCATTCTGGAAGTAGAGTCAGCACCTAGCACAGTTCTAGCACACAGGAGATTCTCAGTGAATCTGTTTTAAAGGAATAATGAATGAGTTCACTTTTCTTCTTTTTCCTTAAAATTTGATAGGGAGAGGGGATCATGGAATCTGACTATAACTACTAACTATCTCCCTCTCCCTTGAAAAATGCAGATGTACTTATTTTTGCCTGAAATTTCAGCATATTTGCAGGTTCTCTGACATGCATCAGGTGACCACAGCCCCCTGCCACCTTTTAAGAAAAGGGTTACGTTTTTGGATTAGGAGTGACATGTTCATTCTAGTGCATGAGAAAGGAAGATGATAAAGAATGGATCATAGGATCCCATCAGAGGATACCCCTTAAGAAGTCATTGTGTGAAACCTCTGTGCCTAAACTTGAGGCACAGCAGGGAGATTCTGAGCAGAGACCAGAGATGGTTATGAGGCAGTGGAGACAGGCAGCTCAGGGTGACTGGAATTTTTGCCTATGAGTGACCACACAGATGGGGTGTTGTTTGTCAAACTAGAAAATTCAGGGAGAGGGACCAACTAGCAGAAAATGATGCAATGCATTGTGTATGTCATGAGTTTGAGTCTCCCAGGAGAACCAGGTGGAGTCTTCCTACGGGAAGTTGCAGGTTGGGAGCAATGAGGATAAGACTTTCTCTGGGAGTGGGTTCAGAGTGACGTGGAAGAGGTTGAAGGCAAGGCCCCAGTGCTACAGTGCTTTCAGGATACACCGAAGAGAAAAAGGCCATGGACAAGGCAAAGTGGAAAGAGGTGAAAGGAAAACCAAAGAGTCTGAAAATTCAGAAAGAAGGGTAGCAGTTGTCTGCTCACTTGTAACTAGGAAGCTCCCGGTGACCTCAGTGAGAGCAACATCAGTGAAGGGAAGCCGAGCTGGAGCCATTGACTTGGGAAGTGAAAGTGCAGAGGTGAAAGATTTCTAGGGTTTTCCTTCTGAAGGAAAAGCTGACTGGATCTCTAAGCAGCACCCTGCCCTGTTGACCAGTTCCTCTTTCTTACAACAACAGAATCAACTTCATTAGTTCCTTGTGGTTTAGTTGTTTCCCCTGGTTCTTCCCTCCTTGAACAATGTCACTGACCTCTCCAAGCTCAGTCCTAAGTCTACCTTTCTTCTCTCTCTGTACACTTCCCCCAGGGGAGCCCGTGTTTGAGGAGTTCAGTACCTCCTCTAACGATGATCGGAAATGGTTCTTTCTGGCCCAGACCTCTTTGACGTCACTTCTCCAACTAAAAGGCACCTCGAACTTCGCTTGTTCAGAGCTAAACTCCTGATACCTGTTAAACCCCAACCCCACCAGGGCCACCTCTGTGTTCCCAGCGTCGGAGGTTGTCACCACCATCCATCCAGACGCCAGGAATCTTCTTCACCTCCCCACTTCTGAGGTTTTGTCAGAGCCCCCAGTTTTTCCTTTAAATGTCTCTATCTTCTAACTACTAGCCCAAGTTGTACTTTGTCCCATGCAATGGCCTCTTCGGTGATCTGTCTACATCATCTCTCCTCTGCCTCTAATTCATGCACCAAACTGCAGCCAGAATGATCTTGGGAAATTGAAAATCAGATTCGGTCATCTTTGCTCAAAACCTTTCAGAGGTTACCCATGGCTTTCTGTATAAAGACTAAAATTCTCAATATGTCACTGTCTTTCTCCCTCGCCTCCCTTCCTCCCATTTCCCCTGAATTTTAGCTATCATGGCCTTCCTTGCATGGCCTCAATATTGTCTCTCTCCTCAGAGCCTTCCTCTCTCTTCCCTACCCAGGATGCCTTCTCCACTCCAAATGCTGCTTGAAATTCTCTTACCTTCAGTTATTAACTTATATGTAATTGACTCCCTGCTAAATCGGTAACAGCTCATAGAAGACACTTATAAAATATTTGAGAGTATATATGAAAAAGGCTAATTGCCATATAGAGGAAGATACAGGTATCTTTGTTCTGGGAATGATGATATTCCCGACCAATGTCACACAGCTAGTTGTTGGCACAGCCAGACTAAAGCCCACATCTGTTAATTTCTGCCTCCATGCACCACATTAATCCTCTGTTATACTTCCCAAATGAATATGCTCTAATGAAGCCTTCACTTCACTGCTGTAGATAAGTGGTCTTTAGAAAGTTCATGGAAAATATATATCATAAAAAGCATCATGCATGTATTTCAAAAATGTTTAGCACTGGAATAAACTTGAACTGACTTGTTATAACATATCTGAAGGGACCTGGTTTGAGACACTATGAAGGATAAGATATCAAAAAAAAATCATGTCTAAGCAACATGAATTATGTTAAAATTGAAGCAAGAGGGGCTGGCGCTATGGTGCAGCAGGTTAAAGCCACGGCCTGCAGTGCCAGCATCCCATATGAATGCCATTTAAGTCCCAGCTGCTCCACTTATGATCCAGGTCCCTGCTGTGGCTGGGAAAGCAGCAGAAGATGGCCCAAGTACTTGGGCCCCTGCATGTGCATGGGAGACCCACAAGAAGCTCCTGGCTCCTGGCTTTGGATCAGCACAACTCTGGCCATTGTAGCCATTTGGAAAGTGAACCAGTGGATGGAAGACTCTCTCTCTCTCTCTCTCTCTGTGTGTGTCTCTGGTTCTACCTGTATCTATAACTCTTTCTTTCAAATAAATAAAATAAATCTTTAAAAAATTTAAAAGACAATTGAAGCAAGAACAAACATCAGATTTATCATGAAACTTGTGTGGAAGAATAATGAACTCATTGATGCTTTATGAAAAGTTGATGGGGACCTGCCCCAAACAAATGAGCAGTTTACAAATTAATAACTCATTTCTAAGAAGAGATGTGACAGTGTTAAAGAGGGAACCCACAGCAGCAGGCTTTTCACGTAACTGTGCAAGGAAAGGTTGATTTTGTTCATGCCCTAAATGAGAACTGATGATTAACAGAAGAAACAATAACCAATACCACACAGTATTTCCACTTACACAATTATGACTGAAAATTTAAAGTGGCGGGAAATTTCTGCTCAACGAGTCTTAAAATTGCTGCACCCAGAACAGCTGCAGAGAGGAGCGGAGCTTCCAATGGGAGTTTCTACAAGTGGGATCAAGATCCTGAAGCATGTATTTGAAGAATTGCAACGAGAGAAGAAACAAAGCTTGTCCAGTAGGATGTTGAAGAAAAAACACTCAAGTCAAGAGCAACCAAGAAGTGAAAGTGGTCCAGTCAAAGTAAAAATCGACCAGTCAAGAACAAAGGTCAAGACAGCAGTTTTGGGGAGGCTGAAGATGTTTCCCAAGCTGGTGTGGAGGAGGACCCAAGAATGACAACATCTGCTTATTATGAGAGGTTTTGAGAAAGTTAACCAAAGCAACAGGGAAAAAAACACCCAGGGAAGCTTCTCGGGAATGCTTCCCCTCCAACACAATGTTCCTGCTCACTCCTCTCCTAAAGAAAGGCAATTTTGTGAGTTTTATGAGAAGTCACCAGGCATCCACCCAACAGTCCTGGCTCCTTCTGACTTCTTTTTGTGTGCTTATCTTACAGAAGAGAGCTCATCTTTCTCCAGTTAATATGTAATAAAGACTGTATTGGCAGGGTTCCATTCTCAGGACCCTCAGTTCCTTAGTCATGGACTAAATGGCTGGCACCATCACTTATAAAATTGTCTTAAACTTCTACTTAATACTTTTGGTTGAATACTGTAATAAATACACAATTCTTCTTAAGTGCTGAAACTTAACTGAAAAGTGATCGCTGTTAAATATAAGAGTGGGAATAAGAGAGGGAAGAGATGTGCAGTTTGGGACATGCTCAAGCTGACTTGCCCCAAACGGCAGAGTTAGAAACATACCAGGGGATTCCAATTCAATCCCATCAAAGTGGCATGTACCAATGCCATCTCACTAGTCCCAGTGATCAATTTCTGTTCACAATTGATCATAATGATAGGACTAAGAACCAAAGGGATCATATAAACAAGAACAGTGTCTGCAAATACTAGCTGATAGAATAAAAAAGGGGAGAGAACAATCCAACATGGGAAGTGAGCAGACCCATAGAATGGCAGATGTCCTAAACAGCACTCTGGCCTCAGAATCAGCCCTTAAGGCATGCGGATCTGGCTGAAAAGCCCATGAGAGTATTTCAGACATGGAAAGCCAAGACACTATGGCAAAAAAAAAAAAAAAAAAAAAAAAAAAAAAAAAAAAAAAAAACACTAAATGAAAGATCTCCGCGAGTGAGATCCCAGTGGAAAGAATGGGTCATCAAAGAAGGAGGTACTTTTCTCTGAAGGGAGGAGAGAACTTCCACTTTGACCATGGCCTTGTCTAAATATGATCAGAGTCGGTGAACTCAGGGGGCTTCCATAGCCTTGGCAGCTCATGACAAGAGCCTAGGGTGATTACTGATGCCATAAACAAGAGTGTCAATTTGTTAAGTCAACAACAGGAGTCACTGTGCACTTAGTCCTCATGTAGGATCTCTGTCCTTACTGTACTATACATTGTGATTTAATGCTATAACTAGTACTCAAACAGTATTTTTCACTTTATGTTTCTGTGTGGGAGCAAACTGTTGAAATCTTTACTTAATGTATGCTAAACTGATCTTCTGTAAATAAAGAGAATCGAAAATGAATCTTGATGTGAATGGAAGGGGAGAGGGAGTGGGAAAGGGGAGGGTTGCGGGTGTGAGGGACGTTATGGGGGGGAAGCCATTGTAATCCATAAGCTGTATTTTGGAAATTTATATTCATTAAATAAAAATTTAAAAAAATAAAAAAATAAAATTGTCTTAAACTTGATGAAGCCAATATTGAGAAAGTTTATAAATTTATTATTTTTTCACTTTTCCATGAAGTTTTTGAAGTTCTTTCATGTGTCATTTATACTTTCTTATTTTTTTATTTTATTTTATTTTTTTTGACAGAGTTAGACAATGAGAGAGAGAGAGACAGAGAGAAAGGTCTTCCTTCCATTGATTCACCCCCCAAATGGCCACTACAGCTGGCGTGCTGTGCTGATCTGAAGCCAGGAGCCAGGTGCTTCCTCCTGGTCTCCCATGTGGGTGCAGGGCCCAAGGACTTGGGCCATCCTCCACTGCACTCCCTGGCCACAGCAGAGAGCTGGACTGGAAGAGGAGCAACCGGGACAGAATCTGGCGCCCCGACCAGGACTAGAACCCAGTGTGCCGGCGCTGCAGGCAGAGGATTAGCCTAGTGAGCCGGGGCACCAGCTATGCCATTTACACTTAACACAGCTTCAGGATAATGGCTTTGGAAATAGTAGATGCAAACTATCTTCATGGTTACGATCCTAGTAAAGTTACTCAAACTTTAACCAGGAAGGCTCCCTGGCTCCTACACAGTTAAGTCATAGCCTATTGATGTGTTTAAAGTAATATCCTTCAACTTGTCTCATTGGCAGGACATGCTGTTCAGGCTAAACTGAAGAGATTTTTCTTGGATATTTTTTCTCCATCATATAGATTTTTATTATATAGAAACTGACCTGGAAGTGACCAGGCCCTTAGAGAGCATGGTGGGAAATTGGTTACAATAGATACATATCTACCTGGAGAAACAAAACTAGTTGAGGGAGACATTAACCCATCCCAGGTCCAATGGTTTAGTCCAAAATGATTATAGTAAATTGAAGACAACATCAAACAAGCAGAAGAAAACATTCAGGAGGGAAACTGAGTAGTGCACTTGGGGAGAAAAAGCAGATTTTAACAGTGTAAAGCCAGGAGAGAAACGGTTGTGTTTCAGGGTAGCAAGGCCTTGGGAGAACCACTGGAAATGAATTTAAACAGAGCCGTGTTGTGCACAGTGTCCTGAAAGGAACCGAGTCTAATGCAGAATCATGATGTGCGCAGAAGGTGATGGCCCAGGTCTCCTGGAGCAGAACTGCATGAAATTCACTTAACTCCTTCCCTAGATGACTAATTAAAAAGCAGTTAATGAGAATGATTATTCTGGGCAATGGAATTCAGCCATGGAAGAGGTTAATGACCCTAAGGCTGTGGCTCAGGCCTGTGCTTTCTCAAATACAAACGCTGCTCCCCAGAAGCTCTCATAGGATTTTTTTTTTTTTTTTTTGAGAAGCAGAGAGAGAGACTTCCCATCTGCTGGCTGGCTCCCCAAAGGCCTGCAATGGCCAGGGCTGGGCTGGGCTGAAACCAGGAGCCCAGGACTCAATCCAGGTCTCCCACTTGGGTGGCAAGGACTCAGTTACTTGCACCATCATGGAAGCCTCCCAGGGTCCACATTAGCAGGAAGCTGGAGCCAAGAGCCACAGCCAGCTGTCAGACTCACTCCAGCATGAGACCTAGGCAACCTCGCTGGCACCTTCACCACAGCTTTTCTATTTTAATTACAAATACACAGTGGCACTCCTTTCTCTCTGTATCTAGTGTGGCTCAGCATTTGTGGATTCTACTGGCAAGCTCGCCATCATTTCTATGGCGAAATATTTCCAAGTTGTAAGTTTCTGACTTTCAAATAAATCTTTGGGGGAAAAAGTGTTTAAGTTGGGGACTTTCAATTCTGTGTCCTCATAGGAAAGTTAGAGAACAAAAAGAATCGTGTTGGCTTTTAAAAATATATGTTAAAATATATCATAAATGAGAAGGCAAAAGGACTAGAATTACTTACCTTGGAGAAGAAAAACAAGAAGCACAATTTAATAATGCGGTGAATGCCAACTGTTTGGTTTTGGTTTTTGTTAGTGGGGTTTTTCCCCCCGCCGTCGTAAACTTCAGGACTTTGGATAGAGAAGGGAGTGAATGAATAACTTCAGGGTATTATTCTGAAATGAATGATTTGTTGATTTTATTCCAAACATTTGCCAACTTCTTTTTGTCCATCAGGAATAATTTACATATGATCTATGTTGGAGATCTATCCAGGTCACTTATTCAGGGTTACTGCCTCCTTTATAAACTTAAGACTATCGATAGAATGATGTGTTTCAAAATTTTTAGAAGCATAATATAATTCAATAGGTCTCTTTTATAATACAGCTTAGAGTACTAAACCCAAAATCTCATTTTCTATTAAAAATGAATATTATAAAACTTAGACTGTTATTAGTATAAAATCTTAAGTATTCTACATTAGTACTTTTTGATAATTTAATGAAGGAAATAATGTTATCTGGTGCTTGTTAAATTAGTGTTATTTTAGTTATTCATTCAGAAGAGATGAAAGTGTTACTTCCCTAAAAGATATTCCAGTACCCTGATTTGGCATTTCTTTAAAATGATCTGAAACAGTGAAATGACAGCTATAAATCTGCCACTTGGAACTTTAAACGATTCGCATCACTCCCAGGCCTTGCTTTAACAGTTGGTTTATGATGCAGTTTCAGAATAACACGTTTAAGCATGGCGTATCCCTCCCTCCAAAACCAACATAAATCCGTAAAGCTTTTTAATGACAACTCTAAAACACAACAAAAGGATTCTCCAAGGCATATTTTTGGATTGTTTATCTAAAATCCTTAGATTTCTGAATTTCCCTTCATGTTCTGCCTTGGAATGGCTATCTCTAGTTCAGCTAATAAACACAATCTCTCACTGTGATGGGGACCATTCAGTTACTCACTCCATGGGGCACCAGTTAGTACCACATCCCGCCTCATCTCCAACTCTCAGATCTCACATCCTCCTGTTACACAGCACCTGGGAGCCCATTCAAAATGCTGGTTCCCAAGAGACTGATTCAGACCTCCAAACTCAGTTCTAGGGCCAGGCTGAGGACCAGGATCTTAACAGGCTCCCAGGCAAGTGGTCTGAAAATGATGTTGGGGAGAGGTGTAGCATTGTGTGTGGTGTACTAGATAAACCTGCAGCCCATGATGCCAGCATCCCATATAGGCACTGGTTCAAGTCCTGGCTGCTCTACTTCCAATCCAGGTCCCTGCTAATGCACCTGGGAAAGCAGCGGAAGATGGCCCAAGTCCTTGGGCCCCCACGCCCACGTGGGAAACCTGGAAGAAGGTCCTGGCTCCTGGCTTCAGACCAGCCCAGTTCCAGCCATTGTGGCCATTTGTGGAGTGAACCAACAGATGGAAGATCTCTCTCTCTCTCTCTCTCTCTCTCTCTCTCTCTCTGCATCACTCGGTAACTCACTCTGTAACTCTTTCAAGTAAATAAATAGATTTTTTTAAAAATTGATGTCAGGGATTCAGTTCTGTTCACTCTCTGACTGCAGAGAGAGCCTGATCTATGGGAAACGCTGGTGCATTGTCCCCGAAACTCAGATGCTTCAGAGCTTCTGCCGCCTGGAGCCCTCGTCCATGCTCCTGCCTGGGCCCTGGATCTGTGCTCCTCACTCTTGAACGTCAAGTGCCTGGTGTGCTTGTCTGTTCCTGTCTGCTAACACCTGATTGGTTTGAGTTCTCTGACCTTGATCTCTAGCCTCCCTCTTACTCTCCCCACAAGACCCAATTTGACCTCTTCTTTCTTGGAAAATGGCCCCCACATTCTCTGGTAGAACCTCTGTGTGACAAAGTGGACCAATGGCTGACACTGTGGTGTACCAGGTAAAGCCACCGCCTGGGATGCCAGGATTCCTTATGGGCACCAGTTCGAGTCCCGGCTGCCCCACTTCTGATCCAGCTCTCTGTTAATAGCCTGAGAAAAGCAGCAGAAGATGGCCTGAGTGCTTGGGCCCCTGCACCCATGTGGGAGACCCATATGAGGCTCCTGACTCCTGGCTTCAGTCTGGCTCAGCCCTGATCATTACAGCCATCTGGGGACTCTCTCTGCCTCTCTCCCTCTCTCCCTCCCTCCCTCCCTCCCCCTCTCTTTCCCTCTCTCTCCCTCTCTCCCCCTCCCTCCCTCTCTCTCTCTCCCCCTCTCTCCCTCCCCCTCCCTCTCTCCCCCTCCCCCTACCTTTCCCCGCTCTCTCCCCCTCCCCCTCCTCCCTCTCCTTCTGTAACTCTTTCAAATAATAAATCTTTTTTAAAAATCACCAAAAAAAAAAAAAGTGGCCCCTTGCTGCAGAGTTCCAGGTGAGCTGGCTGTGCTCCCTGTGCCCAGCATTTTGTCCGGAGCGCAGTCAGAGCTCAGTAGACACCTGCTGAAAGCCTGGGAAGCTGACTCGGGCTATTCGGGCAGTGAGGTGAGGGTCTGGTCACGTCCCTGATGAGTGAGCACCACAGCCCTCCCCATGCTGTCCTCGGGTGGTGGGCAGGCCACCTGCTCCGTGCACTCCAGAGGAAAGCTCCTCACTGCAGGAAGTGAATTTTCTTCATCTGCACATTCCAGGAAGTGAAGCAGCAAGCTTGGATTCAGTGTTTGTTCAGTCCTGTGCTTCCACCAAAGGGTCCTTCTGTTCTGGCACTTGGATCAGGGCAATTCATTTTATATAAAGTTTATTTACTGACTTTCATCCACTTGAAAGGCAAAGTGAGACACACACACACACACACACACACAGATACTTTCTGTCCACTAGTTCATTCTCCACAAGGCCATCACAGCCAGGCCTGGGCTAGGCTGAAGCCAGGAGCCAAGAACTCCATCTAAGCCTCCCAGCAGGGACCCAAGCACTTGAGCCATCCCTGCGGCCTCCCAAACGTCCATTGGCAGGAAGCTGGATCAGATGTGGAGGATCTGGGATCCAAACTGGCACTTCAATATGAGATGTGGGCAACCCAGGCAGTGGCTTAACTCACTGTGCTACAATGCCAAAGGACATTCCCAGTTGTATAAGACAGCCTGACACATTGCAAGACACTCAGCTGTCCTCACCCTACCCACTAAATGCCGTCAGAACCCAGCCGATCATCTGGACAACCAACCCCCACCCCACATAGAAAACATACATTTGCAAATGTCCTTGTGGTGAGAGGCACAGGAGGGAAATAGAATTGCCCGTAGTTGAGAACCTGCAGTTAACTGAACTCCGTTCACCACACTCATTGAGAAGCACAGGACTCTGTGTCAGTACCATGGTGAATCACTGAAGTTTCACATGTGGGTTGTGGCATGGCACTAGAAGGTGCCATCTGTCACCCTCAATGATAATGGTAACCTGCCTTTGTAATAATGGTTGAGTCATCTCTTTCAAGCCCTTATATATTCCGAGCACTAGGCTAGGTATTGTATGCATAAGTTACTTAACCCTCAAAACCACCTGTGAGGCCCCATCTTTCAGAGGAAGAAATGGAATAAGACAGTTGTAAGCCATTGATGGTTCAAAAGAGCATAGTTAGATATTGGTAAGGTAAGTTCAAAATTCAGCCCCAGGCATTGGACACCACTACTCGAAGCCAACTTGCTTAACAAGAACAAATGTTGGCCGGCACCATGGCTCAATAGGCTAATCCTCCACCTTGCAGCACCGGCATACCAGGTTCTAGTCCCTGTCGGGGCACCGGATTCTGTCCTGGTTACCCCTCTTCCAGGCCAGCTCTCTGCTATGGCCCAGGAGTGCAGTGGAGGATGGCCCAAGTGCTTGGGCCCTGCACCCGCATGGGAGACCAGGAGAAGCACCTGGCTCCTGGCTTCGGATCAGCGTGATGCGCTGGCCGCAACGCGCCGGCCGCGGTGGCCATTGGAGGGTGAACCAATGGGAAAGGAAGACCTTTCTCTCTGTCTCTCTCT
The DNA here is from genome assembly GCF_051225735.1 of Oryctolagus cuniculus. Classification (NCBI taxonomy): domain Eukaryota; kingdom Metazoa; phylum Chordata; class Mammalia; order Lagomorpha; family Leporidae; genus Oryctolagus; species Oryctolagus cuniculus. The sequence continues at coordinate 175,214,365 of NC_142869.1, read as the reverse complement.
CTCTCTCACTGTCCACTCTGCCTGTAAAAAAAAAAAAAAAAAAAACACAAATGTTGAAGTCCCCAGATGAAAGAATCCTATTAGCAGTTGGGCTCTCCTACTAATTATAATGTAGAGCAGTGTTTCACAAACTGTATCCTGCATAATGTTCATTTAGCGGGATGTCAAGTGTTACGAGAGTAACAACTTCCACGGGCAATGAAGTTTGAGAAATGCTTCCGGAAAGGCACCTGCTGAGGGCTGTGAAGCAGTGACCATGAAGACCAAGCACATCTTCACAGGGAGACTTGCCTTTCAGAGAGAGTCAGGGCGTGACTGGTGAGCACACAGTGGGGACCTACCACGAGAATGTGTCTGCCAGGCAATGATGAAAGCCAGTTAGCACTGAGTAGGCACAGGAAAAAGGTTTGGAGAAAGGATTCATGGCCTTGCTGCTTCTCTCTCTCTGTTGTATAACTGACAAAATTTGTTTATATTTAAGGTGTATGATTTGATGTCTTGATATAGTTGTACAATGTGATATGATTGCCAAAATAAAGACAGTTAACGTATGTTAGGGGCCGGCGTTGTGGCACAGTGGATTATGACACTGCCTGTGACACCAGCATCCCATATAGGCACCAGTTTGAATCCCAGCTGCTCCATTTCCAATCCAGCTCCTTGCTAATGTGCCTGGAACAACCCAAGTGCCTTGGGACCCTGCACTCACAAGGAAGACGGAATGAAGCTCTCTGCTTCAGCCTGGCCCAGCCCCAGCTCTTGCAGCCATTTGGGAAGTGAATAAGCAGATGGAAGATATCTCTCTCCCCCTCCCTCCCTCTGTAACTCTGCCTTGCAAATAAATAAATCTAAAAACAAAACAAAAATCTTTAATATATCCATCACGTCAAATAGCTACCTTTGATTTTTTTTAGAAATTCTGTTTAACCACAGATATACGTATGTCTCTGATCATTTAATAATAATAATAGGGACTATTTTTTGAGTGCTAATTTCTCTCCATAGATGAAATTCTGAACGCAAGAGATGAGAAAAGTTAAGAAACCTCCCCCAAAGGCCACACAGCTAATGAATAGCAGAGGCAAATTTTGAACCCAATTCTCTCCAGCTTCACCTCTTATGATTTTCCAAAGCATCCAAAGACGCAGAGTTTATCAAAGGCTTTCCTGTGTGAATGTCCACAGCAAATCCACTCTCAAAAAGGATGTAGCTATGAACTCCTTAAATCAGGGGTTTATGTTATAACATTGCCTTCATTTTCAGTGTATCTCTCCAATCTAAAACTGTTGGATCTGAGTAATATACATGATATTTTTTCCTGCTGATTTAAGTTTCTTAATTTTTACTATTGGTTTAGTGTTACAGATTTCCACACTCTATTGCACACTCTTTTTTTTTTTTTTTTTTTTTTTTGATAGTGTTGTGTTGTTGAAATAACATCCATCTGCAGAGAAGTTTACTCAGTCTGATTGATCCCCTCCCTGGGCCAATGTCTGCCTTCGTGGACTGCTTGAGAGGTCATCATGGAATCAACAGTCCTCTCAAGTTTAAAATGTTGCGGGTATCAGCATCGGGATCCCAGCCCCTTAATCTTCAACTCTCTCCTCTCTGACAGATGTTGGCGCATTTTTTGAAGAAGGGATGTGGCTGCGGTATAACTTCCAGGCCCCAGTAGTCAGCGCGAGAGACTCAGGCAGCCGGGCCGAGAACTCTCTGGAGCAGCAGAACTCGCCCCCGGACCTGGCCCAGGAGGAGATCCGCTTCAGCTTCAGCACCACCAAGGCGCCCTGCATCCTCCTCTACGTCAGCTCCCTCACCACAGACTTCCTGGCAGTCGTCGTCAAACCCACTGGTAAGGAACCGGATACCTCGCCTCCTGCTCTTTAACGCTGGGTGCACAGAATGTTCTAGGAGGGGCCTGCGTGGTTCTTGGCTTGCCTTTAATTCCCCACAGGGCGTTGGGCAAGTCACATAACTTCTTAACACTCATTTCTCCGAAAGTCAGGTGAAGAACTTCTCAGCTGAGTGCTTTATAGCAGTGTGCTGTACCAATAACATTGACGGGGTGTGTCGACTTCTGTACAAGAACAGTATCACATAATGTGAGGCATTTTTCTGGGTATAATGGTTATTTTTTACTCCTATTACTACTGTCCTAAATAGAGATGGCTTTGAAGTACTAAAATCAACTATGTAAATCAGTGAATTATCCTGATTTATGGCAGCACATCATATATGAGCTTTCAATAGAATACAAAATCAGAGATGTACTCATAGCTAAACTCTCTAATGATTCCCCATTCACAAAATATATCCCCAGTGTGAGGGTTATGTTAAAGCAGGGATGCATTTTCGCCTATAAAATTAAGATGACCCTAGGGCATCTGGAGCTTCAGCTATGCATTGAGCCACTGTTGATGATGTGAATGACAGTGAATGGGGCGGAGTGGGCGGGTCTAGGGAGGGAGGGACCATTCTGGTGGGGATATTCAACCGGCCTTGTGGACAGGAAGTCTGTACTGTGCTGAAGTGTGTAAACATGCCAAGGAGTCCATTTCCTCTCTGAAAGCTTGAATTCTAACTCCGTCTCTGGGTAATGCGTGGCTGGTGAAAAAGATGGGGAAGAAAATATGTTCGCTAAGATTTCCCCTTTCAGAAATTATTCCTAATGAAATAAGCCAAAAATTAGAGAAAGATACTACCTGAAAATGTTCATCATGGTGTCTTTTATGAAAAGAAGCACTGGGGGTCTGGCATTGTGGCGGAGCAGGTGAAGCCGCCACCTGCAACGCCAGCATCCCATATGGGTGCTGCTTCAAGTCCCGGCTGCCCCACTTCCTATCCAGCTCCCTTCCAATGGCCTGGGAAAAGCAAAGGAAGATGGTCCAATGGTTTGCATTCCTGCCATCCAAATGGGAGACCCATATTGAAGCTCCTAGCTCCTGGCTTCATCCAGGCTCAGCCATGGCCATTGCAGCCTTCTGGGGAGTGAACCAGCAAATGATCAGACTCCCTCCACCTCCGCCTCCGCCTCCGCCTCTCCCTCCCCCCTCCCCCTCTCCTTCTCCTTCTCCTTCTCCCTCCACCTCTGCTCTGCCTCTGCCTCTGCCTCTCCTCCTCCCTCCCCCCCCTTCCTCTCCCTCGCCCTCTCCCTCTCTCTGCAACTCTGACTTTCAAATGAATAAATACATATTTTTTAAAAAATGTAAAAGGGGTTGACATTGTGGCATAACATGTTAACCTACCTCCTGTGAAGCCAGCATCGCATCAGGGCACCAGTTAGACTCAGCTGCTTCACTTCAGATCCAGCTCCCTACTGGTGCACCTGGGAAAGCAGAGGAAAATGGCCCAAGTGCTGGAGTCCCTGCACCCACATGGGAGACCTGGAAGAAGCTCTGGGCTCCTGGCTTCAGCCTGGCACAGCCCCAGCCACCAAAGCCATTTGGGGAGTGAAGCAGCAGATGGAAGATGTCTCTTTTACTATCTGTATCTTCCGTTTTCTATAACTCTGACTTTCAAATAAATAATAATTATTTAAAAAGATTGGAAATAATTGGAAAGAACCTAGAAGTTCAATTTTAGTAAGAGGGAATCATCATTTTTTTGGATATTCTGTGTGCATTAAAATAACTGCAGAGTAATGACAGGGAGAAATCCTATGTAATATAATGCTAAACAAACAAAAATGCAAGATACAGCCTTAAATTTATATCAGCTTAGCTCTGCAAAACAACTAGGGATAGAAAAAAAATAATGTGAGCTCACAATGTTTGGCTGGATTCGGGAGGATTGGTTTCTCCGAGCAGAGTCTTCTATACATGTCAGATGCTGACATTGAGCAAACGTCCCTTTTTAATCAGAAAACAGAGTAGGTAAAGATGGCAAGAAGACGATTTCCCCTGCTTTTCAGGATCTTGCCTGTTTATTTCTCCTGGACCAGATGCAGATGGTTCCTAATCCATGGATGTTCTCCACCCACATGCACCAGCCTTGCAGTGGACGCATGCCCTCTCCTTACTTCTCCCATTCCTCCACAGAAGGACAGTTTTCCCTTGATATGGTCAAGAATTTGACAAGAGTGCCCCCAGGGTGCCTTGGTATGTGCCACACTAGCATTTGGTCCCAGCTGTATTCAGCAGCCCACATGCCCACTGCCAAATGCCCACGTCCCGTGTTGCATGCGTTGAGGTGTACATGTGTGTAGGCATCCCACGTGTGCCAGGGCTTTGACTAATCAGTTCCATAATTACAGCCAACATGTAACGATGCTCACTTTGTACTCAACACTGTCCTAAGTGCTTTGTATGCATTAATTCCTAGCAGCCACACAACTCCACATGGTAGTTACTCTCATCTCCTTTCTGCAGATGGAAAAACTGGAGTGCAGAGTGGATAAGTGACTTGTACACTCAGCTGGTGACGGGCAGATCTAAGGTTTCTAAGCCCAGGAATCCGAGCTCTCAGCCAGCCGCCGTCTCTACCGCAGGCAACCCTGGAACACTCTCAGTGCATTTGGAAAACCAGACCAGGCAGTTTCTTTCTAGTTATTGCAAGGCCATCGTCATTACTGCTGGGAAAAATTCAGTCTCAGAGACTGGATTTCTTTAATTCATTGTTTTCTAGCTTTAAATTAATAGTGAAATTATTAATTCCAATAGGAATTCATTCAGGAAGTAAACATCTAATAAAGTCTACACCAAAATATCAGGGAACAAACAAAAACACAAGACAGTCTTAAGTAAAAGCCCTAGTGTCCCTCCAACTTCACAGACTGACAGCTGTTGTTACTGTTCCCCAGAGCCAACAACCCTAGGCCCTCCTTGCCCTCACAGAGCCACCACCTCCTCTCTTTTCCTTGCCTTTCCAAGAGTCATTCCTGAACACCCCAACTTTCCCCTTGTTGGCACCATCCAGGCCAAGAAGCCCTGCAGAGTCTAGGTCTCGGCCTGCACTTTGCCTGCCTGCTGCTGCTCTGTAAGACAAACATCTTTCTAATCTAGTGCTTGCCAGCGATGTCCATGGCATGGCACCCACAGAGAGCTGTTGAATTTGAATAGCACATGGGTAGATGTAGTTGTATTTCAAGGCCCCTTGCCTGGTCACTCCACTTGCCCTGTCTCCTGTAGGTCTGCCGAGGTCTGAGGGGAGCTGTGTCCTTGACATTCACGTGACCCTGATGGGGGAACAGCTGTGCACCTCTGCACATCACTGGGAAGCTCTGCCCAGTCGTCTCTCTGCTTCCATTTGCTGCCACTCCAGCCTTTCCCATCACAGCCAGAGCTGTCCTACTTCATGGGGATAGTATATAACATCCCTGGTAAACACACCACAAGGCCCCTGCCCCACAGTTAAAAGAGGAGAGATCCCTAAGCCCCTAATTCTACAATCAAAAGCCACCAGCTTCCTGTATAGGTGCTTGGACTGCCCAAGTGTGGATTCCGGTTCTGCATTTTACCAGTTGCCTCGGGCAATCAGTTAGAGGCTCCGTACCTCGGTTGCTCGCCCAGGATAGTGTCTCCCTCCTAACAGCATCGTGAAAAATCATGTATGTTAATAGGTCTAAAGCAGTGTGCAATACAGACAGTGCTGTGCTGCATACCAGTGCTTCAGTTAATGCTCGATTGCTTACAGGAAGGTGATCGGGTAAGATTGCATCCTCTAGGGATGCTGCAGCCTCTGAGTGTGTATAAGCACTCTAGGACGCTTGCACAACGGCAACATCGCTGAAAGACAGGGCACAGCTGTGCATGAGCAATGCACAATTCTGCATAGATAATGAGTCCATAATGACAGCATGTAAGTGTTAGCTGTAATCACTACCCAGAATCCAGTGATGTAATCTACTTGTTGCCACATACTCAGCAGCCCCTACTCTTCATTTTTGAAAAACTCGGTACTCCCCATCCCTCCGTGGAACCTGAGCCCCTAACCTGATGCCCACGGAGCTGCCTCACCTCGGAAGGCTCCACCTTCCTCTCCGGCCTGGCACCTGCCTTCCATTCCAGCCCGGATCACGCCTTGCCTCCTTTCTTCTTGCTTTGAAGTCCTGTTACCCTTATTTTCCATGTCATTTGTTTGGCACTGACTGTACTGTAGAGTTATCTGTCTCTGTTATAAATATGCCCTGTCTCCTCAGAGAAATGAAAGGTTCCAAGCACATCTCTCGCCTGCAGTAGGTGCCCTGCAAGTGTTTGCTGATGATAATGATGATGACCAGGAGAGGATAAATCTGCTCAGAGCATTATTTGCTGCAGCCAATAAAAGAGTGGTCCCTCATAACAGCCTTAATGATGAGCATGAGATAGAGGAAGTGGAGTATCTCTCCATTTGAGTAATAGTTTACTTTCATGGACAAATAGTAACATTATCCCTATCGTCATTTAATGATCCTCTTCTGCTATTATTTGAAAGGAATAAATATACCATTTAAATTTTATTTTTCAGGAATATTGTCATAAGTATTTATACATATATATATTCACTAGATATAAATTTATAGTTCAACTCTTATTTTTCTCAAAGCAAATGATTTTTGCTACCATGAAGTGAAACACCTATAGGAATTTTAAATCATGTTTATGAAGTCCAAGAAAGCTGGAAGAGGGAAGAAACAATGAAAACAACTTAAAGGTGATTTGAATAGAACTGGGGACCAGAAAGAGGTCAATGGCAAAGAGACGGTAGGGAGGATAATGACAGGTTTCTGAATAATGACCTGTTCCTCTGCCCACCAGCCCTCTCTTTCTTGTCTTTGTGTGCCCAGATCCCGGCACAGCATGGACTGGGATGGTTGTAGGTGTTAGAAGTGGGCCTCACACTTGTAACCAGCCAGCCAGCCTACTTTCAGTCCTTGAGAAAAAGCTGTGCTTTGCACAGGAACTAAATAAACCTACTCAGAAGAAACGAATAAATGATGAATCAGTGCAGCTGTATGTCTAAGAAAACTAGCTGTGATTGCACATGAAGTCCAAGCACCAAAAGTGAGGCAGAAAATCAAAACCGAAGGCAGTCCACTTGTTTGTGCATGTTGCCAAACAACCGCCTAAGCATCTCCTTCATTTCCAAACAAGGATTATTTTTAATGTTATTGGGGTAAAGAGACACAGTAGTGAGCAGTGGGGAGAGAGGTGGCTCCAGAAGAAGCAGCAGCACATTCAGAGGTCTTGAGGGAGGAAGGGAGGAGAACTGCATTTCTAGGCAGTAAGAGAAGTCTAAGGTAGCTTGAATGTAAAAAGTGAGATGGCAAGTGGTATGATTTGAAAATAAGGTATTAAGCAGAAGCCAACTCAGTATCAGAGGCTATGTTTAGAATATACATTTTAATTCAAGAGGCAGGGGGATAGGCAGACAGATGAATAGAGTGCCATCCGTTCCGCAGTTGTCCACAACAGCCAAGACTAGGCCAAGCCAAAGCTTGGAGTCAGGAACTCGGTGCAGGTCTCCCATGTCTGTGGAAAAGACCCAGCTGCTTGAGCAACCACCTGCTGCCTCCCAGGGTCTACAGTAGCAGGAAGCTGGAGCCAGGAATCGAACCCAGACACTCAACATCTTAACTGCTAGGCCAAGCACCCACTCCAGATTATACATTTTTATCCAATGATACACTGGAAGGTTTTGATGCGTTTTCAGTGAGTGAGTGAAATCATCAGTCATGCGTTTTGAAAAGAGAGCATTTGGAAGTAGAAAGCAGAGGATCATTCAATCAACAAATAGTACGTGTGTTAGGTTTTAGGATTTGGGGGTTCAAAGGCAATGAGGAGATAGCCAGTTAAAGTAGGAGGACAGCACAGTGGAGTTTGAGGTGAGGTTATAAGCCACCTGCAGGGCACGGGGAGGCTGAGTGCTCAGCTCCTCCACGCCCCCCCTTCCTCTCCTCCCCTCCCCTCCCCAGGCAATTGTATTTATATGACCTTTGCCTGGGAAAGGGCCGTGTATTCACAGAGACTCACATGCACCATGATGAATTAGGCCTGGATGAGCAAAAGGCCACCTTGGCAGGTGTTTATCAGGGTCAACCATGTACATTGTGTGGTTTTGTCAGCCCAGAAGGTCATGGCAAGAAACTGTAAAACTCACGGTGAAGCCGGAAGAATCAGGCAATGGAATACCATCATGCTGTCTTCCAGGGGCATTGTGCTTCTGTTCAATTTTACCAGATGCTGAGTTGGCCATTTGGGTCCCAAGCGCCTAGCAACTCCTAACAGTAGGTGCCTACTGTGGCTCAGGCACCACTGTGAACGCAAAGATATAAGAAGTCCTTGCTGTCGTGGGCTTGCTTTGAGCAGAAGAGAGACAACAAACAAATTAAGTACAATCAGTAGAATTTTGTTTGGTAAGAACTGTTATGGGAGGAAATATACGGCAACGAAGGGAGGGCCTGGCTAAGGGAGTGAGTAGATTCCACTTTCACTGAGAAAGTCACAGAGAAAAAGACCACCAAGAAGTAGACATCAGAACAAAGACCCGAAAGCGTAAGTGCCAAGCCATGCAGGCAACAGGGGAAGACCATCCTAGATGGAAGAACCAGCTGTGTGAAGGTCCTGGGGCAGGCACCTGCTCACTTCCAAGGAGGCCAAGGTGGGCTGGTGAGGAGGACACAAGGAGGAGAGCAACAAGAAACAGGGCCGAGAAGATGTGGGGAGATCCCGGGGGGTCTGGTGAACCACTGTACAGACTCAGCGTTTCACCTTGAATGAGATAGGAAGGCCCTGAGGATTCTGCACAGAGGCTCACTCTGGCCACCTTGGGGAGGGGAGACAGCACGCCGGAGGGGCAGAGGCGAAGCTGGAGTTTGAGAGGTTGAGGTGGGGGCAGAAGCAAGAGGTAAACGTGAAGGCTGATACAGCAATTCAGGCAACAGATGGTCGAGACGGAGGAGCTGAAAAGCTGTACTATTCAGAGCATATTTTGAAAGTCAAGCCGAGAAGATTTGCTGACAGCTCACAAGGGAACTATAGGAGAAAGAGGAGAGTCGAAGCTTTGGGCAAGAATGGGAGAATTATTGACTGCTTCCAAAAATGTGGAAAACCGCCATGGAAACCTCTTTTGGAGAGAAGATCAGTGCTGTGCTGCATCTGTCGTGTTTGAGACGCCAAGAAGACATCCAAGTGGACGTTCCAGGAGACGACTGGTGGAGCGAAGCTTTGTCCAGTTTCATTCAAAAAGCGAGAATAGGGGCCAGCACTGCACATGGTGGGCTAAGCCTCCGCCTGCAGTGCTGCTGTCTTTCATGGGCACTGATTGTAGTCCTGGCTGCTCCACTTCCGATCCAGCTCTCTGCTGATAGCCTGGAAGATGGCCCAATTGCTTGGGCCCCTGCACCCACGCAGGAGACCTGGAGGAAGCTCCTGGCTCCTGGCTTGGGATAGGCTCAGTTCCGGCCTTTGCAGCCATCTGGGAAGTGAACCAGCAGATGAAAGATGTTTCTCTCTGTCTCTCCCTCTCTCCATCTGTAACTCTACCCCTAAAAATCTTAAAAATAAAGAATGAACGAATGGAAGGAAGGAAGGAAGGAAGGAAGGAAGGAAGGAAGGAAGGAAGGAAGGAAGGAAGGAAGGAAAGAAGGATAGAACGTATAACGAATTCTCAATTATGGTAACAAATTTGTCTTTCAAGGCCAGGCACATGCTGCTACGTTTAAAATGTCATCTTCATGCTGGAATGCCTAAATAAAGAAGGGCAACATTTCTAAAGTACTGCATTTATTTACATGTGTGTGTTCACACATATCTATACATATAGCCATACACGAGAGATGTCTGGAAGGAGATCCTGCCAAGATACTTCGACTAGTTATCTCTGCATGGAGGGATTTCAGACGACTCTGTTTTTGTTTACTTTCTAGGCTTTAACTATCATGTTTTATTTTGTAACTTAAAAATCAGAACATCAATTTTGTTCCTCTGGAAGGAAAAAGAAAGAGGCAATACAGAATCTACTGGGTTATTTATGGCTGGTCAAACTCTTGCAAGATTGCTAGCTCCATTTTGAAGCTCTGAGATGCCAAAGCCTATTAACAAAACCAAGACTCCAATTTGAGTAAAAAATGAGATAAAAAATTGATGCCTTTCAAATCATAAATAAGAAATAAAAGTTATGCTTGCTGTGCAGATTAACTAAAAGCAGTCTCTACATGTCATATTGTTTTTTTTTAAGATTTTTTTTTATTTATTTGAGAGGCAGAGTTACAGATGAAAAGAGAGAGACAGAGAGAAAGGTCTTCCATCTGCTGGTTCACTCCCCAAATGGCCTAGCCGGGACTGGGCCAGGCTGAAGCTAGGAGCCAAGAGCTTTGCTCGGGTCTCGCATGTGGGTGCAGGGGCCCCAGCACTTGGGCCATCTTCCACTGTTTTCCCAGGCTGTCAGCAGAGAGCTGGATCCGAAAAGGAGCATCTGGGACACGAAGCAGTACCCATACAGGATGCTGGTGCCACAGGCAGAAGCTTAGCCTACTACACAGTGCCAGCCCCACGTTAGTCTATTAAATATTGTCATTCTTAGGAAGAATCAAGGAGCAAAAAAAAAAAAAAGAAGAAGAAGAAGAAGAACAAAAACAAGTTGGGAAGTTGGGAAGTTGGGAAGGCAAAGTGAACTATCATGGAATAGACTCAGGGGACTTGGGAACCCCATCTTTTCCTTTAATTTTCATTTGGAAACAAAACTTATTGTTCTGTTTTCTTAGTCTCATTGAGCCACCGAAAATCCCATGTCTTTATCTTTGGTAAATTATGTTTATGTTTAATATTGTATGCTCATGTTTCTATGCTATGCCGAATGTCACACTTCACTGATGGAGTGAGACCATTGCTGCTCTCTGCTCTTATTTTTTATTTCATGTAATATTCTGTGGGCCTTTAGGCATCTCTACTGTCCTTCATCATGTATGTTCTCACTCTGCATTTTCAGCCACAGTCCCGACTTGGACCATTTATACCATTTGCTACTTGCACTTTGAGATGATGGTCATTGAAGTTCATGGTTAGCAGATTGTGAATATATGCGGGTCTGGTGTTGTAAACCCTTATGAAGGTCTGGTGTTGTAAATCCTTATGAATTAGTATGCCCCTGAGCTCATGAATCTGAATTCAAAGCTATAATGGTGTCAAGGACATCAACGCAGGGAGCAGAGCTTAATGGAAACCCAAGCTGCAGAGTTGGGGGGTGGGGGGCAGGGGGAGAGGAGCAATAAAACAGAACCTGAAGCAAGGCTGGTCCAAGTGAAGTGGTGTTTACAGAACCTGAAGCAAGGAAATGATGAGTTTCTGTTCTTCTCATACAGGAAGCTTACAGATTCGGTACAACCTGGGAGGCACCAAAGAGCCCTATAACATTGACCCAGACCAAAGGAATATGGCCAATGGGCAGCCCCACAGTGTGAATATCACCCGTCGTGAGAAGACCATCATTCTCAAGGTACGCACTTGTGTTCAGATCCATTTTCCATGGTATGGTGCTATGATGTCTATGCTGCAGATTTGCTTTTGCGGGTTGGGGCAGGTGGAAGGGATACCAATACCCACACAAGTGCTTAACTAGTGAAGCAGAATGACAGGGAGCAATCGTCCTTGGGTTTCCTTGAAGGAGTGATTCCAGGACCTCCACAGATACCAGCCTCAGAGGATGCTCAGGTCCCTTATGCAAGATTTCTTAAAAAAAAAACAATCATGGGCAAGTGAAATTTAAAAATGATGTGCATTTTCCATGAATTTTTTGGGGAGCCCCTGCATAAAACGGGGCATTTCCTTATAAGCTGCCTACACCTACACCCCCCCCCCGTATATTTTAAATCATCTCCAGACTACTTACAATACCTAATAACCATACATGCTGTGTGAACAGTGGTTATGCTGCATCGTCAGGGGATGACTGACAGGTGGAGAAAGATCCTCATGTATTCACTACAGATGTGGTTTCCTTCTCCAATGGTTTCCATCTGTGGCTGGTTGATCCTGAGCTTTGCAGAACACAGAGAGCCAACTGTAATTCATGCAAGAAAAGAAGTGACAGAGGTGCTGGTGAAGAAAGAGGTGGAAACTGTTTACTCCGGATCTTCCCGGTGGCTTCCCTGGTCTTAGGGACTGGGATCTCAGTCCTCCACTTTCAACCGTCGCACTGTACTTCTCTGCCACACTCACAGAGGCCCAAAGCTTCTCGCCCAGCAAAGGTTATTTCTGTCCATCTGACCTACTTCTTCCACTGCTCCAATGCAATATGAATAACTGTATTTTTCTGCTTTGCACAGGCTTTGCCTTAAAAACCCTCAAAACACAGTCTTTCCCAGAATCTCAGGCTCTGGTTAGAGGCTTTCCCAATACCTGGGGATGGTTTGATTATGACACTCGAGCTTCATTTCAGGTTCATTTATTGCCCCTACCCCATACCACCAATATCCACAATGAAGAAAGCAGCCCGGGAGACACCATGAATAAAACATGAGGTGGGGAGGTCTCCCTGGGAACTAAGCCAAAAGATCAAGGCTGGGAGCTGTCAGTGGCTTCTCTAGGAGTTCAGAATAGATACCTGTCAGGACCAGAAGCAGCAGGAGGACGCTGCTTTGTCAGTGGAGTGGAATGTCATTTGGCAGGAGCTCAGCTGCCTCCCAGACCTCATCTGGATTCGGCTGGTTGCTGTGGGATGTTCAGGTTGCACAGAAAAGCCCCTGTCTCTTTTGAGCACTGGTGGATGTCAGATTCATAACTTGATATAGAGTTCGCACATGGCCTTTAGCAACAAATGCCACGGGGCATTTTAAGGAGAGATCTTTCCTAGGAAAATGACAGCGTGCTGCTCCAGCTCATCGTCCCATCCCTCAGAGGTGGGGTACAGAAGGCCCCTGTTCAGGGACTGACTTTGTGCCTGGGCCCAGCACAGTACTGGGCACACCTTAGGTGCCACCAACCACATGTTGAGTAAGCCACGCCCATCTGTCACCATGACTCAGGTTTTTTTCAGAAAGGAAGCAAGTCCAGGAGATGGAAGGTTTCATACCATTTTTTGACAATGTGGTCATTAGCTTTTGATAAGACGTCTTGTTTTCAACCACCCAATCTGTTGCCTCTTTTAAAGAAAATGACTTGTGCTGTTATTTCACCATGGCAAAATAATATCAAAAGTTACAAAGGCTAAACAATTGTTTCTAATGATAGTATAATAAGAGACCCACTGTAGCCACAGAACCTTACGGATTAACCCTGACTCTGCCACAATGTACTGAATATTTATCTGAAGAAGGGGCGGGAGTAAGCTCTCTGATGTGCTTGGGGCTTTGCAGTGCAGACAGCCAAAGATCCTGAGAGATGGGCAGAGAACCTAGGGGATGCAGGAGGCTGAGGTAAGTCTTGTTCTGTTGATCTGGGTTCTTTGGGTTACCAATGACAGAAAATCGGTTCAGAGCTAATTCGTTGGGGAAAATTCCTAGGGTAGGTCATAGCATTACAGAATTTAAGAGAGATAAAGCCGAAACTTCAGAAGGAAATCCAAGGAACTTTGGAGAGTTAAAACTATGGACAACAATACTATTGAGTCTCCCTCTATCTCTCTCTTATTCTCTGTCCCTCCCTGAATGACCCATTGATCCTTTCTCATCTCTGCTTCTCCACCAAACTGAGGACTGGGTGATTATCTCTTCAGCTCCACCTTCCACTATCATGGGACACAGGGGCTTGTCTACTGAGCTCAAGTCTTCCTGGCTTTGCTATCAGGGGGGAGGGTCCTAGTTTCTTGATCCTCATTTTATCCTCCCAGAGCTTCTCTGATTGGCCATTCAGGAGGAGAGGGAACACTGGCCCTTAATCCCCAGTCCATCTTACAGTGCAGTGGAGAATTGGTTAAACACCCCCTCCAAGGGGCAGTGGGACCAGGCTCCAGGAAAAGGAGGGAGACAGGATGGGTATAAGAGGCATTAAGTGTGTGAGGCTCCAAGGGAGAAGAAAAAGGCAGTCATGGGAAACACTGCCACAAGCGAGGAGAAAGGCTACCCTGACAATTCCACCCACAGGGGCTGGAAACCCGGTCCCTCTGTCTTCTGTCTGCGCAACGCAACTGTGCTGAGATTTATGGACATGTCTGGAAAGCCAGATGCCTCAGCCCACTCTGGTACAGCTGGGAGAGCCTTGAGGGTCTGAGGCGCTCTTGTCTTTCTCAATCCAGCCTCTCCCAGCAGTCCAGGGTCTCCCCAGCAGCCTTACCCTCCTCTGATGGGAGAAGGGAATAAAGTAGAGGGAGGCAGAGGAAGAAAGGATGTGACTTCTCCTGATGGAAAAGTGGCTCCCAACCCTGTAGGTCCTCTTGCCCTGCTTTGTCTTCAGGCAGGGAGACCCTGCAGAGCAAGGCAGTAATTCTGAGAGTAGCTTTAGAACCCAGGACACACTCAAAACGATCAACCCATCCATTCTGAGAACTTCTACAACCTCAACCCCATGTGGAAAGAGATACGGCAAAAATCTTCAATAGTGCTTGTTTCTGTCTGAAGAGATTATAAATGGTTTGCTTTCCTCTAGAGTTTTCTCTATTTCTTCATTTTCTGTTATAAGCATGCATTGCATTTTTATAATGGAACAGAAATATTAAATATACATATATCCTCAACCTTTTCTTATCCTCCCCACTTATAATAAAATATAATGGAAAATAATTTCAATTTAAAATTTACTTAAAAGCAAAGAACAAAAATAAAGCTTATTCAAAGATGAGTTGAAAAGTGCTGTGGAATAATGCCTTTGGAATTAAGAGGAAATTTTATGCATTTATACAAGCTCAAACATCATACAATTTGGATGATGTTTATCAGTGTTTATGGTGTTTTTAAGAGCAGGTTTACCTTCCTAGCTGGGTTTGGCTAAAGCTAACATTAAATTAATTTGCATTCCCTGAGCGCACACTGTCTGAAACGGTGCTGAGCACTTGAGGGAAACTGACCTTGGATGAAACATTTGCTGCCAAAAAACAAAGTGCCCAGTCTCCACGTAGATAATGAAGAACTGACTGTAGCACTCATCAGACACCAGAGTGAACCAGAGCCCATGACAACCCTCAAGTGGTGTCATTTAGGAAAACTCACAGTAGCATCAGAGATGATAGCTTAAGGCTTACTGCCAGTCAAAATGCAAACACACTGCATGCAGGCACGGAGCACCAGAACAAGTCCTAGATGGGATGAAACTCATGCCAATTAGCATAAATCCAAAAACTGAACATTATGCTCAATAATTCCAGAGTCTCTTGCGACTGATCCTTTTTTCCTCTTTCCTTCCCTCCTGTCGTCCATGGGTTTTTTTCTTACTACTTCTTTGCTTTCTTTTATCCCAACCACAGGGCATGAAGGACCCGAGGGGACTCCCAGGGGTCCACCGAATGAAGCAGGAAATTCAAGTGAGATTATAATGTCCTGCACACGAGCATAAATTTGGCTCTGAACTTTTAAATTTTTCTTCATTCATTTTATTTATTGGAGAGCTAGAGAGACAAAGGCAGAGAAGGACAGCTCCTATCTCTGCTTCACTCCCCAAGTGCCCACAACATCGCTCTCTGGGCCTGGCCAAAGGCAGGAGCCTGGGAACTCAGTCCAGCCTCCCACGTGTGTATCTGGGACCCAGGCACCTGAGTCATGACCGACCACCTCCCAGGGTTCGAGCCTTAGAAGGAAGCTGGCATTGGAAGCAGAGCTAGAACTTAATCCAGTATGAGACATGGGCGTCCCAAGAGGCATCTTGCCTGCTGCACCAAATGCCTGCCCCTGCTTTGATCTTCTTGGAAGCTTTACTATAGAAAGAAACAGTCAGGCCATAGGATAAAATACACCTATTCCCCCAGAAAATTGAGACAGTTGTTACTGTAGCATTCATTTTGCTTAATGCTGTGCATGTTTGTTTTCAGAACATGCCCACAGCATGGTCCACTTGCGCATTACCTCCACGACAGCTCACGTGCATTGATGCATCCTGTGCTGTAGGCACTGTGCTAAGCTCTGTACACACATCTGCTCACTTAACCCTCACAAAACGTGTGCACCACTGCTATTCCCACCTGTTTAGAAATTGTGACATAACCCACCCAAAGTCAGAAAACAGGAAGTAATGAAAGCGTAGTTGAACCAAGGCCTCTCACACTTCAGTGTGAATGCACACTCTCACCATTATTTAATAAAGAGGTATCTGGAAACAGATTCACAAAATTTAGCAAGTAGACAATCCGGTAAGAAATTGAGTTGTATTGTTATTGTTAGTATTGTTATAGAACAATCCAAAAAGTGCAAAAGCACAGACACTAATAAAACATGTAACTATGCACCTGCCATCCAAACATTACAGATTTTCATGTTTCTATATTTATTTAGGCTTTTTTATTTTCTTAATACAGGTAGAGTTGAAGGCCCATGGTCCTCCTTGTTATATAGTAAGCCCTGAGAAAAGTATTTGGCAATGACTTCCACAGCATTTCTGCAATAAAAGTGTTTTTTTACATACTGTTTTATGTAGCATTTCCTTAGGATAGTCAAGCCTGACTTCAAAATGGAACTCAGCCCAAACAAGCCTGCAGAGCATGGGGTAGAAGACACGATAGGCCGCTGAAAGGGACCAGGGCTAAAATGAGGCGGCTGTCTGGTTTTCTGGGCTGGTCCAAGGATAAAACTAACGAGAACACCAAAGTGGATGAGCTACATGTTCTTTGAACAATGGTCTTTAACTATCATGTATTTCTGAGTTTTGATGGAACGTAGGCAATAGGCAGTTCCAGGATATATTCTCTGGCACACTCACTCAGAAGCCATATTTCAGGAATCAGATGAACAGATGGTAAGGATGTATCATTTTGGCTTTCGTCTAACTGAAGGGCCAACCTATCTTTGCCAAGAAGACGCCAACAGAATTCCTATAAGCAAAATAAAGCCTTCCTTAAAAAATAATTCTCAGTCCTCTGAAACAAACAATGGTTAGCCCCCAAGCTCTTATACCTCAAAGATCATGACTCCAATTATTTGCTAAACAAGTGTTCCAAAAGAAAATCACTGAATTATATTTCCTAAAATGAAGTAGAGATGAAAATTTCTTAAATGCTATTAATCAGATTTCAGCCAAATTGCATCAATGGATAATTGAATTATTTATTGAATGTGCATCCCCAAAATTGTCAGTGAGGTGTTAAAAAAAAAACAGCTAGAAACAAGTGATATGTGCTAAATGCTAAGTTTAGAGTGAGCATTGCAAATAACTAGATAGCTCCAGTTGCCATATAAATTAAACTCAAAATCTGTTTCTTAACTAAATAAGTCTATCTTACATCAGATATATTGTTAGAAAGAAAAGTCCCATGGACTCTAGCGGTGATGAAATCACTCCGGATAGGAATTAGGAACCCACCATTGCTATCAACCCCTAATTTCCTCTGCCTTTGCCAATAGAGGACTCCCTTGATTCAGCCAAACCCGTGCCCACTCTTATCAGGGCCCTTCATGGTTCCATGTTTTGGGAAGCCCTTCCTGCCTGTGGTCCGCCACAGCCACCTCTGAATTAAGCACTGAGGATAACATCATCCTTGCAGCTGCGCATCTTTGGGGTCCATTTCCTGCCACTGCAAAGAATCGTTTTACTTTAATAAGCGTTTACCAATACAATTCCCTCAAAACCCGAGTGGGTTTCTGATATATTTGCTTCTACTCAATTTCATGTGCCTCTCAGTACACCCTAAGCACTTAGATTTCTTTCAGCCTCCTCTCACATCCATTTCTGCAACACCTGCCATCCACACATACACCTTGGACTTACTTAATCATTTGCTGCTGGGTGCCCATGGACAAAAGGACTGCATGGGAAGTGAAGACCTGTAATTTGGACTTTGCCCAGCCTGCTAATGCTTACTGTGACTTTGTTGGTCAGATTTTTTTTATTTCTTAAAGATTTAGGCAGAGTTACAAAGAGGAAGAGGCAGGAGAGAGAGAAAGAGAGGTCTTCCATCCATTGGTTCACTCCCCAAATGGCTTCAATGGCCAGTGCTGCACCAATCCAAAGTCAGGAGCCAGGAGTTTCTTCCGGGTCTCCCATGTGGGTGCAGGGACCCAAGGACTTGGGCCATCTTCCACTGCTTTCCTGGGCCATAGCAGAGAGCTGGTTTGGAAATGGAGCAGCCAGGTCTTGAACCAATGTCCATATGGGATGCCAACACTACAGGCGGTGACTTTACCCACTATGGCCCCAGTCACAGCTTTTATCAGGCTTACTTCCTATGCTGGTCCACGGCTCTAAGTTTCTGAGCTTCTTTCTATTCCCTTTCATTGATGTTTGGCAGCTGATTAGCTCTTTCTTGAATTCATCTGCTCCTTGATCTAGAGAGCAAGAAGCAACTGGTATCCATCATCATTCCATTGCTTTCAAAGCATTTTCCCTAGAGCTATGGATGATGGACACTTACTCTGCCTTCCAAGTCACATATGAGGTGGCAATTTACAAAATATTTTATTGCATGAAGTAGTCCCTCCTTATCCATGTGGTACACTCCATGACCCCAGTGGATGGCTGAGACCATGGGTGGTACCAAACCCTACATATACTACTATTTTTTCCTATACTTATGACAAAGTTTAGTTTATAAATTAGTCAAGTAAGAGAATGACAATAATGGCTACTACTAATATAGAATAGTTATGGGATAGAGATTTAGCCTAGTGGTCAAGAGGCCAGTCAGCATGCCTGCATCCCATATTTGAGTATCTGAGTTGATTCCTGGCTCCAGCTCTTGACTCCAGCTTCCTCCTAAAGCAAACGCTGGGAGACAGCAGTGAAGGCTCAAGTAATTTGGCTCCTGACATCTGCATTGGAGACCTGAATTGAGTTGCCAGCTCCTCACTTTGGCCTTGCCCAGCCCTAACTATTTCAGGCATTTGGGGAGTTAATAAGAAGATGGAGTAATCTTCCCCCCCCCCTTAATATTTGATCATCCTATCATCACCCTTCTTTTGTGATGATGTGAGATGATCGATACTTATGTGGTGGAATGAAGTAAGATGAATAATACAAGCATGGAGACACAATAGCCTACTACCTAAGGCTTGTTTGAACACATGTACTCTAATACTCTGACAGTCAATCTGATAACCAAGACAGCTACTAAGTGACTAGCAGGTGGGCAGCATGTACCACATGGGTACACCAGACAAGGGGATGACTCACATCCTGGGTGGGATGGAGAAGGATGATGCAGAAGTTCATCACACTAATCAGGGCAGCATAAATTAAAACTCATCAACTACATTTCTGGAATTTTCCATTTAATCTTTTCAGACCATGGTTGACTACAGATAATTGAAACTGAAGACAGCAAAACCACAGATAGGGGATGATACCGTACCACTGTGTTCCATCATTCCTGCCTCTCATACCCATTTCTGCACTACCTACCACCTGGCCACAAAGCCAGTGCTATGTATTTGATGTTTCTGTGGTAGCAGCACCCTATTTCAGAGTATCAGCTTATGCAGTAGTTGGTGTTATATTAACTGCTACAACAGAACACAGCAGGGGCTTACGCAGATAGCTTTCTTCTTCACCCATGGCACAGTACAACACAAATGTTCCAAACTGGAAGAAAGTGCCCTCCACCCACTGATGTTATCTCTGGGACTAATGAAAGAAGTTGTGCATGATATGTAAATAGGGTGACAAAAGGTTGTTCATAGCAAATGCTGGAATCATGAGGTATTATTATTTCAAGGTCTTGAAGGATGTGTAGGATGTTCACCGGGGGGGGGGTGGTGGTGAAGGAGGAGATGGAGGAATATTTATCATGGGGGCAGATTCTGTGTGTCTGAAAGAGAACATAAAGGTAAATGAAGACACTAGGGGAGTGAATGCTTTGTAGGCTTAATTCTCTTCCTATCCCATGAATTAAAAACCCCCACTGGAGAAGACTCCGTAAAAAATATTTCCTGTAGAAATACTAACATCCTGTAGAAATAGGTAACATCATAGGATCTGAAGTCCTGTGCAGGTGCTATACAGATCAGATGCAGTAAAATCAGTCATCTGGGGCGCATGCAGAATTCTGTCAAAAATGGTTGCAGGGATTTTATTAGCAATAAGTTGAAAACTAATTCAACTGCAGACTTAGAGGGCAGCTGTAGCTGTTAATTGACGTGAAACATTGAGGGGTGGGAGGGAACAACATCACCACTCTCTGTATATGGAAAAGTGTTCAATTACAAGGAATTTCAAGAAACCTCAAGCCCAGAAAGAAAAAAAAAAAAAACCTCTATACTTGGGAGGGCCTTAGTAATCTAGTTATGTGGTGCTCAAAATACCTTCATGCATAAAAAAATACTTTCTTCCAGTCACCCTGTCACCCTTCCGAGTCGGGAAAGGCTGGTGCTATTAGCCCCATTACATGGAACAGAAAACAGGGATTAAGATGTGCAGGTGACTGATAAGGTCCCCAGTACTCAGAGGACACAAGGTCTGACCTACAACCCAGGTGGCATGTTCTCCAGGGAGCCCTCACTCCCACAATAGCCTCTTCTGCTGTCTTGGCAAGCAGGCAAGAGAATCAAGCTCCCTTCTACAAGACTGCCTTAGAAACTTGTGAAAATTTTTATACAAAAAAGGTTTATACAAAACTGAGTCCTTTGGGGGGTCAATGTTTTCTTGGTAGTCTAATTAGAACAGCAGTGGGAGATACTAATATGCTGGCACTGATAAACTGTTTTGATGTTTGTTTTGTTTAGAGACAGGAAGGATGATGAAATCAACCTATAAGGAGATAAGACACTGCTCTGGGAATGCCCCCTATGGGTGGAAGTTAAAAATTGCATGTGAAACATCTAGGAAAACAAGTTGGTAGAGTAGCTTTGCTTTTTTTTTAAGAATTGTTAGATCAAATGAAGATTCTTTTGTCTAAAATTTTTCTAAATAATATTAATTAATAAATATGACAGGAAATCCACTTCAACTCAATGCAGGACAACCCCATTAAGGCAATAATAATGATTATCCTATTGACAGTACTAGTAGTAGTAGGAAAAGCAATCACTATTTCTTGGTTGTCCCATGTACCAGTCTCTTTTCTTAGTGCTTTTTTTTTTTTTTTTATTTTTTTTTTTTTTATTTTTGACAGGCAGAGTGGACAGTGAGAGAGAGAGACAGAGAGACAGAGAGAAAGGTCTTCCTTTGCCGTTGGTTCACCCTCCAATGGCCGCCGCGGCTGGCGCGCTGCGGCCGGCGCACCGCGCTGATCCGATGGCAGGAGCCAGGAGCCAGGTGCTTATCCTGGTCTCCCATGGGGTGCAGGGCCCAAGCACCTGGGCCATCCTCCACTGCACTCCCTGGCCACAGCAGAGGGCTGGCTTGGAAGAGGGACAACCGGGACAGAATCCGGCGCCCCGACCGGGACTAGAACCCGGTGTGCCGGCGCCGCTAGGCGGAGGATTAGCCTAGTGAGCCGCGGCGCCGGCCTTCTTAGTGCTTTTTAAAAAGATTTATTTATTTATTTGAAAGGAAGAATGACCTACAGAGAGGGAGAAAAGGAGGGAGGGAGGGAAAGAGAGATCTTCCATCCACGGGTTCACTCCCCAGATGGCCACAATGACCACGGCTGTTCAGGCTGAGGCTGGGAACTTGGAACTCCATCCAGGTCTCCAAGATGGGTAGCAGGGGCCCAAGCACTTGGGCCATCTTCCATCGCTTTCACAGGTGGATTGGAAGGGAGTGGATTGGAAGCAGAGCAGCCTAACAATGCAATATGGGATGCCAGTGTCTCGAGCAGCAGATTAACATATTGCACTATTCCACTGCCTCTTTATACTATTTTACAGGCTGTAACTTATGCAAAAAACACCCCTGTGTGATAAAGCAGAGACAGAGAGATCAATAAGAAATACAGTTGGCTGGCGCCGCGGCTCACTAGGCTAACCCTCCGCCTTGCGGCGCCGGCACACCGGGTTCTAGTCCCGGTCGGGGCACCGGATTCTGTCCCGGTTGCCCCTCTTCCAGGCCAGCTCTCTGCTGTGGCCAGGGAGTGCAGTGGAGGATGGCCCAAGTACTTGGGCCCTGCACCCGCATGGGAGACCAGGATAAGTACCTGGCTCCTGCCTTCGGATCAGCGCGGTGCGCCGGCCGCGGCGGCCATTGAAGGGTGAACCAACGGCAAAGGAAGACCTTTCTCTCTGCCTCTCTCTCTCTCTCTCACTGTCCACTCTGCCTGTCAAAAAAAAAAAAAAGAAAAAAAGAAAGAGAGAAAGAAATACAGTTGACATATAAACCCATGTCTACATGATTCCCAAACCCATACTTTTTTAACACTATACTAGAACTGGCTTTAAATAGAACATGGATTAGTTGGTCTGGTCAGATGCCATAGAGACTCCTTCCTCAAATAAGCCGGTACACCATCTTACATAGAAAGTGGAGTTGGAAAACTAACTCAGCCAGGTTTCTACAACATCTTGTTAGGGAACACATGAAAGGTGCAGAAAGTAAAGTGTATGCCATGTGATCTCAGATTTACAAAACCTGTGATGCAAAACCTTTAAAAAAACTATGGATAGAGTTATGCCAAACAGGAATCAAAACACATAACCTACTGCAATTTTGAGAAAAGTTACATTCATTTTTGAAATATCACATAAGATGATAGTCTCCTTAGAAAAAAAAATGATGGAATGTTCTGGGGAGAAAACACTCATTTTTTACATGACCCAATGGCATTTCCTGGGTGTCATGAAATCCTTACTTTTGGAATCAAAGAGAACTAAGAGGTCCAACTTGAAATCCAGTATTTTTTGGAGCACACACTATCATATACCAGTGAAAGTTCCCCTTATATTATTTAAGTAAATATGAACACAACCTCCTGTCTTTCTGTGTTATCATCCTTCCCTGCGGTAGCATGGAGCCCAGTCTGAAATTCACTGAAGCACAGATGAATTATTTAAAAGTGTGTGTCTTTATTACCCTTGAACTTTCTGCCAATAAAGAGTAATCTGAAAAAGCATCTAGATGTAAACACTCCTGAAATTTTTAATATCAGAGGTTGTTCAAGCCTTTATTAAAGAGAACACTGTTGGGAAGCATTAACTCTTTTTAGGGATGTCAGAACAAATAAAGAAAGTTGACCTCACTAGCCTAGGGCCCTGCTCTTGAAATTGCATCTACTGTAACTTCTTCCCTTTGGCTAATTGGGTTTTTATACACTCTGGGTGATAAGCTCAGTCTTGGCTGTGCACTACAAGCATACTCCACAGAAGGGAGGGGATCACGAGAATGATGATGAGCCATTTGATCTCTCCAGCATCTTCCCTCCCAGAACCACTTTGCCCATTTACAGGCTCTCTACTGGATTCTCAGCAATTCGATGATGGCCTAAATTTCCACTTTAATGGAAGACCAGCTTATGCTTAATTCTATGAAGAGTATAGGTCAATATTTTATTAGACTCTTATATCATTGCAATGCTTTGATTTCTTGAAAGTATGTGAGTGGAGGAGAGGCCTCCATATTTTGGAAACTTGCCCCATGAATTTGATCTGTTATGAGTCAGGGTTGAGTTGTATTTTGTCTTTTTCTTTCACAATCCCATGTATCCAGAGAAGCCATTGGTATACACATCAAAATCTCATTAACTCATTAGTTTTTGCAATCTCTCCTCTGGTTTTTAGGTCAGGCTATGAGACATTGACCTTTGGAAATGTATTTTAGAAGGTTTTCATTATTTGATTTTGAGCAAAAAGCAGGAATATTTGAGTTGTTGCCAAAAAAAAAGTAGAAATAAAATATCAAAGCCTCCTAGTCCTCACCCTTACCATTGTCTTCAAGCCTGCCTGTAGCTCAGCACTCAGCCCACCACTACCCTCCAAGTCCAGGCAGCTCTTATGTAAGGGCCTGGTTCCTCGGAGTACAGTAGAAGTGTGTGCTAAAGAACCCACCTAAGGAAAAAGTCTTCAAGAGGATTTAAGACTGTTCCCTTCACAATGCACTTTCCTTCTACTTAAAGCCATAAAAGGGTCACTAAGAATTTAACATGATGGCATCCAATGGACATTATCTCTTATCCTTGCCCACAGCCCAGCCCACTGCTTGGTGGGAAAGGCGCGAGAGGCAACCATTCCTTAAACCTGACAGTGAAATCAGGTGGTCCCATCTCCCATTCCATAAGCTCACTTAATGATGTGGAGCACAATTGAAACTGGTTCAACTGTAACCAAAATAAGTTTGAGGGCAATAAATATGTACTGAGTATCCACCATATGAAAGAAGTTTGGGTAGACAATGATGAATTGGTGTGCCTTTTTCCTTCAAGGAGCTTATTTTTTGGAAGAGGAGAAAGGAAGTAGACACACATACATATTACTTCAGATAGTAAAAACCTATTCCACCTAATTCTCCTTTAGCAAAGACTTAAATAAGTTGGTTTCCCCTTCAATGTGTACATAATATAAAGGGGATAGAGCAGGAGAAAATATTAGCAGTTGGGGTTAACAATAAAGCTATAGCCCATAAAGCAAGATTTCCCTTTGAGGATGATCTAAGAGACCCCTGAATGTTGAGATTGTTGAATTCAAAAATTCTTACTAAGACATAAAAATAAAAAGGAATTCTTATTACCCATGCCCTCCACTTAATAGCTCTGTGTTTCCTAGCAAGTTACTG
Organism: Oryctolagus cuniculus; assembly: GCF_051225735.1. Lineage (NCBI taxonomy): Eukaryota > Metazoa > Chordata > Mammalia > Lagomorpha > Leporidae > Oryctolagus > Oryctolagus cuniculus. Next base: position 175,189,736 of record NC_142869.1, on the reverse strand, counting down.
AAATATACTTTTTTATTTCTAAAATAAAAATAAGTCCATCTATTTTAATGAGGTATGTGTGCATGTGTGAGAAGTAAAAATATATATGAAAAAAATATCCAGCAATCTATAGTCCAATAAAATGCTAGCTTCCTTCCCAATTCCCTTTTCTGTCTTAGAAAGCAAAAGAATAAGAAACAACTGTCAGGGCCATCATCAACAAGGTCTTTAGGACTAAGGTTTCTTGCCACTGATTCGCAGTTCAAACCATTAAGTGTGTGCTCAGCACCTGTCTATTTGCAGTGTGCAGCATGGCTATTGCCTCCATGAGCCCCCTGCAGAAGAGGCTATCAGTCATACAGATATGTACCAAGTGCCAGTCCAAGTATGAGCTTGTGCTGTGGAAGCAGGGAAGAAGGGGGAACGAGTCACCCTGGGGAAGGAGGAATCGAGCAGATGCACAGTGGTATTTGAGCTGTACCTCAGAGATTTTCCATGGGCCACTGGGAAGAGCACATTGTCTTATCTGTTTTTCACTACAGGGATCTGATATTTGCTTTTAAGGCATTCATAAAAAATATACAGAAGATCAGAAAAAAAAAGTCCTAGCCCATCAAACCCATCTGATCTGAAGCAGAAAAAGACTCATAATGAATATGTCAACACGTCCAAGTTTCTCATCTGTTTTCTAAAGCAATTTCATCTGCAAATGAATTATGTACTCCAGTGCTGGCTAGGACCCCCATTCCTACTCTTCGCAAAAATATGTTTACTTCACTTTACATTTCTTACAGCTCAGTGGGAAGGCAGTTGTAATGTAATATCTGATCCAGTTTAGAGTTTGAGATGTCAGCTCTCTCTCGTTCTCTCACTCTCACTTTCTGCTCTCTCTCCTTTTCCAGTTTACCTTTTTCCAGTTTACACCCAAAGCTTCTAAGCCCAATGTTGGGAGTTCACTTTTTATTTTTATTTTTTTTTTTATTTTGCTAAGCACATTAAGTACATAAGTCATCTCTCAAGAAAGAAGATAAGGTTCTTGGATTTCTATTTTGTCTAGAGTAAAAACTGAAGTCCAGTCTGGGAGGCATTATATTGTTATAGCCATCTGCAGTGCACTCAAATCACTCTCAAAGACTGTAATTCTCAAAGCTATTTTTTAGTACAATAGGCAGAGCAGGTTGTTTCTTATGCACGGGTAACTGAAAGCAGGTTCCTATCTCACATAAATTTATCTTCCCTCTGAAAAGTAAATGTAACTCAACATGTGGTCTGCGGTTTTGAAGGGTTGTGCAGTGCCCTTCCACTCAGGGGAGGGAGAAGTCAGCAATGGTATTGAGTGAGAGGATTTTGATGGACAGTATCCTGCCTGGAGCGACTCTGGAGCTAGTGTTAAAACGCCCTCTAGTGGTCAATAGCTATAACCAGTGAGCGTGGAGAGTAGAACCTTCCTGGTGAAGTTAGCCTGGATGTGATTTTGAACCAACACTTACCTAACCCAGAGTCATAGGTTACAGTGCATTGTTAAGCATCTAACTTAAAATACTGTGGTGGCAGCGGGGGGGCGGGGGGGAAGCTCACTGCTGTGTTCAAAGGATACAAGGATTTTTTTCTGACACTTGCTCATCTCACTTCTCTATCTCTGAGCTCTGAATACACAGGAGAGACTCAAGAAGTGTTTGCTGAGTGACTGACTAAATAAATGAGTCTAGTTTCTAAATCAGAGATGCTGTGCACAGTCATGAGCTTGGCCTGTCTGAGGGAGCAGAGAGTCCATCTGCTTTCTGAGATATTTGCTTCCCAGTCTTCCCCACTTATCGCCAAGCAAGCTAAAAGAATTCACCCTTCTCTGATATCTTTGAGATGAGGAAATATGATTGTAATGTTGGAGAGCATGGTAGTGGAAGCCCCCTGTGTGGGTAGAAGGCAGAGTCTGGGGCTGGTGGTTCAAAAGAGAAGAGAAGAAAGGACATCCCAAAGGAAGTGGAAGTGAAAGACTCAATACAACCGCTGAGTAAATGCCTGCAGCCCCATGCGAGCATTCCCCGCCCCCCCCCCAGGATTGCCACCCAGGGCCACCAGCAGAAGCTAAACTGTGAGAAAGGGCAGGAGAAATCAGCCTGTTCGGCCAGCTTGACTGCGATGCCCTGTGAAGTGTCTGAAGGACCTGGATTACAGCCCCATTGTATCTACCATTGCTTGTGTGCATTAACCCCAACAGGTGCACCTCGCAGATGCACAGTGGGGTCACCAGGAAGTAGTCGACAGGTGTCAGTAGTCTCTGACACCCAGGCAATCTCTGAAAATGTGTCCTGCAAATGGGGTAGATGCAAAGGGGAACAGGGGCCACAGACAGAGAAGACATTGAGGGAGATGGGGTCACAGTGGGAGAGGGGAGGTACCCCACGCTCCACTCCTGCCCAGGACTGTCTGTGAAAGTGCTGGGCACTATGCCAGACGAGCTCTCGGGGTCACAGGACCTGAGGAACACAGTGAAGAAGCCTGGCCTCTGCACACCCCCAGGCCCCCGGGCCATCCTGCTCGGTAGCTGAGTGCCCTCTTCCACAATGCAACCTAATGGCTGGGCCTCAGCTTCCTCAACTGTAACTAGAATATGTGCCCACAGACATGTGTGCAGGATCATTGGAATAGTATGTGTAAAGTCCCTAAGGTGGGCTCCGACCAGGCTTCCAGGCTGAGAAGCCCGTCTTGTGACAGCTTTACACACACAGTACACACTCGCACAGGGCCAAGTCCCGAGAGACGTGAACGGATGCTGCCCTTGCCTCTCAGCCCTTCTCCTGCCTCTCTGTTTCCCACTCCTCACCACGTCTCCTGAATTCTCCCAGCCCTCCCCACGTTCCGCTTCTAGGAACAGGCTCCAAGGGCAGTGTTAAAAGGCATTGGTGTTTCGAGGGAGCTGAGCTCTGCTGATCTCTGTAAGTCAGCAGAACTGGGCATCAAGTCGAGCCTTCAGGCCCATGGCATGTCCTCCATATTCTGAAGCGACTCTCTCTAAGATGATTTTCCTGATACACCTTTCTGCTCTCTCACCTGGAACATAATATGGAGGTTATCAGTCCTCAGATGATGCCAGCTTCGACTCCAGCCTGAATATCCCTATTGCTGCCAAAACCTACTGGCAAAGTAATATTTATAGAGTCAATACACTAAAAGGGATGTGTTTGCTGAGTTGCTTTTCTGTATCAAGGACTTTAGCTATATTATAGTTAAAATCAATAGGAATGTAACCTTTTCAACCGCATAAAATGAATTCATTTTTATTATTAGTCTCTTTCTGCCATTACAGTGTCATGATTATAAGAGGAGCCGGGTCAACTTATGCTTCATTGAGAGACCATGAAAGAAACAAACTCAAAGTCATTTAAATACTGACACCAGTACATTAAAAAGATCAATAAACTAAAAGCACCCAGGTTGCTTTACTTAAGCACTCCACATATGAGAACATTTTGTAACCATGATTTGAGCAAACCTACAAACCTATAAGATTAGCCAATAAAGAAGAAAATGAAATATGTTTAGAAGTGCATGGCCCTTAACTTTAGTCTGATCAGAGATACTGCATTTCCATTTTCTCCCAGTATTTTGCAACATCCTCAGACAAAGACTCATTGATCGTGAATACCATTTACCTGGGGAAACCACTAGGTCCCTGAGTTGGGGAATGAGGGTGATAGAAAGCACAGCTGCACATCTATAAAAATAAGAAGCACAGATCGGGACACAGTGAGGGGAGTCGAGACTGAAGGGGGGCAGGGATCAGGACGTTTTCTTTCTCATGACAGATACTGGGGTATCTCACTCAGAGATTATTAAAGCGAATATTTACTACTGCCTCCTGGGGCCTGGAGTACATAAAACTTCTATGTGCATCAGGGTCACCAAACCTGAATATGAGAACATCCTTTTCTATCTCCTTGCCTGAATATGAGAATAAAGATGATTGGCACAAACCTCTTCAAGTCCTTTCCTAAAAACTACAATGTAATTTGCAGACTGTCATCTTAATGTCTACTCAGAGAAATGTTCAGGTCAGCATGGTCTTTACTGGCTGTGAGTCGGGCCCCTGCTTCTATCACCAGGATATGTGAAACACATGATTTTTCTCCTTTTTTAAATTTTCATTTTTTTTAATTTGCAATGCAGACAGCAAGACAGAAACAGAGATCTTCCATCCACTGGTTCATTCCACAAAGGACTGCACGAGCCAGGGCTGGGCCAGGCCAAAGCCAGAAGGCAGGAAGTACTTCCGACTCTCCCGTGTGGATGGCAGGAACACAAGTACTTGAGGCATCACTGCCACTTCCCACAGTGTGTGTTAGCAGGAAGCTGGAATCTGAAGTGGAGCCCAGACTCAAACCCAGGCACTCAGATATAGGATGTCGCCATACCAAGTGGTGTCATCACCACTATGCCAAACACAGATCCCTCTTCTTGTCAAACATGATTTATTGTTTTTTATAAGTACAAAATTAAATGTACTTACTGTAACAAGTTCAGGAAAGAACATAAAGGAAAATTATTTATTTGAGATTCCCACTGACAGCCAGGCCGTCCATTCTTTCACAAAACCCATGTCACCTAGTAGGGACATCGCTACTACAGTGCTCTGTCCTCACTCTCTGCCGGTTTGTTCCCATGCAGGCATTTTCTTTTGCCTTAAAATGAAATTCCCTCCTAACCTGGAAATAGTTACCTATGCCTGCTGTCAGCTTCTCCCATTCTCTCTCTTTAATTTTGTTGAAGCGCAAATTGCGTTCAGTGAAACGTACACACTTTATGTAGGTGGAGGGGTTTTGACAAACATACATACCCCTGGAACCACCACCACAGGCCAAATATAAAACATTTCCAACCCCAGAGAGCCCCTTCCAACCATTCCTGCAAGCAACCACTGACCAAGTCTCTATTTCTATCCCTATAAAACCACAGATCAGTCCTGCGTGTTCTACAACTTCACACAAATGGGATTGCAGGGCCTGTAGTCTTTCGCCTGGCTCCTTTCCCTCTGCCTAATGATTCTGAGAGTCATCCTTCCTCTGAGTTTCTGCACTTGTTTCAACTGCTGAGTGTGGCTACAAGAATGAATATACCATCACCTGCTTACTCCAGTCACGTTTGGATAGATGGATGAGCATTTCCGTTTTGGAGATATCATGAATGAGATTGTTGTAAACATTTGTACACATAAGTAAATTTTGACCTTTTTTTCATTTCTGCGGGGTTATTGTCTAGGAAAGGAATTCTTTCCAGCAAAGCAGAATTCCAGTTGCTCCATGTGTCTCCCAGCACGTGACACTGTTGGTCTATTTAATGATAATTATCCAAGTGTGTCGATAGTAGTATCTCATTTTGGTTTTAATTTTCAGTTCGCTGCTGACCAGTGATGTTGAGCAAATTTTCTTGTACTAATTGACCATTGGTAAATCTCCCTCATGGAGTCTGTCCGAGTCTTTCTTGTTCTCTTACCTGCCTCCTTTTCCTAAGTTTTAAGAGATTTGTATAGCTCCTGGGTACAATTCCTTTGCTAGATGCATGTATCCTGAAGAATTTCTCCTCCATTTTCCCTGGTATCTTCTCCCTATCCAGCTATGCGCTGCACTCCCCTAACGCTCTGGTCAGCAAGATCCCTACTAAACTCTGTTGCTGATTTGCAGCCTTGTATTACCCTGGGTAAAGGCACAGATGACCCCGTGACTGCGAGAGCACCACCTCCTCCTGTCTCTTTCTACCTAAGCACTGCTTCTGCTCAGCCCCCTTTGCCTGCTGCACTTCATCCTTGCCATCTTCCCTTGGCGGACTTCTGGGCTCAGTAATCTGTCTTCTATTTCTTTCAGTCCCTTGGTGATCTCGTCCAGTGTACATTCTCACATCTTATTTATATGTCCCAAACTCCCAAATGATTAACTCAACCCAAACTTCTCCATGAACTCCAGATTCATACACCAAACTGGCTACTGGATTTCTAATGGACAACTTGATGGCTATTAAATCTTTCAAACACAACATCTTCAAATCTTGATGTGCCTGGCTTAATTATTTTCATGTTTCATTATTTTCACCAGGAATGAAATAGTTAACTGCCATAACCAATGATACTGATGCATCCACCTGTGTTGTCTTCATTGTGTTTGATTGTGTTGTGATGGTGTAGCGTTGTCAGACTAAGAAAGCTCGGGAAAAAAAATGTTTCTAGTTTTGCTGAAGATTGGCTTGTTAATGGACAACTTTTCCAACAAGCCATCATTAGCTGTTATCAGGTGTTAACATCTGTTTCAGGAATATGGCCATATATTTACATGTCAGAAGATTTTTTTTTAATTTTAGAGTACTTCTAACTTAGTTTGTTTAAATTATTTAGCAATTTAAAAAAATCTCAAATCTGATATCCCAATCTGTCACATCCCCATAACCTGCCTTATCTGTTAATTTTTCCAATTGTAGTTGACAGGTACTCCATCCTTCCAACTCCTCAGCTCTCGTGCCTTGGAATACCCTGGAATATCCCTCACTTCCTCTCATGTGTCATACCCCATCTGTCAGATTGGCTCTACCCTGAAAACACCCCAATTCTGACCAGTCTCCCCCTCGCCCAGCTGTTGCATGAGCCTGTGCCACCATGTGCACTAAGTAGTCAACTAACAGGCTCTGAACTTTCTCTGTGGCCCTTGCGTGTGTGTCTCTGCTCATCAACTACCCATTCTTTTAAACTATGAGTCAGATTATGTTACTCCTACACTCAAAACCCTCTCACAGTTCTCATTTCTCCCAGGAAAAGCCCAAGTCTTTGCAATGGCCTCCAAGACCCCACATGAGTTAGCCTGCAGTCCTCTCTCTGACCTCACTTTGTACAGCTCTAGCTCTTCTCCTTGTTATTCCCTCTGGCTTCATGCCAAGAAGTCTCCCACCTTCAGGGCACTTTTACCTGGAGTGTTCTGGGCATCTGCAGAGCTACCTCCTTGCATAAAGACCCTGCTCAAATCTCCTTTTTCAATAAGGCTACTCTGATCACCTATTATAACACTGCAATCTGGCCCACCCCTCTCTTCAAGTCCAGTCCCTCTGACAATGCTCTAAGTTTAGAGGAAAGGCGAAGTTTTATCACTTTCTAGTATGGTGGATATTCACCTCTTTTCTGATGTTGCCTCGTGTTCAAAAGAAAGCTACATGAGACCGAGGATTTTTATTTTCTGGTGGTGTTATTATTGTTGTTGTTCCTTGAGTATATCAGTCAGCTTTCCATCACTGTAACAAATACCTGAGAGAAGCTACTTGTGAAGGAAAGTTCTATCTTGGTTCACAGTTTTGGAAGTTCATAGTCTGAGACCGGGGAGTCCCGTTGGTGCAGTTTCTGATGAGGGCAGTGGATAGCAGAACATGTGCAGGGGGAAGATCCCATGGTAAGCCATCAAGCAGTCAGAACAACTGAGCCCAGCTCCAGCTTATACAACCAGCCTTCTTATAAAACCTACCTTCTGGGGGCAAACCTCCAGTGACCCAAGGGTGTTCACTAGGCCAGCTCCGAAGCACCCTAATTGGAGCAGGTGTTCACACTCTCCCAGTAGCGGCACACTGAGCCTGATCCTTTAACACATGGGCCTCTGGGGGACACAAAAGCTAACATCCAAACTATAGCTCTGATGTGTCTCAAGTACCTGGAACAGTGCACAGCACATAATAGGTACTTAATAAAGATGTATTAAGGGAAAAAATGAACCTACGGTATTACTAGGGATTCCTTCTCACATGATAAGCTCTCAAGCAAATTTTCTCCCATCCCTGCACTGGTCCTGCTCTGTTGTTCTGACTCTCTGGCCATGGAGGCCATTGTCTTTGGTTCCCTGGCAACTGGCTCTTGGTTGGGTTTGGCAGTGAGGCTCTGCCAGGAAGATGAAAGCTGCAGACAGGAGAGGCCCGGGTCGGTGTTGTCCCCTTCTCTCTCCTCTTTCCTTTCTGTCTATGCCCGACTCTAGCCCTCTGCTTGCAGACACTGATCCTTCTCATCCCCAGCCCCAACCTTACAGCTCCATCCTCCGGTCTCTCAGGTCTAGGGATGATAACACCTTCCTGCCAGTGGGAGTCCCTGGGTACTCACATTGCCTCAGACAGCCCCTTACCCCTGCCTGTTTCTTGATAGACACATCCTCCACTAGTCACCTTCCACTGAACAGGGTTTGGGTGAACCATCTCCCTGTCATGACCATGACTGACATGCCAGGATTGTCTTAAACCTGAACCCAGCCCTGTCAAGATGCTGTTGAGTCTCATTTCATTCACTCTAGCCACAGCTTCTAATCAGTTTGTAATTTTTTAACCCTTGTTCTGTTATTAACTCATCCCTTGAAAAGACATCCAGAACCAACTACCAAGAGTTGGGCCACCCTTCACAGGTGGAGGGCACACTCCCCGTAAGACTGCCTCACCCCTGCAAGCTCAGGGGTCTCCAGGCCACCTTCACTTCCAACTGGCTGGCTGCAAAGTCTTCCCTCTACCCCCAGGTTTTGCAGGACTTAGGATTTGGGAGAGCATGATGCTTACTATCACAGTTTTGTTACAAAGGATGCAAGGAGGTATCCCAAAGGGAGAGATGCTGGAAACAAGATTTGAGAAGGTTCCAAGTACAAAAGCTTCCTTGCCCTCGGGACATGCATCAACACACAACACGCAACACGCAACAGTATATGGAGTATCACAAACAAGGGAAGCTTTCCTGACCTTCATGGTCCAGAGTTTTATGGTGGTTTCATCATGTAGGCATGACTGATTGAATCATTGCTGACCTCCAGCCCCTCTGCCTTCTCTGGAGGTCAAGCTTAAAGCTCCAACTCTTTAATCCCATGTTTGATGAAAAGACAGACACATCCTTATATGAAGACCCTAATAAGGTAGCCCTTCTCTCCTGGGTCTAACCATTCTTCTCTCCAGCTTTATTTTGGCCCAACGTAGACACGTTAGCTTCAACCAGTTCCCTATTCCTGGATGTGTTCACTTCTAAGCATCAGTCTAAATCCTGTATTCTGCCTGAATTCTGCCTCAATGTCCCTATGTTGCATTATTCGGTTGCTCTGACCTGCAGAGGTCCCCAACCCTGCTGCTGCAAACCCAAGCCTACCACAGCCACCAACACAGGGGTCTGTGGGGCGTGGGCAGGGCCCATCTTGTCCACCTGTTGGGATCAACAGTGCAGTCAAGTTCTCCCCCAGACACCTTGTCAGAGTTTCTCTCTGTAACACACCCTCCCCTATTCATGTTTGCTGCTGTTGCTAGTTGGCAGGCCTTGTGGCTGAGCAGACATCTAATTTGGGAATTCAGCATTAATTGCCTCCCACTCTGGAGCCTAACATCATCCTACTCTTGCCCCATGTCTTAGAACGCATTTCCCATACCCAGGTCCTCTCATCAGTCTCATATTCTCAAGCTCCTGGGATTCCTCCAGCCATCTCCATGAGTGAACTGCAGGTCTCGAGCTCCCCAGGGTCTCGATCAGATCATGTTGGGCCACAGTCTTTCCTGTCTGGTGGAAATCTACCCCCTCCCCAGGATTTCCAAAGGCACTTCTGCTTCTTGGCTATTTCCTCTCTGGATACTCTCTGATCTACAACATAGCCACCCAAAATGTAATGGCACCTTCTCTGAGCTATGAGACAGACAATCGCCTGAGACTGAAGCATTCACTGAGGTGTCACCTTGCCAGAACAATTCAGAGTCGTGGGGAGAATACAACGTACTGAAGAACAAATCACTGAGCGCTGTGTACTAGGTAGTCTCGCCCTCAGAAGTTCTGTTAGCTTTGTTAAAGGCTTCTCCCCTGCACTGCTGGGCCTTCTGCTTTCGGATTCCTTCTGCTTGTCTCACCACCATCTCCCCCACTGCTAAGGACAGCACGTCGGCTCTTCCAGGATAGTGTCAACATTGCAGGCCCAGAGCAAGCACCAAACCTTGAATTTGATCTCTTTATAAGGAAGCTGTGGTTACAAATCGCATCAACAATAAACCTCTGGGAGTGGTGCAATAGATAGATAGATAGGTGCATACATACATACACACACACAGACAGGAGAGAGAGGAAGAAAGGAAGGAAACAAGGAAGGGGAGGGAGGAAGAGAGAGAGAGGAAAAGGGGGAGAAAAGAAGGAAGGCAAGGGGAGGAGTGGAGGAAAGGAGGAAGGGAACTAGCCGAGCCACATATGGATCAAATCCAAACTTTGCATCCTGGTAGTCAAAGTCTTCCCCAATCTATCTTCCGTTTACCTCCCCTTGTCTTCTACCATTTCTTTCCAAAACACATCCTAAGGACCATTGAGACTGGAGACCACAAGAGCTCAGAGAGAATTAGTTTATTAATTGTTCCTTCTAAATGCTTCCGCTAAGAACTGAACCAGGGTGACAGTTATCCTCTATAGTATACATTTAAGAATTTGGGGTAACATTTTGCATTTTGTTTTCATGTATTGTGTTCTAACATTATTCCCTAGTTGTCTTATAAATCACATTTCTCAAACATGAAAGCACAGCCTTTGAACCCAGCTGCAAATACCTCCTAAGGCTCATCATCAGCTCAAGTCCAGTCCCAGGGCATAGGCAGCCAGAGAGCGGAATCTTGGGAAAATCCCTGCCTAGCAGGAAGGGGTTCCAGGAGTCACATGGTGAATTGGAAGTGGGTGTGGTCAGACAGGTCTCTGGGCCTTACGCTGAGGTTCTCCTCTTCCTGCAGGGGGTCTGACCCTCTGTGGTCAGATCACTCAGGCCCTGGTGGCCTATGGGGTGGGTGCATTGCTGGGCAGAGGTAACCGTTTCAGGACCGTCACAGCTGCGGCTGCTCGCTGCTCGCTGCTCCAGGTCTGAATAACCATGTACTTCCGTGAGGGTTCATCTGAAAAGGGAGCCCTGAGTCTGGGCAGTCTCAGTGAGCACCTGCTTTGGAAGGGTACGGAGGGGTCACCCCCTTGAACACTGACTGTCCCAACCTCAGCAGGGCAACACCACCGACAGCACTCACCTCACCAGGCAGAGCAGCTCCCTACCCACAGTTTCAATTTTGTCTAGGGCCTTATGAACTTCTCCCATAAAGCTCATCCGGGAATTCACCAGGAACCAAACTCAATAACCCCTGGAAACATGTGCTTGACACTTCAAGATTACAGAGGCAGATAAAGAATAAAGTCACAAAGGCCTCAGTCATTCTTGTCTCCTCTACATTGTTTCCGACAACTCTTCCTATTCAAGTTTCCTTCTTCTTTTGTCAGTTAAAATAGCCATAATGATACCGCAATTTCAGCAGTATGTGTTAATATCAATTCTCAAAAGCAATTCCTCCTAATTTTGTTTTTCATTCCTCTGTGTTTTCTTCCTTCCTTTCCCCCACACATGTATCTGTTTTATTCTTACACCTGGGAAGCCTTTTTACAAATTATCAAAATGTGTCTTGCTTTGAGCTCTTCAGAGGACGCATACCATATAAAATTAATTCATTAGTGCTTATTATGTAAATTATTTTCCACAGTAGCCCTATGTGTTAGGACTAAAGTTGATGATTATTGAAATGATTATAAATACTAAAATGTATCAAAACCATGAACTATTCTAACACTAGATCTCTAAGAAGAAAATATGAGATCAAATTCCTAGATACTACTTCAGACATTGTCTCTTTTTAAAAAAGATTTATTTATTTTTTGAAAGGCAGAGTTATAGAGAGGCAGAGAGAGAGGTCTTCCATCTATTAGTTCATTCCCCAGATGGCTGCAATGGCTGGAGCTGGCCCTATGCAAAGCCAGGAGCCAGGAGCTTCTTCTAGGTCTCCCACACGGATGCAGGGGCCCAAGGACTTGGGCTATCTTCTACTGTTTTCCCAGGCCATAGCAGAGAGCTGGATTGGAAGTGGAGCAGCTGGGACTAGAACTGGCACCCATAAGGGATGCTGGCACTGCAGGCAGTGGCTTTATCTACTACACCACAGCACCAGCCCCCAGACATTGTCTTTTAAAGCTTTATATGCATCTTCTGAATTTTTATTTGCAAGTCAAAGACACAAACCAGAAAAGTGCTAAATTTTTTCTAACCAGATCCCTTGAAACAATTATGTAGGAATTGGGCCAGCATGCTATAAATGTCTTTGAAATTAATGCTATTAAAGAAATGCTATATCAGCTGTGAAATGAGAATTTCTCCTCCCATTCATTAATGTTAAAAAAAAATACAGATTGAGGCCGGCGCCGCGGCTCACTAGGCTAATCCTCCGCCTTGTGGCACTGGCACACCAGGTTCTAGTCCGGGTCGGGGCGCCGGATTCTGTCCGGGTTGCCCCTCTTCCAGGCCAGCTCTCTGCTGTGGCCTGGGAGTGCAGTGGAGGATGGCCCAAGTGCTTGGGCCCTGCACCCCATGGGAGACCAGGAGAAGCACCTGGCTCCTGGCTCCTGCCATCGGATCAGCGTGGTGCGCCGGGCGCAGCGGCCATTGGAGGGTGAACCAACAGCAAAGGAAGACCTTTTTCTCTGTCTCTCTCTCTTACTGTCCACTCTTCCTGTCAAAAAAAAAATACAGATTGATAAAAAAGCAGTTTTCTAGTTTTCTTGTTTCTTTTCTTACTTGTCTGCTTTTTATTTATTTTTTAATGGACATATCATAATGTCTTGATTTTTTTCTTTTTCTTTAAACACATCATGCTGTCAGTAATGTTCAGTGCTTTTCCAGTAGGTGGAGTGTTAGACTAGAGGAAGTAGATGAGAGGGTGAAGGTTAATTTTTCTCTCTATTATTTTGAGAATTTTTTGATATAAAACATAAATCACCTAATGGGTTCACTAATTCTTTTAATTGCATCAATACAGAAAGATTTCAATTGCACTAGACCTTAAGAGGCAGATATATTGTACTGATTACATTACCATAATAATGATAGCATAATGACAATAGTAATAAGTACTTATAATACCTCCCATTTCAAAATTGCTTATCAAGCTATACGAGAAACCTCCTGGCATCTTTGAAAGAGCAATCATGCATGTGTACAGCAGAGAAAGATCTGTCTCATGAAGCCTTTATTTCTTGAGTCTCTAGTTTCTAGAAAAGAGCGCCCCCGTGAGTGTAACATTGGTCAAGGCTGATGCCACCACTGCTAGTCTGGGAAACTGAGCAGGTCACTAATTGCCCTAGGACCCCATTTCCTCTTCTGTGTCTGTGAGCAGAAGGTGATAAACTAGCTGTCCCTATGGCCCCGCCCTGCTTGAAGCTCAAGAATGAACCTGACCATTGTTTAAGCATCTCCCTACAGCCAGATGTCAGGAGCCCAACTTGCTGAGATGTTTAGGTATCCTTGGCAAAAGCAGCAATGTTATACGAGCTGGGTCTCAAAACTGGAAGTGGGAGGATGTTGCCCCTAAAAGGCGAGTGACCCTCCTTCCTCACTCCCTCCGTCCCCGAGACGCCACAGCAGAGTAGTGTCCTGGGCGGGCCCCTTGCAAGTGGTCTCCCACGCTGGATCTCAACAGGAGATTCTGCTCAAAGGCCTGGAGGCCTGGGAAAATCGTATACTTGTTTTCAACAAAACCTTCAGTATCATCCGGCCCGACCTCTTTGCTTTAGGAACAGGGAGGCTGAAATCCAAGGAGGAGACACAGCTTACTCAACGGCAGAGCCGGGCCTGTCTCCCAGCCCCACACTCCCTTCCCCAGACCATCGCTCCTCTCTGAGGCTAGAACTCTTAGGTTGGTTTGCAGGAGCCTCCGCAAGACCCTTGCAAGGAGAGCAAGAAGTCACAGTCCTGCTGTGTCTCTGTGGAGCCAGATGTGCTAGACGAATGTGTGTTAACACCAACCACTTTTTCTCCTCCTTCCATTCCCATAACTGGTGATACATGTTTGAAGAGAGCTCCCAGCTCCCATTTATAAGGTGTTTTCTTTTTTAAAAAAAATATTGTTTATTTGTGAGGCAGAGTTATAGACAGGAGGAGAGACAGAGAGAGAGGTCTTCCATCCGCTGGTTCATTCCCAAATGGCGACAATGGCTGGAGCTGGGCCAATCGGAAACCGGGAGCTTCCTCCGAGTCTCCCACGTGCATGTAGGGGCCCAAGCACTTGGACCATCTTCACTGCTTTCCCAGATCATTAGCAGGAGCTGGATTGGAAGTGGAGCAGCCAGAACTTGAACTGGTGTCTCTCCTGACAAAGGCCAAGGTCATATCTATGTGCAGTTAACTGCAGCTTGCCCTTCACTGCTCACACACCTCCACGGCATGCCATCATTACCAACCCAAGTATGAAAGCCTGGCTGTTTCTCATCTGGTGCATGGCTCTTCTACAGGATAGAGTGTTTCTTGAGCTCTTTATCATCCTGAAGTGTCTCTGTATGTCAGCAGATCTACAAGCAGCCTGGACCCAAAGCAGGCTAAGGTACAAAGCAGCGTGACTTCTAACTGGGCAGCCTCCCACAGGGTGACCCCTCATTGGCATCCTTGGTTGCTCTTGGGGTCGGAGGGACAATCAAAGCCCTGGCTGGCTGGCTGGCCCCCACCAGAGTGAGCTTGTGCTTCTGAGCCCTGTGGTGCCCAGGAACAGGTGAGGCTGAATTCAGGCCTCAGAGCTGTCGGAAGTATCCCAGGCACACCCGTTCAGGGTCCAAGACTAATGCCCAGACAGGCAGTCCCCTTCACGCAGTCCCCAAGGATGGAGTCAACCTCACCCAAACCTGTGGCCGCACAACTCTCTGGGAGCTTCAGCCAACTGAGTGCTTCTCAGGGCGACCTCCTTCTGAGAACAGAAGTTCTAGTGGAAGGAAGAGCTAGGGCTCCCATATGTTACACTCACACACACGCACGCACAGAGACAGACAGAGCCCAGATGTGGCTCAGCCGTGACGACTCATTTAATAATGAAATGTATGCGAATGCCTGACATGTTACAGGCCTGTGGCATGTGGATCACAGGTCGACAGGAGATTCACTAGTGATGTGGCAGAAAAAGACAGCCATAAGGCCAGTGGCGAGGTGCCATCCCCCTGCTTCCGGTGTCTGGGTCCAGTTTCCTGCTGCCCACTTAGCCCCTGAGCGTCACCTGATGGTCCTGCCTGCTGTCAAGCACTGTGCTAGCTCCTGGGGCTGGAGAGGCAGCTGCTCCGGGTCCCCGCTGAGTTACACTCTTGGCTGGGGCGGAGAAAAGGCAGGGCTGCGGCACTAGACCTGGTGACACACCCACAGCGCACCCTGCTCTGTCTCCCACTGCCACCAGCCTTCATTCTTTGTCCTCTTCATTCATGGGAACAAAGTGACTTGGAAGTCGGGAAGAAGCAGAAAAGATTTAGCTGAGTTTACCTTTGATCCTGGGGCTGGGCCCTGCTCCATCCTGCTCTCAGTGCCGAATGGCCCTGGGTGTGGGGCTACCCTCGTCTCCTCAGCCCTGGCTAGAGATGAAGGTGGAAGGGAGAGATACAGCCTCTCCTCCGACAGGCTTGGCTGTGATGGGGAGACATGGACGAAAGACATGAGTTGATCTGATCATCGCTTCTCCTACCTGACATCTGTCCGCATCAGCCTCTCCGGGGCTTCAACCCGGAATGAAAACACTCATCAAGGTGACGTGCTCTAATTGCAAAAATCTCCAAGCTAATTCTGAGCATCCCCAGCAAGACAACTTGGGCCTTTGGAGCCTCGGCCGGAGCAGGGCCTGACCCGGACCCATGTCCCTTCATCTCGGGACGTGGGGTCCAGCTCCTCCTCTGGTCCCAGGTCATCCGCACTGAGTGGTTCTTCTTCACTCCTTCCCCCTCCTCTGCGTTTCCTCCCCCACACAGAAGCCGACTGGTGAATTCCCTTCAAAGTCTGCCATCGCAAACTGTGGCTCAAAAGCAGACGTGAACTGAAATTGCAAAATAACACCTGAGCAGTCATTAAAGCTTTCGATTCAGTGTGTAGGACACAAGGCCCATCCTGAATCAGTTTGCTTTTAATGGCTTAATGGCCAATGTTGAACAAATTAGTGTTCCCTTAAGGTTGTCCTGGGGCACATGGAGTCACAGTGTTTAATTTTAATCACACAATCTCTTATTGCCTCTTAACTGCTGGCGAAATGACCACCAGCTAAATGTACAGCAAAATAGCTCACTTGGACCCCAAAGAAATTACCTTGAAATGATTACACTTCACCGTGGCTAATGCACCAGGGCTCATTTGAGAAGTGATGGCCACCTGGCTATGCCAGTGGAATTCTACTTGGAGAAGATGCTGTTTCCTTGGGCGCTTCCCAGGAGCCCCTCTGGCCATATCTGATTGATGGCATTGTATCTTGAGTGTAACGAGTCCAAGTGTAGGACTTACTCCAGTGAAGTATGCCTGTGAGATGGGAGGAAGAGGAAGGCACTACAGAATTCCCTGGAGGCACCTGCCTTGGGGGCGGGGGGAGGTCATGTCCACAGAAGGACAAACTCAAGGGTCTCGGGCTGCATGGGAGGCAGAACTTTTCCTGTACCCTCTGAGGGGCTCCAGCGGCCCCTGCGAATTGAGCTTCCATGAGAGGAGGCTCGGGGGGGAAATGCAGACACACTGTCACAGCAGCTGTGCAAAAGCAGCTAACACACGGGGAGGCCGGAGATGCACTTCCCAAGGCTGGCTTGTGCAGAATCCTGTGCGCCTCCAGCCCCATCTGCGGTCCCAGCGATGCTGTTTCCTTCCTGGGAGGGGAGGGCGTCCCTCACCTGGGATTTGCTGTTTGTCCTAATTTCTGCAGAGAAAGGGCAGGTCAGGGTCACTTTGCCTCTGTTATTTTTCAAGTGCCTTTAGCTCAGAACAGTCCGCATGCCATTGGGAAGGCGTGCTTGGAACCCCTGCAAGACCTCCCTGGCCTGGAGCTGCCGCGGGAGCAGCAGACCACCTGGGCATGCGGGCGGGCAGAGACACCTTCCGAACATGTGGGCATGCAGGGACATACAGCCACTCAGCTGACAACTGACACGAGGGGACCCACATACCTTGATGTGCCATGGGTGACTTTAAGAGTGAGGAAGGGCTTATTTCAGGAACTGGGCTGGTAGGGGGTGGGTTTAAAGAAGGGGGCATCTCTACTTGAGAGATGCAAGGCAATTGAGAGACTGAGTCTCGCCGTCTGGGAGGTGGGAAGAATGGAGGAGCCTAGAGCTGCTACGGAGACGGAGAAGCTGTTGGGAGAAGGTGACAGTGATGTTGGATGAGCAACTGCTCGCACTGTTGGTTTCCCTTCGCTGCTGCTATCACAGATAACCACAAACAACACATATGTGTGACCTGGCAGTTCTGGTGGTCAGCAGTCCACGCACAGCGTGAAACCACTGAAGTCAAGGCGTCCCAAGGGCTGCTTTCGCCGGGGCCCCTGGGAGGAGCTGCAGTTTCTGGTCCTTTTCCAGCTTCTAGACAGGGCCTCATTCCTCCATCTCATCCCCACGTCACTCCAGCCGCTTGATTCTAACCTCGTATCTCCTGCTCCTCTCTCTGACCTGCATCCTGCAAGGGCCCATCAGATAATCCCCATCTCAAGGTCCCTGCCTTATTCACATCTGCAGTGGCTGTGGCCACGACAGGTGACATCCCCCCACGATCTGGGAAGAGGACACGGTTATCTTCGGGTGGCCATTGTACTGCCCACCACATTTCCACTCAGGTGGTTGTAAGCTGTCTTGGCGGCGGCTATGGAGAGACGCTGTCTGATGTTGCTAGTCTTTGTCTTTGGCAGAGGACACCGCCACCTGGTGGTGACACCAGGCAAACTATCAGCTCTAGATCTTTTTCCTTCACTGTCCGTTTCAACCAGCTTTCCAGGGCTAAGCCTGCTCTAGCCCTCTCTGGTCACAGCCCTCCTTCTTGGGCACAAAACAGGCAGGAGCAGGAGAGAGAGAGGGAGTATGGAGGTCAGGGAAAGTGAGGGACTCCTCTGCCCTCTCAGCGCCCACTCCATGGTACTGTTTCCCCTTGTACTGTAAAATCGCTTTGTGTTCTCATGGTTAAGCTCTGTGACTATTGCAGGCTTTCTGTGTGTCGTTAGCATTGTTATGCTTTCCATTTCAACTGCTAAGAAACACTTTTCTCACTAAACAATTCAGATTAGAATTATATATCATTACCCACTTAGACTCCTACTCAAGGTTTTTTAAATTAATGACTTAATTATTAAGGAATTAAGACTAGGAATGCTTATCATATTTTTAAATAAGTCCAAACCAAGCACATCACTGACACACTTTATGGCAGAATCAAGACTCAAAAACTGAGCAGCCATTATTGTGTTTAAAAAAAGGAATAACATTTTTGGTAAAGATTATTCTGTTTTATTTGAAAGGCAGAGTTACAGAGAGAGAGAGTTTCCATCCACTGATTCACTCCCCAGATGGCCACAACAGCCAGAGCTAGACTGATCCAAAGCCAGGAGCCAGGAGCTCCTTCCGGGTCTCCTACATGGGTGCAGGGGCCCAAGGACTTGGGCCATCTTCCACTGACTTCCCAGGCACATTAGCAGGGAGCTGGTTTGGAAGTGACACAGCCGGGTCTTGAACCAGTGCCCACATGGGATGCCAGCATCACAGACAGAGGCTTAACCTACTATGCCACAACACCAGCCCCAAGAATAAAATTTTAATATAAATACGTGTAAAAGGCAGTATTTTGGTCCAAGCCATTAACTGCATAGATTTAGGAAGGAGGGAGGGGGATAAACAAGGAATTTTATTTGACTGTGTGCTCAGTACAAATAATGTAAAATGGCTGCCAGGCCTGGACCCACAGAAGCAGTCCAGGAGAGGGACAGGGGCTGCTCCACCGTCAGCCCACTCCTGGGCTGGGCACCACTTGGTGGCATTCACAAAGTCCACACGTGTGGCACTGCACTGGACCTGAGGACACGACACATCTAAAAGTCTAAACACAGGAACTTTAAGTTTGTTAAGTACCATGTTAAATACCACAGATCCGTCCAACAGAGCACTGATCAGCTGTGGCAAGTGGTAACTCAGTTGTATTCCATTGACACAAAAAGAGGCTCATGGCACCTCATTAAGTTAAAAAAAAAGAAAACATTTATTAATTGGATTCCGTCCCATTTTTTATTAAAAGAACGTGCATACAAAATTGACAATTATTAGCAAGTGTTATATTCCTGCAAATGCCTATTATTTTTTCTACACTGAAAATATGTCGTATATATTAACTTTTAAAGTTCTTTAACACAAAGGAACATGGTCATGAAATGTAGGAGGGTTTCCAGGAGACCATCACAGGGAGGCCTGGCTAGGTGGCCATTGGTGAGTGTGGCCTTGTGCTGTTGGCCATTTCTACGGCTGAAGTGGAGAGGGAGCGGTAGTGACCCACGTGTGCCACCAGATGGCGCCAAAGCAGCTTGAGGCGGTTCAGCGGCAGAAACAGCCGCCTTTGTGCAGACGGAAATTCGCGAGATGCAAAGTATTTATGGTTCTCCAGTGACATAAGCATTTTGTCGTGATGCGTTAGACTTTGTAGAAAAGTTTATGGAAAGTTTATGTAGAAAAGTGTATGGAAAATATCATGGAAAAACTGCAGAGATTCCAATTTTTTCTGTGCCCAAATAAGCGTATCTTTGAATTCCATGCTCTGCTGACTCTTTGACGTGCCCTGTGTACAGGACAGAGGCTGTGACCGAAGTTTCCGGGCCCCCCTTCCCCGCCCCCTGGATTTTATCTTAAACACTCACGCACAAAGACTTCCCAGTGCCAGCTGCGCAGGTCAGACTCCCAAGTCCCTGGGCTGCGCCGGCGCCTGGACTCCTAACCGCGGCCCTGCAGTGCCAAGTTCCTGGCAAGCGGTAGGCGCAGGAGCTGGCGCTCACTTCCCCCTCGCCTTCCTGCCCCTGTGCGCTCGGGGGTCCCGGCCTCCTAAGGCCCCGCAGTCCACCAGGCAGGAGCGCCCACGCTGGCCTCCTCGCGCGCCTGAGCAGGTGGGAGACTCCAGAAAACCGAAGCGGCCACTAGTGAACGGAGAAAAGGCCCGGGACCGTGCAGGAGCTCGGAGTTGGGGGAAAGACTGGGCGCCTGCACCTGCTGTTGACCGACAGCTCCGGGAGCGCCGCGCGGGCACACACAGGGCCGCACAGGCCGCGGGTTCCGCGGCACCGCGGTTGCCGCTGGTTCCTGGGAGACGCGGTCTGCAACGCGGACTTCCATCCGCGGCTCTTCCCTGGAGCCCCGCGGAGCGCCCACCGCGCCAGCCTTTGTCTCCCGCGGCGCCCACGGCCGCCCCCTGCCCGTGGTAAGGAGGAACCACCCTGGTTGAGAAGCGCCCGGGACTTCCATCTCAGCCTCTGTCCTGTATACAGGGCCCTCCAGAGGGTCAGCAGGAAGTGGAATTCAAAGACCTTGATTGGGGCGCAGACAACTTTGGAATCTGCAGTTTTTCCATGATGTTTTCCATACACCTTTGAAGACCCCTTGTTTGCAAGGATTTCACTCAGCTTTCCATTCCGTTGTCCGTGAATGTCTTGTGCCGTGGTGTGTGTGTGTACATCCAGTGGCTACATTGCTGCCAGCTGGTTTGTACCTAAAAGTGGAGAAAACTGCTCAGGGGAAGGGTCTTGAAGAAGACTATGCTAAGACCAGCATTGAGCACAGGCAGGCATTGCACATGAGGGCTGGTTCAAGTCCCAGCTGCTCCACTTCCAACTCAGCTTCCTGCCAATGCGATAATGGGAAAACAGTCGGTCCAAGTGTTAGGGCCCCTTCCTCCCACCTGGGAGGCCAGGATAGGGTTCTAGGATCCTGGCTTCAGCCTGGCCCAGCCTAAGCCATTGCAGCCATTTGGGGGGTGAATCAGCAGTCAGCCGATCTTTTTGTCTCTTCCCCTCTTTCTGTATCTCAGCTTTTCAAATTAATTTTCCAAAAAAGAAAAGGAAACTCGTTGCTATAGATGTGCCATTTTCCATCTCAGAGACCAATACTCAAGATTGAGTCAGGCAACTTTTACGACACTTACGTGGAGGATCTTAATCCAGCAAGTGAATGAGCCCCAGAAATGCGCACCAGCTGGGGAAGGTTGGCACAGTTTTCACTTACTAAGCTCATGCACGTTGTTCTCAGAGCCCTGGTGAAGGAGACGCCCCCCCCCCCCTTTTCTCAGGCTGGTATTTCACAGTCCCTGCTGCTGAAGGAGATGTCCCAAAACCGGGGTTCTGGCATCATCCCCCAGCGAAAACCTGATTCTGCTAGCAGAGACGGCTAGGATAGGGGTCCTTGTCTTCGCACAGCAAAGAATCCAGGCATGAGACAGCACAGTGGTGGGCAGAGTAGCAGGGTTTAAGGGGCGGGGTGTCAGTCAGAGCGGACGGGCCCCTCTCCAGATGGAATCGGGATGCGCAGCCAGCCATTCAGCCGGGGGAAGCCACGTTATGCTAGGCAGGCATCTCGGCAAAAGCCCAGGACCCGAGAGGCCTGAAGGCAGTGCCCTGGTAGACGGCGTGGGTGTCTGCAAAGGCTGAGAGCTGAGGGCGGAAGGCGTGCGCCTGGCGAACTGGGCGTGCATCTCGGAAAAGGGCTGAAAACAGTTTGCTGTAAGACTGGGGCTTCCTGTTGTTTGTTCTTCCCGCTCAGTCTCTTCCCCCCGACAAGCGGTTTGCTGGGTGTGAAACAGGTAGAATTCCTCCCAAGGTTTTATCACCTGATCTTAGCAGACTGGGGAGCCCACTTGGCACTGGGCAGAGGGTTGTCCTGGTGTGCCTTCCTCGGGGGGAGACTGTGAAGGTATTATTAGACTGGGTAGCCCACTTGGTGCTGGGCAGAGACAATTCTGGGGACTTTGTTGCCATAGGTTGGGGTGGAGGGAGGCTGGGACCTCTTACAAAGTTATTGGGGTGCGTACAGGGCTTTGTAGCGTAAAATACTGTCTTGCTTGCAAGGTGTGCTTCTGAGGCTGCTAGGGGCCGCTAGGTTCCCCTCCGTGGGCACTCTGTTTTCCTCAGGCCCCTCTCACACCTAAGCTGATTTCCAACTGCCTGCCTAAGCAATCCAGCGCAGGATAGCTAAAACGTGTCTCTTGTTTTCTTCCTGCAGCTTGACCACTATCCCACACAGAGTTACCATCTGCCAAGTTCATCTGACACACTCTTCAATTCTCCCAAGTCGCTCTTTCTTGGAAAAGTTATCGGTAAGCATGTGGTTCTTGGGATATTAGTGTGTACTGAGAATGTGTTTTGTATCAGAATTACGTTAGATTTGCTTTCTGAAAGTACCAGGTTAATTCCCCTCGCTGGGTCAGAATATCTTCTCCATGCGAGAAAAGTTGTGCTGCTGTTCTCAGTGAGGAACAGGAGAAGGGTTAACAGATCGTCTTTGTGGTGAATGGTTCATGTGATACATTTTAAAGCCACCCGTTCACCTTTGAAACACGTTGTGATTGGTCTAGGGACTTCTCAGCCAACACAGAACCAATGTGACTTGGGATGTGCAGTATAAACAAGACCACAACTCTCTCTCCATGGTTGCTCTTTATATATATATATAAATAAGAATTATTATTTAATTACAAGGCAGAGTGACAGAGAAAAACAAGTATTGAAAGGGATTTTGCACCCACTGGTTCACTCTCCAATTACCCACAACAGCCAGAGCTGAGCCAGGCTGAAATCAGTAGCCAGGGTCTCTATCGTGGTCTTTCACCTGGGTGTCCGGACCCAAGTACTGGAGTCATCAGCTGCTGCCTCCCAGGGGCGTCAGCCGGAAGCTGGATTGGAAGGGGAGACGGGACTTGATCCCAGGTGCCCCCGTATGGGATGTGGGCATCCCAAACAGCAGCTTAACCCACTGAGCCACCATACCTGCCTCTACTCTGGAGTTCTTTATGCAGTTTGTTCTTTGGTTTCTTCAAGACATCTCCCTGCTAGCAATATGTAATGTAATTTCTCTAGGCGCATCACGTGTTCTCTCTTCCTCTCGCAAAGTTACCTGCTGTTCACACATCGGAGGACGGATAGGAATGAGGCAGTCGAGAGAGACCACCCTTCCCTATGTGTGCTTGTGAACTTGGGAGTCACCTTTGCCCTGCTCCTCTATAGGCAATTAGTAGACAGATGGAAGCAGTTAAAGATATTTAAGTGTTTAATGTGAAGCCAGTGAATTATTTTTTAGTATATATTGTGAACCCAAAATGGAAAGACAATGGTATTGTGCAGGCTGGGCTGTCAGTCTTTGTCCAGTGCATGTTAGTGATCAGCATAGCATTAATGCTGAAAAAAAACAATTAAAAAAGATGGGGTGTGGAGTTAGAGAAAATGAGGAGCAAGAAACAAGAGATTGAACACATTATTTTCATTATAGATGAAAATAATAATGTGCACTTGTGAGGCGGAGCCAAGATGGCGGAAGAGTGAGGGCGCGTGCCAATAGTCCGGGAAAATTTAGTTTAATAAAAGGGGAGTTACGGTAGCCTCAGAAAAAAGAACCAGGAAAATATTGCAGAGGAAACCCTTCTGGATACAGTGGCCGTGAATCAGAGGACCTACTGGGAGAACAAGGTCGCCCACCGCGCGGAAGCCGAGCCGCGGGACCGAGCCACGGGACCGAGCCACGGGACCGAGCCGCGGAAGCCGAGCCGCGGGACCGAGCTGCGCAAGCTGCAGGGTCTGCACGCCAGTGCTCGAAGGGGAGTGCGTGACACACAACAGCGGGGAGACTTGGGACGTCCAGGGCTCCGAGTCCACACATCGGCGCTGGAAGGGGAGCGGACCTGCGTGGAGAGCGTGGGAGCCCACAGTTTGGGACACCAGCGGCAGACTCAACACACCAGCGCTGGAACGCGAGGTGAGCCAAACCTCAATAGCCCGAGACACCGGCAGGCAAGCAGAGAGAGGAGACTAGAGGGAACGACCCCCGGGGTGGGGGGGAACTTCACCAGGCTACCTGGAAGAGAGAGAGAGGAAAAAAAAAAAGGTGACTGGTACGGACACGGGTTTCTCTCTCTCCGCTCACCTCTCAAGGGCGAGCAAGACAAAGAGCAGGCACCATCTTGGACATACGTCATAAGCAGAGCAACCTCAGGTCTGCACCAGCCCTGAGCCTAGCAGAAAAACCTGACTCTGGGCGGGGCAAATTAACAGGAGATTAGGACCTAGTAAATTTGTGGTGCTACTGAACTGAGACTGTGAAAAAAGAGACGGTGGGGGAGAGAACTCACGGAATTCACGTGAGCACTCTCCAGAGACGCTACAATTCCATAACTTTGGCAACCCAGTGGGAGACTGAAGGAGAATCTGAGCCCACTCTGAGGGCAGAACAGATTCCCTGTGTGGTCCTTGGGAAAGAGCTTCCGATCTCTGGCTCCTGCGGGTATATCGTTTGCCTGCTAACTACCTCCAACTTCGTTCAGCTGTGCAGAATAACTTCCCTTTTGAATCAAAAAAAAAAGAGAGAGAGAGAGAGAGGTTTACCACGCCTAACCTGGGAGTGTCACCTTTGGCACACCAAACAGAGCTCTCAGGCCACACCCATCTCAAGCCCTAAGGCTCCATCAAAAACAGATAGTCCACTTAATCTAGAGTCATAGTATAACAAGAAAAAGCACCACAGTGAAGAAACCAAATATCTCCAATATGCCAAATAACAAACGCAAAAACCAAGGTTATAAAAACAAGGAAGTCACCATGAAGCCCTCAAATGAAAAAGACACCCCAATTCAAGATTATGAGGATGATGACATAGAAGAAATGCAAGAAGCAGATCTCAAAAAATTGATAAGAACATTAAGAAGTTCTCAAAAAAAATTCTTGAACTACAGAAATCCTTAATGGACAAGATAGAAAATCTCTCTCGTGAAAATGAAATATTAAGGAGGAATCAAAATGAAACAAAACAACTAGTACAACAGGAAACTGGGATAGTGACTGAAGTGAAGAATTCAATAGATCAAATGAAAAACACAATAGAGAGCCTTACAAACAGAATGGGTGAAGCAGAAGAGAGAATATCGGACTTAGAAGACAGAGAACAGGAAAGGATACAGTCAAACCAAAGAAAAGAAGAGGAAATTAGAAATCTAAAACATATTGTCGGGAATCTTCAGGATACTGTTAAAAAACCCAACATTCGGGTTCTAGGAGTTCCTGAAGGCATGGAGAGGGAGAAAGGATTAGAAGGCCTTTTTAGTGAGATATTAGCAGAAAATTTCCCAGGTTTGGAGAAGGACAGAGAAATACTAGTACAGGAGGCTCACAGAACCCCTAATAAACACGACCAAAAGAGATCCTCACCACGACACGTTGTAATTAAACTCTCCACAGTGAAACATAAAGAAAAGATCCTAAAATGTGCAAGAGAGAAACGTCAGATTACTCTCAGAGGATCTCCAATCAGACTCACAGCTGACTTCTCATCAGAAACTCTACAAGCTAGGAGGGAATGGCGAGATATAGCCCAGGTACTAAGAGAGAACAACTGCCAGCCCAGAATATTATATCCTGCAAAGCTATCATTTGTGAATGAAGGTGAAATAAAGACTTTTCATAACAAACAGAAATTGAAAGAATTTGTTGCCACTCGTCCAGCCCTACAAAAGATGCTTAAAGATGTGTTACACACAGAAACAAAGAAACACGGTCATCAATATGAAAGAAGGTAAAGGAAGGAAACCAAGGAAGGAAAGCTCACAGCAAAAGATCACAGGGAATTCAAAGCATATATTAGAACTTATCTTTGGCAAATGGCAGGGCAAAGTTACCACTTATCATTAGTCACATTGAACGTGAATGGCCTGAACTGTCCAGTTAAAAGACACCGATTGGCTGATTGGGTTAAGGAACAAAACCCATCTATTTGCTGCTTATAAGAAACACATCTTTCCAACAAAGATCCATACAGACTGAAAGTGAAAGGCTGGAAAAAGATATACCATGCCAACAGAAATGAAAAAAGAGCGGGCGTAGCCATCTTAATATCAGACACCATAAACTTTACCACAAAAACTGTTAAGAGAGACAAAGAGGGACACTACATAATGATTAAGGGATCAATTCAACAGGAAGATATAACAATTATCAATGTATATGCACCTAACTACAGGGCACCGGTTTATCTAAAAGATTTGTTAAGGAACTTAAAGGGAGACTTAGACCCCAATACAATAGTACTGGGGGACTTCAATACTCCACTCTCAGAAATAGACAGATCAATAGGACAGAAGATCAACAAGGATACAGTAGATTTAAACGACACTATAGCCCAAATGGATCTAACAGATATCTACAGAACTTTCAATCCTACAGCTAAAGATTTTACATTCTCAGCAGTACATGGAACCTTCTCTAGGATTGACCACATACTAGGCCATAAAGCAAGTCTCAGCAAATTCAAAAGAATTAGAATCATACCATGCAGCTTCTCAGACCATAAAGGAATGAAGTTGGAAATTAGCAACTCAGGAATCCCTAGAGCATACGCAAACACATGGAGATTGAACAACATGCTCCTGAATGAACAATGGGTCATAGAAGAAATCAAAAGAGAAATCAAAAACTTTCTGGAAGTAAATGAGGATAACAGCACAACATACCAAAACTTATGGGAAGCAGCAAAAGCAGTGTTAAGAGGGAAGTTTATATCAATAGGTGCCTACATCAAGAAATTGGAAAGGCACCAAATAGATGAGCTTTCAATTCACCTCAAGGATCTAGAAAACCTACAGCAAACCAGACCCAAATCTAGTAGGAGAAGAGAAATAATTAAAATCAGAGAAGAAATCAACAGGATTGAATCAAGAAAAACATTCCAAAAAATCAGCCAAACGAGGAGCTGGTTTTTTGAAAAAATAAACAAAATTGACACCCCATTGGCCCAACTAACTAAAAAAAGAAAAGACCCAAATCAATAAAATCAGAGATGAAAAAGGAAACGTAACAACAGACACCACAGAAATAAAAAGAATCATCAGAAATTACTACAAGGACTTGTATGCCAGCAAACAGGGAAACCTATCAGAAATGAATAGATTCCTGGACACATGCAACCTACCTAAATTGAACCAGGAAGACATCGAAAACCTAAACAGACCCATAACTGAGACAGAAATTGAAACAGTAATAAAGGCCCTCCCAACAAAGAAAAGCCCAGGACCAGATGGATTCACTGCTGAATTCTACCAGACATTTAAAGAAGAACTAACTCCAATTCTTCTCAAACTATTCAGAACAATCGAAAAATTCTTTCTATGAAGCCAGCATCACCTTAATTCCTAAGCCGGAAAAAGATGCAGCACTGAAAGAGAATTACAGACCAATATCCCTGATGAACATAGATGCAAAAATCCTCAATAAAATTCTCGCCAATAGAATGCAACAACACATCAGAAAGATCATCCACCCAGACCAAGTGGGATTTATCCCTGGTATGCAGGGATGGTTTAATGTGCGCAAGACAATCAATGTGATACACCACATTAACAGACTGCAGAAGAAAAACCATATGATTATCTCAATAGATGCCGAGAAAGCATTTGATAAAATACAACACCCGTTCATGATGAAAACTCTAAGCAAACTGGGTTTGGAAGGAACATTCCTCAATACAATCAAAGCAATCTATGAAAAACCCACAGCCAACATCCTATTGAATGGGGAAAAGTTGGAAGCATTTCCACTGAGATCTGGTACCAGACAGGGATGTCCACTCTCACCACTGCTATTCAATATATTTCTGGAATTTCTAGCCAGAGCTATTAGGCAAGAAAAAGAAATTAAAGGGATACAAATTGGGAAGGAAGAACTCAAACTATCCCTCTTTGCAGATGACATGATTCTTTATTTAGGGGACCCAAAGAACTCTACTAAGAGACTATTGGAACTCATAGAAGATTTTGGCAAAGTAGCAGGGTATAAAATCAATGCACAAAAATCAACAGCCTTTGTATACACAGACAATGCCATGGCTGAGGAAGAACTTCTAAGATCAATCCCATTCACAATAGCTACAAAAACAATCAAATACCTTGGAATAAACTTAACTAAGGATGTTCAAGATCTCTACGATGAAAATTACAAAACCTTAAAGAAAGAAATAGAAGAGGATACCAAGAAATGGAAGAATCTTCCATGCTCATGGATTGGAAGAATCAATATCATCAAAATGTCCATTCTCCCAAAAGCAATTTATAAATTCAATGCAATACCAATCAAGATACCAAAGACCTTCTTCTCAGATCTGGAAAAATTGGTACTGAAATTTATATGGAGGCACAAGAGACCTCGAATAGCTAAAGCAATCTTGTACAACAAAAACAAAGCCGGAGGCATCACAATACCAGATTTCAGGACATACTACAGGGCAGTTGTAATCAAAACAGCATGGTACTGGTACAGAAACAGATGGATAGACCAATGGAACAGAATTGAAACACCAGAAATCAACCCAAACATCTACAGCCAACTTATATTTGATCAAGGATCTAAAACTAATTCCTGGAGCAAGGACAGTCTATTCAATAAATGGTGCTGGGAAAATTGGATTTCCACGTGCAGAATCATGAAGCAAGACCCCTACCTTACACCTTACACAAAAATCCACTCAACATGGATTAAAGACCTAAATCTACGACCTGACACCATCAAGTTACTAGAGAAATTGGAGAAACCCTTCAAGACATTGGCACAGGCAAAGAGTTTCTGGAAAAGACCCGGGAGGCCCAGGCAGTCAAAGCCAAAATTAACTATTGGGATTGCATCAAATTGAGAAGTTTCTGTACTGCAAAAGAAACAGTCAGGAGAGTGAAGAGACAACCGACAGAATGGGAAAAAATATTTGCAAACTATGCAACAGATAAAGGGTTAATAACCAGAATCTACAAAGAGATCAAGAAACTCCACAAAAACAAAACCAAAAACCCAATTAAGAGATGGGCCAAGGACCTCAATAGACATTTTTCAAAAGAGGAAATCCAAATGGCCAACAGGCACATGAAAAAATGTTCAAGGTCATTAGCAATCAGGGAAATGCAAATCAAAACCACAATGAGGTTTCACCTCACCCCGGTTAGAATGGCTCACATTCAGAAATCTACCAACAACAGATGCTGGCGAGGATGTGGGGAAAAAGGGACACTAACCCACTGTTGGTGGGAATGCAAATTGGTCAAGCCACTATGGAAGTCAGTTTGGAGATTCCTCAGAAACCTGAAGATAATCCTACCATTCGACCCAGCCATCCCACTCCTTGGAATTTACCCAAAGGAATTTAAATTGGCAAACAAAAAAGCGGTCTGCAGCCTAATGTTTATTGCAGCTCAATTCACAATAGCTAAGACCTGGAACCAACCTGAATGCCCATCAACGGTAGACTGGATAAAGAAATTATGGGATATGTACTCTTTAGAATACTATACCGCAGTAAGAAACAACGAAATCCAGTCATTTGCAACAAAATGGAGGAATCTGGAACACATCATGCTGAGTGAAATAAGCCAGTCCCAAAGGGACTAATACCATATGTTCTCCCTGATCGGTGACAACTGACTGAACACCAAAAAGGAAACCTCCTGAAGTGAAATGGACACTATGGGAAACGGTGACTTGATCAGCATAGCCCTGACTGTTAATGAACAACTTAATACATTATCCCTCTTAGTAGTTTTTTTTGTCTGTTCTACTTAATATGACTGGTTTAATTCTGTAATTAATACACAGTTATTCTTAAGTGTTAAAAATTAACTGAAATGTGATCCCTGTTAAACATAAGAGTGGGAATAAGAGAGGGAAGAGATGTATAATTTGGGACATGCTCAAGCTGACTTGCCCCAAATGGTAGAGTTAAAAACATAACAGGGGATTCCAATTCAATCCCATCAGGGTGGCATGTACCAATGCCATCTCACTATTCCAAGTGATCAATTTCAGTTCACAATTGATCATAATGAAAGGACTAAGAGTCAAAGGGAGCACATAAACAAGTCTAGTACCTGCTAACACTAACCGATGGAAGTGAGATACTCAGCAGACTCATAGAATGGCAGATGTCCTAAATAGCACTCTGGCCTCAGAATCAGCCCTAAAGGCATTCGGATCTGGCTGAAAAGCCCATGGGAGTATTTCAGGCATGGAAAGCCAAGACACTCTGGCAAAAGATCTCTGCGAGTGAGATCCCAGTGGAAAGAACAGGTCTTCAAAGAAGGAGGTACCTTTCTCTGAAGGGAGGAGAGAACCTCCACTTTGACTATGAGCTTGTCTAAACAAGATAAGAATCGGAGAACTCAGAGGGCTTCCATAGCCTTGGAAACTCATGACCGGAGCATAGGGAGACTACTGATGCCATAGACAGGAGTGTCAATTGGTAAAGTCAACAACAGGAGTCACTGTGCACTTACTCCTCATGTAGGATCTCTGTCCTCAATGTGCTGTGTATTGAGATTTAATGCTATAACGAGTACTCAAACAATATATTTCACTTTGTGTTTTTATGGGGGTGCAAACTGTTGAAATCTTTACTTAATGTATACTAAACTGATCCTCTGTAAAAAAAAAAAAAAAAGAAATTATCAACTCCCAACTTGACTCTCACTGGGATTAAACATGACAATAGGTCTGATCTGATTTCATCATCATTTAAAAAAATCATCTATTATTTTTCACTTTATGTTTCTGTGTGAGAGCAAACTGTTGAAATCCTTACTTAATGTATACTAAGCTGATCTTCTGTATATTAAGATAATCGAAAATGAATCTTGATGTGAATGGAAGGGGAGAGGGAGTGGGAAAGGGGAGGGTAGTGAGTGGGAGGGACGGTATGTGGGGGAAGCCATTGTAATCCATAAATCGTACTTTGGAAATTTATATTCATTAAATAAAACTTAAAAAAAAAAGAAAATAATAATGTGCACTTGTGTAGGACTTCCTGTAGGCCAGGTTCATTTTAAACACTTTAGGTATATTAATGCATTGAATCTTCAGAACGATACCGTGAGGTAGTTATGATTATTGTCTCCAGTTTATAGAGAAGAAAACTAAAGCATAAAGGAGTATTAGCTAAGTGGCTCTAGCAGCTGATCCAAGTGGCAGAACCGCAACATGAAGCCAGGCAGTTAGTGACTGTCGTAGCTATTAACTTCTTTGCTCTCATCTCCGTGTTGGTTAACTTGGAATTGAGAAAGAGAGGAAGGTTCTGGCAAGAGGTACAAGAGCTCTTCAAAGAGCTCATGGAAATATGCATTATGGAAACACTATGTGTGGATTGTGAAACTTTTCGTACCAAAATAAGCTTATTTTTTAATTCCATTTTTCCACACACTTTTTGAAGTGCCCTTGGGTAAGTGCTAAGGCAGACCAGCTGAGGGATGAGGCCTATACCAGAGGCCAGAAAGCAGCTAAGAACTAGAGTATTCCTGAAATTAGAACCAGGAACCCACCTGTCTCGTTGATGTGGTGGTGGTGGTGGGGAATCTGGAAGACATAGACAAGTAGGCCTCTACTTAAAGGCCCAGAAGAAAAGACCGCTTAGCAGTAAATAAGAGAGCAGACAGTGGCAAGTGATCAAAGGGGGACATTGGAAACAGAATGAGAATGCTTTGATCACTGGGCCTTGGTATCCCAGCACATGGAAAAGCAATTAAACAGCTATTCCTTAACCCTTTGCATCCTAAAAATTATAGCCGTGCGTCCTCTCAAATCTAGCGTTGTGTTATCCAACCGCAGTGTCCTAGGCATTTTCTCCAGTATTTCCCATGGTCGCTGCATTTGTAAAGTCCTATCCTAGCCGGCGCCGTGGCTCACTAGGCTAATCCTCCGCCTTGTGGCACTGGCACACCGGGTTCTAGTCCCGGTCGGGGCACCGGATTCTGTCCCGGTTGCCCCTCTTCCAGGCCAGCTCTCTGCTGTGGCCAGGGAGTGCAGTGGAGGATGGCCCAAGTGCTTGGGTCCTGCACCCCATGGGAGACCAGGAGAAGCACCTGGCTCCTGCCATCGGATCAGCGCGGTGCGCAGGCCGCAGCGCGCCGGCCGCGGTGGCCATTGGAGGGTGAACCAACGGCAAAGGAAGACCTTTCTCTCTGTCTCTCTCTCTCACTGTCCACTCTGCCTGTCAAAAAAAAAAAAAAAATCCTATCCTGAGTTTTATTGTCTGTGAACAAGAATAGAAGACAGAGACCTCGTGCCACCACATAATACGTGTGTAACAGTGACAGCCACATGTCACAACAATCCAGTGAAACCAACCTATGAGTGGTGTCTCCATCTCAGAGACGAGGACCCTGAGGCTGCAGGAGGTCTTGGTGACAAAAGTCGTTCAGCCGATCGGTTGGGGCTTTGGGTCTAGGCCTCTGTGATGAGTCCTTGGCCTGAATAGATGAGAAGAATTTGTCACTGATGACAAGCTCTGAAGATACAGATGCGGCTGGAAGTTGACTGATGCCACCATCAGCAACGCAAAGCGGCTGTTGAGTGGAGCTGGGCCCTGGCGTGCAGATCATCCTCAGACATGGGCACTCCTGCGGTCAGTCCAGAAAAACTGAAAGTGTCAAGTGCTCCCTCGGGGCCACAGGGAGGCCCTGAAAACAAACTCCACACCATGAGGTTGTGGTATTCCTCAGGACACTGCACTGTGATCCTGTACATCCTGGAAACGGGGGCTTCATTACTTCATGAAACCCACCAAGTGGCATTTTCCTGGGGGTGTTGGGTGCTGGCACTTCCTTGCTGTGAACGGTGCTCTGTGACTGAATTTGCAATGCAGCGAAAGTACAGCATACAATATGGCATGGAACCTCAAGGCCATAAGCAAATAACATCCGAGAGGCAACACCCCCTGCAGCCAAGAACTTACTGTGCTGTAAACGTGTGCGGAGCCAACAGCATGCGTGTTACACCTAGAATTGTTTGAATACCAAACAAAAATGTGGCTGTGCACATCAACTAACTGCCTATGATGTGGACTTGGGGAAAAACAAATTGAAGCCGGGAAGGAGCTCCATGATCCCAAGACAAATGGCACCACACACAGGAGAGGATCAGGCTTCTGCCGCAGATTTTCAGGGCACCAACTTCTAGCAGAGACTGACTCATAGCGCCACTACCTGGTGAGCTGCCCTACAGACCAAGATGGTGTCTTGCAGTTCCATTGCATCCTCACAAGAATAACAAGTCTTTGTCGAATTGTCACGGAGTAGAAGAAAGAAAGAAAGAGAGAAAGAGAGAAAGAGAGAAAGAGAGAAAGAGAGAAAGAGAGAAAGAGAGAGAGAGAGAAAGAGAGAAAGAGAGAAAGAGAGAAAGAGAGAGAGAGAGAGAGAGAGAGAGAAAGAGAGAAAGAGAGAAAGAGAGAAAGAGAGAGAGAGAGAGAGAGAGAAAGAAAGAGAGAAAGAAAGAGAGAAAGAAAGAGAGAGAGAGAAAGAGAGAGAGAGAGAGAAAAAGAGAGAGAGAAAGAAAGAAAAAGAAAGAAAGAAAAAGAGAGAAAGAGAGGAAGGAAGGAAGGAAGGAAGGAAGGAAGGAAGGAAGGAAGGAAGGAAGGAAGGAAGGAAGGGAGAGAAGAAAATCATTGTAGATAGGAACTGCAGCGTGAGAGGTTGTGGATGATAACAGCATAATACGACCAGCACGGAGGAGAGGTCCAAAATCCTCACGTACCTCACAGCGCAGCAGCCAGGGTCTGACAATGACAGAATAGGAAAAAACACAGGTTTAGGATTAGAGCAGAGCTGCTTAGACTTGCTCTGGCCCGGCCTCCCCTTGGGTGGAAATCCTGGAGGTGTTATTTTAACCCCTTCCAGCTTGAGTTCTCTTAGCTGCAAAATAGGGGACACTGCAGGTGGTGCCTTCCTTGTGGTAGACTAGTTGTCCTTTATTTTTTATTTATTTATTTATTTATTTATTTTATTTTTTTAAACTTTTATTTAATGAATATAAATTTCCAAAGTACGGCTTATGGATTACAATGGCTTCCCCCCCATAACTTCCCTCCCACCCGCAACCCTCCCCTCTCCCACTCCCTCTCCCCTTCCATTCACATCAAGATTCATTTTCGATTCTCTTTATATACAGAAGATCAGTTTAGCATACATTAAGTCAAGATTTCAACAGTTTGCTCCCACACAGAAACATAAAGTGAAAAATAACAGATGATTTTTTAAATGATGATGAAATCAGATCAGACCTATTGTCATGTTTAATCCCAGTGAGAGTCAAGTTGGGAATTGATAATTTCTTCTTCTTTTTTTTTTAACAGAAGATCAGTTTAGTATACATTAAGTAAAGATTTCAACACTTTGCACCCCCATAGAAACACAAAGTGAAATATACTGTTTGAGTACTCGTTATAGCATTAAATCTCAATACACAGCACATTGAGGACAGAGATCCTACATGAAGAGTAAGTGCACAGTGACTCCTGTTGTTGACTTTACAAATTGACACTCCTGTCTATGGCATCAGTAATCTCCCTATGCACCAGTCATGAGTTTCCAAGGCTATGGAAGCCCCTTGAGTTCTCCGACTCTTATCTTGTTTAGACAAGGTCATAGTCAAAGTGGAGGTTCTCTCCTCCCTTCAGAGAAAGGTACCTCCTTCTTTGAAGACCTGTTCTTTCCACTGGGATCTCACTCACAGAGATCTTTCATTTAGGTGTGTGTTAGTTGTCCTTTATTTAACAGACCCATTTGTGGCAGCCAGATTATTGCCTAGCATATAGGGCTCAGAGTTATTTTGTGGAATACATATGCTACTCTTTTAATAGTGAGCTAACAACACCTTAGGACCTACCCACATAATACCTGATGCACACATACAGAAAATCATTACTGTCTTTTGACGTGAGCTATGGGCCCGTCACTGTGTTGCCAGCTACACATGTAAGACTAATTCTCACAGCATTGCTTGACTTCTGTCACCTTCCTTGTACAGAAGTGGGAACCAAGGCTCAGAATGGGGATGCTTTTTGCTGAAAGCAGTTTCCCAACAGCAACAACGAATGACATCTGGTTATCAGCAACAACCTGAGGAGTCTCAAGAAGTCTTTAGGTCCAAAAAGAGAAACATATCTGAAGGCTGAACCAGGACCCTTTCTTTACTCGTGTCTTTTCCAGCATGTCTCTCTACCTTGGGTAAAGACACACATAACTTGTTTATTATGTTTGCAAATGACATAAAGCCGAGAGGGGTGGCTTAATATACTGGAAAATTAAAAACACCTGAGAATATCTTGACAGGCTAGAAAGATGGGATAAAAATGAGATAAAATATAAATTCAGGGGCAAGGGTAAAAAAAAGCAAGCACTTGAGTAGACAATGTGAGACTAAATATCATGGGGAATAAAAAAAACTTGGGTTGGTCTGACAGAGTTTGTTATGAGCCGATGTTATGTGCTGACTGATTCTTAAGTGAATATTGAGCTACAGGAATAGGAAAGATGTATCCGTAACAAGGACATTAATCTGTTGAGAAAACCAGATACACACAAGGCACATTAAGGAAAGATCCAAAGACTTGAGGATATTTTCCCAGAAAAAGATACGAAAAGAGAACCAATTTTCATCTTTGACAACTGTTACAGGAAGGGAAGGTTAGCCTTGGTCAAGGCTTACTCCACAGGATGGAAGTCGACCAGGGAGTGTGAGTTGTGAAGGGAGAACTTCCTAATAATTAAAGGTCTAGGGTGGGAGTTTGCCTAGTGGCTGAGACGCTGGTTGAGATGTCCACGTCCCACACTGGAGTGGCTGGTTTGGTACCCAGCCCTGGCTCCCTATTCCAGCTTCCTGCTAATGCAGACCAGGAAGGCAGTGGTCATGGCTGAAGTTACTGGGTTCCTGCCACCCATGTGGGAGACACAGATAGAGTTCCCAGCTCTGGCCCTGGCCCTGGCTCAGCCCCAGACATTGTGGACATTTGGAAAGTAAATCAGTGGATGACAGCTCTATCTGCCTCCATAATAATAATAATAATAATATCTTTTAAGGTAGTAAACTATATTACTGAGAGCATTCAACAAAGGCTAAATGAAAATGTGTCGTGTACATTGAGGAGGGCTTTTTTTCTTTATTAGGTAAAACCAGATTAGATAAATCCCAAATGCACTTGAACTCTCAAGATTTATGGTGGGAGCACAGCTCTCTGCTGTGGCCAGGGAGTGCAGTGGAGGATGGCTCAAGTGCTTGGGCCCTGCACCCCATGGGAGACCAGGAGAAGCACCTGGCTCCTGCCTTCAGATCAGCGCGGTGCGCCGGCCGCGGCGGCCATTGGAGGGTGAACCAACAGCAAAGGAAGACCTTTCTCTCTGTCTCTCTCTCTCACTGTCCACTCTGCCTGTCAATAAAATAAAAAAAAAAAAATTTTTTTTAAAAAAAGACCTTTCTCTCTGTCTCTCTCTCACTGTCCACTCTGCCTGTAAAAAAAAAAAAAAAAAGAGAAGTTCAGTATTAAGATAGAGGGTCTCCTGTTTGACTTGAGAAAGAACACAGTTATGCTCAGGATGTCTTACAGCAGACACTGTGGTGTGTGCATTATAGATATGAATCCAGAATGCCAATCTATTCCGCTCCTGACTTCACTATGCATTCTGTCACTAAGGAAACACCCCTGTTTTCAGGATGGTGGTATTCGTTTTAATTCTGCAAAGTTATTTCTGAGCCCTCTTTTATTAATTTCCCTCAAATTAACTATTTATACCATTGTTACAAATTATAGTAATATAAAATCGTAATGAGGTAGATCTTTTCTGTAATAAAATGGCAAGAACTCCTCTGTACAAATTCGAGAAGCTATGCTTAGAAAGAAGTTACATACAGATGCAGTCATTGTTGCTTTACCGACCACTGTCACAGACTGTCTGGGGCGGCAAAATTAAAGGCGAACAACTACTTATTTGAATTTAATGTAGTTTATGAGTCCTATTGATCCCACTTCCTAATATCTGTCAAACCATTTCATTATCCAACTCCAAAAGATGTCCCTACTAGTAGCCATTATATGATTTCTATTGTAATCCAGATTGTGACTATTATGGCCCGACACTCCTTCCTCTTGATGAGAGTCCTCATTCTAGAACTTTCCAAAACTTTCTGGTTTTGCCA
The DNA here is from genome assembly GCF_051225735.1 of Oryctolagus cuniculus. NCBI lineage: Eukaryota > Metazoa > Chordata > Mammalia > Lagomorpha > Leporidae > Oryctolagus > Oryctolagus cuniculus. The sequence goes on along the minus strand of NC_142869.1, from coordinate 175,152,737 downwards.
AAGCTGCTTCATGCAATGGGAGAGGCACACTCAGGTCTTCAGTTGTTGGTTAAGTGATACGCTGTGAGAGTCCTTACGTGGCGTGCTGAGTGGGATCGGCTGTGAGAGTCCTTACGTGGCGTGCTGAGTGGGATCGTGTGATCAAGGTTGTCAGCAGAAGAGAAGTGTGTGGCTGTCAGGCTGGAAGGGTTCCCTGCTGCTGCAAGTGGGGCCCTTTTACAACCTTTTCAGCGTGGTGACTGGCAAGCCTCAGGCAGTGGTGTTCCGTCAACCAGGGTCTCTGCGACCACAATGAACAGAGAACCCTGTTGAGTTGAGGCATCCAAGAAAAAAACCTTTGCTTCCTAAGCCTCAAAGACTGTGGGGAAATTTGTTGAAGTGGCACAACCTAGCACCCTGACTGATATCTATGAAATGCAGTTAAGAGCTTGGCAGCTCCTCACCTTTCTGCCTGTGTCTGCTCCCTGCCCACAGCCTTTGTGCTGCTGTCCAGGGTCTCCACGCTCACCACCACCCATTCTCTCAGCACCGTTTTGTGTCCCACAAAGACATGCGTAAGGCTAGGGTTGCACAGTTGGCCCCTGTGCTCACTCAGAGGCCAGGGAGAGTCACACAGCTGTGCCCCACCAGTGTAGAGATGCACCCCCTTTGACGTTAGAGGGCATCAAGGACTGAGTTCTTACATTGTGAACCTCTCAGTAAATTCCCATGTTATGGGCCTAGACTGGATCAAGTTTAGATTATCATGGCCATCGAGATGAGTTTGGGCTTGAAATCCCCGATGTAGATGTGGAAAAGCTGATGTGTCCACAAGAAATTTTAGATTACGTTGCAGGTGAGAAGGCCGTTTGGAAGTAAAATACCCGATCCCTTTCCTCATGGAGAGAGGACCTGGGAGATTGTGGGAAGGGTTTGTAAAAGTGAAGACATTTTGGAATTCCTGCTGGCTTTGATGAAGTGATTAGGTCAGACTTATATTTAAATTAAGTGCTTTGCCCTTTGTAAATAAATTCATTTCACCAAAAAGATAATAAAATCTCAATAAATGGAGTTAAGTCAGTGCTTCCCCCACCTGAGCTTGAACTCTTGTTCTAACACTTACCAACTGCCTGACTTGAGCAAGTTACTTAAAACCTTCTGTTTCTGTTTCCTTGTGTGTAAAACAGGGATAGTAATGGTTCCTACTTCCTGAGATTCACAAAAATAATACATGTTTTAAAGCACCGCGGCATCCACTATGTTGTATGTGTGTAACAGGCAGTAGTTGATTTTGTTGGATCCCAGTGAAATAAAGATGCACTCCTTGTCTGTCAGATGCCAGGCACTGTGGAAGCCACAGGTCTGTCAGTTCTGTCGGACACAGGCACGGTGTCTGCCTTTGGAGGGCCTCAATTCTAGCTAGAAGAAGGATAACAAACAGCAGGGATGGGTATTTGGTGCAGCAGTTTAGACACCACTTGAGATACCTGTATCCCACGTTGGAGTGCTTGAGTTGAAGTTCCCGCTGGGCTTCTGATGGAGATTCCTGCTGGTACCTGCTGGGAAGGCAGCAGGTAATGGCTCAAGTGCTTGGGAGACCCAGGTTGATTCTGGCTTCAGCTTGGCCCAGCCTTCACTGTTAGACATTTGAAGAGTGAATGAATCAGTGGATATAAGAAATCTCCCCTGCTCCCCCTCCCCCCTCCCCCCTCTCCCCCTCTCCCCCACTCCCCCCTCTCCCCTTCTCTCCCTCTCTCCCTCTCTCCCTTTCTCCCTCTCCCCCTCTCTTCTTCTCCCCCTCCCGACAAAATTTTAAATAATTTTCAAAAAAGAAATAGAGGGCAAGAAGTAGAGCAAATGGAAGATGGGAGGATAGGATACTTTGGGAGAAGCAGCAGGGATGCTTATCTGAGTCCAGGAATGAAGGAAGCTGTGCCAGAGGACAGGACGTGTCAGCTGATGCCTGGATGACAAGTTGGAACTATCCTGGCAAAGGAGCAGGGTGAAGTGGAGGGCAGGAAGAGGAATTCATCCGTTCTCTATTGCTGTACAACAATCCGTCTGAAACCATGGGGCTTGAAACAACAACTTACTATATTTAGCAATGTTGTGCTATGACAAGGTTGTGATTCTGCCTCATGTGGTTTCAGCTGGGGCATAAGGATGGCTGGATAGTTCAAAGTGGAGTCACATAGCTGGTAACAAGTATCGGCTGCCCAGGAGTTTGGGGGGGCTGCCAGCCAGGGACCACAGCATGGCTGTTTGGGATACCTCCCAGCATAGCCACTGGGCTTCAAGAAGGAACACTCAAAAAAGCAGAGGTGAGAACTGGAAGTCTTTAAGACCCAGCCTCAGAATGTACATCTGTAACTGTTGCCACCTGCTACTGGTCAAAATCTAAGCTCCAGCCCACGTTCCGGATTCCACTTCTCCATGGCATAGTGGTAAGGTCACATTGCAAAGGAACATAGAGGGTGGGAAGCATGGGGACCATCTTTGGAAACACAGTGTACAATGAGGGGAATTTAAGGAACCACAAGTTTCATTCAGAATGGTAGAAACTAGATAGTGGTGGGGTTAGTCATAAAAATGCAACACCAGCAAGTAGGGCTGCCATTAAAGCAGGTTTTATAAGCAAGGATCAATGTTCTGATTTTCCCAGGACAGTCCCAATTTACTCCCGCCAGGACAGGGACAAACACGAGCAGTGCTCACTTTGATGCTAAAAATGTGACCCTGTGTGGATTGGTAGATTGTGTGATTACCTGTCTTGTCTTGGGTTCTCCCCCATCTCCGTGAAGCTAGGATTTGGATATAAGAAGTCTCTCTGGGGGACAATGCTGTACAGTAACACAAGTAGGGGAGCAGAGAAATGAAACAGGAAAAGGGGTGGAGCAGTATCAAGCCACACATCATGGTAGACATTCAAGGCACAGTTCTTGTAGGGGAACTCCTGGGGACAGCCCAGAATGGGCCCAGCAGCAGAGGGGCGCAGTGGAAACCAGGGTGTCTCTCCACCTCCTCCCCATCCTGCACAGGTGAGCCCTGCTTCCAGACTCTGGGCTTGCCTGCAGCCCCCACCACTTCACACTCACCCTGTGTACCCAGTGTGCTCAGGGAAAATACAGAGAGCAGGGACTCAGAGCCAACGGGTTGTGAAGATGACAGGTGACTGCACGATGCTGACCGTGTCTACCATGTAACAGGTTTATTTATAAGCCATGTCAGGGTTTCAAAGTTATCCCAGGGGTGGAAGAGAATCAAGAAAGAATTAGTTTTTAATCAGGATAATAGCCTGATCAGATTGATACTTTAGACAGATAACACCATCTGCAGAGTAGAAAACGCATGATGGAGTGAGAGTAAACTGGAGGTTGCTGTGGTTATAAATGCCATTGTTTTATCGGAGTTGCATGCTGGAATGCGTGTACAACTTGGATATGCAGAGAAAATGCAATGTCTTTTTGTCTATGACAAGTTCATATTCCATTTGGATAGCAAGGGCAAATAAACTAAATGTCTAATCTCATTTAAAGCTGAGCACAACTTAATCTCTAAGCATTTCCCCACCCTACACCCCTCCCTGCTTGTCCCTCTACAGTCTCTGAACTGGCCTTCCTCTCCACTGCTTCTGTCTGTAAGGTGGTGACCAGATGTATGGAAGTTAGAAGGAGCTGGGAAGCAAAGTGTAGCCCAAGTGTTCTCATGACACCTTGACAGGGAGGGTCCTGGATGCACCCTGGGCCTCGAGTTTCACAGTCTGGCATCTCCGGGCCTCCAGCCAGAGTCCTGCATCTGCCTTGGAGGTTGGCATCTGGGGTTGATGAACTGAGTTCCCAGAGCATCTGCCATCACTGCCTTTCCCTTTGACTTGCTGTCCCCTCAGCTCTCAAGTGAAGACACACCTGCGGGGCTCAGTCATGCCTCCACCCTCCCCATAGCGCAGCCAGGACCCCCCCGGGGAGCCCCCGTAGGAGAACCATTGGCTGTCATCTCAGAGTTACAGGATAATTAGAGCTTTGTGAGGACCAGAGGGTCTTCTGCTCATGGGTCTGGGCTGCACCGTGTTGATGCAGGATCCTCCTACTTAGCAGTCTCCCCCTGGGGCCCCAGACTGGGAAGCAAGGCAAAACCCTTGTCCCTCTGTCTTCTCCTTCACCCTTTGCAAACTCATACTTTGCTCTCTGGGCCAACATTTAGCTCTCTTCTCTTCGTTCATGTCTCTTCTTTTCCTCATACTCTTCTTGGGCATAGGGGAAAAAAGTTTGCATCAGTAGTCAGCTTGAAATAAGAGCAAAAAGATTGACCTAGTGTCAGCCAACTATTGACCCAAAAACAAAAGATGCATCCAACAAATAGCTGCAAAACTCAATGGCTTAAAACAACAGTCACATTTTTCTCACTAATGTGTGGATTGGCTAGGGGTCAAATGGCCCTGTTGTACATCTTTCTTCTTCCTCCTGGGACCAGAGAGTGAGCACAGGCACATCTTCTCATGGCAATGGCAGGGAAACGGAGAGTGTGAGCCCATATAAAACACACCTGCATTGCTCAAGCCACTAATGTCCCATGATCTAAAGAAGTTATGTGGCCGTGGGGGCTCCATGGCTCACTTGGTTAATCCTCTGCCTGCAGCGCCAGTACCCCATGTGGGTGCTGGGTTCTAGTCCCGGTTGCTCATCTTCCAGTCCAGCTCTCTGCTGTGGCCTGGGAGGGCAGTGGAGGATGGCCCGAGTGCTGGGGCCCCTGCACCCACGTGGGAGACTGGGAGGAGGCTCCAGGCTTCGGCCCGGCGCAGCTCCTGCCGTTGTAGCCATCAGAGGAGTGAGCCAGTGGAGGGAAGACCTTTCTCTGTCTCTCCCTCTCACTGTCTGTAACCCTACCTGTCACATAAATAAAATCTTCAAAAAAAAAAAAAAAAGTCATGTGGCCAAAGGCAGGATCAAGGAGGAGGAAACTACTCTGCCTCTTCAGTGGGAGAAACAGCAAAGGCACAGACGCAGGCAGTGGTGATGAATCAGGGGGAGGGGCCGCCATGCATCCCGTTTTCTGAGAAAAGGGATGCTGACTCATGGTGCAAGAGAACCCAAGACCTCTGTCCTCCAAGCTTGGTCCTTGATGTATTAGAATAAATGAGAGAAGAAATCTGGGGAAATCATTTATGTACTCGAGTAGATTGAGTTCTTCTATGTACCAGGTGCTGGGGATAGAACCATGGATAAAAGGCCCTATCTATTCTAGTGGGCATAGACAAAGAAGCAGAGAACTGTGTAACAGAAACGTTAGCTGGTAATGAGTGCTGTGAAGGAATACAAAGGAGGCTTAGGGCATGAGGGACATTAGGATGTCCCGGGGGGTTCTCCCTGAGGAGGCAACATCTGATTGGTGGCATCAGTGAGGTCAGACAGGAAATGGGTGCATGGACATCTGGAGGTAGCTTCTAGAGAGAGTGAACAGCAACACAGAGGTGGGTAGGCATACAGACTCAGCCTGTTCAAGGGCCAGCTGGAACCCAATGGTCAAGGCACCAGTAGTAGGGGGCAGGTGAGGGCCAGCCAGCCACCAGATTGTACAGAGGTAGATCATTGTAGAGAACCTGCATTTTGTTCTTAATTGCTATACCAGACACCTACCCCAGTGTTACATTCTGAGATGAGAAACAGCAGGCAGCTTTGTGCCCTAAGTGAAATGATCTGGTTTATATATAAGAAAGGTCACTGTAGCTGCCATATGCTACATTACAAAAAGGGTAGACAGAGCTGGGGGTGGGATGGACATAGGATATCAGCAAAGGTATAGAGTCCAAAATGAGATACAGCAGTGCTTGCGCTAGAATAGTAGTAGTGATGATGGAGGAGAAATATTGGGAATAGGAAAGGGTTGAAGTTCGAGCTAATGGTATTTGGTGATGGCTTGGATGTGGTGGATGAAATAAGGAAATGTCCTGTGATTTTCCAAGGTTTGGCTTGAATTTCTGGGTAAATGGTGGTGCCATTTACTGAGATGATGGATGCAGGTGGAACAGTACTTAGGGACTGGGGGATAAAAGTTAACACTTCTTTTTGGACTGTTCATTGAGGCATGACACTGTGGTATATATCAGAAAGTGAATACCACTGTTCAAGAATCCATCTTCCAGCTCTACCCTGCACGGGCAGATGGATGTCCAGGGTGACAAGGACATCAGTCATTACTCAGGAAAACGTAACAAGTTTCAGAATACAACTCCATGGCTGAGTTATGCAAGTAATGCATCCAAACCATGGAATACTACTCAGTGACGAGAGGTAATGAATTACTGATGCCTGAAACAACTTCAATGAATCCTTGGAGGGTTGTGTTGAACAAAAAAAGTCTCAAAAGTTTTCGTATGTAATGATACCATTTATGTAACATTTTTGAAATGACAACTTTTTCGAAACGGAAGATAAATTAGTGGTGTCCAGGAATTGGTTTTGAATAGGAGGGTGAGGGAGGGAAGGAAAGTGTAATAATAAAAGGGAAACATGAGGGACTGTATAGTGTTGGAACTGTGAAGTTTTTCATTATCTTGACTGTGGTGTAGACACACAGACATACACAGGTGATACCGTTGTTCAGAATTAAAAACACACAGAGGCAAATGAGTAAAAATCAGAATAGGACCAGTGGATTGTATCAATGTCAATGTGTTGAGTGTGATACACTATAGATTGGCTAAATGTTTCCATTGGGTGAAGCTGAGCAAAGTATACAAGAGATCTCTTTGTAGGATTTGTTACAACTGCCTGAGATGCTACAATGGCTCATTAAAAATTTCAATTGGAAAAAGTAATAAGAGACGATCTAGTCCACACTGTGGGGAGCAACTGGGAGCAACTCGGACTAGACTAAGTTACTGGAATTAAGACTTATTCTATGCATCTGCTCTCCCACAATATGGCGCTGGGAGAGGAGGAAACAGCTTCTACACAGCTGCCTCCAGTTCAACCAATAAACAGCAGGACCTGCTCCTGATTGGAGGAGAGCAGCGTACTCGGCTTGTGGGTAGCAGAGTTGGGATTGGTGGAAGAGGACTATAAAGGAGGAGAGAGACAACATGCACTGGGAACATCTATCTGAAGGAACACCTGTGCAGCCCCTGAGAGAGCCGGCCGGCGGTGTGCCGCTCCCCCGTGGAAGTGGGGAAAGTGGCTAGGGGGAACCGCCCTTCCACGGAGGTGGAAGGGTCAGTAGCCAACCCGGGAAGAACCAGCAGCAAACCTGGGGAGGGCCGAGCAGACGAAAGAACAACGCAGGGTCCTGTGTCGTTCCTCCACGAAGACGGGGAGCGACACCACACTATTCCATGGAGTCATCCATGGGATGATGTTTATTCTTGGTCTCCCCAGACACTAGAGGAGTGTGTTAGACAAGGAAAAGAACACAGAATAATGAACCCACAATCTTGGTCTGGTTCACTCTAGACTTTTCTGCCTTAACCAGTAGAGATTAGGAAACATGCAGGAATTAAGTATTTACGGTGTAGAATTTTGTAGTTCTTCTACAGTTATTATCAAAGAGAATGATTCATGTAATGCATTTCTAGAAATGGGGATAGAGAATAGGGAGCAGACCGAACTACCTGCTGTGACTTTGGGGGAGCGTCCCTGATGGCAGAGTACTGCTTGTGATTTATCTCTACCTCCTAGGAGTAGAATGCCGCGAGATTGATAAATGAGCAAATGGCAAAGAGTTAATTGAAATTTCTGGTCAGTTGCCTTTGGATTTTATTATAATGACAATGGCAGTAGTAAAACACTGATACGAAAGCTTATTTAAGTGATAGGCAAGACATAATATTAAACTGAAGAGGAGAAATTATGTCAAATTTTTCATATCCTAAAGAAAATACAGCACAGTTTTAATATCCAAAATCTTCTCAAGGTTTAGAGAAATCTACTTAAAAAGAATGTGCACCATGAGTTATAGTTCAAGGTTGGCTTTTTAATTACATTAACTTTGATTCTTAGGAGATTATTTAATTTTACTAATATTATTATTACCTTCACAGACTCACAGGAGGCCATAAGAAATAATCTATCGAGACCTTGTCATATCACAGCTGAGGACAAGAGTCACAGAGGTTAAATAACCAGGCCAAGGTCACATAACCAGGAGAGCAGCATCAGTTCTAGTACAGCACACTGTCAGTGGCATCATAATTTTTTTCGTCACCCAAATATGCCTTTAACAAGTACAGCATCATGATCCAAAACCTCACTCTCGCCATGTAGATGGACCAGTTGCAGTAACAAATCTTCCCATCCAGTTTCGGCTAAAAGAGGAAATTGTAAGTGAATTAAGGACTGGGCTCAGTGCAGGCTCTTGTGTCACAACACTTGGAATTCCAGCTGTCCCTTTACCGGCTCAGCTAGAGCCCGGTTGAGCTTCATTTACTGTCATAGGCTGATTTGGGGAGATGAAAAATGGCACCATGAATGTCAAGCACATCTCCTAATACACAATACGTGTTCAATGCATCATAGGATCGTTACATCTGACCTTTCACTTTTAATTTATACAATAAAAGGAAGGGTTGACCCCACTATAAAGACACTCTAAAAAGGGAAATCCAATAAATACTGTAAAACTTGGGGAACCTTTGAAAACAAATCGTTAACATCTCTCCCTCCACCTGTTTTCCTAAATTAAATCAGTTTCCATTAACAAAAGCAACCCCTCCCCCCCAAAAAAGCATGTATCCTTAAAATGCAGTGAGAGAGAGAACACAAGTTTTATTTTAATGACATCTTGAGTATTTGATTAAACCAGATTGTCAGAAGCAGGAAACCTATTTCTGTCCCAAATGTTCAGCTCACCTGTCTGACATACAGCACACATTTGTATGCCCAATTGTTTTGAAATAAACATTTTGAAAGCCAACATATCTCTTCTTGCGATGCCAGAAGACATGGAAAGTTTTTAAATTTCTTATGTACATGCCATCCCCACTATTGTAGATTGCACATTTGTGAATTCGTCTACTTGATAATACTCATCTGTAATAACCCCAAAAGTATTAGTGTTCCTAGTGCTTACGTGGTCATTTGCTGGCATTGCAGAGCAGAAAAACGGGTGAGCAGCGTGTGTGCTCCACTGAGATCAGACAAGGCAGCTGGGTGTCCTCTATTTCAGCTCTCACTGTAAACAAGGTTCCTTTGTGCGGTGTATTTAGTGCTTTTGTTTTGCGTACTTCCTCTTTTTGTTGATAACTACACTGTTTCAAATGCCCCCTAATGGAGTATTGAAATAGTGCCTATTGTTGCTAAGCACAAGAAGGCTATTATGATGTGCACGGTGGAGAAAATAAAACAGTGTGTCAGGTGAGCTTTGTTCAGGCAGGAGTTACAGTGCTGTTGGTTGTGAGCTCAGCGTTAATGAATTAAACAGACATCTCTAAACAGAAACAGAAGCACACATGAAGCACATTTTATGTATTGCTTACTTGATGAAATGCTATGAACTGCAAGAACCAAGCCCTGCATTTCTTTTAGGAGCAGTGGTCCTATATTTACTGATTTGGTGTTTGCAGCAACTATGCAAAAACATAACTACTGCCAAGCTGAGAATTAACCATAATATTTTAACCCCATCACATAAACATGCTAATACAATATATTTGCATATTAGGTTGCAGGGAAATAGCCCACTCACGGCTATTGTCATGACATTCATAGAGATAAGAGAGTCATTTTGCTCAATGAAGTAAAAACTCCAAGCAAGGTTACCCAGGTAGAATGTGATCCCTTCCCAGTTTGTAGCATCTCACTGCGCCTCCTGCACCAGGATGAGCTGCTCGCCCCAGCACCACTGCATGCTCGCATCCAGGGAAGGAGAACATGGCACGCTTGAGGGAACAGAGTCTGGGCTGCAGAGACTCTGCAGAATACCGCCAGTGGCCTGCCGTGTCAACCTGAGAGGCCTCGAGGGTGCGAGAAGAAACCGAGTCACTCTTCGTTTGAACATGCCAAAAGACACAGTGAAAAACCCAGCGAGAGGGAAGGCAGAAGAAGCAGACGGAGCTCAGGAAGTGAGCACTCTGAGCGTTCGTTCCTCCGTGGCCTCGTGGCGGGCTGGGATGACCACCTCCCCACGGATGTCTCTGTGGCCGTCTGAAGGAAGGTTAGGACAGCTACGAAGGAAAATAAATGTGTTCCTGAAAGAGGTCTGCATCTATTAAACACCTGTAGAGTGTGAATAATCTTGCTATGAAAAGCACTAAATGTTTACTGCCAGTGTTTCATGGGACTGTGTGTCTTCTGGCAGCAAGCGAGGCTGGGTTTTGAATGGGAAACTGCTTACTCTGCTAACAGGATGGACCCCTTGGTGTTAAGTAAGGGTTTTTTTTCCTGCTTTTATTTATGCTTGTTAAAAATGATGAGGTATAGTTATCTAAGGAAGCTATGCTTCTAAAGGAAACGTTCAATAATTTTAATTCATAATTCATACTACTTCTGCCAAGTAAATTCATTCTGAGACTGTGATCCCCTCTTTGTTGTCCCTGAGAGTGAGCTCAGAGGATAAAGCAAAGCCATGAATCAGAAGTGAGTTTTGTTGGGGCCAGCGCTGAGGTGCAGCAGGTTAACGCCCTGGTCGGAAGTGCTGGCATCCAATATGGGCGCCGGTTCTAGTCCCGGTTGCTCCTCTTCCAATCCAGCTCTCTGCTATGGCCTGGGATAGCAGTAGAAGATGGCCCAAGTCCTTGGGCCCTGCACCGGCGTGGAAGACCCAGAAGAAGCTCCTGGCTCCTGGCTTCAGATCGGCGCAGCTCCATCCATTACAGTCATCTGGAAAGTGGACCAGCGGATGGAAGACCTCTCTCTCTCTAACCCTTTTAAAAAAAATTATTTCATTTGAAAGACAAAGTGTGTTTTGCTCCATATGCCCTGGCCTCGGGCATCACGTTCATGTAACAGTCAGCCCCTCAGTCTCACCTACAGTAACCAGGCAGACAGAAGGGAGGATCCTATATGTGGAATGCCTACAGAGTACAAAGCATTTGTCTGGCACGACATTCTCATTAGCCCTAACCATGCCAGTGGGTACCTACTTAAATCTCTTCCTGGTTATTTTTTTTTCTAAGATTTATTTGAAAGTCAAAGTTACACAGCAAGAGGAGAGGAGAGAGAGAGGTCTCCCATCAGATGGTTCACTCCCAATTGGCCTCAACAGCCAGAGCTGTGCTAATCTGAAGTCAGGAGTCAGGAGCTTCTTCCAGCTCTCCCAGATGCATGCAGGGGCCCAAGACTTGGGCCTTCTTCTACTGCTATCCCAGGACTCAGCAGAGAGTTGGATCGGAAGAGGAGCAGCCACGTCTTGAACCAGTGCCCATGTGGGATGACAGTGCTTCAGGCCAGGGTGTTAACCCGCTGCGTCACAGTGCTACCCCCTCTTCCTGGTTATTTGAGGAGCAAAAGGCAGAGTGTTAAAAGTGATGTGCATCAAGTTATATAGCTAGTAAGTAGTGGAACCAAGTTTCTAGAGAATGGCTTTCTGTGCTTGTTGGTTTCTTTATTTGTTCTATAGAAGGGAAAAGATCCTGGGAGAGACATGTAGACTATCCTTTGTTACTTAGAGAAAGGAATCCTATCAGTCTCTGGTAACATTCTCCCACCTCTGTCCTTTCTCTCCACCTTCTCCCTGCCTCCTGGCCCCAGTGTCTCCATCAGATTTGAGCCAATAGATGTCTCCAAGCCATCTGCAGCCTTAGCATAGTGGCAGCAGGGGCTCCCTGCATAAGAAAGACCTGGCTTCAAAATCCTAGTTAAGGGCTGGGCACTTGACCTCATAGTTCAGACTCCATCTGGAATCCCACATCCCATATACGAGTATTTAAATTCAAATCCTGATACTATCCCTGATCCAGTTTCCTATAATGCAGGCTCTGGGAGGAAACAGGTGATGGTTCAAGCACTTTGGTCTTGGACACCTGTGGGGAGCAACTCGGACTAGACTGTTACTGGAATTAAGACTTATTCTATGCATCTGCTCTCCCACAATATGGCGCTGAGAAGGGAGTAACAGCTTCTACACAGCTGCCTCCAGTTCAACCAATAAACTGTAGGACCTGCTCCTGATTGGCGGAGAGCAGCGTACTTGGCGTGTGGGTAGCAGAGTTGGGATTGGTGGAAGAGGACTATAAAGGAGGAGAGAGACAACATGCACCAGGAACATCTATCTGAAGGAACACCTGTGCAGCCCCCGAGAGAGCCGGCCGGCGGTGTGCCGCTCCCCTGCAGAAGTGGGGAAAGTGGCCAGGGGGAACCGCCCTTCCACGGAGGTGGAAGGGACGGCAGCCAACCTGGGAAGAACCAGCAGCAAACCCGGGGAGGGCCGAGCAGACGAAAGAACAGCGCAGGGCTTAGTGTCGTTCCTCCACGAAGAGGGGGAGCGACAGACACCCACATGGGAGACCCAGGTTGGGCTCCTGGCTCCTGGCTTTGGCCTGACCCAACCGAGGCTGTTGTGCGCAGATCCAAACCAATAGAGGGGAGATTCTTATACATCTTATACATATTCTTTCTCTCTCTCTCTCTCCTGCCCCATCAAATAAAACAAATAAGTATTTTAAACCCTAGCTAATGTGGAATTTAGGAAATAAGGAGAAGAAATCAAAGACAAGATGAGCACAAATACGTACATAAATTAATTTTTATGGGCCTAATGCTGATTATTTAAAGCACTGTCACATTTTAATTTTTACTATTACTCAATTAAACCCTAAAATATGTACAGCCTTTCAGTTCTTCTTTAGATTAAGGTTAATTAAAATGAATAATTACCAAATTAATGACAATATATTTTACAGTTGGAGTCCCATTATCAATTTAAAGCAGAGTGACCTGGTTTTGCAAAGAACTTTCTGCCGTGTGGCTTAACCGTCTGAAAGTTCAGCTTAGCAGACTTCGCACACGTTTTAATTAATTGACTTTATTCTTCAGAACTAATTCAGGTTTACAGAAAAGTTAAGCAGGAAGCTCCCATGTGGCCCTCCCCTTCTCCCCTATTATTGGAATACCTTGCCACATGATAATTATTTTGCTATTCTGCACTTGCCACGTGTAATACACTTGTTACAGTCTTGGTGCTGTACACTCTCTGGGTTTGCACAAATGTATAAGGCACTGTTTCCAGCCTGATGGCATCACGCACCAGGATTTCCCTGCACTAAATTCCCTTGTGCTTCACCTCTTCGTACCTCCCTCCTGCCAGCCCCCAAGCAATATTTTTTACACACAGTTCTGCCTTTTTTAGAAGATGCTAGAGTTGGAATCATACACAATGTAGCCTTTTCAAAATAGCTTCTTATTAATATGCATCCAGGTTTCCTCCAAGTCTTCCTGGCTTGGTAGCTCATTTCTTTTTATTGCTAAATAATATTGCTGCCTTATATTTCTGAGATTTAAAAAAAATCAGGAAGCTAAGTTTGAACAGGCATTATAGGAAAAATAGGAGATGTCCCTACAGAACCGCGACTGTTCAGCCTGACTCAAAATTGTGCGCCACCTAGCTCTTTGATTGGTCAACATCAGCAGCAGGCTGGATGCCTCCCCTAAGTGATGGTGTCATTCCATCCTCCATGCTGGGTTACTCCTCCTATTCCTGAGTCAGTTACAATCCTCCGAATCCCCAAGCGCCTGTTCTAATACATATGCATATATCCTCTTTAAGATAATGTGATACTATTAAGTTACGGGGGAGAAATCACACTGATAATTAACTTGGGTTTGTATATTCTGTATACAAAGTCTGTTTGGGTTATGTTACCTAGTGGTCCTTACCTATTTTTGAAAATCGTTGCGATCATTTCCCTTCTCCCTTTCCAAAAAACTCATAGCTCGTTCACTTGAGGCGTCTGCAAAACCTTTCCACCAAGACTTCTAATGTGCAGAGAAATGACTCATAAGCTACAATTCAGTTAAATTTAGCAACTATTTCTTGTACACCCTTATGCTTGATTCTGGCATGAGGACCGGTTTTGAGACTTCTTGCTCATTTTGACTTCTTCATGAGAACAGATTTAAGTATCTAATATTGGGAAAGAAAGCAAGCCAACCTTGGAGAGTGAATATAGGAGACCTGAAGTCAGGGTGACGGGGTCCCTGTCTCCCTCTGCTCTCTGCATCTTCTGACAGTGCAGCTTTACCACACCAGCTGCCCAAACCAAGCCTTACCAGCTCAGCATGTTCAAAACTTTAAGTTGTTCCTCAGCCCCAGAAGATCACAGCACCCCCAATTCACAGCTGTGCTTCAAGGATCATCATAGGATTTGGAGGAGCAAGGATTGTTTCCTGTGAAGACAAGGATAGGAAAACTGCAATGTGGAAGAAGGAAGGTAGAGGCGACTCAAAGTTGCATTTGTAGCCGCACAAGTGGTGAGCTGGAGGCGCCCAAGTCCCAGCTCCCTTCCTGACTCCAGCTTCCCTCCAGGAAGCAATGACCTGGGTCCCTGCCACCCATGTGGGAGATCTGGATGGGCTTCCCTTTATTTGGATTTACTTAATTACTTACTTGAAATGCAGACTTTCGGGAGGGGAGGGGAGAGATTTCCAGTCCTGGATCAAGTGGAAGCCAGGAATTTCAATGGGGTCTCCCACCTAAACTGCATTCCAGGCACATTAGCGGGGCAGTGGATTGAAAGTGCAGCAGCCAGGACTGGAATCGGTGCTCATGTGGGATGCCAGCATCGCAGATAGTGACTTAATCCACTGTGCCACAGCTCTGGCCCCTGGATGGAGCTCTGTGCTCCTGGCTTTAGACTAGCCTTGCCCTGGCTGCTGCAGGTGTCAGGGGGAGTGAACCAGCAAATGGGAGGCCTTGATCAGGGTCCTCCTCTCCCCCTCTCCCCCTTCTCCCCTCTTCCCCTCTCTCCCTCAATTCCTCTATCCCTCTTTCCCTCTCCCCCTCTGCCCCTTCCTCTCTCTCTCCAAGCACCCCCTAGTCAAATAAGAAGTAAAAAGAGCAGAGCAAGTGTATTCTTTGCGTAAGAGGCAACCTGATGGAAGACTCCATGGCCCTGTGACATATACACAGGTCTAGGCCTGCTGAGTTTCCTGATCACTCTTCTCCCAAGGTGTGAAATAGCAGAGATTTGAGTTGAAGCAGTCCTCAATAGCCAATAAATAACAACTGATGGTCTCACCCATTCTCATTCACCCTTACAAACATTCAGATGCATGTTAAATTTGCCTTTCTTCCACTCTCTCCTTTTTTCCTGTGTCCAAGAAGCAAAATGATGAATTAAATGAACACCCACACACCGCAGAGAGGTCAAGAGAACAGAAGTGCTCTCGGCAAAGACCATTAGCACCAACAACACCCCATTCGTTCCGATGGCAGCCTCATGGTTGGCTGGCTGGGCTGCCAGCCTGGTTTCTTGCCTCGCTGCAGGACCAGGCACTGCAGAGACCAGTGCAGCTGGGGGAGACGATGATGGAGGAGCAGGCGTTGTCTCTGCACACACACATAGTGTTGTCATGGAAATATTTACATTTTTTAACTCAAACTTTTTTCAGAGACGTTTCTTCTTTTAATGACCAACCCCACTGGTTTTCATGATAAGCTCTTTAGTAATGATGGAAACCCAGGAAGCACTAAGGAAAACTGTAAGAAGCTGAAAACGAGAACAAGCTACTGTCAGTGTTATGTAGAGTGTTAATAGATTTCTCAGTCAATGGAAAGAACATGTCAAGTGTTCGCAGCATCCAAGATGTTTATAAAGTAACAAAATTGAGTAATATATTTTGATTTGTCTGGTTTTGGGATTTAAGAAGATACAATGTGAAATTTAAGCTTAAAGTAGAGGAAAAATCAAATAATTTTAACTGAGATGAAAATAGTTCTTGATTTAAAAAAATTGTACTTAATTTTCACCTCCAGTTTAGAAATCAAAACTCAATCTTCTGTCATGTGATAGAGAAAAGAATCTGTCACTCAGAAAAGCTGATTGCTTGCTCTATTTATGTGAAATTCTAACCCTACAATATTTTTCTTTAATGCTTTCAAGAAAGAAAATAAAGCTGCAAAACAGTGTTGTTGTTGTTGTTTTAATTTTAGAATCTTTCTTTATTTTGATTCCTTCTGTGATAGTCAGGGTCAGTAATGTTAAAACCAAATGCAGTTTCTGAAAAGAATTCACCTTCTCTTTCATGCTGTTGTTTGTGTGCACAGAGATCAGGTTGTAAAGAATGCATTCCACAGGTAGGAGCCCTGGCCCCAGCCCTTCCTTCCTATTCTGCAAGTGGCCGTGCCCACAGCACAGAATAGCCATTGCAGACTCATTAATGCAGTTGCTCATTTCCCACTGTAATTAGGCCGCCCGTTTCAGGTTTTGACATTGAACCTATCACTCAGTCTGGTGCTCCAGCTCCCTTCTCTGCAAGGCCCTCCCCAGGGCATTCATGGTGCCTCCAAATGCAGGAGGTAAATGCACTGGTATGGGGTGCTTTTTCAGTCGCTGAAATCTCTGAACCTCGGCCTGCAGCCCTCTCGGCATGAGACCCAGGAGAGGACTATTTTTTTGTGGCTGCACGAAGGAGAATTATTACTTGAAATGGCTGTTGTACCAGTGTAGTGTTGATGTGTCTTTTGTTCCTTTTTTAGCTTATTTTCATAAAACTGGTCTGCACATGCTAGATTTTAGATGGAGGCGAGTGTAGACCCCGGGCAGAGGCCTTCTGATGGTGCTCAGTCCCACAGGGAGGAGGATTTGAGACCATGCTGTATTCAGAGACCCCACCATGTTCCAGGTGCTGCAGGCCTCACTCAATCCAGCCTGAGGCTAAACTGCTAGGGGGAGTTAACAGTAATAAAAGAAGCATGTAAGTGATAAGTACGTGAGATATTGTGTATGTTAACTGACTTGATCTTGCCATTCCACAATTATCAGTATATCATGATGTATATCAGAAAATATATAGAACTTCTGTCAACCTAAAAATTATTCAAATTATGTAAATTACTGCATTCAGGTAGAAAATCCTAAAGGCCAGGGAAAAGGCACCAAACATAATAGCACTTTCCATCTCAGAGGAAGAAGACAGTAATTGTACTTTATGCTCCTGGTTTCCATGGAATGGTGCTTGGGTGGTGAAATGAGTTCTGCCAGCAGTACTGTTAACATTTCATATTTTGTCCCTAGAAGAAAACGTACAACAGGTCCCAGATCAGCACTTAGCTGGCCAGAAGCTCAGTTCTTTCCTTGCAAGAGGCAGCATTTGACAAAAGGAAGTTTTCCAAATCCCATCCAAGGATGTAAGAGAATTGGACAGGGAGGTATTTTCTCTCTTAGCCAGCAGGACAAAGGGAAGAGCACACAATTAGGCTACAAGGATAAAACTCAGTTTGTTGAATGGTGCAAACTGGAATAAAAGTGCTAGAATGTTAAGCCAATTTAGATATTTAAATTAATGGTGGACACAATGTAGAAAGCCCACATTTCTGCAAGGTTTGTATTTCTTTTGAAGCCCAAAGGAGGTTGAAACTGATGGAAACATGTGACTCTGTTAAAATGTTTACAGCCATAAACCTGGATGCTAGAGTTGCAATGTAGAGCATGTTGAAGCCACCAGCACAGTTTAGGTAACAAAAGATGGTTGGGAAAAGAAATGGTGTAGGGGCCAGCGCCGCGGCTCACTAGGTTAATCCTCCGCCTTGCGGTGCCGGCACACCGGGTTCTAGTCCCGGTCGGGGCGCCGGATTCTGTCCTGGTTGCCCCTCTTCCAGGCCAGCTCTCTGCTGTGGCCAGGGAGTGCAGTGGAGGATGGCCCAAGTACTTGGGCCCTGCACCCCATGGGAGACCAGGATAAGCACCTGGCTCCTGCCATCGGATCAGCGCGGTGCGCCGGCTGCAGCGCGCCGGCCGCAGCGGCCATTGGAGGGTGAACCAACGGCAAAGGAAGACCTTTCTCTCTGTCTCTCTCTCTCTCACTGTCCACTCTGCCTGTCAAAAAAAAAAAAAGAAAGAAAAAAAGAAAAGAAATGGTGTAGAGCCTTAAGCCTGGGGAAGGGAGCCGAGGGACGTCACCACGCTCCTGAGACTCACTGGCGTGACTGCCTGCCACTGGAGTCCTCGCCCGGGAGCTTGCGAACAGTCGGCCTCATCTGAGGGTGAGCCAGCAGGTGCAGGCGCTGAGACACTGGGACAGAGAGACCTGTGGAGGCACTTGTCCTCCTTCCCTGCCACCCCAACACCTAGCCTCAGTGACCTTGTCTACCCTGCGCTTGGGGTTCCCTCTCACACTGATCTGAACCGTGCAGCAGATGGAACACGTTGGGCAAACGAGTAACAGATGGCTGCAACTGCCTGAGTCAGCGCCACTGGCAGACTTTCCGTTCTAACTTGCGTATGAATGGGATTTCTTCCAGTGTTAAACGGTGATGTGAGTAGAGATCATTTGAGGATCGTTGTATAGCCACTATGGTTAATAACTGGATCTTTAAAAAATGAACCAAATTCATTAGCTATTCCACAACGTATACAATTGAGCCAACGTATAAAAATTGAGCCAAGTACTTGCATGTGCAGATGCTTCCACAAACACTAACATATATATTTTATTTGAAAGGCAGATTTACAGATGGAGGGAGAGAAAGAGGTCTTCCATCTGCTGGTTCACTCCCCAGTCAGCTGCAACTGCCAGGGCTGGGCTAGACCAAAGCCAGGAGCTTCCTCCAGGACTTGCACATGGGTCTAGAGGCCCAAACACTTGGGCTGGACTTGGCTGCTTTTCCTAGGCCATTAGCAGAGAACTGGATTGGAAGTGGCGCAGCCAGGATGCAAGCCGGTGCCCATATGGGATGTTAGCATTGCAGGCAGCAGCTTAACCCACTACACCACAATGGCAGCCCCATCAACCTGTCTTTAATAGGGTGTTTTCCTCTGTGACATTGAAAGCAGCATAATATGGATGTGGGTTTGGGGACAG
Source organism: Oryctolagus cuniculus (assembly GCF_051225735.1). Taxonomy (NCBI): domain Eukaryota; kingdom Metazoa; phylum Chordata; class Mammalia; order Lagomorpha; family Leporidae; genus Oryctolagus; species Oryctolagus cuniculus. Next base: position 175,133,811 of record NC_142869.1, on the reverse strand, counting down.
AATTGCAGTTATTAAAATTAGATAAAATTTAGTTTGTCTTGCAGATCAACTGCCTGACTAGCAAGATGAGTTGTGGTGTATGGCTATGTCTCTGAGCTTTGGCAGCTTGTTTTTGAGATAATAGTGATAGGTATAGAGAACTGGGCACAGTAAAGGCGCCAAACTATTCAGCAAATTGAGGATAAACAAGGAAAATGGGCTGGAAATGGGTCTATAGCTGATCTCAGAAATGTTTTATTAACCTTTAAAAGACAGCACCCCAAATTAAAATACCAAGTACAAAATGTGAACCAAGACTGAAACTGGGGATAGCAACTCCCATCTAACATTTTGTCTCTGGCAACATCTTGCCTCTGGCGTTCCTTACGCATTCTGAATTGGCCTAAAGGAAGGTGAGATGCAGGCATGGAAAGCCAAGACACTGTGGCAAAAACAACCTAAATGAAAGATCCTGGTGAACAAGACCCCAGCAGAAGGAACAGGCCATCAAGGAGGGAGGCGCCTTTCTCCGAAGGGAGGAAGGAACCTCCACTGTGATATGGTCTTGACTAAACAAGTTCGGAGTTGGTGAACTCAAGGGGCTTCCATAGCCTCAACAGCTCATGGCAAGAGCCTCGGGTGATTGCTGACATCATAAATAAGAGTGCCAATTGTTAAATCAACAACGGGAGTCACTGGGTACATGCTCCCCACGTAGGATCTCTGTCCTTAATGTGTTCTACTATGAAACTTAAAAACAACACTACTAGTCGAACAAAACCCTATACCTTGTGCAGTTGTGTGAGGGCAGCCTGTTGAAATCCTTGCTTAGTATATACTAAGTTGATCTTCTGTGTATGAAGGTGATTGAAAATGAAACTCGATGAAGGGCAGGATGGGAGAGGGAGTGGGAGAGGGGAGGGCCGCGGGAGGGAGGGAGGTTGAGTGGGGGGGAGCCACAACAATACAAAAGTTGCACTTTGTAAATTCACGTTTATTAAATTTTTAAAAAAATGGAAAAAAAGAAGGAAGGTGAGACGTTGGCAAGGGAGAAGCCCTGGCTCCAGCACGTTTGAAGGCCGTGCTGCCGTTCCCCGAGCTCTCAGATTCAAGCTCGAGACTGAAACCCATTGGATTTTGAGATGGAAGGGGAGAGCAGAGGGACTTCCTACCACTAGAGTTTGTGCTGTGCCTCATCCGTGGATGAAATCCTATCACCTCCATCCTCAGAAGGCACAGTGGTACTCACCTCTGCCAAAATGCCTTAAAATAGTTTGAAGTCAAAAATACCATTACATTTTATGCATTTAAAATATATTCTTTAAGCAGCTACCTAATTAGACATTACCAAGTTTGTGTATAATGAACCTCAAACTAATAATTAAGCATTATTACTGTAAGGTACAATTAATCTAGGGAATAAACTCTAGGTACCACTTTTGGAAAATAAAACATCTATACAATTTTGGAATGATTAAAAATTGAGGAATTCGATACCAACCTGTTATCCTTCTCTTTTTAGGATAAAGAAGCAAATCTTCATGCTTCGCCACAGCACTGGCCCCAGTATTGTTTTTGTTTGAAGCACCTGTTATTCCTAGGGGAGGGAAAATAAAAACAAAGGAAGACAGGTTGGAGAGAGGAAGAGAGAGAGAGCGGAAGAAGACAGGGCAGGGAACTCCCCAAGACAGAAGGAGCTCAACAAAACGTCAGAGCTCAGTTCAGCAAGAACTCGCGGCAGCCGTGGGCAGCGTGACTGAGGGCAGAGGTGCGTGCTGAGATCAGTGAGTGAGGGTTCGCTCCGGGATGGCAGGGCTGTCTGCTCCACAGGTGTACCACTGCCCGCTAGCAACCCAACCGCAGCAGAACACATAGGGTGACGGACTCAGAGCTGCAAGGGAGATGGCAGGCCACCGAGAACCCCGGGGCATCTCAGAGGGCACTGAGTGGGACTTTGTGTAGGACTTGAGTCTGTGTGAGGCGACTGGAAGAGGGTTCAAAGAAGCAGGGTTTACTCTGGATCCAGTGGTGTCAGGAGGCAGGGGTAATTCTGTGACTGGGCATCCAAACCGTTTTATCTAGAAGAAGTAAGAAGCAAGCAGGGCTTAGGCTGTAGGTGGCAAAGCAGTAGCAGCCATGGTGCTGGGCTGCAAGGAGTAATTTGATCATTTTTATTTCTGGACATTTTTCTGTTTTGTCTGAGCTGAGACATGGCTGTGGAATGACCTCATCTTTGCCTTACCCCATAAAGGTCGCGGAGTGGCCTTGCTGGATGTGCTCTATGAAATGATTTGTTACGAAATGAATAAATAAGACTCTAGGGAAAAGAAACTACAGGAAAGGAAAAGCAGTCACAGGGAACAGTATGACCCAGCCATAAATAACATTTACTTCTCCTTTTTTTTTTTTTTCAGTTTTTGAGATAACATGTTTAATTAACTTTATAATCAATGGCTTAATGCTCCACTAAATAAAGAGATGTACAAGTAAAAACACTCTAGTTCAGCAGTCACATAGGAAAGCACTATAAACAGTAATCAAATGGACAGATGACCATGTCACCCACATACAGGCAATTCTAAAATAGTCACAGACCATGAAAACTATAGTAGGATAACATTCTGAACCACTGGCTTGACAAAGACAGAAAACAAAGTTTGACAAAAGTATATTTGCAGCAGTACTGATAAACACAAACATTACTTTTTGTGCTGCTTTTTTTTTTCCTTTTTAATTTGCACTCCCACACAGAAGGGAGGGCATGTGGTATTTGTCTTTTTTGTGTAAAGCATATTTCACTCAACATGTCTTCCAGTCACATCCATTTTTGGTACAAATGGTAAAATTTCATTCTTTATAGTGAATAATTTTCCATTCTGTATACCACATTTTTGTTATCCACTTACCTGATGAAAGCCATCTTGGTTAATTCCATGTTTTAGCTGTTGTGAACTATAAACATGGTGGTACAGGCATCTCTTTGATACAGTGTGTTCATGTCTTTAGGGTGTATACCCAGTACTGGGATTGCTAGATCATATGGCAAATCTATTTCTAGTTTTTAAGAAATCTCCATACTGTTAGCCACAGTGCTGCACTAATTTACATCCCCACCAACAATGTATAAGTGTTCTCTTTCTACATATCCTTGCCAGCACCTGTTACTCTCTGCATTTTGGATTTTAGCCATACTGACAGGAGTGAGATGGTATCTCATTGTGGTTTAGATTTGCATTTCCCTGATGGCTGGTTTGTATTTCTTCTTTTGAAAACTATTTAGGCTCTTTACCTATTCCCTAACTGGATCAGTCAGAGTTGTGTGTGTGTGTGTGTGTGTGTGTGTGTTTAAAGGTTTGTTTATTTATTTGCAAGAGTTAGAGAGGTCTTCCATCCACTGGCTCACTCCCCAGATGGCTGCAACAGCCAAAGCTGGGTCCAGGGCAAAGCCAGGAGCCAGGAGCTTCCTCTAGGTCTCCCACAAGGGTAACAGGAGCCCAAGCATTTAGGCCATCTGCTGCTGCTTTACCCAGGCCATTAGTGGGGAGCTGGGTTAGAAGTGGAGCAGCCAGGGTCGCAATGGAGAAACCAAATGGGATGCCAGCATGGCAAGTGGTGGCGTTAATCACTACGCCACAACACCGGCCCCTTTGAGTTTTTTGAGTTGCTGGTATATTCTGGATATTAATCCTTCGCCAGATAGGCAGCTAGCAAATATATTTTTTCCTATTCTTTCGGATGTCTCTTCACTCTATTGATCATTTCCTTTGCTGTGCAAAAGCTTCTGAGATTGGTGTAGTTCGATTTCTTTAGTTTTGCTTTTGTTGCCTGTGCTTGGGGGGTCTTATCCAAGAAATCATCCACTACACTAGAGTCTTGGAGTGTTTCCCCCTACATTTTTTTCCAACAGCTTAATAGCCTTAGGTCTTAAATTTGGTCTTTGATCCATCTTGAGTTGATTTTTGTATATGGTGAGAGCCATAGATCTAATTTCATTCATGTATATTTATATGTATATGTATATGTATATGTATACACACACATCCAGTTTTGCCAGAACTATTTATTTAAGAGATTATGCTTACTCCAGTGTATGGTCTGGGCACTTTTGTCAAAAATCAGTTGCCTGTATGTACATGGATTAATTTCTGTGCTCTCTGTTCTGTTCTGTGAATCTATGTGTTCGTTTTTATGTCAGTACCATGCTGTTTTAATTACAATAGCTTTGTGGTATGCTTTGAAGTTAGGTACTGTGATGCCTCTCGCTTCGATTCTGGGTCTTTTGTGATGCCATGTGAATTTTAGGATTATTTTTCTCTAATCCTGTAAAGAATGTCATTGGTATTTTGATAGGGATTGCATTGAATCTGCAGACCGCTTTAGGAAGTTCAGACATTTTAATGATACTGATTATTCCAGTCCATGAGCAAGGAATATGTTGGTCACTTCTTTCCTCAATGTTTTAGAATTTTCGGTGTAGAGATCTTTTACTTCTTTGGTTAAATTTATTCCGAAATACTTGACTATTTTTGTGGCTATTGTGAATGGGATTTCTTTCCCAATTTCTCTTTCAGTGAGTTCATCATTAGTGTATTTAAAAAAAAAAAGTTACCTTTTAAATTTTTACTTTGCAACCTGCAAGTTTACTAAATGGGTTTATTGATTCTAATAACTATTTGGTGGAGTGTTTAGGTTTTCCATATACTTGTTCCTAATCATGTAAAAATTTAAGAGGGACATAACCAAAATTACAGTCCCCCTATCTTAGAAGGATACATGAATGGTGCTTGTGAGTGGTGGGACAGGAGAATAGAGGCTAGACCGTTACCTTCCTTGGCGGCAAGACAATAGGTAATGCCTAAGAATGACCTGTCATGAAGTTGTAATGTGACCACATCTTTTAGCGATAGAGAAGCAAATTTACAAAACAGCCTAGAGGGTTGAAAATGCTTCTTAGGAAGGAAGTGGAAGGCACAGTGTAGAAAACAAGCAGTATTCCTGCCTACCCTTGAAGAGCTATTTGCTTTCATCTTGTGTGTCTAACTTAGGTGAAGACATAAAAATGAAACATTCCTTTATTTTTTAAAGAATGGGTAGAAATAGCCATGAGAAGAGGTAGAAATGAAAGGGCAGCAGAGCTGGGGGTAGATGTGTTGCGTTAGGAAATAAAGGAGGCTGTTTATTCTGGAGTGGAGTGAGATAAAATGAACGTGGAGGCACAGTCGGGGCCAGACCGGTCCCAGCATATTTCTGCACAGGACGGGCAGTACCTCTGCGGATCACTTGTTTCTAGATGTGGACAGTGGTGAACACATATGCCGATGAAACTTTTTTTCTGATGACTACCATCATGAGTACCACCGTGTGTGGTTCCCAATATTTTACTTTCCTCAGGCCTCGGTTTCTGCCTCCTTCCACTACCCTAACGGTGATCTGGGTTTTGTTTGCCCAATGTGATTGTTTCATAGATCAAAAAAAAAAAAAAATGCTGGATGGAAGGCATGATTTGAAAAGTGGAATGGGCGTTAGAAATGCACAAAGTTGAGTATTAGTCTTTGCCCAGTAATTTTTCAGCTTAACAAGCTCCTGACGAGTAAAGAAATCATTGTAAGCAACTGGCACAGGAATGTTTTTCCATTTAGTAACTAAGAAAAGAAATTTAAGTATATTTTGGAGAACAAACACTAAATGATCATCACCACCTAAGAAACTGATTTGCTGCTGAATGCAGGCTAGTGTGAGGAGGTTAAAAATCCACCCTAAGCTTAATGCTCTTGCTAAAACTATCTGTCCTTGGATTCACCTTGAGAGGGCCCTGTAGAAACAGAGGATTTCTTCAGACACACATCCATAGGAAAGGGGTGAGAGGAAGTGGAAAGGGGGAAAGCTATGTTTTTGCTGAACTGTCTGGTTTTGCTAATCCTACAGGAGAGGTGGTAAATGAGATTTGCCCAAGGGGAATTAGAGTTTTTAAAACCTTATGGTTTTCATAATATGGCCATGTTCCAAGGATTCCCAGATAACAACCTTACTTTACTGAGAAATGAAGTTCTGAATTAGATTTCTTACTCTCTTGAAAATACATACAGATACAGGAAAGAAGATGAATGGACATGTGAAAAGAAAATCTATCCTTTCATGCTCATTGTAAACTTTGATGAGATATTGATTACATTTGGAAAGCAACATCGTCTCAACTAAATGACAGAATGGACAGTCTTCTTTTGTGGGCTCAAATCTTCTTTCCCAACTAAGATTGAGGGGCAAGCTAAGATTATTATTATCATTTTTTTTTACTGAAATTCCGTTCTGTGAAGGGTATTATGCTAGGTAGGACACAGATGTTATCACAAGAGTGGGCCATTTGCACACCAGTGTTCATAGCGGCAGCATTTTCAATAGCTGAAAGGTAGAGACAACCCAACTCACGGATGAATAGGTAAGCAAAATGTGGTATCAAACACAGAACATTTTCTGGCCCAAAGGAAGGAAATTCTACAACATAGATGAGCACTGGGGATTCTATGCTTGGTGTTGGAGGGTCCTCACTCCCTCCCGTGTTCTCCAACACTCCCCTGCCACTCATTCCCTCTCTCCCCGACATCCTGTGACCTCTGTTTCCTCTGAGTATAGCCATGTTGTGGATTCTCTTGTTTTTTTCCTTTGTTTCTGACTTTTGGTGATCCTTTTACTTCTAATTCATATCCAAATGTATAATTCAATTTTCAGATTATCAATACATCTGTCTTTTTAGTGATGTATTCATTTATATACTTATGTATTTATTTATTTATTTGAAAAGTAAAGAGGGAGAGGGAGTGGGAGACGAGAGAAAGAGATCTTTCATCTGCTGCTTTAGTTCCCAGATGGCCACATCAATCAGGTCTGGGTCGGGCTGAAGCCAGACACTGAGAATTCCATCTTGGTGTCCCATGTGAGTGTCAGGGGCCCAATGCTAGGACCATCACCCACTCCCTTCCCAAGTGCGTTAGCAGAGATGGATTGGCAGCAGAGCTGCTGAGACTTGAACTTGCACTCTAATATGGGGTGCCAGTGTTGCGAATTGCAGCCTAAACCACTGTGCCACAATGCCAGCCCCCACAGTTTCTCTCCAGACCCCAAATATGTTTCTAGTTACTGCCCCTCATTTGCTTCTATAAGAGCTATCTGCACTTCCTTACTTCCCAACCACTCTTCAATCCTGAACAGTGTTGTGTTTTCCCTACCAATCCACTAAAAATCGCTCTCATGACTGTCCCCAGTGACCTTAGATTTGCTTACCACAAACTACACTTTCCCACTTTATCTTTACCTCTCTTCAGCCCTGTGTGCTGCGTGTCACCATGTTGGATGACATCAGGAGACACCAGCCGCATCTACTGGGATCCAAGTGATAGACTCTGGAGTTGACACTGTATTGACATATTGAAAATATCTCGTTATCCAAGGCTGCTCATCGCTGGTTTATCCACGTCTCTGACTGCCCTTTCTTTGTACAGGTATAGAATCTTCTTCCCTTGCCCACACATAAAGTCTGGTCTGACTATGGGCTCTCTCCTTGGCTTTCTTTTTCTTTCACTCCACACAGTCCGTGGGAAGTCACATCCACCGATGGCCATAGCCACCCCTGTTCTCCCTGCACACCAGAGCCTCCTCAGGCCTTATCTTCAGTGCTACCCTCCCTCGTGGCCTCAAAAGCATCATTCAGAACCCTCTCGTTGTCTAATCTTACAGCTGTAGGTGCAGCGTTCTCATGTCATAACAACCAAAACTGAATTTACTTTCTCTCCTACACCTGCTCCTCCTCCGCATTTACCTGCTCTAGTCTGTGGCACAACACTCTCTACCCAGTTCCACATCACCAACCTGAGTGATGGGCAGGATGATACAGACACAGATTCTGAGGTCAGGTAGCCCTGAACACAGAGCTGCCTTCTCCACCATGTGTGACCTTGGAGAAGCCACTTAATTGCTCTATGTCTTCCTTCACCCATAAAGTGGAGAACTTGTACCCATTCTGCAAGGGTTTTTATAAGGATTAAATGAGATGCTGCATGTGAAAGACTTAGTTCCATGCCTGTGACAGAAAGCACCTGACGTGTGGTAGTTATCTTCTTCTCACTCTTAATCCTAACCCACCGCTTGTCAAGGTAGCTCTGTAATAGCTCTTGAATCTGTCCCCTCTTCTCATGCCCAGGGCCATTGCCTAGAGTTGGAAGATCTAAGTTCTTGTCTGGGTTGCTACAGTAGCCCGTTTATTAACTACCCATCTTCTCCACGCTGCTGCTAGGGTCGGTTACCTAAAACATGAATCTGATTCTGTGCTTTCTCTCTTTAAAATATTTTGCCACTGCTTCACTGCCCTTCCTATATATAAGTGTAGTCTGGCCCCTGCCAGCTTCTCTCACCTTCTCCACAGCAGCCTCTCGATTGTATTCTGCATTTTAGCTCTACCAAACCATTTGCAATACCTGTCACCTCTTTTGGAAACCCTCCATAACCCCATGGGCTAAGACAAGTGTCTTTCTGGTTCCTGAAGCACCATGATCAACTGTTTAGCACAGCACTATAGGCTGTAAACTCCACACAGGAGGCCCATGACTTTCATTTCTCCATCCCTTATATTATTCACCAAACTTTGCATATGGTAGATAAATACTCCACACATACTTGGTAAATAAATAAATAACTGCACTTCAATGGATATGTGGATTAATAAGAAAATACACAAATGGATAAAGATGGCTATGTTGAGGTGATACAGTTGGATGTGCATGTAATATGAATACTGAATGCTATTGCAGGTTACTTCTTCTTCTAATTGTACAAACCCTACTGATTCTTTAGGGCCCATTCCAAGACTCGCCTCTTTCAAGGAAGCTTCCTAGAAAATGTCAGGCTTTGGATCTTGTGCTAACCTCCTAGGATTCATTTTTTGCCTCAATGCCTAAAAGATTGTGTTGAATATTGCAAATGATACTGCTGCTCCTCCGCACACGGAGGAGCCGCACCGGACCGGACGCTTGTTGTTCCCCTTTTTTACAAGTCTTTTCTATAGTAAAGTAAGAATGAGCAAACAGCGAACTCCCAAAGCAAGAATGAGTAGAGAGAAATGAGAAAGAATGAAGCAATGAACTTCCCTGCGAACTCTCCAACCAACCCACCCCACCGTGCGTCTCTCTTCTCCTTTATAGTCCTCTCCACCAATCCGTGCTCCGCCTATCCACGTGTCGAGCATGCTGTTCTCTTCTACTGAGAGGATGAATCGGCTCCTGCGGCTTCTAGTAGTCAAGATGAATCAGCAGTGTAAAAGCTGGTCACTCCTTATCAGCGCCATATCATGGGAGGCGGGCTTCACCTCCCGCAGGTGACGGATTCTGCCTCCCACAGATACAGTCTTTATGGCAAGTCAGAACAAAGATTGAATCCAGCTACCATCTTTGTAAGTTGTGTAACCTTGGTCAGGTCACTTAGTGTCTGTCAGATTTGTTTGCCAAATGAAAACACTAGAACCCATCTTGCTAGAGTGTTACAAGGTTGAAGAGGTAATGGTGTGCAGCATGGACATAGACAGGGACAGCAGCCACATAACAAATTATAGTTGCTGCCTTAAGTTGCTAGCCCGGTCCTTCCTGCTCTGTACACTTCTCTGAACCTCTCCTCTCCCTTGCTGGACCCAAGATGCCTGCCAGACTTGCCTCAGCGAGGCCCCTGGTCCTGACCTTTCGAGGCAGATCTATCTATCATGGACCCGTCTAAACTGTGGACTAACATCTAACCATGGACTGCAGCAAAGGCTCAGCCCCACAGCTTTCAGGTCCTTGTGCCCCTGGAAGAAACCTTGCTTCCATTATTTGCACATTGTTCCTTCTTTTGGTTGTTGACCTACTAGTAAATATTAATGAACAAAGTCAGACTTATCAATTCAATACAGGAGTGTTTGATACCAAATACTTAACTCTGGGATAACCTCTTATATTAACTGCAGACTTCTCAGTCCTGTGTTAATTGCAAACTTGCCAAGCGGCTGAGACAGTTTGGTAACTGCCCTGTATTCACACATGGACAACTATGAATATGACGGAGAGGCAGAAGTGTTGGAAGACCTTAGAGTTCAGACCTACCGCTGGACATGGAGTTTGGGCAGAAAGCTCCATCTCTGGTGTGTTAGTGACTTGGACTACTGCACTATAAGAAAATACTGTAGACTGGACAGTTTATAACCGACAGAGATTTGTTTCTCCCAGTTCTGGCAGCTGGGAAGCCTGAGCGCGAGGCAGCTGCAGACTTGGTGTCTGGGGAGGGCTGGTTCCCACAGATGCCTCTTCCTGGCCCATGCATATCCTCGTGTGGTCGTAGGGCACCGAATCCCATCCTCACGACCTGATCGCCTCCCATCACCATCACTTTGGGGCTAGGATTTCAGCATGTGAAAGACACCTCCTTCCTCGGTCAGGATTCATGGGCCTGCTGGTGTGCCCCACTCACTTTTGCCTCCATGCCTTTTTTCTCCAACAGAAAACACGTCCTTTTCTTTACTCACTCACAGAGTGCTCTCTGGGTCTCAGTTCCCACCTTGGAAACTGTCTCCTGTCTTAGCCATTGCTATCTACTGGAACACGGGTCTTTCATCCACTCATGCTATCGCTTGATCCCTGGGACCTTACATTGTCACTTAATATATGTCCCTGTCGTGTCTTCCCATATCTGCATTCTCTACAGGGGTTCACACAGAGCTGAGCACGTAGCAGATACTCGGTAAACACTTGCTGAAAACACTAAAGCGACATAGCTGGGCAGAGAATCGACACATTGTGAGACTTAGAAGAGGGAACGTCCTTCTCCAGGAGCTTGGAGAGCTGGCCAGCTGACTCAGCCGCAAGCCCTCCAAGCGTGTGCCTCCCTCTGGGCCTATAAACTTCAGTAATTGGCAGTGTCGAGATTTAAATTTCTGCTGAGTAAGGCCATAAATATTAACTTGAGAATATAATACGCAGTGAGAATGACTCCTTCTTTTTCACATCCCAAACCCAAGAGCAGAAATATCTGACCTCCTGTCTAGAGTATGATGTCAACCTCATTACCAGACATTGTATGTATGAGAAAGGTACAGTTTCCAGAAAGCGTCCTTATTGTTTTTCTTGGAAGCAGAGGATAGAAAATGACATTTAAGATGGCTGGGACAAAGACCAAAGTGCTACTAAATTGGAAACCTGTTTAATGGCTAAGACAGCTTACTTCGAGATTAATTATGGATGCTCTACATTTCAATGGTACATTAGAAAGGAAGTCTGTCACCAACCGTGATCAATGGATGGAATGTGAGTTGCAGCTGCAATCTTTTAAAATAAATAAGTTGAGGTTGGAAGAAAATTTGATATGACTTTTGATTGAGTAAAATAAAATCTGCTTAGCTAACTTTTTGGAGTTGTAGATTGCCTGGGAGTCTAAAAGTCTATAACCTCACTTGCCCTAGACACATTCAGAATGTAGAAGGGAAGCCATTTAAACCTAATGCTTGGCCTCTTGCCTTGGTTTCTAACCAAAACTAAAAAAGGCAGACAAGAGGATGTTGATGCAGAGAAGGAAGTTGGATTGTAAGCAACTGTGTTGTCCAAAAATCAAGAGGGGGCATCAGACAGAGAATGGAGGTAAATTTTGAAGTTTCTGTCATCACCTTTGTCGCTCCCCCTCTTCGTGGAGGAACGACACAGGACCCTGCGCTGTTCTTTCGTCTGCTCGGCCCTCCCCGGGTTTGCTGCTGGTTCTTCCCGGGTTGGCTGCCGTCCCTTCCACCTCCGTGGAAGGGCGGTTCCCCCTGCCACATTCCCCACTTCCGTGGGGGAGCGGCACATCGCCGGCCGGCTTTCTCGGGGGCTGCACGGGTTCCCTTAGATGTTCCCCATAGATGTTCCTGGTGAATGCCGTCTCTCTCCTCCTTTATAGTCCTCCTCCGCCAATCCTAACTCGGCTGCCCACACGCCGAGTACGCTGCTCTCCTCCAATCAGGAGCAAGTCCTACAGTTTATTAGTTGAACTGGAGGCAGCTGTGCGGAAGCTGTTTACTTCTCTCCCAGCGCCATATTGTGGGAGAGCAGATGCATAGAATAAGTCTTAATTCCAGTAACTCAGTCTAGTCCGGGCTGCTCCCCACAACCTTGGATGCCTCAGATAATTCGGATTGACACTCATATTTAGCTTTTATTTTTATCAAAGTAATATAAGTACTTTGTTGAGTGTCAAATAGCCCTACACGACTTATTAGGAAAAACAGCCAGCAGACGCCATGGCTCGCTAGGCTAATCCTCTGCCTGTGGCGCCGGTACCCCGAGTTCTAGTCCCGGTTGCTCCTCTTCCAGTCCAGCTCTCTGCTCTGGCCCAGGAAGGAAGTGGAGGATGGCCCAAGTGCTTGGGCCCTGCACCCTCATGGGAGACCAGGAGGAAGCACCTGGCTCCTGGCTTCAGTTCGGCGCAGTGCGCCAGCCGTAGCAGCCATTTGGGGGGTGAACCAACAGAAAAGGAAGACCTTTTCTCTCTCTCTCTCTTTCTCTCTTTCTCACTAACTCTGCCTGTCAAAAAAAAAAAAAAAAAAAGGAAAAACAGCCTCCCAGTTTTTTCTTTAAATATGTTCACCTGCTGCTCGAGGGGCCAGCAAACTCTTCCTGTGAAGAGAAAAATAGTAAAGATTTCGGGCTTTGAGAACCATATGGTCTCTTGTAATTATTCGGCTCTGTTCCTGTGCCATGGAAAATGGAAACATCTATAGATGATATATAAGCAAATGGGCGTGGTTGTGTTGCAATAAAACTATATTTGCAAATACTGATGGCTCGAAGTAAGCATTCGACCTAATGGCTACGATGTCAGGATGCCTACATCCCAGAGCAGAGTACCTGGGCTCAGTCACAGTTCTGACTCCCGATTCCAACTTCGTGCTAGTGTGGACTCAGGAAGCAGCCATATGGCTTGAGGAGTAGGTGGGCCCCTGCCACCCACGTGGGAAAACGAGATTGAATCCCAGCTCCTGGCTTCAGCCCCCTTGCTACTGCAGATACTAGGATGGTGAACAGGTGCATGGGACTCCATCTCCCTGCCTGCCTGTCTCCATCTGACTTTCAAACAAAGAAATAAAATAAAAGTTAAAAAAAAAAAAAACTGAAGACTGGTCTATGAACTATCGTTTACCAACCCTTGCACTTCTCCTGGAATTTCTGTTTTTAGTCACTATCAGCTGTCTTTTGTTTTTTCAGATTTATTTATTTGAGAGAGAGAGAGCATCTACTGGTGCGCTCCCCAGATGGTTGCAATGGCCAGGGCCCAGCAAGGCTAAAGCCAGGAGCTTCATCTGGGTCTCCCACATGGGTCGCAGGGGTCCAAACATTTGGGCCCTCCTCTGCTGCTTTTCTGAGGCCATTGGCAGGGAACTGCGTCAGAAATGGAACAGCAGGGACACAAAAAGGCGCCCTTATGAGATGCTGGCATCAAGCTGTGGCTTTACCTGCTGTGCCACAAACACCAGCCACTGGGCTGCCGACCTTAATGTAGAAGATGAGGATGAGGCTCTTACGTGAGCGATAACTCCTCTCCACAACTCCATCTGCCCCACATGCCGCCACCACCCTTCCCATGGGACGGTTTTCTAGCTTTTGTTACTAGCAGCATATGCAATGTTCGCATTATTATTATTTGATTCATGCTATTCATAGCTGAACCATATAATAGAATTGCATGTCCTTTCTTGCGCAATCTTTTTTCCTTAGAGGTAATTATTATCTTGCTTTTCTATTTGCTTAATTTCCGATGTACCAACTATAAATTCAAACTCGAATTCTCCCCCAAGTTATAAATCTGTGAATGTGCTTTCACAGTATAGAAGGTAGTCTCTGCCTCCCATTTATGTAAAGACATCCATCCCATGGCATCATGACTAGAAGGGCCACTGGCATCCTCCTGTCCATCATCTTCATCTCTGAATGAGAGTCCCTCCTATACTTGGCTCCCATGGCCTCCTCTTTCTTGCTCTAGTTCCTTAAACAAAAAAGAAACCATCTTTCTATAGCTTCCTGATAAAGGATATTTGGAAGTGACAGTTTGTGAAACATAACAAGTCTGAAAATGTCTTTATTTGCCCCCTGACTCAAGTGAGGTCAAACTGAACATAGAATTCCTGCTATGAAATCGCTTCCCTTCACAATTTTGAAGGCATTTTTCCATGTCAGTGGTGTTCCTCTCGATGTTCCGTGTCATTCCAGGCTTGACCCTTTGTTAATTACAGTGTCTCTCTCGAAGCACTCGCATCCCTATAATTTCCCCCGTTTTCTGTAATCTCGAGCACATGACTTGATGCAGCTCAACTCTGACACCTTGTACTGGAGCGCTCAGTAATCCTTTCAATCTGCAAAGCCATTGTCCTCGGCACTGGGACACTTCCTTGAATTCTTTGGGACACTTTCCAGTCATTTTCTGTCCTCTCTTCTGGGAACTTAGAGTGTTCAGATGTCAGAACCCATGGACTGGTCCTCTGATTTTCTTACCTTTTCTCTCACTTGTTCAACTTTTTTGTCTGCTGTTTCTCCCGATCTCTGAGTGATGTCCTCAGGTTTTCAAGAGCTTTCTATGTGTGTGACTTGAATGCTCCTTTTTCGCATCCTATGTTCTTGTTTCACAGATGGGAAACGTTATTCTGCAGAAGATATCAGTGATGGTTTTCTCTCGAGGGTTTTGCCCTGATCAGCCACTCTTTGATTCAAGTAGCTTTCGTTGTGTTGCTTGGTTGGTTTGCAAGGTTGGATGTACATCTGTTTTTCTCCGGCTGTCTCCTATGTTTGAGACCGTTTCTTTCTCTGTCTGCTGACCCGTTAGCTGGCACTCGCGTTTCAGAGGGAAGCACTAGAGATGCGACAGGAAGTTTGCACCAGTGGATGTCTCATCCTTGGCCTGCCCTAGCTGAGGCATTTCACAGGAGCCCACACATCAGCATGCCCAAGGCTTTTCTCTTGAGTGGATCAAAAGCTCCAGGAAGGAATTTCCTTCTCTCTGACATGGAGGGCTGCCATTTGGCTCGCAGCTAAGAAAGAGGGCAGTAGGATTTCAACACTCGCTGTGCAAACTTTGCCCTCCTAGCCTTGTTTTCAGCGAAGAACTCTGCCTTGCCTTTCCTGGAGGCTCATTTCTATCTCTGCAGAAGAAACCTGTCTCCTGCTAGGTAAAGCTGCCCGGGGTGAGGTCCTGGGGACGTGGCTGCTCTCAGACATCCAGTGACTGCTGCATTCAGCTCCACAGTCACGCCCATACCTACTCTTGCTATCAGTTGCTTAACCTGAGGTTGTGGGCGAGGTGTCACAGAGCACATTGGGTCACTTCTCAGCTTTCTCCATGGAGCCTTAAGTTTGTGAGTCCTTGGATGGGCTGCCACTTAAGATGGGTTTGTCATTTCTCAACTCCCAAAATGTTTCTTTCCTCATCTTTGTCTTTGGGTTTCCATATATATATATATATATGTTTCAGTACTAGTTACAGAATTAATTCATATTGTACAACACATTAAGGAATTCTACATGGGGAGTAAGTACACAGTGACTCCTGTTGTTGACTTAACAATTGACACTCTTGTTTATGGTGTCAGTAGTCACCCTAGGCTCTTGTCATGAGTTGCCAAGACTATGGAAGCCTTTTGAGTTCGCCAACTCTGATCTTATTTAGACAAGTTCATAGTCAAATTGGAAGTTCTCTCTTCTCTTCAGAGAAAGTACCTCCTTCTTTGATGGCCCATTCTTTCCACTGGGATCTCACTCGCGGAGATCTTTCATTTAGGTCATTTTTTTTTTGCCTGAGTGTCTTGGCTTTCCATGCCTGAAATACTCTCATGGGCTTTTCAGCCAGCTCAGAATGCCTTAAGGGCTGATTCTGAAGCCAGAGTGCTGTTCAGGACATCTCCCCATCTATGAGTCTGCTGTGTATCCCGCTTCCCATGTTGGATCATTCTCTCCTTTTTAATTCTATCAGTTAGTATTAGCAGACACTAGTCTTGTTTATGTGATTTCTTTGACTCTTAATCCTATCATTATGATCAATTGTGAACTGAAACTGATCACTTTGACTAGCGAGATGGCATTGGTATATGCCACCTTGATGGGATTGAAATGGAATCCCCTGGCCTGTTTTGTTTGGGGCAAGTCCGATTGAGCATGTCCCAAACTGTACATCTCTCTCTCTTATTCCCACTCTTATATTTAATAGGGATCACTTTTCAGTTAAATTTAAACTCCTAAAAATAATTGTGTGTTAATTAAATAGTTCAATCAATAGCATTAAGTAGGACAAAAAATACTAAAAGGGATAAAGTATTAAGTTGTTTATCGACAGTTAGGACAAGGGCTGATCAAGTCACTGTTTCTCATAGTGTGCATTTCACATCAGTGGGTTTCCTTTTTGGTGATCGGTTAGTTGTCGCCGATCAGGGAGAACATATGATATTTGTCCCTCTGGGACTGGCTTAATTCACTCAGCATGATGTTTTCCAGATTCCTCCATTTTGTTGCAAATGACCAGATTTCATTTTTTTTTACTGCTGTATAATATTCTATAGAGTACATATCCCATAATTTCTTTATCCAGTCTACTGTTGATGGGCATTTAGGTTGATTCCAAGTCTTAGCTATTGTGAATTGAGCTGCAATAAACATTAAGGTGCAGACCGTTTTTTTGTTTGCCAATTTAATTTCTTTTGGGTAAATTCCAAGGTGTGGGATGGCTGGGTCATGTGGTAGGGCTATATTCAGGTTTCTGAGGAATCTCCAAACTGACTTCCATAGTGGCTTGACCAGTTTGCATTCCCACCAACAGTGGGTTAGTGTCCCTTTTTCCCCACATCCTCGCCAGCATCTGTTGTTGGTAGATTTCTGTATGTGAGCCATTCTAACCAGGGTGAGGTGGGGTTTCCATATATTTTAATGCTTTACTCTACTAGTCATGGACTGATGGAGAAGCCAAGGTGGATGTCAGAGTTCAATCTGCTGTCTGCACCAGGAAGGCTCCCACACTTCCATTTTGGAGAAAGCTCTAAGTGTACTTAAAAGGAGTCATTGAAAAAAATACCCTGGTTTTTTAAAAACTTGAGTCACAGCATTATTTTACTTTACTTTTCAAAAGGATTATTTGGTTCTTTAAGGCATTTGTCAAGAAAGTTTTCAAATAGTCAGGTCACTTGCTATGAAAATTTCCTGTTTTAAAGTTAGGTGGTCTCTTGTCGTGGCCACGGTGAATTTTTTTCATGCTTTAAAAGGAAGCTCAGGAGAGAACATAAACTTTTAAATAGTTGGGTATGAAATTTGTCATAGGATTATCTATAACTATACAAAAATTATAATTATTAATACTCTATTGCAGGAAACTTAGAAAAAATTAGAAGTATAAAAGAAGTTTAATTAGCTTTATTTTCAAAAATCACAGAAAGCTCAACAGCTTGATGTATTGTGTATGTGTTATACATACTTGGTTTGAAACTAATGGACCTCCAAAACTGTAACTTTTTTTAACGATTGATTGCATTTATTTAAAGGCAGAGTTACAGAGAAAGAGAAAGGGAAAGACAGATCTTCTGTCTGCTAGTTCACTCCCCTCATGGCTGGGGCTGGGCCAGGCCAAAGCCAGGAGCCAGGAGCTTCTTGCAGGTCTCCCATCTGGGTGCAGGAGCCCATTTGCCGCTTCCCCAGGCCATAAGCAGGGAGCTAGATTGGAAGTGGAGCAGCTGGGACTCGAACCGCTCCCATATGGGAACTGGTGCTGCAGGCAGTGGCTTAATCTGCTGTGCCACAGTGCCAGCCCCCAAAACTGTACTTTTTTATACATTTAATTTACTGATTTATTTTTCTATGAATGGCCAAGAGAAAGAATCACAGAGGATGATCCCCCATCTTCTGGGTCACTCCCCATGTACTCACAACAGTTCTGAGTGTGCCAGGCCAGGCTGAAGCCAGGAGCCAGCAACGCAGCCCAGGTCTCCCACATGAGTGGCAGGAACCCAGCTATTTGCTTTAACACCTCTCTCTTCTGCGATGCACATTAGCAGGAAGCTGCTATCAGGAGTAAAGCCAGAACTTGAACTAAAGCACTCAAAAATGGGGTGTGGGCATTTTTACTGCTGCACCAAACACCCACCCCTCTTATTTTTAAGATTTATTTATCTCTTGGAAAGAGTTACAGAGAAGTCAGAGAAAGAGATTGTCCATCTGCTGGTTCACACCTCAAATGGCTGCAATGGTCAGGTCTGGGCCAGGCCTAAACCAGGAGCCAGCACCTTCATCTGGTTTCCTACGTGGGTGCAGGGGCCCAAGGACCTGGGCCATCTTGCGCTGCATTCCCAGGTGCATTAACAGGGAGCTGGGTTGGAAGTGGAGCAGGTGGGACTCAAACTGATGCCCATATAGGATGCCGGCACTGCATGTGGCAGCTTTACCTACTACACCAGAGTGCTGGAACCACCCCTCATTTTGAAATTGAAAATGTTTTTGGCTGGCACTGTGGCATAGTGGGTAAAGCCGCTGCCTGTTCAAATCCAGCTGTTCCACTTCCAATTCCGCTCTCTGCTATGGCCTGTGAATGCAGTGTAAGATGGCCCAAGTCCTTGGGCCCCTGCACCCAAATGGGAGACCTGGAAGAAGCTCCTGGCTCCTGGCTTCGGATTGGCACAGCTCCAGCTGTTGCAGCCAAATGGGGAGTGAACCAGCGGATAGAAGACCTTTCTCTCTCTGCCTCTGCCTCTGCCCCTCTGTAACTCTGCCTTTCAAATACATAACAATAAATCTTTTAAAAAAAGAAACTAAATTTTTAGTAG